>NC_136924.1:101653965-102377022 GCF_949752795.1 Hyperoodon ampullatus | reverse complement strand
GGGAGGCAGCCTTTCAGAATAGCTCTGAGGAACTGATCTGAAGAGGTCAGGGAGGAACCAGGATATATAGGGGGTTTTGCAACAAAGACCAGGTAGTTGAAACATCAAAAGATTACTGTTAATTAAAGAAAACCAGACATCGCAAGTTAAGGAATTTAGCGCTTTTCTTTCTATGGGAAGAGGCAAGAGTCTGGGCTCAGTGAAATCATTCCTCTGATCTGCACCTCAGCTATCTGAGGCCCATATCCTGTGCTTTCTCATCCTGAATCCCCTCAGGGTGCACCGTGGGGGGTGGATGCAGTGGCTTGATGGCAGCAACATCCTTTGTTTACTGATAGGGCAGGCGCAGGCAGCATTTTTCATGCACGCTCCCAAGACCATCAGTGTCTCAAAGGGGATGATCATAGTCAGCACCCAGATGTAGGCTGGTTGGAAGCCAGACTGTCATGTAGCAGCTGGGAAAGTGTGGAGTCAGGCCATTACAGGGAGAAACTGGGAAATGGGCATTTTTGCCTCTTCCCTCTCAGGCGGCCCCGATGTATAAACATGGGTGGTGTGCTTCTGAGCTCATTAAGAACTTCTTTGCTTGCACAGTACCATGGAGCTGCTAAATGCAAGCCCCATTGGCTATCAGAGCCAGATTATACGGGGGTCCCACCCTCCCCCCACAGCAGTCACAGAAGCTGGAGCGCCAGATGTGTGTCCAGGCTCCTTCCAGGGATACGCTGATTTTGTCTGGGCAGGAGAAAGAGGGTAGGGGACGTGTCTGCTGGCTTCCCCAATCTCTGGGGAGGAGTGCAGTCAACCCCTAGATGCATGCCAGATTAGAAGCCTGACCCACGGGCAGCAGCTTTGAGGCATGCAGATGGGCCCCATTCAGGCAAAGCCTGGGAGATGGGCAAGTTTTGCCAGCTCCCTCTGCGCTGAGCTCTTGGTAACTGCTTCTTTGTTTGCTATAGGCTTGTGGGTCCCATAGACACAAGCCCCATTGGCTATTGGAGCTAGATGTTTTGGGGGCCGATTCCTCAGGTGGAAGTCTTAAAAGTTGGGGTGCTAGATGTGGGGTCCAAGCTCTTCACTCCTCAAGGAGAAGCTGGGAGTTGGGGTTCGCTTCCGATTGCATGGCACTGCTCTGGGGAGTGGGCTTTGCCGTGAGAGTGTGTTTCAGCCTTTCCTGCTCCTTTCGATGGGGATGTTTTCTTGCCCCCCCCGAAGGGTGGGGGTCAATGGCTAGTTCTTAAGTTACTGTCAGAGGGAATTGCTCCATGTGTTCATTTTGCGCGTCCACGGGAGGAGAGGAGTTCAGGAGCCTCCTGTGTCACCAGCTTTACAGACCACTCCCAAGCAAGCCTAAATTCATTCTTAATAAGTAATAAAAAGATAAAAGTGTGCGCATTGAAAACCAGAAAGTCTGCTTTTCATCTCTGTCTCCAGCCACCCAGCTCTCCTACCCAAGACAATGATTGCTTCTTGAATATCCTCACAGAGATAATCTATGCATGTCCAAGCGTATGTACTTATATGTCTGGATAAAGTTTTATGAGCACAAGTGGTAGTATACGTGAGTGAAAAATATTGCCTGCCATATCAGTAAACAAAGGATGTTGCAGCCACCAAGCCATCACATTACAGCCTCCCCGACGGTGCCGCCTGAGAAGACTCAGGATGAGAAAGCACAGGATACTGGCCCCAGGTAGCTGAGGTGCAGATCAGAGGAATGATTTCAGTGAGTCCACACTCTTGCATCTTCCCATACATAGAAAAGTGCTAAATTCCTTTAACTTGCGATGTCTGGTTTTCCTTAATTAACAGTAATCTTTTGATGTTCCAACTACATGGTCTTTGTTGTAAAAACTCCTATATATCCTGGCTCCCCGCTCCCCTCTTTGGAGCAGCCTGTCAGAGTTACCTGAGATGCTGCATCCTGGGCTTAAGTCCTCAGTTTTGTCTGCCAAATAAAACATAATTCTCAACCTTTAAGGTTGTGCGTTATTTAAGTCGACATATGTTATATGCACCATTGTGCGTCTTACTTTCCTCACTTAGCAGTCTGGCATAAAGTTCGTCCCCCCTCTAGCCAGATCTGTCTAAAACTCAAATCTGACCATGTTGTGACACTGCTTACAGTCTTAGGGTGGCTCCCTGTCCTCCCACAGGATGAGTTTGTGCTCCTTCGCTTGGCCTCAAGGTCCTCCAGCCAGGCTCCTCCTGGTTCTCCGGGCTTCCCTCCTACTGGTCACTGATTCCTTGGGTTCTGGCAGTCACACTGGTTGCAGCCAGCCCTCATGCTCACTCCGCTGTTTCACAACTCAGAGCCTCTGGAGCGCCCTTCCCAGCTTTCTTCACCTTGATTACATTTACTTACCCTTCAAGGCAGCTCAAGGCTTTCTCATCCAGGAAGTGCTCCTTTACTCCCAGCCTGGACCCAGGACCTACAGCATAGCCTTAATCATATTAGATTGAAAGTATCTGTGTATGTGTGTATTTCTATCACTCGACTGCCTCAAAGCAAAGACTTCCATTTTTGGTTTATTTTTGTACCCCCAGAGCCCAGCACCATGTCTAGCATACAGTAGAAGCTAAATAAATATTTCCTGACGAGGACTGATTTGAACTATCGAGCTTCCTCTGAGCTAAGGTCACAGTCCTTTTTTAAGGCTGAGAGAGGAATGAGACAGTACACATTTCTAGAAATAGTGGCTCACAGTTTGGGATGGAGCTATAAAGATACTTTCTTGAAAGGTTGACTTGAACGTGTTGAAGGTGCGAGCCAAACCCTGCATTGGAAGTGGCTGGTGGGCAGGAAACAAAGAACCCCCAGCAGCATGGGTGAAAGGAGAGATGGGTGAAGGGGTGCAGCAGGAGGGGGTGTTGGACCCGAACTCGACAAGCTGTGGCTGAGACAGCAGACGGGGTTTCCAGTGGCAGCTTCTGGTGCAGGGGCTTCATTCCCAGACGGGAGCTCATGTACACTGCAATCACCATTGTTCCAAATGCCTTCTTTTCTCCACCCATCACTCCCTGCTGAAGGAGTAATAACTCTTTCAATGGTATGGAGAAAAAAGAATGAATTCTCACAATATGAGCAAAGAATATGGATACTGAACTAATTAACTACCACTGTAGTCAGTGCCCCTGGCATGCAGATGCCACAAGGCAGCCTTCTCAGAGAGGTCAGGGAAGGCTTCTGGAGGAGGGACAGCTCAGCTGAGATCTGAGGGCTGAGTAGGAGTCCGCCCCGCAAAGGGTGGGGTGAGTGGAGGGGAGGAAGTGTATCTCACACAGAGTGAAGACAATGTGCATGGAAGTCTGAGGCAGGGAAGTGTGAGGCTTATTGAGGCAGTAAATGAAAGCTGGTGTGGGGAGAATGGCAGAGATAAGACTGCTGAAGTCAGCAGAGGTCCCGTCAGGTAGGGCCAGAAGGATCTTGTACTTTATCCACAGAGCATTAGGAAGCATCTTAAGGTGCAGAGGAATGATGATTTGTGTTTATAAAATATCACTCTTGTACATAACAGATAAATGGATAAACAAAATGTGGTATATTCATGCAGTGGACTAATATTCAGCCTTAAAAAGGAAGGAATTCTGAAACATGTTACAACATGAGTGAACCTTGAAAACACTATGCTAAGTAAAATAAGCTGACACATGATATATGATTCCACTTATATGAGGTACCTAGAATAGGCAAATTCATAGAGACAGAAAGTAGACTGGTGGTTAGCAGGGGGTGGTGCTGGGGGTGTGGGGAGACAGGGAATTGGGAGTTATTGTTTAATGAGTACAGAGTTTCAGTTTGAAATGATGAAAAAATTCTGAAAATGGATAGTGTTGATGGTTGCATACATGGTAAATGTACTTAATGCCACTGAATTGTACACTTAAAAATTGGTTAAATGATCTCAAAAGACTCTGAAAAGCCAAACAATCTTGAGAAAGGAAAACGAAGGTGTAGGGATCACACATCCTGATTTCAAACTATGTTACAAAGCTACAATAATCAAAATAGTATGGTACTGACATAAAGAGAGTCATAGACCAATGGAACAGAATAGAGAGCACAGAAATATACCTGTGCATATGTGGTCAAATGATCATCAGCAAGGATGCCAAGAATACACAATAGGGAAAGCATGGTTTCTTCAACAAATGTGTTGGAAAAACCAAACATCCACACACGAAAGATGGAAATTGGACCCATACCATACACTATATACAAAAATTAACTCAAAATGGATGTAAAAATCTAACCATAAGACCAGAAACTATAAAACCCTTAGAAGAAAACATAGGGAAAAAGCCTCACAACACTGGACTTGGCAGTGATTTCTTCGATATGACACCAAAAGCACAGGCAGCAAAAGAAAAAATAGACAAATGGGACTATATCAAACTTAAAAATGTCCATGCAATGAAAGAAACAATCAATAGAGTGAAAAGGCAACCTAAGGAGTAGGAGAAAAAATTTGCAAACCACGTATCTGATAAGGGGCTAATGTTCAGAATATATAAAGAATTCCTACAACTCAACAACAACAACAAAAATAATCCAGTTAAAAATTTGGCAAAGGATTTGAATAAACATTTCCCCAAAGAAGACATACAAATGGCCCACAAGCAAATGAAAGATACTCAGCGTCACTAATCATCAGGGAAATACAAATCAAAACTACACATCTATTAATAGATATCACCTCACATCTATTGAGATGGCCACTATCAAAACAACAACAACAAAAAAAACCCCAAAATAAGTGTTGGTGAGGATGTGGACAAATAGGAACCCTTGTGCACTGTCAGTGAGAATATTAAATGGTGCGGCCTCTGCAAAAAATAATATAAAGATTCCTCAAAACACTAAAAATAGAATTACCATGTGATCCAGCAATCCCACTTCTGGGTATATGTCCAAAGGGTATATATAGAGAGAGGGAATTCTCTGGCGGTCCAGTGGTTAGGACTCCACACTTTCACAGCCAAGGGCCCAGGGTTCAATCCCTGGTTGGCGACCTAAGATCCCACAAACCATGCAACAAGGCCAAAAACAACAACAACAAGAAAAAAACCCAAAACCCCAAAGGAACTGAAAACAGGATCTCAAAGAGATATTTGCACACCCATGTTCATTGCAACATAATTCACAATAGCTAAGAGGTGGAAGTAACCTAAATGTCCATCAATGGAGGAATGGATGAAGAAAATGTGATATAATGGTATACCATTCAGCCAAAAAAAGGAGGAAATCCTGCCATTTACAACAACATGGATGGACTTTGAAGGCATTATGTTAAGTGAAAAAGACAGAGAAAGACGAAAACTGTAGGATCTCACTTATATGTGGAATCTAAAAAAGAAAAGGAAAGGAAAAAACCCCCACTAAACTCATACTCATAGAAAAAGAAATCAGATTTGTGGTTACCATGTGCAGGGGGTGGGGATGGGGATTCTATGAAAGTGGTCAAAAGGTACAAACTTCCAGTTATAAATAAGTCCTAGGGATGCGATGACCATAGTCAACACTGCTGTTTGGTACACAGGAAAGTTGATAAGAGAGTAAAACCCTGAGAGTTCTCATCACAAGGGAAAATTTTCCTTTCCTTTTGGGGGGATGTTTTTAATCTTGTATCTATATGAGATGATGGATGTTAACTAAACAAACTGTGGTCATCATTTCACAATGTATGTCAGTCAAATCATTATGCTGTACACCTTAAACTTATACAGTGCTGTATGTCAATTATATTTCAGTAAAACTGGGGGGGAAAAGAAAATGTGGAATGTGCATACAATGCACTATTATTCAGACTTAAAAAAGAAGGAAATTTTTTCATATATTGCAACTTGATGAACCCTGAGGATTTTATGCTGAGTGAAATAAGCCTGTCACAAAAAGACAAATCCTGCATGATTCCACTTAACATGAGGTGTGTAAAGCAGTCAGATTCTTAGAAATGGAAAGAATGGTGCTTGCCAGGGGCTGCGGAGGAGGAGGTGGGGAGATGTGGTTCGTGGGTATGGAGATCTGGGCTCCATGCTTTCACGGCCGAGGGCCCGGGTTCGATCCCTGGTCGGGGAACTAAGATCCCACAAGCCATGTGGTGTGGCCAAAAAAAAAAAAAAAAAAAAAAAAGAAAAGAAAAAGAAAAAAATGGTTAAGATGGTAAATTTTATGTTATGTATTTTTTACCACAATAAAATTAATGGTTAAAATGGTAAGTTGTATGCTATGCATATTTTACTACAATAAAAAAGAGGAAAACAGACATCACTCTTCCTACAGGATGAACTCAAGAGGGAGTAAGGACTTTGATTAGGTGTCTACTGGGTCCAAGCAGAGGGATGATGGTGGCTTGTACCAGAAGAGTTGAAAAAAAGTGGGCATATTGGAGATATTTTGGAGGTAAAAGAAACAGGACCTGGTGATTGATTGGATGGCAGTTGACAGAGAATGCCGCCGGAAGTCCCTGGCTTTTACAGTTAGACGAGTGTTGAGCTGTCCCCGTGGGGGAGACTCTGTTCCTGCCACCTGGGAGTCGGGACACTTGGGTTTTAGTTCCCAGGTCTCTGTCCCTGATTCCGGAAGTCAGGTGGGTCACTTCCTCTCTGTAGCCTGTAGTCTCCTCATCTGTAAGACAGAGGTTGAACCAAAGGATTTCTGAAGTCCCCTCCAATAAATGGTTCTACAATCAAACTATTAGACACTTACATCTCAGTGTGAATCCACTTCTGAGATTGATTTCTCCCATGGCACTAGCTGAGACGTGATGTGGCTGAGAAGGAGGGAGCAGTGGGGAGCCCTACAGGTGGCCCAGCGGAAACAGGAGAGGGGCTACCAGGGCCGCTAAGCCACAGGGAGCCCACGCTTCTGGCCACCGGGCGCCTCTCTCACCCCAAAGACCCTTCTTTCAATCAGAAGACTTTTGATTCAATAGGTTTTGGACGCAGAGACAGGATTCCTGCTCATCTTCATTCAAGAGCTGCCATTTTACTCCAACTCAAGTTCTCTGCCTCAGCCTGCTCATTGCTTCCTGAACACACCTGGACATTTACAGCCCCCGAGTCTTGGCTTGCTCCCCCTGCCCCAGAACGTGCCTCTTCACCACCCCCAGCTCCAGGCATGAGTCAGTCCCTTCCCGCCCCCCACCACCACTCCAACCCGGAGCAGCTCTCCCCTGCAGAACTCTCCCGGTCCTGTCCCCATCACTCACCCCCACTGGCCATCTGCTGCTCATGGTTCAGGTTCGTTCTCTCCTGTGCATGCACCTCGCCTCCTGGTACTGGATTATAGACCCAGTTCTCTCACGAAACACCCCGGTGGAGGCCCTGCTTCACTGGCTCTCAGTCCTGTGAAGGGTCCACTAGGCCACTGCGCGGGCATCAGCAAAACAGTGAAACGAGCACACTGCTGACCAATGCGGCTGTGGCCAGTTGTAACCCCTGACTTAAGCCAAAAAATCATCAACTGAGAGTTTATTTTTCTTATTTTGGATCCTCAGGAAGACCAGAATCTTGTTTCTTAAGTTCTTCAGTCACAGCACTAAGTCTTCTGGATAATCCTCTCTGGAAAATCATTGACAGGGATCCACTTTGGTTTTGTTTTTGTTTTCTTAGTCCACAAAATCACCCCTAGGAACAGGTGAATATTAATTTGGGACCCGAGACCCTGGGTTCTGTCCTTGCGTTTAGCTCTCTAAGGATAGATAGGGCAGTTTGGGAATGATCTGAACCCTCTGCACTGTTCTCCTTGGAGCTGTCTGCAGTTTTTCCCTTAAGTATCCTTCTTAGAGGTTGGCCTTGGCAGTGAATCGGAGCAGGACCCCGTGGGGCTCGCGGGTACAAATCCTTTCTGTGTCCCAGGCTTCTTGTTTGTAGGAAATGGGCTTCCTTCAGCCTCCTTGACCTTCCCTGCATTGCCAACGGCAGATGCATTTCAAACAGTTGCTAATCAGGGAAGGGAGGGATGCAGAGGCTGGGGAGGAGCAGCCGAGGAACAATAGTGCAGCCTTGGGGCAGTGTCCTGGGTCTTCCTCAAGGGATACCCATAACAATGTCTCTGAGCTCTTCTGCAGAACTAAGGCCCCCACCCAGGTGGAGGATGGTAACTTCAGGCTGAGCCCAAGATTCCTGGAGCCCCGCCCTGCTGCCTCACCACCAACCAATCAGAAGATAGTCATGTATCCTGCAGCCCTCAGCCCAAATTTCGCCTATAAACACTTCTCCCTCTAAACCATCTAGGAGTTTGGGGTTTTTGAGCACAAGCCGCCCGTTCTCCTTGCTCGGCCCTGCAATAAACCTCTCTCAGCTCCAGACTCTGATGCTTCGGGTTTTTTTGGCCTCACTGTGCATTGGGCACATGAACTTTGTTAGGTAACAGCAACAGCAGCATTCATACTGCTGGAACCCTTGTCCCAGACACACAAGTGCCGGGATACATGAAGGATGAAGTTTCTGATACCAAAAATATAGGCTTCTTTTCTGGGAGCCAGCGTTGCCTGCTTAGGAATATGCACGGAAACCCTGGGGGCTGTGGATACGCGAGCACATTCCAAATCTGCCAAGGGGCTTGCTTTCAAGGTCCTTGCAGTCGAGGTCCAGAGTAGAGGTGACCAGCATTTTCTGAGCAGCCCAGGACAGGAAGCCCCACCTCGCAGGGAGACTTGTCAATGGGCCAGCATCCTCTGCGCTTTGTGCTGTCAGATGGTCAGCTCTGCCTGGGGCTGTCTTACTGCTGTGACCGGGCTGGCCCGCTGCAGCCCACCCTGAATTCCGTTGGGATCTAGCCCCTGACTATGAGGAGCACATAGGTACGTGCTTCTTCCACACCTTGTGTACCTGTAGGGCTGCACCGCCCCTCCCCATCCCAGCCCCCCACCAGGCACCTGCCTGCCTGCCTGGGGCAGGCAGTGGACTAGAAAGTGAGAGAAAATCAAAGCTCTCCACCTTTACTGTTTACACAGTTCTGGTCAGAAATTCAGTAGAGGAACAAACTGCTGAAACTAGCATTGTTAACTGCAATAAATAGCACTTTATCATAACCCTTTACAGTTTCATAGTACATTACTGTTTACAAAGTGTTTTCACTGTATTGTTATTTGATCCTCACATGCTCCTGTGTGAAGGAAACTGATGTTTCTGTTCCCATTTGACAGATAACGAAATTTGTGCTTTAGAGAAGCTCATTGATCTGCTCAAGGTCATGCAATCAATAGATGGTTCGGCTGGAACTCGAACCCAGACCTTCTTAGATTAGGTCTAAAGACATTTTTTGACATATCCTAGGTGCTCATTTGTCTTTGTACTTTCTGCCACCACAGGGCAGATCAGGAGTGAAAGATCCAGATGCTCTATGCGTGACCCCCTTAAGTCTGGCCTCCATCTGGCCTTTGTCTCAGCAGATTTGACTAAGGCCATGGAGGAGCCTGGCTTGTTCCCAGGCACGCGGGTGCATTGTGTCCAGGTGGAGAGAGTACTGACTTGCTCATATATCGCTTCAAGCCTGGGAGCCTCCTACGATAGAGAACATTCGCGGCGGGTATGGAGGGATGCACACAACTCCAGACAGTGCGTTTGGTGCCAGGGACTCGGCTGGTTGGAGCGGAGGAAAGGGGCTGACGCCTGGCTGTGTGGGAAGCTGTAAGGAGGGCGAGGTTCCCGTGGGCACGCCCTCTGTGTCTTCTTGTCCTTGGGCTTAGCTGAGTCTTACAGAAGCAGAAGCAGGAGATGCCCCGCACAGACCTGCCCTGCCCAACCCAGGCCTGGAAGCCCCAGGCAGGGCTTGGTCCTGGCCCAGCTCCACTGGACCTGAGATGGAGTCAGAAAGTTCCTCTTAAGCATCTGCCTGCAGGTCACAGGCGGGGAGAGTGATTCCTGTAGCATCTGCCCCGGAGCAGTGACCCAGGCCCCCAGGCTCTGCAGTACCCGCCTGGGGCCGGGGGTGGAGGTGAAGGAACAGGGGTGTGCTGAGAAGCACCCAAAGCGAAGGATATGAAAATTCCCATTGATTTTAGAAATAAAATATAGACCGTCTGGCATTTTCAGGATGGAGAGGGAATTGGTAAGTGGCACAAAAACAGGCTGTAACCCCTCCAAGCAGAGGTGAGTCGCTCCAAGGAGCTCAGTCTTGTGTCTCATTCCAAAGCCCCGAGCCAAGCGGAGCTGGGGGCGGAGCTGGGGAGCAGCCCTCCCAGGAAACCCGCGGAGAAGGAAACACTGGGCTGCCTGCCTCCAGGGAACAGAGGACCGTGGAAAGAGGGCGGCAGGGGACACTTACCACCTGGAGTGTTTCCACCCGGAAGAGCTCACTTTGGACTTCGGTCCCTGGGTGACAGGTCGTACAGACACTGGCGGGGGGCGCGGAGCCGGTGGCGAGGAGCACACACCTGGAGCTGGAGTGCTAGGCTCACAGGGGCTAGTGACCTTGAGCGAGTCCCGGAGCCTGTCTGCTTCCATTTCCTGACCCGCGAAGCAGAGCTGAGGGGTAGCTGCTTAATAGAGCGGGTGGTGGACACCTAACGCAGTGCTCGGGTTCTGAGCAAGTGGAATATAAATGTCGGTTATGGTTGCTTCGGCCAGCTACAGAGGGAAGCAAGCCAGTGTCCGGAGCGGCTGTGCTCTGCAGCACAGACACACCGAGGACGGAGACCCGCCCTGCAAACATGAGGAGGGGCCCCTGGGGGCCACCGCGGCAACGTGGGGCCCAGTGTGGGCTGGTTCAGCCCGCGCCCCACCCCCCGGAGCAGGATAACGCAGGTTCACAGCCACGGCCGAGCGCCTAACCGGGACACTGCTTCCACCAGACCCCAGGGAAAAAGTATCCGATTCCATCTTTAAGTCAAAAAACCAAAGACAAACAAACAAACAAAATAGACAAACGAACCTAAAAGGGAGTTCCCTGGTGGTCTAGCGGTTAGGATGCCGGGCTTTCCCTGCCATGACCCGGGTTCAGTCCCTGGTTAGGGAACTCAGATCCTGCAAGCCACGTGGCGCAGCAAAAAAAAAAAAAAAAAAAAAAAAAGTCAAATCATTCAGAATACATTAAGCACCTCCTCCGTATAAAATGTTCTTATGGGTGTTACTGCAGGTGAAATGAAGGGAAGACTTGCTCCTGTCATTGTGGGTCTTACAGTCCCATTGGGGAGTCGAAGCCGGTGGGGTGTGGGTGTCCCCTTCCCGAACAGTAAGAATCTATGACATCACACATGCCTCTATTTGCCCACACTGAACAAGCTTCGATTTTAATTTAGCGCCCACATTCTGTAGCAACTCCCTTTTTCCCAGGGATACTTCTGGATTCAATTTTTCTTTCAAGTTTTTGTTTGTTTTTAAAAAAATATATGCATTCTAATAGTAGAAACCATTCTGCATTGTTTTGGAAATCAAAAGGTCAAAAGCACTGAAATAGCGGTAAGAAAAATAAACCTTGAAGAGTCACAGAATCTTTGAGTTGAAAGGAATTTAGAAGTCATGGAGTCAACTCTTCCCCCAAAGTAGGTCTCCACCCCCAAGACCTCAGACCCGTGGACCCAGCATTTCCCCGAGCTCACTTTTAGACCATCCTGTTGTGAGTCAGCAATGTTGGAAAATTCTTAGACTGAGGAGAAATCCGTCTCCCATTGACCTGCATCCCTAATGACTTTACTTGTGCCCTGTGAGTGACACAAAACCAGCCACATACCTCTCCTTTGTTTGACAGCCCGTCAGAGATTTGAAGGCAGTAATCATGTCCTTCCGAAGTCTCCAAGCTTCACAGGCACAGCTGCTGGGGCCCTTCCTCCTTTGGGGCAGAGCTCAGGCCCTCACCGTCTTCTGGTGGATGGCCTCCAGCTGTCAAGAGCCCGCTTGGCATGTTGTACCTCACGTACGGCACAAATTGACCTGGGCAGCACCAAGAACCCCGGGCCAGTCCCTAGCACCCTGCCGCTTCATGAGGCTCCGGAGGCTGCCGTGCTGTTTTAGCAGCTGCTCCCCACTCGGGGCCTTCACTGGACCCAAGCTTGACGATGTAACTCCTCTGTATTCTGATGCACGTGAACGGTAGCCAGGTGGGGCCTGTACTGTGCAGTTGATGCCTGAAAAACTGGGCATCGAGCCTAAAGACCCAACCAAGGCAAAAAGCGGGAGAAGAAAGGATTATTACCTGCAGCCAGTAAGGGAACAGCAGGGATCTTTCCCAAAGCTGTGTCTCCTTGAACAGCAAAATTGGGGAAGTTTAAGCTAAGGGTACATGTGTGTTCATGAAGGGGCTTGAGCAGAGGAGAATTCAGCATAGAACTGGGCAAAGGTCAACAGAGTCCAGGCTTTAGTTGACTGAAGTCACGAGGGTCAGCATCATCACTCTGTCCTCCCCCGGGTAGGGGCCTTAGTTCCTGCAGGACCATCCAAAGACTGTATCAGACTGTGGTGTGCATCCCTCGGCGGGGAACTAGGACTGTTTCTCGCTGAACTGTTGTTTCTTGACTGCTTTTCCTTTGTCCCTGTGTTCCCTCCCTTCCCTTAAGAGCCCTGATTACTGAGACCTGCTGAAGGGCAAGCGTTGTGGCCAGGCTCAGATCACAGAATGGCTTAGGCCAAAAATGGCTTCCCTTAGGTCTAGAAAGCCGTGCCTGGTTCTCTTTCTCTGGGGAACCCCTACCCTACCTGCTTACAATGTTTCAACCAGAAGTGAGGGCCATTGCGTTTATTAATGCGAATTCTCTACTTACTGGCTTTAGCCTATCATCCCAGGCAGACCATTCTTAGTGTTTATCCGTCATCTCTAGATTAGAAATACATTTCAGTCCATTTCTATTGGCTTCTTTCTAGCTTTCAGTCATCTGCGAATTTCATCGGCCTGTCTTCAGACTTGAAGATTACTAATAAAATTCTGTGTGGCCTTGAGCTAGTCATTTAACCTCTTTCAGCCCCTGTTTCCTCACTTGTATAATAAGGGGGGCAGGGAATGACTTCCTCGTTCCCAAGGAGTTTCAGTATATCTTATACAAATCCAAATGGCCAGCTGGTGAAAGACTGGGAAGGGAAAAAAAGAACAGAGTAAATGCCTTCACTTATGGCATAAATTGCTCAAGTCAATTGTGGTAGTTAATTTTATGTGTCAACTTGACTGGGCTAAGAGATGTCCAGACAGCTGGTAAAACGTCATTTCTGGGTGTGTCTGTGCGTGTTTCTGGAAGGGATTAGCCTTTGAATGAGGAGACTGAGTAAAGAATATCAGCTCCCCAATGTGGTGGGTCATCCAGTCCACGGCGGGCAGAGGAAGGCAAGTTCTCCTTCTCTTGTTGAGCTGGGACATCCTGCCTCTCCTGCCCTCAGAGAGGGGAGCTCCTGGTTCTCAGGCCTTTGGACTCAGACTGAATTACACCACAAGCTGCCCTGGTTCTCTGGCCTACAGATGTCAGGTCCAAGGGACTCTCAGTCTCCATAACTGTGTGAGCCAATTCCGAGGACCCTGACTAATATATGTTCTGCGTTCAAATACATGGATTTCAGTGTAATCCCCAGGCACTGTTTATAGAAATTAAACTCGGAAAACAATATGGTAGATGCCTTCACTCATAAATAGACATTCTACGTTTGTATAGCTTAGTCTGTGGAAGAGAAAAGTTGCAAAATTATATTGGTGTTTTGTCGATTTAATTGTAGTAAATTTAGTTCCTAAATTTTGTATGTTATATATGTATATACATATAAACTACTTGGTGAAATATTAGTCCTATACTACCTTTAGTGAAATCAGTGGTAGATATTATGTCTTGGGCTTCCCTGGTGGCACAGTGGTTAAGAATCCACCTGCCAGTGCAGGGGACGCGGGTTCGAGCCCTGGTCCGGGAAGATCCCACATGCCGCGGAGCAGCTAAGCCCGTGTGCCACAGCTACTGAGCCTGCGCTCTAGAGCCCGCGAGCCACAACTACTGAAGCCCACGTGCCTAGAGCCCATGCTCAGCAACAAGAGAAGCCACCGTAATGAGTAGCCCGCACACCACAATGAAGAGTAGCTGCTGCTCGCTGCAGCTAGAGAAAGCCCGTGCGCAGCAACAAAGACCCAACGCAGCCAAAAAAAAAGTAAAACAAATAAATAAATATTATGTCTTTATATTTAGATATCCACTGTAACATAACCCAGTAAGAGAATTTATGAAAGATCCGTTACCATGTTGTGTTCATTCCTATCAATTTTACAGCACACTTTAACCCTTTATTCACGAGCAGAAACTTTTTGGCCTTATCTAGATTTGCAAGGTACATTTAAAAATAGTCAAAGGCGGAAATTCCCTGGCAGTCCAGTGGTTAGCATTCCAAGCTTACACTGCCAAGGCCTGGGTTTGATCCCTGGTCGAGGAACTAGGATCCCATGCAAGCCGTGGCCAAAAAAAAAAACAACAGTCAAAGGCAATAGATCCCCTTCTCCACGTCCTATGTCATCAGGAAAATGCAAATTAAAAGAATACCACTGGGCTTCCCTGGTGGCACAGTGGTTAAGACTCCGAACTCCCAATGCAGTGGGCCGGGGTTCGATCCCTGGTTGGGGAACCAGATCCCGCATGCATGCCACAACTAAGGAGCTGGTGAGCAGCAACTTAGGCCTGCACAAGCAAATCAATAAATAAATATTAAAAAACAAAAAACAAAAAAACAATACCACTACACAATGGCCAAAATCTGGAACGCTGACAACACCAACTGCTTGTGAGGATGCAGAGCAATAGGAACTTTCAATCGTTGCTGGGGTAGGGGAATGCAAAATGGTGCAGCCACTTTGTAAGACAGTTTGGTGGTTTCTTACAAAACTAAATATATTCTTAC
Source organism: Hyperoodon ampullatus (assembly GCF_949752795.1). Lineage (NCBI taxonomy): Eukaryota > Metazoa > Chordata > Mammalia > Artiodactyla > Ziphiidae > Hyperoodon > Hyperoodon ampullatus. The sequence goes on along the minus strand of NC_136924.1, from coordinate 102,362,220 downwards.
CATACAATCCAGCAACCATATTTGGTATTTACCCAAAGGAGTTGAAAACTGATGACCACAGAAAAACCTGCCCACAAATATTTATAGCAACTTATTCATAATTGTCAAAACTTGGGAGCAACCCAGATGTCTTTCAGTAGGTGAATAGATACATGGTGCATCCAGACAACAGAATATTATTCAGTGCTAGAAGGAAATGAGCTATCAAGTCATAAAAAGACATGAGAAAACTTCAATGCATATTTAAATTTCCCATCTCCAAATCCCATCAAGTGGAGCTTTTAGGATTTTTAGGACAGTGAAATTATTCTATATGATACCATTATGATGGATACATGTCACTGTAAATTTCTATGGAATGGGCAACAAGAGTGAACCATAATATAAACCATGGATTTGGGTGATAATGATGTGTCCATGTAGGCTCATGAGTTGTAACAATTGTACCACTCTGGTGGGGATGTCACTAATGTGAGTATGAATTTTATTCTTCTTAATTTTTAAAAATTTATTTATTTATTTATCTATTTGGCTGTGCCAGGTCTTTGTTGTGTCACGCAGGATGTTTAGTTGTGGCCTGCGGGATCTAGTTCCCTGACCAGGGAGGGGATCGAACCCGGGCCCCTGCATTGGGAGCGTGGAGTCTTAACCACTGGACCACCAGGGAAGTCCCAATAATGTCAATGTGAATTTTAAAAGTTCATATTTTTGATCCAATATTCCACTTTTAGAACTCACTTTCAAGGAAATGTCAATATAGGCAAGTTTTATGTAGAAAAAATTTTATTACAGTTATATGCAATCAATAAGAGTTGGAAATAACTCAAATACTCAATAAAGAAATGATGATACATTCATATGATGAAATATTGTATAGCATTAAAAGTAGTGTTTTTAAAGAAACTTAATGGAGGGGGGAAAATTTACACAAGGCTATTTTAAATGAAAAGTAGGATACAATTATACATATATTCTTTGTCTTAGTCCATTCAGGCTGCTATAACAGAACATCACAGACTGGGTGACTTACAAACAACAGAAATTTATTTCTCACAGTTTTGAAGGCTGGGAAGTCCAAGATCAAGAAACCAGCAGATCCAGTGTCTGGTGAGGATTCATAGACATCCACCTTCTCACTGTGTCCTCACATGGCAGAAGGGGCAAGGGAGCTCTCAGTGTCTCCTTTACCATTCATGGCACTAATCCCATTCATGAAGACCCAGCCCTTATGATCTACAACCTGCCAAAGGCCCCCATCTTCAAATCCCATCAGCTTGGGATTAGATTCCAAAATATGGATTTGGGGGGACACAAACATACAATCTATGGCAGTTTTAACTTAGTTTAAAGATAGAAAAAAGACTAGAAGGAAATAGGAATATTAATCATGATTTTGAGTGGTAGGATTACAGATGATTTTTATTCCTTTATGTTTCTATATATTTCAAGGCTTCTAAAATAAACACTTTATTTCTTAAAAAAAACATTGGAAATAAAATCAGTAAATGAGAGATGGGAGAAATTATTAGTGATTCTGTACATCCTAGGAAGTTTTCCCTCATATCCACCTGGGCCAACCCCAGACAGCCTTGTGTCTTCAGCTATGGTGTCAAATAGAGCTAGGTGGGAGTTCCAGCTTTACCGTTTATCTAGCTGTGTAGCCTTGCACAGGTAAGTAACTTCTTTGTGTTTTTATGTTCTTAATTTATAAGACAGTGATGTAAAATCTCACAGGTTGACACAAGGATTAAATGAAATAACCCATAAATATGCTAGGCATATTGTCAGAGTTCCAGAAAATGTGTTTCCTTCCCTTATTTTGGAATTGGAGCAAAACACCTGCAGATTCAGGTAGAACAGACATGGATGCAGAGTGGTGAGATGAAGGAGGGACTGCGGGTAACAAGCGGGACCACCTCTGAGCCGCACCGTGATCCTGGAGCTTCGCCCCTCGCATTAATGGCTACGGAAAGGAGAGAGACACCGACTCAAGGGGACGGCGGGATTAAGGGGACACCGGCAGAGACAAGCAGGCGCCGCTTCTCTGAGAGTCGTCAGCCCTCCCCTGAGGGTGCTGGCTGGAGCCGGTCTGCTGCCGACCACACAGCTTGATGGATGTCGTACTGAAGCCAATGATGCTTGAAGACGAAATCATCGCTAAGGCTTCTTTCTGCTCCGATTATAATAAGCAAATGCTGATAGGAATTTATTCCGATCTATCCGGCCTTCCGTCTGACCTCGTTAGGGCTTGGCAGGTTGCTTTCCTGGGCAATCCAGGGCTCGTGAGGAGTGAGGGAGGGGTCCCGACCCCAGCAGAGGCGCAGGCCTCTGGCAGCTCAGCACCCGGAGTCCCCGCCTGGAAGGGGCCCGGGAAGGGCCGGCATTTCCACCCTGACTTGCGGACCGAGGTGGGCCTGGAGGGGGCGAGGGAAGAGGCCGGGAGGGGGGGGAGGGGAGGAGGGGAGGGTCTGGTTGAGGCCGGAGAGGACATTCTGACGGTGCCGCCCGGGAAGCCCACATCCCAGACCTCGCGGGGCCGCGCAGATGCCGGGAGGGCCCGGGGCGCGTCGCTGTGTCACCTCTGGGGCCGCGCCTGGTTTCCATAGCGACCGCGGAGCCGAGCGCGGAGGAGGCTGCGGCAGGACCCGGCCTTCTCCGCCCGCCGCCGGACGCGCACCTCCGGCCCGGGAGCCGGGAGGGTGGAAGGGGCCTCGGGGTCGGCGCGGCTGTGCTCAGCTCGCGAGCGGCCGGAGCACCTGCACCTGCACCTGCATCTGCACGTGCGCCGAGGACCGCCTGCCGGGAGGGCCCGTGAGTACCACCCAGTCCTCCCCGGGGAGCAGATCTCCGAACCACAAGGTCATGCGGTGTCTGGATTGATGCCTTTTAAAAATCACACCGTTAAATTGCTTGTGGCCGGGAAGGCTTTTCCTTTCTGACCTATTTGCGTCCTTGGAATTATTATTTCGTCTCCTTTTAAACGCGCCGCTCTCCTAACCGCAGCTGCGCCGTCTCGGTGCCTCCATTTCAGACAACGCCCCACCGTACGGGTGCACCCCAAACCTATCCGAGAGGCCGCGGGGCTCAGATTCCCAGCTTCCATCCAGTTCGCTTTATGTTTCTATCCCGCAATCAGAGAAATACCTTCCCCGGGGCAAACGGCGGCTGCCAGCTGTCCTGGGCCAAGCCGCGTCCTTGCTGGCGAGCCCAAGGAAGCGCATGCCTCCATCACCTCCGCAGCGAGGCGACCGTTCCCCCGGGGAGTCTCCTTCCCTCCAGCGGAGGCCGCGGCGCAGCCCGAGCCCAGAGGTGGACGTGGCGCGTGTGACCGCACCAGAGGCCGCGGGGGCCGCCGCGCAGGTGCTTCTCTGGGAGGGCTCTGACAAAGGGCGTGAAGTTGAGCCCTTCCTGAAGCAAGGCAAGGGCCGAATGCCTTTCAGGGGACTGGCTTTGTTTAGAATCCGATGATTGTGATTCCGTGGTAAAACACTCTCTGTATGTAAGTCCTCTCCTTGTCGGCCCATCCCTCCCCACTTCGTCCCCCACCCCCAAGGAGAAGTCTTTCCTGTTGGTCTGTTACTGTGATCAACTATTTAGAGGTTTCACTGTTATAAAGATTCCTCTCAAGGGAAGGGTGAAATCTTGTTAAATGAAAGATAAATACAACGCTGAACCCCTGGGCCCCTGAAGTACTATTCAGTGGTTCTCAACCCTGCTTCCATGTTGGAACACCTGGGGAGCTTTAAAAAGTACTGGTGCCTGGCTGTGATCATTTTGTCATGTACAGAAATATCAAATCACTATGTGGTGCACCAGGAGCTAACAGTGTTGTAGGTCAATTATACTTCAATTAATAAATAAATTAAAATAAAATACTGAAGTCTGGGCCCCATCTCCAGAGATTCTGGCTTAATAGGTCTGAGATACAGCCTAAACATTGGGATTAAGCTCCTATGTGATTCTAATGAGCTAAATTTGCAATCCACCATTCTAATCAATCAGGATGACATTTTTCCAGGTGAATCTGGTAATCGCTTATTCTCTCCAATGGTAGGGCAGGGTGTATATCTGTCAGGACTGTCTAGAACCTTTCCCCAGGGAAAGGGGGAGAGGAGATGCATGCTTGTGCAAGTCTGTAGGGTGAGAGCTCTGTCCTCCTGTAGGTGACGGACTTCAGGTTCGTCGTTAGCAGAGTCATGTGCAGATCTCCCACCCGCTTCGAGGAGAATGGACACTTAGAAAGAAGGGTTAGGAATGCGGTGGTCACCCTGAAGAAGGGAGAAGCAACCTAAGAACACCTAAGAATTAGAAATGTTATCCTTTGCAGGCCTGAAACCCTTCAGCATGCCTTGAACTGCTCCTAAGTTTGAGGGGTTTCCTCAAGATCCAAGGGCCAGGATCAGCTCCTCTCTGCAGCTACTACTGACGACAGGGGGCACACCTGTTGGGACAGGTTCTTCCAACACCTGCCTCTAAGGTCACCTCACGAATATGCAGCTGGAGGCAAGAATCTGCACTAGAAATTTAAACACACTAGAAAGCGTCATGTACCAACCTGGGGCCAGAACTTCCCCAGTCAGCGCCTCCTAAGGTGCTTGCTTTAATTCTGGCTGAGTTGGAACTTCCCTGGCGGTCCAGTGGTTAAGACTCTGCGCTCCCAATGCAGGGGGCCCGGGTTCCATCCCTGGTCGGGGAACTAGATCCCACATGCCACGCCGTGCGGCCAAAAAAAGAAAAAAAAATCATAACTTTGGCTGAATAGCGATTGGTTGTGGTCTCCTTGATGGGTAGGCATAAAAGTCTGTCTCGGGCTTCCCTGGTGGCACAGTGGTTGAGAGTCTGCCTGCCGGGGACACGGGTTCGTGCCCCGGTCCGGGAAGATCCCACATGCCGTGGAGCGGCTGGGCCCGTGAGCCATGGCCGCTGAGCCTGCGCGTCCGGCGCCTGTGCTCCGCAACGGGAGAGGCCACAACAGTGAGAGGCCTGCGTAACGCAAAAAAAAAAAAAACCCAAAAAAGTACTGTCTCTTCTGAGACCCTTGGCAAGGCTTGGTCATTCACCTCATCAATAGGCGAGAGAATTAAGACGCTATTTAAAGGTCATACAACCATCCGACATGGAACACAAAGCCCATGTGCCAGGGCCACGTGGCTGGGCAGTGTCCCCAGGGTGACCGAGGCTCTCCCACGCTGCTGTCTGGAATCACCCTATTGGCATCCCCAGGTGCTGACCTGGAGGAGCCCTTTCCCAGGGCCTGCTTAGTCCACACATTTTGTCTCTTCCTGGAGTGACCTGACCTCCTGAGACAATGCCTTCGCTTACCCAGACTGGGCCTCCTTCAGCTTCCCCCATGTCCACTTGGCAAAGCCAGGCTGTGGGCACACTTCACCCGCTGCTCTAGCCTCTCAGCTGAACTGGAGCTGCTTTCAGCTGGTTCCCTGGGAAGGACGGCTCCTTGCTTCTGCTACCTCAGGCCCAAGCGCCCTTTCCCAACACGGCACCTCAGAGCTGCCACACCTCATGGGCAGGCCAGGCCAGGTCAAGCCCCCTGGACGGCAGGCCGGAAACAGTGAGACCATGTGTTAGTTCTCATTGCCGCCCGCCCACCCGTGACCACCAATATCTCGTCCCTGAAAAAGGGCAGTTTACATCACAGGCCACTGGGGGGAAATGTCCAGTTGATCTGGCTCATTCTATGTGTATCAGTTCATTTGGGGGATATTAGAGAGACTGCAGTGTAAAATAAAACCCTATTTTACATGTTTTCAGACAGTGGATTATGACTCACTAGTGGGTCATGAAATCAATTTTGTGGGTCATGACCAGCATTTTAGAAAGAAAAAACAAGAAATTTACTCAGATAAGGAAATAAGAAAAAAATACATAGATAATGTTCCTCATTGACAGTAATCAAAAGTGCACATCATAGCAACACTGTGACACTGTTTTACCTCTTGCTAATGGGAGTAACAATTAAAAAAAATAATACCTAATGCTATTGAGGGTGCAGTAAAATTGCATTTTTTATTGTGGGTTGCATTGTAAATTGGTAAAATTTTGGGGAAATGCAACATGATAATAGGAAAAGCCATAAAAGTACTAGACCCAGGAATTTTTCCCAGTGAAGCTATTTAGTAAAGATTTTTAAAATTCTGAATACATGAAAGATACCCTCTACTGTGTTACTTGTAATAGAATAAAATAGAAATATCTGAAATGTCCAACATTAGAGGAACAGTTTAAAAATTTTGTGGTACATCAATATAATGGAGTATTTTGCCTTTTAACAAAAGCTTATATCCAGAGACATGTAGAGGGAAACAAGGAAAGACTTATGATAAAATGTACAATAGAATACAAAATAGCAAGCACACCATGTTTGTAACTTTAAATAATCTGTGTGCCTGTGGAAGATAAATTCCCATGTTCAAGTTGCTAAAATGATGGGTTATTGTTTTAAAAATTGATTTGCTGTTGTATATAAAACCTGTAAGACTGGAAGAAATGAATGTACAAGAGAAGAAAAGCAATCCCAGAAATTATCACATTACAATGTAGATTGTCGTTTTCTTGGCCCTAAAAACCAGAAAAATCACAAGTCAAAATTATGTTGAATAACTTCATGCTGTGTGGATTTTTTCACTCTTGTTGTAAGCTAGTGTCAATTTTGGTAAATTCCTTGCTTAAGGCAGGTAGTTTGTGAATATCTGTTGACCGACTGATCTTTTAGTTATACTATTCACAATCTCAACCCTGGGAAAACTTGAATTTATCTCTGAAGAAACCTCAGAAATCTTAGTGGAAGTAACACTTTCTCTTTAACTGTATATTATAAGGGAACTTGAATTTTTCCAGCATAGGGAGCACGTCTTTGGGAACTTTCCCGCCATTCAAAGAATTTTAAGAACATTTTAAGTAGGTCACAGCTCTGAAGGGAGAGATAAGGTGTGTAATGGACAGGGGCCTGGGGAAACCTTGTTAGAAATTTGCCTAATGTGGATGTTTACATGATTTATTTGAATTGGGGAAGAGAGTAGGGAAAGAGGGGAAGTGAGGGGTGGGTTCAAAACCAGCAACTTGGGACACCTGTTCTCTGGAATTTTCAGACCAACTGGCTGTGCATAGAACTCCTGGGGCCCTCTTACCTTTGGGTTTTCTGTGTAACCTCGAGATAAATGTTTAGTGTCTCTGTGTTTTCATCGTCCTCAAGAGGAATGAACACTCTTGTTCTCTTCCTTCCAAAGCCATATTCAGGGGAAGGTTTAGATTTTATGCATATTTATGTGCCCCTTACACTCCTTCCCTGAGAGTGTCTGCGTTTTGTGATAGGCCTTCCAGAAACAGTACACCAGGACACAGGAGGGGACGGGGTTATGGGGGAAACCCCTATGAACAAAAGTGTGTGAGAGACCGAGACAGAGAGGAAACCTCGTCGTGGGGTCAACTCAGAAGCCCAATATCAAACTCAATAGCTCTGTGAAGTGAGTGTCATTTTCTCCATTTTTCTGATTTGGAGAGGGTTCCTGCAATTCAGAGACACTAATGTGATCAGGGTTTTTCTGCAGAAACCAGGGAAGCGGGGATTTGGGCTCGTTTTACTCTCATGACAAAACCCACACTCTTGTCATGCCTCCAAGCCAGACGACTTGGGTTCACGTTCTGAGTGTGGCTCTCGTTAGCTATGTGTCCTCGGGCAAGTTTTTTTTTAACTTCTCTGAAGCTCAATTACCTTATATTAAAATAGGGATAATAATGATAAAATGAGGTTACTAAGATGGTTAGAACTTATACCTTTTGGGGGTTTTTGGTTGCCAACATTGAAAGTAGACTCTAGGGCTAACTTTGGGGAGGGATGGAGGACATTTACTGGAAGAATTTGAATTGACTCACACAACGGAAAGAAAAGTGAACAGCCAGGTCTGGGGAAGGGTGAGACCCAGGGCAGCTAAGGAGGTCGAGAGAGCAGAGATAGATACCAGTTTCCTTCTTTAGGGTATTTGCGGCTGGATGAATGAGCCCCTGTTATTTTCAGTTCTTGTGCCTTTCTGCTTAACACTCAAGTCCCAGGGAGAGAAGTCAGCCTGGCCCGCTCAGGGTGCCTCGTTACATGCCCGCCTACAAAAGAAGTTGTGGGTACTGTTACCCCCAAGAGTGCCTGCACGCCGGGCCGGCAAGAGCCCCAGACGTCCCCGTGCCCCCGGAGCTAGCGCCTCAAGCGCCCCAGCCCTGGACCTGACACAAAGGAACAGCCCCGTGAGCTCTTGCTGGTGGCAGTGCTCAGGCCAGCAGCTCTGGACCCCAAACCGCGGGGCCTAGGGCTCTCCCCACGTGTCAGGCTGTGGCACACCGGGAGGTGGCATTTGAACAACGCCCTGCGGTGAACCCTGAGGTGCCCCTGCAGGGGGTGGGCCCACCACTCCCGGTGCTGAGGCGTCAATCCCCGAGGGCGGCTCTGCCCCGGGCTGGCAGCCCGACAGGCAGGCAGGGGAGGGGAGTCAGCTGTCGCCCCGTCCCCGCTGTCGCCTCAGGGCTTTCATTTTTCATGGTCAGGAGTTCAACATCCCCAGGAAATAAAAGTAACTTATCTTCTAGATAAGGTTAGGGGCATCTGGCCCAAGGGGCCTAGACTATTTATAGGTTTCACCTCTGCGATTTTGCTGTGACATAGTCTCTGAGGGTGCGCCATGATTATGTGTCTAGTGTATAGAGAGGAGACATGGATGCTCTTCTCATTCCGTTTCTCTTTTCCTTTTTTTTTTTCTTTTTGGCCGTGGGGTGGGGCGGTGGGGGGAGGCTGGTGGTGGTGGGTTGGGCTATTGTGTTAAAACCGTACATATATTTTCATTACAGAAGTAGGTTTCACAGTCCATTCTTTCCCCGAAATGAAAGAGCACAAATGAGCAAAACTAAGATAATCTCGAAGCCCCCCCACCCAATCCCTCTCTTCACTGAGAGGGCAGCATGTTCATATTTACCCTTTCAAATTCCCTTTCCTTCTAACCGTTCAACCTACCTCCGCCTGGGGCAGGCAGGTGGTCCTTCGGGAGGACCTCTGCTTGTTCTCTGCATGTGGGAACCCGGACGAGTTAGAGAGGCTCAACTCCTGGAACACCTCTCTCTCTCTCTCTCTCTGTCTTTTGAGGGCCCACTCAAATAGCCCCTTACCCACAAAACTTTCCCTGACCTCTTTTTTTTTTATGAATTTATTTATTGATTTATTTATTTAGTTTTGGCTGCGCTGGGTCTTCGTTGCTGCGCGCGGGCTTGCTCTAGTTGCGGCGAGCAGGGGCTACTCTTCGTTGCGGTGCGCTGACTTCTCATCGCGGTGGCTTCTCTTGCTGCGGAGCACGGGCTCTAGGCACGCGGGCTTCAGTAGTTGTGGCACACGGGCTCAGCAGTTGTGGCTCGCGGGCTCTAGAGCACAGACTCAGTAGTTGTGGCGCACGGGCTTAGTGGCTCCACGGTATGTGGGATCTTCCCAGACCAGGGCTCAAACCCATGTCCCCTGCATTGGCAGGCGGATTCTCAACCAACTGTGCCACCAGGGAAGCCCTCTCTGAGCTCTTGAATGGGAGCCTTCTCACTCTCACGAGATAGCAATTTCCACCTGGCAAAGACCCTTTTCTATGCGTGTCGCACTTTCCCTGCCCCACTGTCAGCTCCTTGAGGGCAGACCCTATGTCCTGTTGATCTCGGGATGCTCCCAGTGCACAGACAAGTGCCTTGTCCATCGCAGACACTCGTGATGATTGAATGAGAAGGAATCAGAGGCTGAAATCAAACAGAAGTTCCATGATCTCAAATAGGAGCAAAGGGGATTTGGGATCCTGCATGTGCCCTTACTAGGCCCCAGACAAAGGCAGATGTGACATCTTTTCCTTTCCCATAAAAGACGGATCCACTTGGATGTGTTTTCCTCTTAAACCTGAAAACGCTGACTTGTGTGCCAGTGGTCTCGAGTGTGTCAGCTCCATTCCGAGGCTTTATCAGAGCATTGTCTGTTATTATCAGATTCCTACACGTACAGTGTCACGTGCTGTCTCCTCTCTCCCTCCACTCCTTTCTTTTCATTCTTTTCTCTTTCACAATTGAAAACAGAGCTGTGTGAAACAAGTCATATTCAAATATAACCCAGCTGGGCCGAGCTTGACCTTTGCCTCATGCAGTATTGAATGAAGCTGATGTTTTTATTTTTATTTATTTATTTATTTTTTTGCAGTACACGGGCCTCTCACTGCTGTGGCCTCTCCCATTGCGGAGCACAGGCTCCGGACGCTCAGGCTCAGCGGCCATGGCTCACGGGCCCAGCCGCTCTGCGGCATGTGGGATCCTCCCGGACCGGGGCATGAACCCGTGTCCCCTGCATCGGCAGGCGGACTCTCAACCACTGCGCCACTCTGGAAGCCCCTGATGTTTTTATTTTTAAGAGCATGTGTTTGAGCCCCAGAGGAAAGACAGACTGGAAGGACACAGAGCTTCTTTCCCTCCCCACTGGGGAAGGGGCCAGTCACTAGGCGAGTTTGTTTTAGTTCTGCAGCCGGGTAGCCTTCAGTCCTGTCTGATGGTGGGTGGAGCCCCAAGGCCTGTGTTCAGATAAATATATATATATTTCTATATACATTATGCCTATACATGAATATGTATATCTATTTATTTATTTATTTTGGTAAATTTTTCTTAGTTGTGGCTGTATATGAAGATATAAGTCCGGAAAAACCCTGTTCACAAAATTTTCTATGTTTGCTAGAGGCTTTCCAGCACTTGGTGTGGCTTCGCTTAGGGAAGCGTCTTCCTGCAAGTTACATCAGGGCTCCAGGAAACTCTCTTTTGGTCATGATTATAATGTGGTGGTTCTAGATTTTATTTTGCAGTGGCTTTGGTGACTAGAGGTATCTTCCATAGACTCCCATCTTGATTTTGCTCACTTGTACTTACACAGAATTTCTGGCTACTACAAAATGTACATACCAGTGCGTTAGGGGAGACACCTCTCAATTTTTTGTCATTGTATTATGAAAAATTGATGCAGAAGTAGCTTTGCAATTTTGTCAAGTTGCATTTAAATTTCCTTTCTCGTGGCAGGGTGAAACTTGCAACCCAATCAAGGAATTAGTTAGAAAGATTTAGTTGGAAGATTTCTGATTTTTTTACCTGTTAGCCTAAGGATAAACCCCAGAACCCAGGATGTCGTCCAGCTCTGGGACATCCCAGTCCATGATCCTCTTAGCTTCTCTGCAGAAGACTGGGTTGCTTTCACAACAGCCCTCAGTATAGAAGAGGGGCAGGACATCAAGCTTTTCGGACCTTTGTGTCTTCAGTAGGTCCACATGACAATGGATGTAGCCCAGGAATCAAATTGTACCACACCACCCTGTTCCTCCCTCTTGACTCTCTCATGCTACGGGTGGATGGAGTGGGCTTCTGAGCCCATCCAGGCATCCTGGGGCCTTCAGGCTCCACGTAGCTTGGTTTTACCTTGGATCTGAACACCCCTGGGGTCATGATGAACTGAACTAGTGGCAGTAATGGGTGTGATGTTTAGAATGCTTGGATTGAATGGACTGAGTTCCTATTGGACCATGGAATCCATCCACAGGCAGTGTTTCATTCAGCACTCTTTGCTTGTGACAGAAAGCTGACCAAAGTTGGTTTAAGTTAAAAAAAAAAAAAAAAAAAAAAAAGAGGGAATGTATCGTTTCACACACTGGCTTCCTGTGAGGCTTGATTCAGGGCTTACAGATTTGACCAGACCTAGCTCCTCTCTCTGTTTCTCAAGTCCACTCCTTCTGATGCAGGCTCTACCTCATGGCCCAAAATGGCTGCCAGCAGCTCCCAGAGCTATCTGCATCCCACATCAAGTCCAGAGTGGGATTGTGCTCAATCCTGACCAAACCGCACTGGGAATGGGGGAGGGGTAAATTCTTCAATGGTAAATTAGGCTACTGATGGCCAGAGAGGAGGAGATCCTGTGGAGGCAACCACAAAACAAAAACAGAGTCAAGGGACAAGAAGTGAGTCAGGAGTTGAGAATAATATTGGGTGGATTAGCCACTCAGTATGGAGGATGCCCCATCACAGAACTGGGTGTTGTTGAAGAAATGAGTTTTCGTATTAGGCAGTGCTAAATATAGCTCAGAGGACTGATCTCCTTTTATAGCTAAAAAAGTTTCTGTGTAAGGATTTGTTACCCATTTCACAGTTGTAATTTATGGTGTATGTGCTGTTTTGAGCTATCTGTTCCACTACCTTCTTTTACTGGTTCAGGTGACATGGCCCTGAGTTTGTCTAGTCATTTGAGCAGATTTTACTCTGATTTCTATATCAGTTCTCAGGGATTTGGGAGAGGAGTGGTTGAATGGGGGAAAAAGGAAACACTCATTTTGCTATTAAGTTCCAGGGGATTTGGAAGGAAAAATACATATTTATTACCTTGATGGATTAAAAATACACTATGATAAAACAACAAGATATTGTTTTTCATCTGTCAAATGGCAAGGATTACAAAAGACATGTCGAGGGTTGGTGAGGGTTCAGAGAAATAGCTACATCACACATTGCTGCTGGGAATGTAACTGGTGTAAACTTCCTGAAAGACCATTTGGCACTATATGTGAGACATTTAAAAAATGTACGTGCATTTTGACCAAGCAATTCTATTTCTAGAATTATTAGGATATAATCATAAAAATATATAAACATTTACATATATGGATAATCCTTGAAGTTACATATAATAATGAAGAATTGGAAATAATCTTAATGAGTAAAAATAGAATCTTGGTTAAGTAAGTTAAGGTATAACCATAGGATGCAGCCATTTAAAATCATGTTTTAGAATAATCTACGTGGCATGGGAAAATTCCTGGTCTTGTTAAGGAGAAAAGTAGATTGCAAAGCAGTTAGGTCAATTTTTTTTTTTTTTTGGCTGCATTGGGTCTTTGTTGCTGTGCGCAGGCTTTCTCTAGTTGTGGTGAGCAGGGGCTACTCTTTGTTGTGGTGCGTGGGCTTCTCATTGTGGTGGCTTCTCTTGTTGCGGAGCACGGGCTCTAGGTGTGCGGGCTTCAGTAGTTGTAGCATGCGGGCTCAGTAGTTGTGGCTTGTGGGCTCTAGAGTGCAGGCTCAGTAGTTGTGGCACTCGAGCTTAGTTGCTCCATGGCATGTGGGATCTTCCCGGACCAGGGCTCGAGCCTGTGTCCCCTGAACTGGCAGGTGGATTCTTAACCACTGTGCCACCAGGGAAGCCCCTGATCAATTTTTATTTATTTATTTGGCTCTTCTGGGTCTTAGTTGCAGCACACGGGATCTAGTTCCCCAACCAAGGATTGAACCTGTGACCCCTGCAGTCTTAACCACTGGACCGCCAGGGATGTCCCTGATAAATTTTGTTTTTAAAGAAGATACATACAAGGGGACTTCCCTGGCGGTCCAGTGGTTAAGACTGCAGAGGGCATGGGTTAGATCCCTGGTGGGATAAATGCACTGCCAAAAAAAAAAAAAAAGATACATACAAAAAAAGAAGATACATACACATGTACACCCAAAAAAGTATAGGAAAAAGCATATATCAAAATTATAAGGGACTTCCGTGGTGGTGCAGTGGTTAAGAGTCTGCCTGCTAATACAGGGAACACGGGTTCGAGCCCTGGTCTGGGAAGATCCACACGAGCGGAGCAATTAAGCCTGTGCGCCACAACTACTGAGCCTGCGCTCTAGAGCCCCTGAGTCACAACTACTGAGCCTGCACGCCTAGAGCCTGTGATCTGCAACAAGAGAAGCCACCGCAATGAGAAGCCCGTGCACCGCAACCAAGAGTAGCCCCTGCTCACCGCAACTAGAGAAAAGCCTGTGTGCAGCAATGAAGACCCAATGCAGCCAAAAATAAATAAATTTAAATTTTAAAAAATTATTAAAAAAAAAACAACCGGAGCTTCCCTGGTGGCTCAGTGGTTGAGAGTCCGCCTGCCGATGCAGGGGACACGGGTTCGTGCCCCAGTCCGGGAAGATCCCACATGCCACGGAGCGGCTGGGCCCGTGAGCCATGGCCGCTGGGCCTGCGCGTCCGGAGCCTGTGCTCCACAACGGGAGAGGTCACAACAGTGAGAGGCCCGTGTATCGGAAAAAAAAAAAAAAAAAAAAAAAAGACAGCCAAAAGAACCCCAGAAAATCAAAACAAAATTGTAACAGTGATATGCCAGTAAGAGGAATGGCTAAATTTTATTTTATTTATTTATTTTTGTACTTTTCTCTATTAAAAACTTCTAAATGATGGTCATGTATTACTTTGGAAATCAGAAATGTTCTTTTTCTTAAAAGGAAGACCACACCACAATGCTTCCAATGGCCAGATTATGGACTGGCATCCTCCTCCCTACTGTTTGGTTCGTGTGCGGTTATTTCTGGGTATCCTCCGTCTCTCCACCTTCCGCCCGAGCATGCACGCCCTCTCCCCACCCCAGCCCTCTCCCAGAACTCAGTCCTGTGCTCGTCCTGCTCTAGGGCAGGGGCGTTCCGACATGAGCTTGTATGTTTAGCTGGGGATGGAATCCCGGCACACGCCTCTGAGGAGCTGATCCGATCCATTCCTCACCAAGGGGCTCTGATGTTTTCCACACTCATCCAGCCAGTAGGTACAGGCTTCATGGGCGATCCATCAGGATAACCTCACACAACCTGACAGTTGTTTGCTCACACTAGGTGCCCAAGAAATGCTTGAGCTCTCTGGGGATGAGCAAAGATAGGAGAGCATGGGAGTGAAAATTAACTGGATGGACTAGAGCTGGGCCAGGCAGAGAGAGCAACTTGGAAATACTTGGCTTCAGGATGGTCGTGCTCAGTCTTCTCAATCAATATTAAAAGTTCACTGGCTCCCATGCCATTTTGCTGGCATGTCCATCCCTGGGGGGGATTTCAGCAGTTTAAAAAGAATGAAAAATCATTAGCCCAGCTTGTGTTTTCGGGCCGCATCACGACTGTCAGTGGAGCAGGGTATTTCACTAAATGGCAAATTAGAAAGTTCCCCGAATTGGGGGCAGCAACCCTGTATGTAGAAGCCCCTTCCTCATGGACGTGGGGCTGACTCTGTCTCCAGGTAGAATCAGTTGGGGGCAGTTTTTGTTGCCCTTTGCTATTGAATTTGCCAGATGTGTCAGAGATGTGATCTCATTGACGAAGTACAACCAATAAACCAGGAAAGTGAAATGCACGGTGCTTCTCACCGTCCGTCCTTCTTGGCTGGTTTTGCCCACTGTGAGCACTGGCTGTACCAGGCTCCTGGTCCCACAGTTTGCTATTTTGTATTTGTTCCCTTTTTGCTTATAATGGCTCTCTACTTGTTACATATAAAAAGGTTGCGTTTACTCAGGGAGCAGGTGTTGCAGGGGGAAAATCCTCAACTTGGAAAACCAGAGGCTTTATTCCCCAGTGTTGTTACAGCAGCCAAATGCATCAGCCTACATGCAGCTTCGGCTGTAACAAACTGCTCCTAACCCTCCTGATGTGATTGTTTTGAGGCTGAAATGATGTAGGTATAGAGATCAATGTAAAACACGATATAGGTGTATCACATTATCTTTTGTATGGAATGCAGTTGGTTCTGAAGAAACAGGAGAGAGAGCGTTGCATTGTGGGGACTGTGAAGGTAGGCACTGGAGTTAGACCCCCACTCTGTGCACTTGGGCAAGTCAGCTCTCCAAGCCTGTCTGAGACTGAAATGAAACGGTGCATGCAAAGCACTTCCAAACAGTACCCAGCACATGGTAAGCATTTAATAAATGTAAGCAGCAGCCGCTGTTGCTACTGTCAATGCAGGTGAGAGGTATATATGTCAATAAAAATTGCATAGTAGGGCAGAAAATCAGGGTTTGGGGAGCACAAAGTAGAAGTGGGAACTCTATAAGCCAGCAGCTTCTGTTCATCTGTCTGGGAAGGCTTCATGGAGGAACTGGACTTTCTAGAACTCTTTGCATAATAGTTGGAAGATGAGTTGTCTGGCTGGAGAGTGGAGCTACTAAGGGTCCCCCAAACACCTGATACAATTTGGAAGAGGGTTGAGTGGGTGCAGGGTGGGCAGATGATGGGAGGTTGAAAAGTTCTGAAAAAGGAAGGTGGAGTTGGCCTTAGGCTTGGTACCAAAATGCAGGCCTGCTGCCGGTGTAAAGCTCTAAAACAGCGTAGGTGGGACCCTTACAGGACGTGTTGAAGTCTTGAATTTGACAGGCAGTGAGATTGAGAGCCTCACGGGCCTTTCAGAGTTGAATGGCTGCTGCAGACTTGAGATAGTGACCAGCACTTTGGCAACTCTGATGATGCCTGACCAGTAAGACTTGTTGCTGAAGCCAGGGTTTCTGGACAGTTCAACAGGCGAATGAATTCTTAATTGAAGCTTTGTCTGATTACATGGAGGAAGAGAGAAGAGGAGGAGGTGACTCTTGGAAGAGTATAAATTATTGGGGAGAGTGTGGTTCTCCACATAGAAGAAGAATGCTCTGCTTTAAGAAAGGGACCCAGAAAGGATATTGATTTTGTCTTGACAAAAGGTGAGGTTAATACCGTCTATATCAAGGAACTGGTGTCAACTTTCAACTTTGGTTGAAAGAAAGTCTACTCATTTTCAAGCAAAGCTCTTTAGGAAGATGCCCCAATTTGAAGCACATATGTAAATATTGCTAATCCCGTGCAAAGGCTCATAGGCTCGCAAAGTATGAGAAGGACCATCAGAGATCAATTCTAGTCCAATATCCTCATTGGATTAGATATCTGTGGCCAAGATGGAGTAACCTACCGAAAGGCACACACAGATATCTGCTTCAGTTCTCTCCATATTTTCTTTTCGCTCTCTAATCCCGAAACTTGAGGAGCCCTAGTCTCTTTGTTTCCCGTCTTGATAGGATCAGAAAGAAAATTCCAGTTGTGTTGTGCGGCGGCTACTGAGCGCAACGAGTACGTGCCCTTTAATCGCATCCTCTCTCCTCCCCATCTGGCCGGCTTTGATGTGCCCACCGTTCTTTTCCATTGGCCATTTCGCGCGGTTCCTCGCCCCCTTCTAAGGTTCTCAACCAATCAGCTTCTCGCTAGCCCCTCGGGGCGGGCTTTGAGGAATGTACCACTGGACCGGCGGGGAAGGGGTGGGGAGAAGAAAGGGTGTGGCGGCGGCTCCTTTCCTTACCTTCTGCATAGAACCATGAGCTTCTGTCAAAGTCTGAGCCTACGGGTAGCGACGGCGTCCCTGGGGATAGGAGGCAGAGCGGGTTCCGGAGGCGCGGTGATGTCAGCGCCCCGAGGCCGGGGTCCGGTGGTCGCGCCCCCGGGGCCGCAGCCCCGCCCTCACATGTGCCCGCCCCGCCCGGCGGCAGCGCTGCTACCTCAGCAGCCGCCGCGGTGCAGCCCGCGCGGGACGCCGAGTGCTGAGGAGCGGCCGCGGTTTGAGGCGCTGGCCGGAGCGGGGTCGCCGCGGGGCTGGGGCGCCGGACGCCGCGGCCGTAGGGCCGAGGGGCCGACGTGCGGGACTGCGGGCTGCTACCGGGACGCCGGCTCACTGAGGCATGAGGCGGAGGTGAGACGGGGTCTGGACCGGGCCGGGACCCGTGCGGGCCGGGCGCCTCCCTCTGGCCGCCGCGGCCCCGGAGCGGACGGCGGGCCCGGGTCCAGGGCGGCGGGCGGCGGGCGGGAGGCTCGGCGCGCTTGCCGTGGGCGCTGTCCGAGGCCGGGCACGAGGCGACCCGCAGGCCGCCCGCGAGTCCGCAAGCGGACGCGCCGCTGAGAAGCCGCGCCGGGGAGCGCGGGCGCGGCGGGGCCTTGACCACTCGTTTTTCCCATGGCCCCCGTCCCCTCAGGTCTCCACGTGTCCCCCCGTCCCCTATGTGCCCCTGTCCCCCGTGTCTCCCATCCCCTGTGTCCCGCATCCCGTGTCTCCCATCCCCCCGTGCCCCGTGTCCCCATCCTCTCGTGTTCCCCCATCTCCCGTGTGCCCCTGTCCTCCTGTGTTCCCCCGTCCCCCGTGTCCACCCCGTCCCCTAGGGCGCGCGGACCGCCCTCGTCTCCCGATTCCCCTCCACACTCAGTTCAGGGAAAGCGTCTCCAGCCCTACCCCCCGCGTGTGAGGTCTAGGGTGGCAGCTCTTCACCGCAGGCAGCAGTTACCGCCGACATCAGGGCTTAGGGCCGAGAGATGGAGGTGTTTTGGGAGCAGTGTTTCTTCAGGGCATACCACCTTCTCATCTTCTGGGTTGTGGATGGAGAGATGGCGTGTAAACTTGGCAAGTCCCATCCGTGTGACAGTTTGCCTGGGAGACAGTCGTTTGGATCGCACCCCAGGGTGCGGATGAGGCGGGTGTTTTAGTGAGCAGGACCGTGCCCTTGAGTTGCGGGGCCAGCAGGAGGGCTGTGTGCCTCACCACCTGGCCACACAGATGCCAGGTCCTTGTCCTGTAAGCACATCTGTAAGGGTCCCTCAAGAGGATAGCACAGGGACCTCCCTGGCGGTCCAGTGGGTAAGACTCCGTGCTCCCAGTGCCGGGGCTGCGGTCTCACACCAAAATTTTTATGGTACATTAAAAATGAAGCTCAAACCTCCGGACCTAGAAGTAAATATCAAACAAGAAAAAATTGAGCTCTTCCTTCCAGCTCATGTGTGCATTTTTTCAGAAAGGGTGGTGTACACCGTGGAAGAGGTCTTACACTGCTCACACAGGTGAATAAATGGTCGGAGTGGACCCTTTCTTGGGTCTGTTGAGAAGTCCTGTGGGTAAGGATTTTGGTTGTCGTTGGTTTAACCTGTCCGGGCGGAACCATAAACTCTTCCTAATTTCTCCTGGCATCAGGATGTAAGAGATGGCCCAGAGTGGGTGACACCTGACCAGCAGGCAGGGCACGGTCCTAGATTTGTGGGCTCCGCCTCTGCACTGGGGTTTACATGTACCCCCTCCTGCTTGTACCAGGCTCCATGTGACGAGATTAAAAGGCTGTCAAACCCAGTGTTCTTGAAAGAGTAAGTAGCATCATGGTTTATGTATGTCCTATAATATTGGGACTCACATTTTAATAATAATCGTACTCTGGATTTATTTATTGCTTTTCTTTGAAGAAGTGAAAGGTTTTTTCATCGCGCGTTATCATTGATTTGTTTTTGTCTCTGAGGTCATCAAGTTTAGTGCAGTGTGTTATTCCTACCTTATAGATGAAGAAATGGAGGTGATGTGATTTGTTCTAAGTAGTGAGTGGATTCCTGAATTGGGCTTCAACTGAGTTTTCCTTCTTATGGGATTTCTTTCTTTTTTTTTTTTTAACATCTTTATTGGAGTATAATTGCTTTTCAATGGTGTGTTAGTTTCTGCTTTATAACAAAGTGAATCAGCTATACGTGTACATATATCCCCATATCGCCTCCGTCTTGCGCCTCCCTCCCACCTTCCCTATCCCACCCCTCTAGGTGGTCACAGAGCACCGAGCTGATCTCCCTGTGCTCTGCGGCTGCTTCCCACTAGCTATCTATTCTACATTTGGTAGTGTGTATATGTCAGTGCCACTCTCTCACTTCGTCCTAGCTTACCCTTCCCCCCCCACCCCGTGTCCTCAAGTCCATTACCTACGTCTGTGTCTTTGTTCCTGTCCTGCCCCTAGATTCTTCAGAACCGTTTTTTTTTTTTTTAAGATTCCATATATATGTGTTAGCATACGGTATTTGTTTTTCTCTTTCTGATTTACTTCACTCTGTATGACAGACTCTAGGTCCACCCACCTCACTACAAATAACTCAATTTCATTTCTTTTTATGGCTGAGTCGTATTCCATTGTATATATGGGCCACATCTTCTTTATCCATTCGTCTGTCGATGGACACTTAGGTTGCTTCCATGTGGCATTTCACTGATTCGTTTGTAGGGGGGAAAAAACCTCTTTTTTGGAACCTGGAAAACTTAAAGACAACGGACCATTGTGCTTTTTAGATTACTAGATAGCTAAGAATAGTTAGCATTTGTTGGGTGCTTATGTGTGGGAGCCTATGCCATCACCTCATTTCTTCCCCACGACACTGTACAAGGTGGGACGTTTATTTTCCCTGGTTTTACATGAACTAGGGTTTGGTGAGACCCAGGTCAAGGCAGTGACAGAAAGCAGGGCTGGCACTCAAAGCTGGGCTGATTCTGAAGTGTGTGCTCCTAACCTGCATGCTTTAGTGGAGACTGGGGAGCAGACGGCAGAGTCCCTGACACCTGTTGCTGCTGCTTCTCTGGGTCTGATGGGCTGTGGTTTTACGGGGGCTTTAGTTTTCTTTCTTTCTTTTTTTAAAAAAAATAAATTTATTTATTTATTTTTGGCTGCGTTGGGTCTTCGTTGCTGCACGGGCTTTCTCTCGTTGCGGAGAACGGGGACTACTCTTCGTGGCGGTGCACGCGCTTCTCATTGCGGTGGCTTCTCTTGTTGCGGAGCACGGGCTCTAGGCGCAAGGACTTCAGTAGTTGTGGCATGCAGGCCCAGCAGTTGTGGCTCACGGGCTCTAGAGCGCAGGCTCAGTAGTTGTGGTGCACGGGCTTAGTTGCTCCGCGGCATGTGGGATCTTCCCGGACCAAGGGCTCGAACCCTTGTCCCCTGCATTGGCAGGCGGACTCTTAACCACTGTGCCACCAGGGAGGTCCCTGGGGGCTTTATTTTTCATTGAAGTAGAATAGTAGAAAAGATTCTGGGCTTTTCTTGGACCAGAAACATTCTTTAGACAGATCATTAGTTTAGAAAAAATAGAGCTGAAAAACGATCTTTACTTGGAGAGTGTGAAATATTTAATGAGGCCAGATGGGGAGAATAGGGATAGAATTGAAATGGTTTGTGGACGGAGGAAATTTGTGATATTCTAACCCAGGGGACACCTTTAGTACGCAGGCTTTTTAACTTAAGTGGCAGGTTGAAATTGTAAACCTGGAGGCATGGCACTTGGGCTAGAATCTGTGCAGTAAATAAGGCTCTCAGTTTCTGCTTTAGATGGCAGAGCTGAAAATCTGATTCTTTTTTGGTCTTTAACTTCTACAAATAATGCGGTACATTGTGGGAATGGTGGGGATATTGTTGGGAAATTCACCTAAACTCTCTGTGGACTTCCCCTTCCTCCAGCCACCCAGTCTGTCACCTTTGGTTCCACTTTTCAGAATTCAGCTCTGAACCTGTGGAATGGGGTGGGGTGGTGGAGGGCATCGGGCTGTGAGGTGTGTGGTACGCACCAGGGGACAGAACAACATCCCTGCCCCCTGGGGCTCAGCTGCACGTGACTTGCTGTTTTCTTGGTGTGGGCTTTAGCTGTCTTGAGGTGTATGGTCATTGTTACCAAGAAACTGGGGAGGGAGGACAGGAAAACTATCCCCCTAAACCCTGCAGTTCGTTGACTTTTTGTCAGTGTCAAGTTTCACAGAGAAGAGATAATTGCCACAAGTTAAAAAAAAAAAAAAGTGGTGACAATCAGATTAAAGAAGGGAGAAGAAGTAGGACTGTTGGTTCGTGCCCTGGTGAAGGTGGAAGACAACGGGCAGAAGCTTCTGCCAAGGGGTCAGGTCCCTGGCGGGAGCGGTGCCTCCTCACCGTCTGTGCCGGGGGACGGACAAGCTCGTGGGGGCGTGTGCATGAACAGCGGGAGAGGGGCCTCTGCGTTAGGCGGGTCTACAGAGGCCTGTTTAACCCTTGACCCAGTGACCTAGTGAAGGGTCCGGTCTGGTTAACTCTGGAAGGAGAGGAACAGCACTCCGTCAAGTGGTTAACTAGTAGCTTTTATTGATTTTTTTCCTTATTGTTAAAACAAATACCTACATGCAGGGCGGAGTGAAACTGGTCGGTCCCGGCTTTGCCCTGTCTCGCGCCCTGCCTCTTTTCTGTTGCTGATTTAAGCCAAGTATGGAGGAGGCCTGAGTCCCTGTGTCTGTGCTGGCGCTTGGGAGAGAGAGGGGCTGAGCAGCCCCGAGGGAAGACCAAGCGCGGGCGGTACTTGCTCCAGCCCCGGTCGCCCCCCGGGTTACGCCAACAGACCTCCACGCAGCTCGTCCCCGGCCTACAAAACGCTGGTTTACAGAGGTCCCGGCTACCTTCCTTGCTGCCTTCCTCACAGCACCCGCCCCCCACGACCAGGCTGCCTCGTGATTGCCGACGCTGGGTCTGTGGGTAGCAGAGGAAGAGAAGTGGGGAGAGTAGCATCCCGATGGTGGCGTCTGCAGTCCCGCGTCCGGATCGTTAGCTGTGTGCCGGGCCTGTTCTGAGTGGGTGCGTGGTGGCCGCACTCAGTCCTCCTGGCCGCCCGAGCGGGTCGGTGCTGCGATGGCCCCTGGTCCTGCACACAGAGAGCTCAGTGATTGCCCCGTTAGAAAAGGTGGACTTAGGCTTCATTCAGACTCAGGCATTCGGTTCTGGAGTTGTGCTCTCACGGACCAGTCGAGGGCAGCTGACTTACCTCTGTCATGGGGGTCGGCCCCTCCTCTCTTCAGCCTTCCCTGCACTGTTTCACACTGTCCTTCTCCCCACTTTTAAGTTATCTGTTTGAAATGCTACAGGGGAGATGTGTTTAGGTTAACTCGCGTATTCCTTTAAAAAGGGGGCAGGGTCAGAGGAGGTAATTCTGAAGCATTCAGAGGGGAACACAGGTGGGCTTCCCAGAAGGGACACTTAGGACAGTGTAGTCTTCAGGGACCTAGTGGCTGGGCCATGGGACCTGGAAAGAGGGTTGATGACAGGTCTGCTGTCTGAAAAGCTGGGGAAACCCTTCCCCTTCCCTCCTCTACTTTTTTGCCTGGCCTGTGTTTCTGATTCCCAAAACCTAGAGCTCGCACAAACCGTAACATTGCCCTAGCTCAGCTACTTTATGGATGATTTTTATTTGATTTATTTATTCTTTTCTAAATGAGGTAGTGTGGGATCCTAACCACTGTTTGGAACAGACCCTTTTACCCAGTTTGGTCATGACTGGTCAGAGTCATTTGTTTCCCTGTGAAAAAGGAAAAGGAAGTATTTTAACTAGTGACATGGTCTTGTTTCAGTTTGTTTCCAAAGCAGATAGGCTTTTGTCAAAACCAGACTTGCAGACGTAGGGAAAACAAATCAACCTTCTGCCTTTGGCATTTTTAAGCACCCTTAGACAAGTAGGTCCCTGGGCAATTATATAGGAGTAGCCATCACCTACTGAGTGCTACGGTGGGCCAGACACAGCCCAGCGCCTTATGTGCACACACCACTTCTAGTCTCCTGCTTCACACCAGGGAAACTATTGCAGAGAGGCTAAGGTCTGTAACCTTAAATAAGTTGCTGAGGCTGGATGACTCCAAATCCTGTGCGTCTAATCACCTCGCTGTAAGGTGACATGTTGAGGGAGCAAAAAGAAGAGGAAGCAAGGAAGGAAAAGACAGTATGGGGCAGGGGAGAGAAATGGGAGAGATGGCAGTGTGCCTGGGCCCCCAGGACTCACTGGACGCTGTGTGCCTCAGTGGGCTGAGCAGGGCCCAGAGACTCCTCGGACCTCGACCACCCTCAGGGAGCCCGGGGACAGAGGGGCCAGAACCTAAGAGCTTTGACTTCATACTGGGGCTTCCTCTTAGCACATGTTTATTGAGCAGCTACTATATGTAAGGCACGTGACAGAAAATAAGACGCTGTCCGCCTGCAAGGGGGGAAAGCACAGTGCAGAAAACCATAATGTGTTGTGATCAGTGGCTCCACTGGCCAGGGAGCCCTGAACATGGAGTGGTAAGAAAATTTATACTAACGGGCAAAATATTTTTTTTTCCATTTGGTTTTGTTAATTTCGTACACATAAGATTGAGAATTTCTAGAATTTACCCCCGTGGCTATTGTTTCAAGAATGTTTGTATATTTGCAAACAGGGGATCTGTTTGCAGCTGCTCTCTGAGGACCAGCCCAGCACCTTGGCTGTAGGAAAGGCTGGGGCCACCTCCCCTTCCTGAAGGCTGCCCTTTGGCCCAGCACCACTGCCATCTGTGGCTTGTGCTGCTTGCCTTGGAGGTGCCAGTGCTCTGGGCTGCTGGAGTACCGTTTCCCAGGTGCTCTAACAGTGGGAGCAGTCGTGAGCAGGGAGGCGCTTAACCGATGCTTTGGGAATTAGATTGGACCATGTTACCTCTGGGGCTCCTTTCTAACTCTAGGACCCCGTTACTGTGCCTACAGGGACCTGGGAACTCTGTGGTCGCCTTGCGCTGGTGCCTGCCAGCCCTCCCACTCCTCCTCCTTCAGTATCTCTTTGTCATGTGCTGTATTTGGAAACTGATCTATTGTGGGAAAGGCCTAATGGGACTTCTGGCTGGATGTGCTCAGTGAGATACAGTTTTTGCTTGTGTTTTAATCTTTTATTTTAGAAGACCTTTGGATCACTCTGATCAAGCCCATTCAAACAGAAATTACTTACGTCTCCTGGCAGTGGTTAAGCGTCTTCCCCTCTGTATTGGTTGAGTTGACTCCATTTGGTAATAACATTTAGGACCCTTTCACATGTTGCTAATGAAACGTTCTCTATGTCCATGACCAGTGACCTCAGAGAAGGGTTCATCAGCTTAAAGATATCCTTGCTTCAAGCAAAGTTGCTGTATGAAAATGTGGATTGACCTCCAAAATATAATTGTGTGTATCTGTATTTCTTGGCTTTAAATTTAATTCTTCACAGTAAAGGAATTTTGCAACAGAATTCCTTCTCAAGGAATTCAGAATTTTGCTTTTCTGTATACAACTTTCCCAGGCAGTCTGATCTTCCAACTTTGGTGGAAGTAGCTGCCCGTCACTTTTACCTGCCTTGCCCTCTCCATGCCCTACACAGACGCAGCCTCAGAGCTGCAGATGGTACTAGCCCCGGCCTCTACAGGCTTCCAAGCGCCGTCCTGGCTATCAGTCAGGTCTGGCAGTGCCTGGCTGGCCAACCTCTCCGCATGTAGCATTCATTTGCACCCCAGGAGCCGTCTGGACCGTGGTGCAGTTGCTCCCCTCTCGTGCTTGTTTCCAAGCTGCTTCTGCAGGCTTTTATGAGGCCCAGGTGCTTGGGCATATGCACCAGGCTGGAAGAGCCAGGGTGGAGTATAGATTGTTCCGTGGTAGGACAGTAAAGGAGGGCAAGGGATTTGGCCGAAAGCCTTACTTATATTAAGGTGTGGGAAAGGTGGAAAGGGAACTGATTTATCCGGAGTATGCTTTATCAGTACACTGTCATGACATGACAGTCTCCTTTAATCCTTATAACAATCTTGGGAGGTTACATATATGATGCCCACTTAACAGGCTGGGGAAACATGAGGCTCAGTGACGTTAGGTCGCTTGCCTGAGATCTCTTAGCTGGTGAAGGGTGGAGCCAAATTAGATTAAAACCCAAAATGTGGGAGTGAGTCTGTTTTCCTGGTTCATACCTGGGCTTTGGAATCTTCAAACCCTGCTTCTCCACGCCCAGGTTTCAGGGGTTGCCTGAATAACCTTACCTGAGAAAGAAGTCCAGAGGAAGAGGAAAGAAAGAAGGAATGACATTTTCCCAGGTTCCATGTCACTGTAAAGAAAAGAATCTTGCCTGCCATTCCAGTTCTACAAGGATCAAGCCATTAGCCACTGCAGCTGCCCACTGACAGTGCAGCCTGAGAGGAATTCAGGATGGAGAAAAACAGCCATTCTGTGCTTTGGATATGCCGGCCCCTAGATAGTTAAGATGCATATCTCAGGAAGAATTTCAGTGACTGCAGATTCTTGCATCTTCCCCTACACAGAAAAGCAGTAAAATCGATAACTCGTCTTTTTATGCTTGACTACATGTTTCTCCCAGCAAAAAAGTTCATATATACCCTGGCTTTCCCTTTCCTCTTTGGAGCAGCTCCTCAGAGCTATCAGAGAGGCTGTCTCCTGGGCTGTAGTCATCAGTAAAGTCCCCAAATGAAACTTAACACCGCCTCTCTCTCTCTCTCTCTCTCTCTCTCTCTCTTTCTCTCTTTCTCTCTCTTTCTCTCTCTCTCTCTCCCTCTCCCTCTCCCTCTCTCACACACACACACACTCTGTCTCACACACACACACACACACTCTCCACAAAATGTGTAGTGGTAAGGAGCATGAACTCTGGAACTAGACTTCTACATCATTTACTAGGGTGTGTGACCTTGTATGTGTTATTTAACCTCCCTGGGCCTCAGTTTCTCCATCTGTGCAGTAGCATGACAGTCCTGTGTGCTTGGTGCGGCTGTGAGCATTTAGAATCCTGCTGGCACTTGACAAGCAGCAGTGAAGACCCTGAGTGTTAGCTGGTCCCGTTATTGACTGAAGGGACAGTCTCCGGGGGAGCGTGTGTGGCTCCATGCTTCCCAATGTGACAGCACCCCCAAACATACCCCCAACTGCTGCTCTCTGTCTCATTACTCTCTGCCTCATCCCTGGCTCTGCATTGTTTTTCTTATTAGCAACTCTTTGGACTTCCTGGAATAATTTGTTCATTAATTTATCATCTGTTGGGCCCCTTCTCCGCATGTTGCCCTGTACTGGGCATTAGGGCAGGGCCCAGGTTCCCAGAGGTATTTGACCTTGTCCCTGCTTCAGAAGATACAGTATGAATGCACAAGACCGTTGGGTAAAGGAAAAAGAAAAGCAGTGAAGTGCCAAATGGCACAGACAGGTGACTCCAGTCTTTGGGGAGAACAAGGACAATAACTTACCTTTTGAGTCTTTATGACATGCACAGCGCTGGTTTAGATGCTTTACATGCATTGTCAGCCCTGCAGTCCAGGTGCTGCTCTGGCACCCCTGCTTTGCAGACGAGGACAGACACCCAAGTGTCTCGTCCAAGGGCACATGAGTGAGAGGAGCCTGGGGTTTGGACCCTAGTCCGCTGACTCGTGGGCCTGCATAGGCTGTGTCCCAGCTCATTGGGGGGGTTGTCTAGGTGGAGGGGTGCCTGGAGAGAGAGTGACCACGGCGCACCAGGGCCTCGGTGAGTGAGGAGGCCAGCCTGGTGGGGTTGGAGTTGAGCTCAGTGTTCATGGACCGCAGAGCCACATTGGGTCTGGGTGTTGGGAAATGAGTGAGACGCGTTCCTTGCCCTCTGGAATCTTACTGTAGCTGGGGAGACAGACACACAAATAGATGATTTCAGTGTAGTGTGGTAGGGGCTGTGATGAGGGTAAGTATAGGGTGCTGTGGAAGCAGAGGAGAGGAAACCAGGAAATGTTCCTTTCCCAGCGTCTCCCAGCGTCTTGAAAGGCAAGTTAGCAGTGAGCTTAGCAGTTGAAGGCAAGAAGAGCTAGCTTGCTTTCTTTCCTTCCTTCCTTCCTTCCTTCCTTTCTTTTTTACATTTTTATTGGAGTCTAGTTGATTTATAACGTTGTGTTAGTTTCAGGTGTACAGCAAAGTGAATCAGTTATACATATATATATATATATGTATATATATCCACTCTGTTTTTGGATTCTTTTCCCATGTAGGCCATTGCAGAGTATTGAGTAGAGTTCCCTGTGCTGTACAGTAGGTTCTTATTAGTCATCTATTTTACATATAGTAGTGTGTGTGTGTCAATCCCAGTCTCCCAATTTATCCCTACCCCCCTTATCCCCGGTAACTGTAAGTTTGTCTTCTACATCTGTGACTCTACTTCTGTCTTGTAAATAAGATTAAATTAGATTCCACATATAAGCAATATCACAGGATATTTGTCTTTCTGTGTCTGACTTCACTCCGTATGACAAAGGCAGAGGGTAGCATGAACAAAGGCATGGCTTTTTGGGCTTTTCTTGCTAAAAACAAGGTTGTTCACCTGGTCTGATGGATGCCAGGATACAGTGTGAAGTTTATAAGCAAGGGAGAGTTCATCAGAGGTGTTTGAACACAGAGCAACAGCATGGAAGTAATATTTTGTGTCAGTTAATCTTATGGAGTGGGGAGAGATGAGAGTCAGGCAAGACCAGCTATGGGAGGAGTTGGCAAATTTTCTCTGTAAAGGGCCAGAAAGTAAGGATTTTAAGTTTCAACGGGCCATATGGTCTGTGATGCAACCACCCGACTGCTGTTGTAGTAGGAAAGCAGGTAACTGGTCAATGAAAGGGCGCGGCTGTGCGCCAATAAAGCTTTTATCCCCCACCCCCCAAATCTGAGTTTCATCTAATTCTTCCATGTCACGAAATAGTCATCTGTCGATTTTTTTCCCCAACCATTAAAAAAATATAAAAACCCTTCTTCACTTGCCGGTTGGATTTGGCCCACAGGTCATGGTAATAATTCAGGTGTGAATGACAAGAAACTAGAACAGGATGTCTGCGATGGAGATAGAGAGGCAGGGAGTTGATGCCAAGGGCGCTTTGGAAAGAAGACTCTGATTAGATAGAGGAGATACGGAGAGGGAAGAGACCAGGGGACACCCAAGTTTCAGGTTTGGTGCCTTCCCAGGTTTGGTAAAACTGGTCTTGTTTTCCATGTGCCAAGAATATGGCTTGATTCTGGAGAAAAACCCCAGAGATACTGATTCCTTAGGGGCTCCCAGACTGTCAGCACTGTGAATTCTCCCAATTGTCTCACACACATCTTTGCTGTCTTGGCCTCCAGGTGCTTTAGGCAGGAGGTGGCTGCTGTAGCTGGGTCAGTGGGCCCACCTGTTTGTCGGGGCACAAGAAAAGTTTATCTTTTGGATAACTTTATAAAAATTAATTTTATTTATTTATTTATTTATTTTTGGCTGCATTGGGTCTTCGTTGCGGTGCGCGGGCTTCTCATCGCAGTGGCTTCTCTTGTTGCGGAGCAGGGCTCTAGGCGCTCGGGCTTCAGTAGCTGTGGCGCACGGGCTTAGCTGCTCCGTGGCACGTGGGATCTTCCCGGACCAGGGCTCGAACCCGTGTCCCCTGCACTGGCAGGAGGATTCTTAACCGCTCTGCCACCAGGGAAGCCCTCTTTTGGGTAACTTGATGTAGTTTCAGACTTACAGATAAGTGGTAAGAGCAGTACTGTGAGCTCCCTTGTGCCATTCCCTAAATTTGTTAATTAGGTTTTATTAATTATTTACACTTTGCCCCATTTGCTTTATCATTCTTCCCCTGCCGACCTGAGTTCCCATTCCAGCTCTGCCTTTAGTGGCTGTGGAGACCTGGACCAGTGTCTTAATCTCTCCAGGCCTCGGCTGTCACCTCCCTCGTAGAGTCCTCAGTAGAATTTGATGAAATAAAATACACGAAATGCGAAGCGTGGTATCGCCTGGCTGGTAGCACATGGTCAGTAAATGTTAGTTCTTTTCCTTCCGCAGCACCCCTGGAAGAAGTGAGTCAGTGAAGGAAGCAGGGAGGAGCAGGGGAAATCCTGAGTCTAGGTGTAGAGAGAGGGACAAAAACAGTGTGTCAGAGATGTGACCATGAGAAGGAGCTGTTTATTATCAAACTTTGACACTAAGATGAGGGTTTAGTTTTTTTGTAACTTTATTTTGATATAATTTCAGAACAGGCAAGAATAGTACAGGGAGCTCTTGTTCCAGAAACACACATTGTTTTTATTTTGCCCCATTTGCTTTTTCATATTTTTTTCCTTCTCTTTGAATAAACTAGGGACATTGACGCCTAAGTAATTGAGTGTTTATTTCCTAGGAACAGGGATATTCTCTTAGATTTTGACAGGGAGCCTTAGGTTCTAAAATTGGGAAGTGGCATGGTGTGAAAGTACTTGGGGAAGATGGGCTGAAGGCCAGGGGTCCTGTGGGTGGGCAGTTTAGAATAATTTCCACTGGAGGGTGGTGAGGGCAAACTGACCAGAAGTGGGAGGGATACAGACCTAGGAGCTGTTTAGTGGAGTCTTGGGATGGGGACGGGGAGGGGCAGGGAGTAACTGCGCTGCTTTCTGGCTAGGAGAGCAGCAGGCATAACTGAAAAAACAAATTCAGCTTTAGTTTATACTTGGGAAAGTGAAACGTCTCTCCCCGCTTTTATTCATATTATAGTCTAAGGAAGATAAAGGCCCACTAACTCCTGGCCGATGGAGATAGAGTATCTGCTGCATTTTTTTTTTTTTTTCTTTTTAAGATTTTTTTTGGATGTGGACCATTTTTAAAGTCTTTATTGAATTTGTTACAATATTGCTTCTGTTTTATGTTTTGGTTTTCTGGCCGCCAGGTATGTGGGGTCTTAGCTCCCCAACCACGGATCGAACCCGCACCCCCTGCATTGGAAGGCAAAGTCTTAACCACTGGACCACCAGGAAAGTCCCTCTGCTTCCTTCTTAGAGGAGCAGTACTTCAGGCTTTGTCATGAAGCTAGTCAGTAAAGAGGAGCATTCAGGTTAGGGTTAGGGTGAGGGTTAGGTCTCATGTAGACCTAGGAGTCATTAGTGACAAAGGCAGGTGGTAGTAAAGGATGGTGGGAAGCCAAGGACCAAAACCACTCTTGGGAAGGCGGCTGGGCAGGATCCACAGGAAACCAGGGAGAGGAGTGCAGACCAGAGACAGAATTGGGAGGGAGGGAGAGCACCCAAACTGAGATACAGGAGCCGGGAGCGGGAGTGGTGGGTGCTTGCGGGGCTCTGTATTTTCCAGTGCAGGAGCCAGAACTTTAAGAGAGCTTTAAGGAACGCCCTGTGAATAATGCCACCCAGAGTGCTAAACCAGATCAGACTGTTGAGGGTTTAAAATTAGCTTCCCAGTGCCTGAGTGTTTTGTGGAAGAAATACGTCAGGGAGAATATATCAGAGAAGGTGTCTTAGATTTGAGCTTATACTAAGTATTAAAAGACCCGCCCCCTGCCCTTTGAAAAAGAAATGTGTTACAGGGAAGATTGTGCTAGTCTCTCAGGCTTTCAAAATTCCCAGCTCTAAAAATCTTGTTATAGGAAAGTCTTGAATCACTCTGGAGTGTTAGGGGTGAAGTAACTATAGGGTTATATTTTCTTTCCACAAACATGCATGAGCACCTTTTGTGTACTAAACACTGGGAGTGTAGGAGTGAACCATGGCCTGCCAGAGCATGTTCATACCTTGTGGTTAAATTTTCAGGAATTTTGCAAGTTGGTTGTTAAATACAGCTATTATTAAAAATTAATTCTAGGGACTTCCCTGGTGGTCCAGTGGTTAAGACTCAGTGCTCCCAGTGCAGGGGGCCTGGGTTCGATCCCTAATCAAGGAACTATATCCCTCATGCCGCAACTAAAGATCCCTCATGCCACAACTAAAGATCCTGCATGCTGCAACTAAGATCCAGCAAGCCAAATAAATAAATAAATATATATATATATATTTTTAAAATTACAGACTTATAGTTAAATAAATTGTATTGAAAACAAAGGTTAACAAATACTCAAAATTCATTACTTTCTCATTATTTTAGCATGAACTATGCTCTCAGGTCTCTTGCCCCATATGGTGGAAATACTATATAATTGTGAACTACGGTACATTTCCTCCCAGCTCTGTGTTCAGAGATGTACATAGCTTGAACTTGGCCATGGTGGGAGTATTTACACCACAGAAACCAACAAACACTACACATCAGGGCTTGATTTGTTGTTTTGTTCATTGTCTAAGAAAGTGATGAAAAAATGTTACCATTTGCAGTTTAAACTTAAAGTTTTTTGTGTCCATATCTAGTACATTGTGAATAGCACAAAAAATTTGAGAAAATACTTCTTTTAGTATTTGAAAAACTAGGGTCCAATTCAGCAAGGAAGCTGCTTATATCATGTTTGATATACATGTTCTTTTTTTTTTTTTTTGCCCGTGCTTCGCAGCATGTGGGATCCTAGTTCCCCGACCAGGGATTGAACCCGAGGCCCCTGCAGAGGATGTGTGGAGCCCTAACCACTGGACCGCCAGGGAAGTCCCAAAATACATCTTTTTTTGTCCAATTTTGTTTTACTCCTTAAGGTAAATGAAAACTAACGTTCACTTATTTATCAGTTGAGTCCATGGATTGGCCATAGGTATGAGTTAGACAAAAAAAATCTATGACAGGTTTGTCCAAGAGTCAATTGGCTATATGGAATTTACAGTAAAGAGCATTATATATTTTATACTCTATTACTTATTACTATGTATTTATTGCTATTACATATTTTATTACTATTATATGCTATACATCTTTAATATTGATTGATTTATTTATTTTTGGCTGCGTTGGGTCTTAGTTGCATCACACGGGATCTTTTATGTTGCACCGCGGGCTTCTCTCTAGTTGTGGTGCACAGGCTCCGGAGCGCATGGGCTCAGTAGTTGTGGTGCGCAGGCTTAGTTGCCCCTCGGCGTGTGGGATCTTAGCTCCCCAACCAGGGCTTGAACCCATATCCCCTGCATTGGCAGGTGGATTCTTAACCACTGCGCCACCAGGGAAGACCCTTGTTGTTTTTTTATATCCACCAGCAAAGCATCCTAGAATTCAGGTTTAGAAGAGACTGCAGACAGAGTCTATCACCCTGATGTTTAGGGGGCGTGCTGGGCTGGGAGAAGGAACTGGAGAGGGCTCCCTGTCTCCTCCGGGCTGGGACCGGCTCACAGAAGTCCCTGAGTGCAGTGGGGGAATTCCTCTAATGAAATCTTTGGTGAAAAGACTCAGCACTTCTGTTCTCTTTATTTTATCAACATTTGTTGAGTACCTACTGTGTGCCAGGCCCTGTGTTACTTACGAGAATACAGTGACAAAAAAGACATGGTTACTGCTCTAAACAGTTTTATTATCTAATTCACATACCATACAGTTCATTAAGTGTAAAATTAACTGGTTTTAAGTATATCTGCAGCGTTGTACAGCCGTCACCACAATTAATTTTAGAACATTTTTATCATCGCCCAAAGAAACTCTGCACCCAGAGCAGTGCACTCCACTTCTGTCCAGTCCCTCTCCCACTAGCCATAGGCAACCACCAGTCTGCTTTCTGTCTCTATAGATTTGTTATTCTGGACATTTCATATAAATGGAATCATACAGTCTGTGGTTTTCTGTGACTAGATTTTTTTCACTCAGCATAATGTTTCAGAGTTCATCCATGTTGTAGCCTGTGTCAGAATTTCATTCCCTTTTATGGCCAAATAATACTCCATTTTATGGATCTACTACATTTTCCTTATCCATTCAACAGTTGGCTTTTTGCTGTCTTGAATAATATCACGATGAACATTCGTGTACAAGTTTCTGTGTGGATGTGTGTTTTCATTTCTCTTGTATATATGCATGCCTAGGAGTGGAATTGCTGGGTCTTGTGATACCTCTGTTTAACATTCAGAGGAGCTGCAGAACTGTTTTCCAAAGTGGCTGCACTATCTTCCATTTCCACGTGCATGGTATGAGGCTCCGGCTTCTCCACATCCTCGCTATCACTTGCTCTTATCCCTTTGGTTCTAGCCGTCCTCGTGGGTGTGAAGGGGTATCTCGTCGTGGTTTCGATTAGCATTTCCATAGTGGTTAATGATGTTGAGTGTCTTTTTGTGTGCTTATTGACCATTTGTGTATCTTATTTGGAGAAATATTTATTAAAATCCTTTGCCCATTTAAACATTTGGGTTACTTTTTAAATTATCAAGCTGTAAGAGTTCTTTATATACTCTGTAAATGAGTTCCTTATTCGATATATGGTTTGCAAATATGTTATCCCACTCTGTGGGCTGTCCTTTCACTTTCTTGACAGTGCTCTGTATGTTTCAAAGTATAAAAGTTGTTAGTTTTGACAGGTCAAATTTGCCCTCAGTTCTTGAGTAAATCCAGTTTACATGACAAATTTCTATGCTTTCAGGTGTTTCTGTTATATTTAACAAGTCTCTACAGTTGAATAATCTGTAGTCAGTTTCATAACCTTTAATACTTAGACCTTATGTTGGTGACTTTGTTTTAGCTTTTAGAAACTTAAAATCTTATGAAAGCAGAGACTAAGGCGTATAGGCTCTTTATAGCATTTTACTCACTATGTTGCTGGTGAAAACAGCCGTAAGCTGATGACTCTTAAACACACTGACTGGGGGCCAGGCTTCTGGGAATAGCTGGACGTTGGACACAGTATACTGAGGTTGTATTTAAGCATAAGTCAGGAAAATGGAGCAGTGTCACTTCCCATTGTAGTCTTAACTCTCTTGTGTTACCTAATGAGATTTTCAGCTCTATTGACTCTAGTATGGGCATGGAATTTAATAACTAGAAGTGTATCTGGGCTATGGAGATAAGTTACCGCAATGAAAAACGTGAACTACCTCCTGCCCTGATCCCTGCAACATACTTCAGCAGTCTACCCTCTCCCTATGCTGTTCAGACAAGTCTAAAAAGCAGTAAGACATCTGACTTACATAATAGTGTTCTGTTGACTGTCTCATTTGCTCCCTTCCTACCGCCTGCATAGCAGTAAGTAGGGTAGTATGTCCCCTCGAGAAGGGAGCCAGCTCAGGAGGTGGGCTGTCTCTGTCCAAGGTCACATTCCCACTAGTCTTGGGGATGCTGGGGTCTCCTTGGGGGGACATACTTGGGATTACTTGCAAACGTGGTTTTTCAGTGCCTCATTTGTTCTGTATCCCTTTCTTCATCGGGTATTTCCATTTCTAAGTTGGGGTAAATGAATGTGTTGATTTTTTTCTTTGTATGTAATCTGAACAAGTGGGTATAAACCATGTAGCTGGGGCCTAGAGGGTGTGTGGAGCATAGGACCAGACATGTGAGGGCGATGAGACCTGGGTAAGGACAGTGGAGAAGGTGAGAAGTCCTGTCTGTGCAAACGCAGGACAGTTGTGGGGTTTATGAAATAGAGCGGGAGTCAAGTAGTGTGTAAGACAGTTTGAAAATTCCCAGGCTCGTTCACTGTTACCTGTGAGGTATCAGAATGCCTTTTTAGCAGATGTAGTGGTGAAATGAAGCATAGTCCCGCGTCCCCACTTTGAACAGAGCTACCTGTGATCAGTGGGTGACAGTGGGTGATAGTGGCATCTCGGATTGCTTCTGGCCTTTCTCTTCTGCAGAACTCAGAACCCTCCACATGGTTTTGTGATCACTAGGTCAACCCAAGACTGGAAGTTCTGTCATGGAAGTCACCCTTGGGATGTTTTGGGAACGTCTTTGCCTGCTTTGCTCTTGGTGGGACGGACACCTGAAGACGGCTGTGATGTGGTTAAATGTGAGGGCTCCAGAGCCAGACTGTCTGGGTTTACTTCCATCTTCTACCACTTAGAACTGCGTGACCTTGAGTACGTGACTGTGCTGTTTCTTGACCCAAGAATGTGGATAATAATATCTATATCACAGGGTTATCGTGAGGATTAAGTGAAATCTTGTGTAGACTTCATCACAGAGTGAGGCCATATTAAATGTCCGCTACAATAATTGCTGCTGTTCTTGTTGCTATCGTTAATTTGGACCCAGCTCTCATAAGTGAAGTGGGTCATCAGGTTGGGTGTGAGAAGAAATAGCAGCAATCTAGTGACTCCACTTGTGAGCTCCTGCGTGTTAGGCCTGCAGTGTGGCCCTTACATGCCTTAGTCCATTTACTTCTCGTGACATCATGCAGGGCAGTTTTATCACAGCATGGAGGGCCGCGCTCAGGTCAGACAGCTGCTCAGTGTGGAGCAGGGCCTCCAGTTGACGACCTCATGCTTTCCTTGTCTGTGGCCAGTTTGGCAGCCAAAGTAACAGGAAAGTCATCCTTTGCCCAGAGCCCGTAATATCAGCTACTCACATAAGATGTCGCCTGAAGGGAGGTAAGAGTTCCAGAACATAAACTTTTTTGGGGGTGAGCCTTTTCTGTTGTGATGATTGAACAGTGAGGAGGAGGAGAACCTCGGGGGCCTTGACTTTTAAAAAGGCCCATGATCGCCAGGTGCCTGTTGGTCCTCCTTCCACCCACAGGCAGATACCCACGGCCTTAACTGTGACCCCAGACTGCGGGGTGAGGGTGGAAGGGGGGCTCAGGCCCCATCCTCCACTATCATAATACAGGCTGCTTCAGGATGGGTGCAGGGCCTTGGGTGACCTGCCTGTGTCCCCGCCCCTCTGGGGAAGGAACATCTGCTCAGTTACATATTCTCTAGAGACAAGGCCCTTATCAGGTGAATAATTTGCAGAAATATTCTCCCATTCTGTGGGTTATCTCTTATTTTTTTTTGGCTGCGTCGGGTCTTAGTGGCGGCATGCGGGACCTTTGCTGAGGCACCCGGGGATCCTTTGTTGGGGCACGGGCTTCTCTCTAGTCGTGGCATGCGGGGTTTCTTTCTCTAGTCATGGCACGCGGGCTCCAGGGTGTGTGGGCTCTGTAGTTTGCGGCCCGCGAGCACACCAGTTGCGGTGCGGGCCCAGCCGCCGCGCAGCACGTGGGATCCTAGCTCCCCGACCAGGGATCAAACCCCTGTCCCCTGCGTCGCAAGGTGGATTCTCTACCACTGGACCACCAGGGAGGTCCCTGTAGGTTATCTTTTCCCTTTTTTTGATGGTGTCCTTTGAAGCCCAACATTCCCTTGCCGCCCGGCCCCGCCCTTTTTCCCTGTCGGTGAGGCTTCGCATGTGTGGGATGCCACAGGTGTAGAGAAGAGGGGGTAGCGGCCCCTCCCCTGTGCACCTTCCCCTCCCCCCCAAGGTCGCTCAACCTGAAGAAGAGTTAAGATTAAAGACCCGAGTTAGTGGGCACGGGGTCAGGGTGGAGCTCTGCCTGAAAGAATCCGGGACTGCAGCCTGGTGTGGCCACGCAGGTGAGCTCAGAGCAGCACGGCCCAGGACTGCCTGGCGCTCTAGGGGCCGGGCCTGGGGCCCTGAGCGGCAGGTACTGGTTGGTGGTGCGGTCTGGAGGCTGAGCACCGAGCACAGTAGGGTGCTCCCCCTTGGGCCCGGCGGAGCCAAAGACTACACAGCCGTTGGCTCAGGTTACAGTTGCTGTGGGAACTGTGACCTTTGAATTTCCTGGCTTATGCATGGAATTTCAGTTGCGTAATTCTACAACAACTTGGATTTTTCCTCTTCTCACCCTCCTTCTTGGCATTTAATTTTTTATCGCAGTGAATGAGATCTGTAGCCCTCTGCCTGTCTGTCTCCTCCTGGGGCAGACAGTCTCACTCACACTCCTTTCCAGGCCGCTCACCCAGAGTGTGCCAGGCAGGAGAAAGGCCGGGGCCTGACCGGTGGGCACCTTCCTGTTGTCCCCTGCAAGGCCCTGAGGCTGGGCCAGCCGGCCTGGAGAGGCTTCTGGGCTGGACTGCTGTGCGGGTGTCCAGGATGGGCCCAGCTGTCCCTTTGTGTGTATTTCTCTCAAACAGGCCTTGCTCGTTTCTGCTTGTGCACTTGAGTTTACCCTGTTCTGTGCGCCTGGAGCATCCTCCCAGGTGGCTTAGCTAAATTCTCCCCGAACTTCAGTTTCCACTTGCAGTCCTACCCTCTCTGGGAAACCTGTCATTACTACTATGGCCTAAAATTACCCCCCTTCCAGGGAATGACATACGACTTGAACATTTCATTTGGCATTTAATTAGATACTGTCTGAGGATATTTTTCTTGTTGTCTCAAGAACATTTGTCATTTGGGGTGGAGGGATGGTCTGTTTTTTTTTGTTCTTTTCTGTAAGATTCTTGAGGGCCAAGGTTTTAAGTCATTGCATTGCTTGTTAAATGGTCAGTGGTTTATATTTGAATGAAGCGTGTGTTCTCTTAGTGTCTGCCATGAGGAAGGCATTGGGCCGAGAGCTATGAGGGACACAGGAAGAAGCAAGGTCCTTACATCCACTTTCCTCAAGATGCCAAGCCTGGCTTTCCATGATGTGGCCTTGCCTGCCCTGCTGTCCTCTTCTTCCTCTCCCAGTGACCTTTAAACCCAGAGTTCCTGGAAGGCCCACGTCTGTTCTCACCTGATGGCCGTGCACCTGTGCCTCCTCCTGCCCCTGCAGGAAGCTCCCGCCTTCCCTCAGCTCCACCCTCCGCCTCAGGCGAGACAGCACTTCGCTCCTGCCGCCTTCCTGACCACCCCAGCCAAGGGTCCCTTGTGTAATTTCCTCTTACCTTCTGCTCTTCTCTCCCCCTCAGACCTCTTCACGGTATGTAAGTATGAACTTGTTTTTCTGTTTGTGTGTTGGCATTTTTGTCCTGGTGGTTGTGTCCACCACTGCATTTCCATCCAGCATAGGAGACGTTTTGTTCACTTCTGTACTCAGGCCCAACATGATGCCTGGTATTTGGTAGACTCACAATAAATGCTAAATGACTGAGTATTCTTATAGAAACAGATGTATTTTTTTTGAGAGACAAGAAAAAAAAGTAAAATGACTAGCGATTTATCCTATAGATGATAGTGCTCTGGTTGGCTTGCAGTAGACAGGCCTATGGAACTGCCCAGTGCCCCTCTCTTGAGATACAAACGGGAACTACTTTGATCTCAGCACAACACATGAGCTTTTTTCCGGTCCTCTTTCATCCTTCCATTTCCCTCTCTCCTTTATTCCTTTTTTGGCTTGTCTTAGAAATGATTTAAGACAACTTGGGCCCTTGATCTGTGCTGTGGGTGAGGCAGGACTGGTATTCTGTTCTGTGTAATCCTAGATGCTTATTTTGGGACCTGTGGGACACTCAGTTTTTCCTAAACTCTCAGAATCATTTTTGAGAAACAACCTCATGCTACTGGCCGGAACAGCGAGGAGGACCGGCGCTCGGAGCCTCATCACTCTGTTGATTCCCCTCGGGCAGATTGGTGTGGGGACGTGTGCTCTCCCTGATCTTTTAAAGTGGACTTAATATTCAGCTTTCCCGAGTGCTGGAGCCTGTCTTAAATAAAGAACCTGAAGGCCCTGGTGAAGTAATGTCTCCAAAACCCTTCAAGCTCATCAGGGAAGGAAGAAGTGCTGTGTAAACTCAGAGTGTAATTATTAATCAGACTTTCCTTTGGTCCTCTTCTCTGCCCTGGGTTTGCCTTCCGCGGCTGCTCGGGCTCCAGGATTCGCAGACGGAAAGTCCCTGGGCCGCCTCTCCCGCCCTCCTGGCACAGTGGCCCGGACTGCACAGAAACGCCGCTCTGAGGGACTGGCCTTGGTGTGCAGAGCGGCTGTGTGACCGGTCCCCGGGTCCGTGGCATCTCCAGCTGCCTTCCAGGAGAGGGGCGGCTCTCCTGCTCATTGTCGGATGGAGTCGGGCCTAGTTCTGAGTCCTTGAGGAGCAGTTCGCCGGCGTGGAGCCCACACGGGGGTCTCCATTCTCTACCCCAGGCCACACTGGTCAGAGCTTCCTCCGGGGGACAGATAAAGACCCTCTGCAATCAGAACTGTGTCCATTCACTACAGTGGCACGTTGTCTTCCTTTTTTTTTTTTTTTTTGCTGTACGCGGGCCTCTCCCGTTGCTGTTGTGGCCTCTCCCGTTGCGGAGCACAGGCTCCGGACGCGCAGGCTCAGCGGCCATGGCTCACGGGCCCAGCTGCTCCGCGGCATGTGGGATCTTCCCGGACCGGGGCACGAACTCGTGTCCCCTGCATCGGCAGGCGGACTGTCA
The DNA here is from genome assembly GCF_949752795.1 of Hyperoodon ampullatus. NCBI lineage: Eukaryota > Metazoa > Chordata > Mammalia > Artiodactyla > Ziphiidae > Hyperoodon > Hyperoodon ampullatus. The sequence continues at coordinate 102,322,845 of NC_136924.1, read as the reverse complement.
ACCACTGTGCCACCAGGGAAGCCCTGTCTTCCTTGTTTTTAAGCTTTAGTTTTCACTTCTGAAAAAGCATCTGATTTCTATAGTAATAACATACATACATTTTTTAAAAATCCAAATTAAAGCAGAATTTGAGAATTTTCCCTTCACTGCCTTTTCCTCCCCTCCTCTTTCCCGAGAAGTCCCATCCCCTAATGCCTGTAGCATTCCTGGCACACAACAGGTGTTTTCATGGTCCTTAAATTGGGGGTGGTGAGAAGAGGTACCGAGTCCAGCTGTCTAAGCCATACAGTTTATCATTGTTCACAGAAGTGTAGAATAATATTTTATTGTTGTGTCTTCCTTGTTCCTATTTATCTTGTCCTCTGTTTCAGCACCGCACCCCACTCTGAGGTAGTGCTTCCTGAACTTTGTTCCACGGACTGTTTGTTAAAAGGGGTCTGGAGAAAAGCAAAACATATTCTTAATAAGATGATTGAATTTTACTCAATATTTTGGTAGGGAGGAGGATTTTATTTATAAACCTTTTAAAAACTAGTCATTTTTGCAACACTTCATTTACCCATGAGCCCTTTTGATTTGATTTGTGATTAATAAAATACATAATAAATTAATAAAATAATTTAAAGATTTATCTAAAATGTTGAATTCATAGTTTGGATCCTTAGGTGTTTTCTTATTTGTCGTCCCATGCTAATCTAAGTTTGCCTCATACCTCTTGCGCTCCTTTACTGATTCCTTCTGTAAATTTTAACTTAAAACTGCTTTGTGGTCAAATCTGTTTGAGGAACGCTGCACTCAGTCTTACCTTGGCACTCCCTGTGGTATGGTCGTGGGCACCGTGGCATTATCTGCTCTCTGGGACACCGCAGGCTCATTTCACCATGGTTACTTATTTTAGCCTCACCTCAAAATCCTTATCTCCCTGTGAGGCAAATAGTATTGGTCTCTGTTTTACAGCAGGGAGATGGGGCTTCAGAAGCCTGCCTTCACTGACTGAGGCCCAGTGGTGGGTGGGTCCCAGATTCGAGTCCAGATCTGTGGACTCTGGAGCCCGTGCTCTTCACACAGGAGCTCCTGGCATCTGCAGTACTTGTCTTTTGAGCAGCTGTGTCCCTTCCAGACGGTGGGTTGAGTTTGTGCCCAGGTCACGGTCCCCTCCTCCCCGCAGCATGCCTGCAGAGGAGGCTCCAGGCTCGGGTTTGCGCACGCGCACGCCGGTCACGTTCCCCCTTCCCTCCGCCCAGCTTCATCCCACCCGTCCTCCAAGATCTCTTTCATTATAATAGTTAACTGTTTGTTGTAATTAAGTTAGCTAAGTGTTTATTGAGTTGAATCTGTTAGAACTTTGTCATCTAGTCTCTACTTGCTTCTGAACTACTATTGTCAGTAGGCTTCTCTGCCAGTGATTCCCCATGCTTTGGGCAGAGTCTGTGTGTGTGTGTGTGTGTGTGTGTGTGTGTGTGTGTACTGCCCATCGGCCAGTCTTGTGGGTCTATTGAGTAGATTCATCAAACGTCATAGCTTGAGTTAATGACATTGTGAATATATATGTTCTGCTTTTTCTGCAGTGCACGTAGATGCTGTTGTGATTAACAAAATACAAATTCTTTGGAAAATGTTGAATTCATAGTAGATTTTTTTTATTGTTAGGCATTTTTTTCAATCAACAAGGTATTATAAGGAATGCCATATATCACATAATGATCAAAAAAGAAATAGTTGATGGTAAAAAGGAGTTATAACTGAAAAAAGCTGGAAACCCCTGGCTGTACCATTCATTTTGCAGTTATGTCCTTTTTTGTGTTTTTAGTTATTTTGTGTGTTGTCTTAAGTGCTTAGCTGGATCCTAAGCCCCGTGAGTGTGGGACCTTTGTCTTACATGCCCTCTGTGCCCCTTGGTGTGCTTGCACATAGTCAGTACCCAGGAAGTGTTTTCAGATTTGGTTTAGTCCTTAGATCCTGTTTTCCCTGTTCCACTCTATTATTTTACTCTCTTGAGCTCCCTCTTGCTTTTCTTCTTTTGTCTAGTTTTTACAAGTAGTCCTCAACCTTCAGTAGCCTTCCATCACTTAATTGCAGCTGCTTGTTGTGCTCCAGCTGCACAGTCAGCAAACATTAGGCAGGGCTGTGGCCTGGTATGTTATCATTGAATTAATTATTTATTGAGCATTTTTGCCAGGCATTGTGGAAAACGCTATAGAGATGCATTCTCTCATTTACTTCTTAGAAATACCCTGTGAAGTAGGTACTATTTTCACCTCCATTTTACAGGTGTGCCAACTAGGAATTGGACGGCTGAGCGCGTGGCAGTCAGGATCCAATCTCTGTCTGACTCCTAAGCCTGTGCTCGGAAGCCTTCTGGTGTCTGTGCCTCCTGAGATCCTGCATGGTTGTTCCCCTAAGGAATTTTCCGTTGGGAAACAGAAACAATGGCAAACAGTACTGCTTGGATATGAGTAAGTATGAAGTTGTTGGGAAGTGCGAAGGCGCCCGGAGGCGGAGGCACTCAGGAAGGGCTGGGGGAGGCGAGGGGCTCTGAAACGTGGCGGGGAGGTGAGCACGAGCGGATTCAGCTGCTGGGAACCACGTGAGCCACGTCCGAGTGAGAGGGGTGTGCCCTGGGGCGGGGTGGAGTGGGGTCGCCAAACTGGAGGGAGGGCTGGGTTTCTTGGGGAAAGTGGGAGATGAGATCGGGTAACTCAAGCCAGAGGGACTTGAAATCACACAGGAGACACGATGAGGGATAATAAGTCTGTAGGTTTTTGAGCAGGACATGACACGGTAAATCCTGTTTAAGAGCCACCAAGTGGGCAACAGATGGCAGATTCCTCATGGCATGATGGTTCTTAATTCTTCCCTGCCTGTATGCCCTTGGGACCTAGTGTCACCTCTTCTGGCCCTGGGAACAGCCATCTGTACAGAGGTCCCTTGTTGGCTGATCAAGCCGCCCTGGAGTGTGGAGAAGTGAAGAGTGTAGAACTTGGAGGTCAGAGACCTGGATCCGATTCCTGACCCTGTCTGTCCCTGTAGCTTACTAGCTGGACGAATTATCTGACCTTTCTTCATTCTTTTTTTCCCCCCTCTGTAATTTGCAGATAACCCTATGATGACTCACAGGGTTGTTTCAGGATGAAGATCTAGCAGATGTAAGTACAGAGGCTGTTTAGTCTAGTGGTTGCAAACTTCCTGGGGTTAAGTGCCAGCTATATCATTCACTGTGTGACTTTGGGCAAGTTACTTAACTTTTCTGTGTCTCCTTTTTCTTATCTATAAAATCAGCCTAAAAATTGTACCTACCTCACAAGGAGAATTAAATGAGGAAAGATAGGTAGCTGGCTCTTAAACATGCCTGGCATGTGGTAATGTGATTAATAAATTGCAGCTGATATTTTTGATAGTATCATTATTACTACCATCACAGTACTTGGTTTGGAGTAGGGACTTTCTTTGAGGCAGGAGACCAAAAACTAAAGCCCCCCAACTATATGGTAAGAAACTATCTCTGATCGCTGTGTGGAAATGATGTGACTTCAGAGCTTCTCTTAAGCACTGAAATTATAACCATCTTGTGCCAATTTCAGGATCTTTTAGAGATCCCAGGTATTACTGAAATCCTTTAAAACGTCAGCCATTGTTTTCTTTTCTTTTTTTTGGTGGGGGGAGAGGGAAGGATTTATTACTTGCAGCAAGTAAGGAGAATACTGGAGATCTTTCCCAAAGCAGTGTCTCAGTCGTTTTTGTTTTTTTTTAAATAAATTTATTTATTTATATTTTTTATTTTTGGCTGCGTTGGGTCTTCGTTGCTGTGCGTGGGCTTTCGCTAGTTGCGGCGAGCGGGGGCTGCTCTTTGTTGTGGTGTGTGGGCTTCTCATTGCAGTGGCCTCTCTTGTTGAGGAGCATGGGCTCTAGGCACGTGGGCTTCAGTAGTTGTGGCTCGTGAGCTCAGTAGTTGTGGCTCACGGGCTCTAGAGCACAGGCTCAGTAGTTGTGGCACACAGGCTTAGTTGCTCCACGGCATGTGGGATCTTCCCGGACCAGGGCTCAAACCTGTGTCCCCTGCATTGGCAGGGCAGATTCTTAGGACACCAGGGAAGTCCTCAGTCATTGTTTTTTGATATAAGACTCTTGCAGTTGCAACACTTCTTAGGCACAGAAATATTCCCCTTCTCTTTTTAAAAAAAAAAAAAAATTATTTATTTAGGCTCCTCCGGGTCTTATTTGCGGCACACGAGATGTTCTTTGCAGCATGTGGGATTCTTAGCTGCTGCATGCAGAGTCTTGGTTGCGGCATTTGGGATCCAGTTGCCGGTCCAGGGATGGAACCCAGGCCCCCTGCATTGGGAGCTCGGAGTCTTACCCACTGGACCACTAGGGAAGGGAAGTCCCTCCCCTTCTCTTTTAAACAAAGATGGGGACGGAAGGAAAGGAGAGAGGAGAAGTCTGGATTTCCTCTGGCCGCACAGTTGCCTCTGTCCGAGGACTTGCTACTGCAGGGCAGGGCAGGAGACACCTGCCTGTACAGGCAAGGTCAGCTCTGCTGGATCTGCCCTGGGCGTGGGCAGTGCAGAGGCCCCACAGTGAGCTCTGTGCCTGCTTTGTGCCCCTGCAGGCAGGACCTTTCTGTTCAGGACTGTTTCCCTTCCCCTCGACCCAGGCCTCAACCAGCCACATTTAGCTTTAGAGCAGGACAGTCACACTCAGCAGCCTCCTGGCTGCTTAGAAAAGCCCTCAAGCCCTGTTCTTGAACCAGCAGTTGTGTCTGAGTCTTGAATTTATCTGTGTGGAGCAATTCTTTCCTTTTATTTTATTTTTTTAAAACAAAACTCAAATTGTTGGACCTTGTCCTTTGTAGATGAAGTGAGAGCTTTCTGAGGACTGGTTCATACCAGAAACCAGCTGCTTTTACGTTGCTGCGGATCTTTAAAGGGACAGTTTATTTGTGGATCCAATTCCCTGCCCACACAACCTGGGTGTCTGTAGGATTCTGGTGTAGGCTGTGACAGTGTTGAGGTGGGTGACAGCTGGCAGAGGTGTGAGTCTGGTTTTCAGACTTTCATCTCAGGTGGGGTCAGAGTCTTGTGGAGCTAATCCCTTTGACTCCCCTGCCCTCCGTGACGGTTGGTAATGAGTATGGACGTGTGCCACGTGCAGAGATGGGGGACGAAACCCAGATGCACGCATTAGCCCCGTGGGCAGATGATCAAACAGAAGGAGCCTCGTTTGAGGGCAGTGGTGTCTTACCTGGAGCAGTATCCTCCGTTAGCAGTTACTTTGTGAATCGCCAGAAGACTGGACTTGTGCAGATTTGGCCTCAACCGTGCAAGATCAAAGTGCATCAGAAGGACGTGCAGGAGGACAGCCTGTCGGAGCAGGGCTGGCTGCTGCAGCCCAGAGGGGCAGAGTGATACAGCACGCTGGCCTTGCTCCAGCTTTGCCCTCCTTGGTTCTCGCACTGGGGCTGAGGAGGAGAGGCGGGTTTTGGGTAACGACTGGCTCCTTCTTCATCCTTCTGAGGACACGGGATTCCAGCTCAGTAGTGTACTGCTTTGGATATACTCCACTTACAATGTCCTGTGGCTTGGGCGTAGGAAACCAACCTGCCTTTGCCTTGGGGACGCATAGAAGGGCGTCTCTGTGAGCACCTTGGTCGTCATTGCCATTGCATTGAAGAGTCTGTGAGGGGCTCAGAATTGCCCTGTGTTATAAGTGCAGCGGAGAGGGGCCACATCCTTAAGTACACCCCTAGGTACCTAACCCTCAGCCGGCTGCTCACTTGTCTGAAGCCAGGAGCATCTTCCGTGGGAGGCTGATGCTCAGTCTGTGGCACTTTGGGGTGTGGCTTAGGGTGGGAGATGGTAGAAGCAGCTTTCATGGCTCCCAGTGCATGTGGCCGTGTCTTCAACAGAGCCTGTGTGCCAGGTTTGTCGTGACCCCTGGGGCTTATGGGGCACTTAGAGGGTGAGAGAGGGCTCAGATGAGTGAAAAGCCTTCCTCAGTGCCCGGGGGGTCAGAGGTCCTTCGAGCCCCTGCCCATTGTCGTCACCTCCTCAGGCTCCTGCAGAAGGAAGGTGTGCTTGGCCGTGGCAGGGTAAGGAATGGCGATGTAGGCCCGTTGCGTGTCAACAACGGTCTTATCTCTTGCTTGGGAGATAGTTAGGAATTTTCAGATTTTTTCATCCATATTTAGGTAAAACACAGGGAAGCAAAATAATTCCATGAAGGACTAAAGATGGCTGTCATTTCATCTCACGTGTGTGTGTCCCTAACAGAGTCTTCCTTTAAGCGTTCTGTGTCTAGGAAAGTTGTAGATAAAGTTAAGCCACTGATTGGGATATAAAGTATTTATTAGCCTTTCCACCCTTGAACAGAATGCAGGTAATAAATAAAGTCAGCAGTTGGTGTGTATACCCTCTATAGCTAATCCGCTTTGTTATTTCTTTCTTCAAAATGTCTTTGGAAATCACTTATCTCCAATGTCTAAAACCACACCTGCCATAATTGGTGCTCAGTATTGTAAGGACTTTCCCTTTTTAGATTCCGCTTCCCATTGCTATAGTTCTAGTCTCTTCCCCCTTCATTTTATGCCCAAGCGACTGTCCAGGCCTCCTGGACATTGCCTGGCTGCAGTTCCATCCTCCTGGGTACCACCCTCCTGGCTGTGGCCAAGCCATCCTGCTGCGAAGGCTGGGCTGCTCCCTGCAGGGCCCCCGTCAGCTGTAGTACCTGGCTCTGAAAGCCCACAGGCAGTTGTCACCACGCTCCCAGTCCCCTGCGTGCGCTCTGCTGAGTGCTGCCTCTGGCCTTGCGTGCGCCTCCTCTGTCTCTTCTCTGCTCCCCGAATCCTAACCATCCTTACTCCGACAGCCTGGCCACGTAGTATAGCAAGCATTTGCTCGTTTGCTCTCGTGCCTGCGGTACTTTCTTCCCTAATTGGATTGTACGCTTCTTGAGGGTGGGAATGCTGTCTTGTCTGCATGTCTCTTCCAGGGGTCATCGTATGTTGGCCACTTTGTGAGCAGTCAGCAAACACTTGATTGACACGCTTACCGTGATCTTACAGTCATTGGCCTAGAAAATAATCAGTAAGAAGCACTTCCCTACCCTTGCCCCATTTTGAATTCTTTTTTCTGTATGTCTTATTGTCTGTCTCAGGCTGAATGTTCAGGACAAGGTTGTATGGATTTGGCTAGGAAAAGAAACCCCAAACAGTATATTTTTAAAGGTGAATCTCATGGAAATGCCAAGTACCCTTTTGCTCTTTGGAAAGTAGGGTGGAAGAGGAGAGGATCAGGTCTAGATGGGTGATTTGGTGACGGTGGTGATGGCCCGTGTGGGTGGGGATGGAGGCCTTCCCTTGAACAGGAGATGCTCTTGCATGGCTGAGGACAGGCACAGCCTCAGGGGGACTTGGGGTGCAGACCCTCCTGTGGCTGCTCCCTTGTTTTCCCCTTCTTGTCTCCGTTCTCCCACCTCCACCCCCAAGTCTGGGCTGCCTCCTCTGTGTTGGAGGTGATACTGCCTCCTTAAGTGGCACAAAGTGTGGGGAAGAGACTCTGGCAGTTGGGGAACGTGCTAAGGATGTAGACCTTCTCTTTATCAGGAGCTCCACTGAGCTGTTCTGGACCTGTTCATGGTTGATAAAGGAGCAGATTCTGTGGGTATGAGACCATGTGCCCATCTACTTAGCGAAGGGTTACGGGGCCAAGAGTGTAGGAAGCAAAATGGGGGTGGGGTGAGAGGCTGGGTCCAGGGTCAGCTCTCGAGCGTGGGGGAGGGCCTCTGCCAGGGGACCAGCTTCGCCAGGGGTGACGCTCCTGCACAGCGAGATGGCCAAGGGGTTACTTCGTCTGTGCGTGGGCCACCAGTGGGACCCAGCAGGAAGGAGGTTTATGTATCTGTTCTTTATTTATCTTTTCAGCTCCTCAGGCTCTCTTATTCTCATACCTCATATTTTATCCATTAGCAAATTCTGTGAACTCCACTTTTGTATTTTGATCTGGAATCTGACCACAACCTACAGTGATACCGCTTTAGCCAAGTCACAGTCATCCATCCCCTGGATTTTTGCAGTAACCACCAAACCGGTTTCCCTGCTTCCACCCGTGCACCCCTAGATGTATTGTCAGCAGCCAGCAGTCCTCACAGTGGCCTGCAAGGTCCCACACAGTCTGTTGTCCCCTGGCGGCACTATCCCACCTCCAGTCTTGCATGCTGTTCCCTTGCAGGTGATCCCAGACCAGTCTGGGTGACAGCAGCCACCCTCTCCAGCCAGCACCTCCCGTTCTTCTCCCACACTGCATTTTTCCTCCACAGCACGTGTTTCCCTCTAGTATGTGGGCGTTTGCTTGCATGCTGTCTCCGCCGCTAGAATGAAAGCTCCTTGAGGACAGGAGTGTTTGTCTTATTCACTCTGGTCCCCAGTGCTAGGCATATGGGGAGTGACCAGCATATACTTGTTGGCTTCATTCTCATCCATTTGTTCTGCACCCATTATGTTCTAGGAACCAGGCTCTGGGGCCTACAGTGTGCAGACACACACACACCGAATAAGACATGCATCCCCCTGCCCTGCACGGTGGGCTCACTGCCTAGTGAGAAGCAAATGATGACGTAACGACAGACGGCGTAGTGGAAAGGCGGGGAAGGAGGGCCGATAAGCCTCTGTAGGAGGAAGGATGGAACTGACCGTGCTGCACAGGGTAGGGCGGGGGGCCACGAGCTGCCCGGACCATCTCCACCCTGGACACGGGGGCCACTTACCTGGAGCCGGTCTGCTGCTCTTCGTGCCCGTCCTCTTTGCATCTTTTCCTGCGAGGCTCAGAGAGGATGGCCAGCTGCCTTTTGCCAGTCAGTCAACAAATAGTAGATGCTCTTGTGCATACAAAGTACGCTTCTAGACACTGGAATACTAGTGGATCTTGAAGGCAGGGAAGGTGTCCTGAGTTTTTTCATTTTCATGTCAAATGAGTCGATATCCTGTAAACTTTCCTTATAAGGTCTGTCTTACATGAAGTTAATTTTCTTTTTTTCTATACTCTTTCCAGGGTTTTTCCTCCCTTTATTGATTTATGTTTGTTTTTCTGTTCTAGAAGGATTCCGTCCCTACCGGGAGGAATTTATTTCCTTAACCTACCTAATACTTGACTTGCAAAAACCATCCTGCCGTCTCCTCCCTTCTCCAAAGGGTAGGCAGTCATTGTATATCACGCATGGTGCAAAATGGGCCCTAGGGCCAGGGCCACCACCACCTAAGCCCCCTTCTCATGGTCCCTTCTGGCCCTGCTGGTCGCAGCGTGTTGGTGGTATGGTCCTCTCCACGGATGGACAGTTCAACTTGACCTTGGCTTTGGGGCAGAGGAGTGCGTCTGCTCCAGCTTTAACAGGAGAAGAGGGTGAGGTTGGGCCAGCAGGGGAGGCACCTTTGCGGGGAGGACACTTTCCTTCTTCTGTAACTGCCTCTAGCCCTTGTTGTCTCTGACTGTTAAGTGTTTGCATTTTGGGGAACATAACACCACGTGGACTGAGCACCTAACCCGAGTAAGGGTGTGTGCTAGTTGGTGAGTTAATGGACAGAAGGGTTAGAAGTTTGCTGGCTCTGCGTTGGCGGGGCTTTTCTGCAGGAGGTGGTAGTAGATGAGCTGGCCTAAAAGTGGTAGAAGTTGAGGGTCATGGGTTTGCATAATTTTAATTGGTGATGAAAATCTGTAGGTGAATATCACCCAAGAGGTCAAATCATGCCACCTCCCTGGGTCGGTTTATCCTGAGAGTTCAGTTATGGGTAACGTGGAATATTTAGTTGCTTGGGAATGAACCTTCCTTCCTCTTAACTCCGAGAAAAGCTCTGCTTTTTTTTAGTAGCAGGGCTTACCACTTAGGAAAGTCTAGCCAAAGCCGTTCTGTGTAAGCGGCCCCGTTGGAGTCTGTCCTGTTCTCCATGCAAGACTATGCACAGTTCTGTCTCCTTCAGAGCTCCCCTTAGTAAATAAAGGTTAGTGTATCTGTTAGGGTTAGTTTTAAAACTGCTGGGAATTGCAAAATATGGCTTAAACGTGAAAGAAGATTTTCTCCGTTATGTAAAGAGGCCTAGAGTGGAAGGCTCAGCCAGTAGCCATTTCCATAGTCATCAGGACGTTGCCTCCTTCTGTCTAAAAAGATAGACGTTCTGGCCCTATTAGCTGCAGCATGTGGTCCACTCCATGGGTTGACAGGTGAGAGTTTAACTGACCTAACTCCACTGCCCTGGCACATGATTTCCATCCTTTAGGTTACCTGGTGGTCAGACATGGCTGCTGGAGCTCCAGCCATCATATTTCTGTTTCCAAGAAAAACACAAAACAGAGGAAAAGAAGAGAAAGACAAAAAGTTACTCTCCCATATAAGACAACTCCCTTAAGGGAGTCTTTCTGGAAGGCTCGCACACCTCTGCTTATATCTCATTAGCCAGCACTTAGAAAAGATGGTCACAGCTAGCTTCAAGGGAGGCTGGGAAGTGTGGTTTTGTACCATTGCTGGCCCTGATCAAGTTGGGGTTCTGTTGCTAAGAAAGAAGTCTTGCTACAGTGAGTGAGTGTGTCTGAGCTCTTGGCTGTAGCCGGCATGTCTCACATGAGTGTGTCCTGCTTCCTGCAGACGTCCGGAGGGACAGTGATTCTTTCTCTGGATACTGACTGGCTGTCCTGTGTCTCTCCTTCCAGCTGAATGATAATCCAGTTGCAGGAGTCAGTTGGCAGCTTGGTAGGTAAGAGGGGCATGTGTTTCTGGAGGTGACGTCTTAGTTGGCAGCAGTGGCCCCTCAGGCCTGGGCACACCTGGGAGGTTGCTGTTCTTACGTCTCGGGGCTCTTCCTCCCCTCCCTCCCTGAACCCTGTTTTGTTTAGAAGCTGTGATCGTGATGTGCGACCCCTCTTGGCTTCGCTGCGTCACTCACCGTTGCAGGTCCTCGGAGGAGTGGGTGCGACGTCAGTACAGTGAGAAGCTGATGTGCGTGTCCTTCTGCGGCTGTGTCTCCTAGGAGGTCAGGGTTACAGAGGACACACTCAGGAGTCCGTCTTCCTGCTTATTTCTTCCACCTTGCACGTACACATTCACAAACACCACCTAACGGTCCAAGGTTTTGGCTTATGACTAAAAAGCTGAAATTCCTAAATTCTCTAGACCCAAGTCCTTAGGAAACCTGGATCCTATGCTCAGCTCCGTGAGTTAATTGGAGTTCTCTCAGATCTTTTCCAGTTGAAATCCTCAGCAGCTCTGTGACGTCAGCTGGGGACTTTTCAGGCAGGAGATGTATTTCCACCTCCCACCCCTGGCTGAAGTTGTCTAGGAAATTGTCCCTGACACATCGAGATGCGTAGCAGATTTGCGTTGAGCTGTCAAGAGAATTGTGGGGTTCATCTTAGAAAATGGTGCTCTCAGCAGCTTGAGAAAGTGTTAATTTGTAAAAATCAAACTAACATATTATGGGATGCTGATAGGTGGGAATCGCTGTGTGAGTGAGCGTAGGAGGCTGTCTTGGCTCTTAGATTTTAGTTGTTTGTCAGCTGGGCACCTTTTTAGATGCTGTCTGTTTCTCCTGCTGCACTAGCTTCTCCCAGTGCTGGCCTGCCTGCTAATCCCTGGCTGTACTGATAGTCACGCCGTCTCCTGAGCAGGACAGAAGGAAGGCTCCCTGTAGAGAGGGGTGGGTGGGCATGACTTCCACAGGAACGCAGGGATAGAGAGGGTGCGGGGGTGGAGCAGACACACTATGGCGCGGGTTAGGCTGGAATGGGGTTAGGGTTAGGGTTAGGGTGGAATGGGGCTGCAGCTCCCAGTCCCCGTCCAGTGCTCTGATTGTCTCGCCGAGAGATTGAGACTTAAGTAACAAAACCAGGATCTGAATCTGATTCTGTTTGACTCACGGCCTATGCCCTTAACCACGTCACATAGCTGCTGCTTCCTCTTAATTTCGTTCATTCAACGAGTGTCTGAGTGCCTGTGTGTTCCAAGCATGGTTCTAGGTGCTGGAGACGATAGCAGCAAGCCAAACAAAGAAAAATCCTTACCCTTGTGGAGCTTATTTTATAGCAGTGGCTAAGTTCCCACCACCTTTCACAGTCAGTTTCCTAACATGGTATTTTGTATAAATACCACACTTCTTCCCCAGAGTGTTCCTTAAATGATTCTTCTTTTTCTCAAGCACTAGAACTAGGGGTTTCTTGTTTGTTGGCTATTGGAATATTGACCCCTCCCGCCCCCTGCTCCCAGCATCATAACTGGATATTGGGACAGCTAAGACACAGCGCCTTATGGGAAGCCTGGGACTCAGGAGGTTACCCATATCTGGGGCCTGGCTGTGTCTGTCATTTCCCTTCTTTCCCAGGGAAGGGTGTTCCTGGCTTACATGGAGTTGCTTTGTGTCCCCAACTCCTGTCCCCTAGCTGTTGTTGTTGTTTTAAATTTATTTATTTGGCTGCATCAGGTCTTAGTTGAGGCACACCGGCACGCAGGATCTTTCATTGCAGCGCACGGGCTGTTCATTGCAGCACGCAGGCTTCTCTCTAATTGTGACGCTCGGGCTCCAGAGAGCACGGGCTCAGTAGTTGCGGTGCATGGGCTTAGTTGCCCTGCGGCATGCGGGATCTTAGTTCCCCAACCAGGGATCGAACCTGCATCCCCTGCATTGGAAGGCAGATTCTTAACCACTGGACCACCAGGGAAGTCCCCCCTCAGTTGTTTTTGAGGGCTGGTTTCAGAGGTTCTTGTGTTCAGTTTATTTTAGGTGGTCACGCTTCTTTTTTTTTCCCACTGGAGTCTGGTTCTGGCCTTAATGGATACAAGAGAAGGTTAGCTGAATGTTTTTGTCTGTCTTCAGATCAGGTTCAGGTGCCTGGAGACAGATGACTTCCCTTCTATAGGAAAGAGGAGGGAAAATGTCACAAGACTACTTTCCACTAAGAATAGCGCATTCGTGAGATCTCTTGGATGCAGGTTTTCGAATTCAATTTCCTGACGTGAGGCTGGAAGGCAGAGTCCCCGCCAGCATCATCCTCATCTCCAGGCTTTATTGAGTGTTTTCTGTGTGTCTGGCACTATGAGAGGCATTTTACATATGTTCCAGCCTCCTCTGAGGCCAGAAAAGGAAACAGGTTAGGAAGCTCCCGCGGAGCCACGTGGATGGGGAACGGACAGAGTTGGGGTTGACCTGAGGCTTCCCAGGCCTTACACACGTCACGCACGGATGGTTGCCGTCTGCTCGTCAGGTGCTCTGCTGGGACCGTGTGCCTCAGCCCTGAGTGGGGCCCTGCCAGGCGGGACGTGCCAGTTCGTGTGGGCTCCTCTCCTCAAACGACACATCATAAAAACTCAGGGTTTCTGCAGCGTGACGGATTGGTTGTGTGTTGTTTTCCTCTTTCTGTTTCCACTCCTCCCTCCCTTCCCCCAAATGTACCCAGGTTGGCTTAGGTCTGCCTTCTCAATTCTAGAACTGTGGCAAACTTTAAAAGGCTGGGAGAGTGGAATGTGGTGGGAGATTGGAGGAGGCTGCCTTTGCATTTCGGAGCTGGTCACTTACTCCAGAGGTTTCTAGTCTGGATGCTGGGACTTAGCGGTGCCTTAAGGAAATCAGAACACACGATTGTCTAAAGGGTCTGTAGGGAGGTGCATGGGTCTTGGAGGTGCTGGGCCAAGCGCCGAACTATTTCAGAGGAGCTTCTGCCTGTTCTGAGTGTTGCGGACCGGCTGCCTACAGGAGGTCTAATCACTTAGGTAGTCCTGGCCTGTCCTTACAGAAAAGGAAGCTGAAGCCTCGCTCACACGGCTGGTGTGGTCCAAGGAGCTGTCGGGTCAGTGCTGCAGTCCTGTCCACCCTCAATCAGCTCTGCCTAGGCTCTCGGGTTGGTTCACACAAGTGTGGGTCCACTGGTTTGACTCTGCAGGGCACCTTTAGGAAGGGTTAAAACATTGAACCTCTAGAGGCAAATTAGGAAGTTCCTCTCTTACTTTATCATAACAGAAAAGTGTTTAACTTCGTGGCAACCTTGAGCCATGGCTTTCACTCCTCCAAACACACGTATTTGGTGTTTGACCTTGAACAGATCTGTGGTTTCTTCTTTGTGCTTTGAGTTTTTCCTTTGGTGAAAGGGATATTAAATACCAGATATAGACAGTGGGGTGCTGACAAGAAAGGGAGAGTGTCATAAAGGGCCTCTCTCTCTCTCAGACCCTTTAAGAGTAAGGAATTGTCTTTTTATAGTGCTTCACAGCTTAGGAAGCATTTCACAGACATTGCTGAAATTGATTTGCAATGGTAGGGTAGGCAGGGCTTGGATTGTGATTTCCATTTTGTAAATGTACAAATGGATTGAGAGCAGTTGTGTGGCCTATGAGACGAGCCCTGGTTCAGACCCCGTCCCTGTGGTGCACACTGCGCTCCTGCCACGCTGCCCTGCCTTCCCAGAGTGTGCGTGCTGTCGGGGCATCCTGGTGACCCCTCCTGCGTCTGGGCCTTCATTTCTGTTTGCTGAGGAGCTTACTGGGCAGCGGCAGAACCACTTGGTCTGAGACAGCAGAGGAAGTGACCCAGCCCGGAAGTTGGGCCACGTCACCAGATGGCACGGTTGGAGACCACTGTTCTGGCCCTTCTGCTGGAGACCCGTGTTAGGAGGCCGACATAGGGTGGAGCTGACAGTGGGATTTCCTTTCCTGGTCATTATGGGATGGCAAGCATTTAAAAATATCTCATGAACATTCTTTGGCTAGTGGCTGGGTGTGCGCCCAAGTTCATGGCCTTAAACCTCGGCGGGGCACCAAGTAGCCGAGTAGCTGGGGCTGCCTTCTGCAAGATGTTTATCACGGGCGTTGCCCTTTATTAGACCATCACACTGAAGTTATTCCCTACCTCGAACTTACTCTCAGACCACTCAGGGCTCTTCAAGAGAATTAAGTCTCGTAATTCTTGGTACCGAAGTAGTGATAAAGTTTGGGAATATTTTTATCTTTTTTTTTACACAGACAGCTATCCCCTGAATGACCTGTGTTTCATGCTTCTCCTTTGCCTGAATTTTTTCGCTCCATCTAAAATACTATTTTGTCTCTTCCCAACCCTGTATCCCAAAGTTCTCCAATTCTACTCAGTCCTCTAAATGTAAAGGCTGTTTGTGATTCACTTCTTTACCTTCTCCAGAGCACCCCAGCCCAGGTAGACCTTTGAAATCCTTTGCCTCCTTGCTGCTTAGGTGCTTGTTCCCAGGTCGCCACCCGGACCTGTGGCATCTGAATCTGCATTAAGAGGGCTCTCGGGTGATGGGTGTACGCAGAGGTGCACCTGCTCTCGGGCCTCCTGTCGTGTTTGTTTATCACCTTGTGTTAGTAGTTAACAGTCTCAGTATTTTGTCCTCCCCTTTACAGATTTATCTTTTCTTTTTGATCTCTTGGCAGTACCTGATGCAGTCTTGGCACTGAGCAGGCACTAATCAATATCTGTGGGTTGACTGGCAGTCACCCTTCATTTAAAAAATTTGTCAGCATGTAGGGAATTGTATGAGAGATGTGACATGCAGGCATATAAAAATTTACTGCTAAGAGAGCAAGAAAATTAAGAGGAGACACAGTAAGTTTGAATGCACCGAGTGCGGCAACATTTGTGGAAGGGGTGTAGGCGTTGGGACCAGCCAGCCCTCGGCAGATAAGTCCTCCCAGCTCCCTCACCTCCTGTGTGTATGCGGCCTTGATTATTCTCTCAAACCCTAATTTAATGGTCTGATCTCTAAAATGAGGGTGACAACATGCTTACAATGTTGTTCTAAAGATAAAATGAGATAATGTAGGTAAAGCGTACACCAGTGTTTGGCACATAATGCTCAGTAAGTGGTAGCCAGATGGTGCCTAGTGAAGGCATTCGTGGACTCAGCAATCGCTAGGAGTTTTAAAGTGCTTTAATTGCATTCTTGCTAGCCTTTGAGACATCCACTGTTTTATAAAATGGCTGCAATAGGGACAGCTTTCTAAGGGTCATGTTCCATCTGCCCCCCTTGTGGTCTCATGATTTCCAGGATGTGCCTTAAGCTCTGGGGGACAAGTCCCTATCTTCTGTATTCAGTGTCCCCAGGAACACCAGTCTCAGGGAGGTGCCTGGTACCAAATGCTGCCTGGCTGAGGTGTGAGGCTGTGAGGGGAGCAGCTGCCTTGGAACACTGTGCCCCCACTGCCCCCTCCGCCCCAGGGTTTATGCTGCTGCAAACAGATGCACAGAACTACTAAACGGTGGAAGCTGATCTCAAGAACTGTCCTGGGAGCTCTCAGAAATGCAGTTAGAAAGTCAGCAAGGTTGTCGCAACACAGTGGGTGAGTCCTCCCCCAAGCTCCTGCCCTTCCTTTGGGCCGGGAGGGGAAGGGGGGACTTGCCAGGTTACGAAATGATTTCTTCTTCTAGGGCAGGTGGTGGGATGGGAGCGGGGTGGTACAGGCATCCGGAGGTCAGCTCTGGGAGCCGCTGTGATACGGTGCGTGAACGTAGTGTTGGAGCAGAGGCCCGGGCCGTGTTCTGCTGTGTCTGCTGGTGCGCCGCCCGCAAGGCGAGGCGTACCGGTGGGGGTGAGTTCACACACGTCAAGCTCTTTGAAGATGAAAGTCGTGTGGTTTATCAGCTGGACTGTCACTTCCTTTACTCTTTTTTTTTTTTTTTTGCGGTACGCGGGCCTCTCACTGCTGCGGCCTCTCCTGTTGCGGAGCACAGGCTCCGGACGCGCAGGCTCAGCGGCCATGGCTCACGGGCCCAGCCGCTCTGCGGCATGTGGGATCTTCCCGGACCGGGGCACGAACCCGTGTCCCCTGCATCGGCAGGCGGACTCCCAACCACTGCGCCACCAGGGAAGCCCTCCTCTTTTTTTAAAGTCATCTTGTTTGTTTTTCCCCCGTTTTTTAAATTCAAGTATAGTTCATTAACAATGTTGTGTTAGTTTCAAGTGTACAGCAAAGTGATTCAGTTATACACACACACATTCGTTTTCAAATTCTTTTCCTCATTTTCTTTGCTCTTGGTTTAAAATAGACTGTTTACCTTGTCTTATGCATTGCATCTATTCATATTTCACCTACTATGTTTGAACCTTGTTACAAGTCAAGGTAAAAAATGTTTAACTCTTGAGGGGATTGAGACTTCTTTCTATACTTACAATTTTACAGTGACAAGTCAGTGGAAAACCGGAATTAGCAGAATTCATTCTTCAGTTCAGGTTGGCGATTCTGTAACAGCTACATGTATAAAGTACTGTGAAGTCTCGTGAAAGGAGGGCATATCTTGGAGTTCAGAGTGAGGCAGGTGTCCGAGTGTTTTCCTCTTTCCTCTGCACTCCCTGCTTGGTGAAGGGAGAAGGCTGGCCGTGTCAGGGGAGTCGCGGTCGTGCCAGTGGGTGGCCTCGGTCTCTGCGGGGCGAGTGGCCGTCTTGGCTGGTTCAGGCTTGCCAGCAGTGCTGTGGGCTGCAAGGTTACCGTGCCTGACAGATGCAGGACAGAGGTCCAGTCCAGCTGCGTGGCACAGAGCTGTGCTCCCATCCTAGACGGGCGACAAAAGACTTTTGTACAGTATTTCTCTTCTGAGTCACGCTCCCACTTTCTCTGTGATTTAAAAGATGTCCTCCCTCCCACTTCTCCTCCAGGCTCCTCCGTTCACCTCTTTGCAGTCTGACGTGTGGAGGGGCAGCATCAGGGCTCTCCAGCCCCCCGCTTCCCGCTTGGTAGGAGTGTCCTGTGCTCTGGCAGAGCTGTTTGCCGGAGAGCAGAGGGAGGGGCCTTCCCTTGGGAAGAGGTCAGGAAGGACCAGAGACTAAAATAGGCAGCTTCTAAGAGCAGCTTACTGCTCCCTCAGCTCAGCTGTGGTCCTCCGGTGATAATCGGGCTAGAGTAGAGTGTTGCTTCTGGAACAAAGAGAAAGTAAATCAACCCTCATTGAAAGGAAGAAGGACACAGATACCACCACAAAATACAGGTTTTTACTGTATGTTCCAGATAAGAGGAATGCTCCCAAATTGCCTGGTGGATTTAGATGTGTGTCCCCTGGTAATTCTGGTTGTGTGTGTGTGTCCATGTGTGTGACACTAGGATGGTTCCGTGTGTCAGGTGCTGAGATGCTCTGGGACTGTGGGTAGGTGTTCTCACAGAGGCTCTTCTCAAGAGGTCCTTGCCACACACGTGGAGAAGGATGTGTCCCATTTACAAGGCAACTCTCCTGACGCTAAATGGAAGAAACTCCCCTGGGTCATGTTTGTCCAGTAAATACACAGCCTGCACCCTTGTTCACACAGGAGGTGTACCAGCTGCAGAGCTGAGGGTCAAAAAGCCAGCGGTGCCAGCTCTTCTAATATGATAGTCAAGCTGCCTTGTTCCCCTTTTTTCTGTTCTTTTAAAAAGTTGGGGTTCCCCCCACCAGCCACAGAAAATGACGCCTTCCCTGGCCTTCAGGACTCTAGTGCAGCTGAAGAAGGTGCTCCTGTGATGAGAGTCGGTAAGGGTCCCGGGGTGGCCAGAGGGCCTCTGAGGAGAAGACCTGGAGCCTGAGACGCCACTTGCCCTGGGTCCTTTACACCTGTGGCCACTTCTTCCTTCTCACGTTTAGTATCAACACTTTATTCTTACCAGGGAGGATTTTCTGTCCTGACTTTCAGACTAGATTTTGAACAACTTCATAAGGGTATTGCAGTGTATCCCACTGGACCTGTTTCTGCCTTTTCCTGTGACCTGAGAAAGTAGCTGTGTTCTCTCGAAAGCTGTCCCCCGGCCCTGATCCTGCCCTGGCATGGCTCGTGGCCAGACCTTCCACTGTCCCGAGCGACAGTGAAGTGCTTGTGTGGTGCTTGGCCTTCCTCACTCACTTCATCCCTTTATCTTGGTCAGCCAGCTAAGTGTAGCCTCTTCTCTCTCTCGCCCCTTCCTTCTCCGGTCTCTGTGGTCTTTGATGAGGCGGGCCGGGCTGGAACGGCATTCTTGGTTGGCCGGGGATGCACATGGTGGCATGGGGGCACACTGGTGCTGCTGGCAGGCCTGGGTGGAGGGGCCATTGCTGTCTTGGAGCCCCTCCGTCCCCTGAGCCTCGGACTCCTCTTTACGCCTTGATGTCCGAGCCTCACGGAGTAGCTTGTCCGGTGGAAGGGAGCAGTTTCCCCTGCTAATCTTGCTGTGGTTTTGTTCAGGAGTGGAGTGTCAGTGAGGGAGGCCCCTGTTCCTGTAGCAGGTGACTGTCCCGCTCAGGGGCTCGCAGCAGGGTGCACCTCTGGGGGGACCAGAGCCAGGGTGTCCTGAATATCGGTTTCATGTCCCTCAGTGGCTGAGGGACAAGGAGCACAGGCCCCCGGATGGTTTTCAGACTTAGTCCCAGCTGAGCCAGGCAGGCAGCGTGGAGGCCTGCACCAGGGCGCCGCTCCGGAGAGGAGAGGGTGGAGATGGGATGGCACCTGGGAGGAGAGCCGGGGAAGTCTGGCCTGAAGTTAACATCAGAGCGTGCATTGATTGTTTAAAAAAGAGTCCGACTGCTAGTGAGACATTTCCGTGTAATGGCCTCTGATAGTATATTTGTCATTTATATTAACGTTTAGGAGCTCAGAGGGTGCAGTGACACTGTCAGAAGTAAATCGTACGGTGATCTCAGTGACTGCTCCACCCCCAGCAGCGTGGCCGCCCCATCCTCCGATGGCTGTGTGAGGACCCAGCAGCCTGTGCCTCTCCCAGCATGTGTGGTTGCACCCTATTTTCATTGAAAAATGCATCTTGCAGTGCCTCCCTCATGCCTTCTCACGTGGCTGTACGTGGACTGGTGTAGTGCCCGCCTCTGGAAGCCTAGTTGCTTCGGCCTTTAATCTGAGTTGAGAGCTTGTCCTTGCTGCCTGGCTGTGTCCAGCACTCTGGCCTGGTGGGTTCCCAGAAGAGCTGGCACAGACTGTGGCCCGGGCGAACCTTGCGTGGAATGTTGCCCTCGTGCCATCTGCAGAGCAGAGGCTGGGTCAGCCCCCTCCCTGCCTCGACTTGATTGTTTGGGACTTACTGTAATAATCTGCTTGAACAAGCGGAGAGACCACATTGGCTTGGCTGGCAGTCGTAAACAATGTTTGCTCTGTGAGCTTGCTCCCTCACCCCCACTCTCGGAGCACTGCATCCTCTGCCACCCCTCTCTCCTTGCATATTCTAACCTTGGCTAAACGGCTTCATTCATAATAAGATGGGCAGCATTTTCTGGGATGAAAATGGACTGAAAATTAGCAATTCCCAAGAACCTCCAGCTGTGATGCACAAGTAAAAAATGTGTAGTTTCTGGGTAGAGATTTTAACTAATGTCTGGATAACCAAAGTATTTTCTTTTTATTCCATACTCCCTTCACTACTTTGGAACCCTATTTGAAAACACACATGCGTGTGTGTGCCCAGGTTAAAAAAAAAAAACAAACTTTCCTAAAACTGACTATTTTCTTGGCAGGGGGCGCCCTGGGAAGATTCCATTCAGTGCCTCACAGAACAAAGGCTTCTCCTGTCAGCCTTTGCCCAGGTGTAGGGTCCTGGGTGGTCTGTTGCTAATACCTAGGGAATTTGGGGGGTTCTTTATTTTTTCCATAGACAAGTATTTTCCCTCTTCTTCTCACTTTTCTTTTATAGTTTAACAGAAACAGCGTAAGAGAAAACCCTACCTCACACCTGCACTGCCTTTTGCAGTTTGACAATCGCAGTGGTTGGTTCCACAGACAAAACCTGCTCCACCTTCTCTGCCTTGATTGGTGGCTGATGATGTCATGGCATAAAGCTCAAACTGACTGTTTTCTCTGTGGGACAAGCCCCCAAAAAGCAGACAGCAGAGCTCTTGCTCTTTTGTTGCTTCTAGTTCATGCCATCAAAGGGGATGGAGAAAGGTGGGAGCAGAGCTGGGGCTGCCGATAGCTTTGATTTATCTCTGAAGCTCAGTCGCAGGCACCTAGAACAGGGAGCCTTCTTACACCTGGAAAGAGCATTGTTTTTCATGAGAACACACAGTACTTTTTGCACTGAAGGGATTTTGTTGTTTCTGCCTTAATCTTCTTGTTAAGAGAAAGATAGAGGCATTTTCTTTTTGTTTGTTTGTTTTTTGTTTTGGCTGTGTTGGATCGTTGCTGCGCACAGGCTTTCTCTAAGTTGCGGTGTGTGGGCTTCTCATTGCGGGGGCCCCTCCTGTTGTAGAGCACAGGCTCTAGGCGTGTTGGCTTCATCAGTTGCAGCATGTGGGCTCAGTAGTTGCTGCATGCGGGCTTCAGTAGTTGCGGCGCACAGACTTCAGTAGTTGTGGCTCGTGGCCTCAGTAGTTGTGGCTCGCGGGCTCCAGAGCTCAGGCTCAGTAGTTATGGCACACGAGCTTAGTTGCTCTGTGGCATGTGGGATCTTCCCAGACCAGGGCTCGAACCCGTGTCCCCTGCATTGGCAGGTGGATTCCCAACCACTGTGCCACCAGGGAAGTCCCTAGAGGCATTTTCAAGGAAACTATTCTAGTTGCCCAAGAAAGGGTAGGAAGAGGAGTTAATTTCAGGAACATAAATAATAATTGGAAAAATGTCACTTGTTTCCTCACAGAGCTTGGGAACTCTTGCTGTCAGTGTGCTTTCATCGTAGAGGTAGACTTAGCTATAGGGTGACAACTCTAACGTAGATTAAGGGGATGGGACAGCCTCAGAATTTTGCCTCTGATTTAAAGAGCCCAAGGAGCAAAAGTTCCATGTGAATTTACTCTTAAGTGGGCCTGATGAGATTTGCTTTCACCTTGGACCTTCCCGGGCCTGCTGTGGTGCAGTTGGGCCATTAGGGTTCCAGCGGAGCGGGCCTGGCCCGGCAGGACTGCCTTGGTTGTCGCTGGGCTGGGCTCACCTCGTACTGCCTGGGAGAATTGCTGGAACTGAGGGACACTTGCCATCTCCAGCTGCTCTGAGTGTCTGGGGGCCTCGTGGAGAGGCCAGGCTCCTTTAGGGGTCTCTGCAGCTGCTGGCACCAGTGTCCAGTCGGTCAGGGGTCCGTTGCTGTCTCTGAGCATCTGAAAGCCTGTCTCAGGTTCTCATATGGTCATGGCCAAAGGACCCAAAAAGTTACTTCAGGACATATTTTTTTCAACCCACCTTTCTCTTCTCAGACCCATGGTCAGACATGAATTAGCACTGACGTTAATGACCGTTTCCGAAAAGCTTGCCCGGAAAGGGCTCACCACTCTGGTAAGAGGGGCAGGACTGGACAGGCGTCCCTGCCTACCCACAGAGTGGCCTTGGTGGGGCCAGGCTATATTTACCCTCTGCGGGTCCCCAGGGCTTTGACTTGTTAGGTGAAAGGAAAGTCCAGCTGGCCTGGCGGCCACGTCACTCATTAATCTGCCTTCACCCATGTGGACTGTGCTCCCTGCAAACGTATAATCACTGGGCCGTCTTCAGACAGTTGTGGTGTAACTTCACCACAGAGGGGCAGAACATCACAGCTGGTTGACAACTTCTAAACAAAACACCCTCGGAGGTTAAGCAAGGCGTTCCCTCAAGCCCGGTGGAGCACGACTCAGTTCTTCTGTTGGGCAGCTCTTCTCCTTCCGTTACCGTGTTTTGAGGTTACACAGGGCTTTGCCGATGAGGTGGTGACATGTATATAGGGGAGAAAGCCCGTCTGAAGTGGGCGAACCTCTGATTTTTCAGCCACATGTGTGCCGTGTTCCCAGGCTGGCCTTCTGTCTCCCTTCTTCTCTGCCTTGTTAGCACGTGAGGATCACGGTGGGGGGACCTCCCGCCGCTGCAGAGATTCCGATTTGATGGCTCTGGGGTAGGGCCTGAATATTACATTGGTAATATTTTTTTCAGGTTCCTTGGTGATTCTCATGAACAGATAGCTAATATCAGAGTATAGGAAAATGTCCCTGTCTTAGTTCACACACCCCAAAAGTGGCACACTTGAAGCACATGGTAGTTCTTTCCCATCATGAATGTTTATGTCCCATAAATAGGGAATTGCCTAAATGTTATGAACAATGACAGCTGTCGCCCTGGTGTGGCATTTGAAACTCTGCTCGTCTCTGCTTCCTCTCTAACTTCCATCTTTGCAGGGGAGCCCTTGAATGCTGGGAAGAGCACAGTTGTAGGGTCTGCTGGGGGCCTGTCCAAGCCCCGGGTGCTGTCCTCCAGAAAAACAGAATGGGGATGTGCTTGAGGCGCTCGAGACCTCGGCCTGCTGCTGCCGTCATCGCTGGTGGGAAGGCTTCGTCTCCACCCGTGAGGATGCCTGCTTTTCCGCTTGGTGACAGTGGCATTAGTGTTCCCGTTCACGTCTCTAACGGTGAACCCCTGGGTCTCCTCAGGCGGTGGCAGGCCAGAGAAGGATGCTGTGGAACAACTCTGAGCCTCGTTTTCCCCACAGTCTCCAAGAGGAAGACTCGTCATTGGTCTCTGAGAACAGGAGCCGCCGTGGGTGTGGTCGTGCTGCGCCAGCCCCTGCTGTGCCAGAGGCGGATGGGGGGAGACGTACCACCCCCCGCCCCCCGGTCCTCTGTCCTGGGGACTCTGCGCACAGCTGGGCGTCCTGGGTGTTTTCAGTGGGCAGGTCGGGGGAGCAGATTGACTGTTGTTCTGCCAGGATCTGACATCGTGAGAGTTTGCTTGTTTGGGCTTGTTTTATGTTATTTACCCTGATAGGTAGCTCTCTGTGCACTGGCCTGTCAGAGGCAGGGTTTACAGCTTTTCCTTTGAGAAATTAGTCCATAGATCTAGAAAATGTTCTTCAGCTGCTTGAGTATTCTCTGCCTAATTTCTCCCCCTTCTCAGCCTAGTTTCCCTTTTTTATCCCTGCTGAGGCTGCCCTTGCTTCTGTATTTACACAGATTTGGGTTTATGCTACCTTTGCGTCTTTCCTCGTGATGAAGTTTTATAAAAATTCTTTTTCTCCTAAGAATGTTGTGTTCTTTCATATATGTATATATATATATATATATTTTTTTATTTTTGGCTGCGTTGGGTTTTTGTTGCTGCATGCTGGCTTTTCTCTAGTTGCGACGAACGGGGGCTACTCTTCATTGCAGTGCGCGGGCTTCTCATTGCGGTGGCTTCTCTTGCTGCGGAGCACGGGCTCTAGGCGCGCGGGCTTCAGTAGTTGTGACACGCAGGCTCAGCAGTTGTGGCTCGCGGGCTCTAGAGCGCAGGCTCAGTAGTTGTGGCGCATGGGGTTAGTTGTTCCGCGGCATGTGGGATCTTCCTGGACCAGGGCTCAAACCTGTGTCCCCAGCATTGGCATGCGGATTCTTAACCGCTGCACCACCAGGGAAGCCCTCTTTCATATATTCTCTCACTGGACTTGATTATCTCATGGGACTAGTCCTTCCTTGTTCCCTCTGATCTTTGAGTTTGGCTTTTCTTCAGTTGTGTTTTATGGATTTAATGGCCTTCATCAGGATCAGTTCTCTTCTTTATAGGCTAACTCACAAATGCTTGTCAACTATAAGAAGTCTTTTTTTTTTTTTTTTTGTGGTACGCGGGCCTCTCACTGCTGTGGCCTCTCCCGTTGCGGAGCACAGGCTCCGGACGCGCAGGCTCAGCGGCCATGGCTCACGGGCCCAGCCACTCCGCGGCATGTGGGATCTTCCCGGACCGGGGCACGAACCCGTGTCCCCTGCATTGGCAGGCGGACTCTCAACCACTGCACTACCAGGGAAGCCCAGAAGTCTTGTTTTTTTGAAGTTGTGTTTAACTGGCCCAGAAAGGTTATTAAAATGGCAGCTGATTGATACATTGAAAAAAAAATCAGACCTTGGTCCTCAGAAGTGCTGTTTTGTATAAGAGGATGGAGTGGTAGTGTCTGGAGGAGACAGTGGGGGTCAGTGGACACCAGGCACATCAGCTCCTAATACAAAGCCCCTACTTGGGAACACCAAAGAGGATGTGCCTTAGGGGAGAGTTGTTTGAAGCAAGGATAGAGAGGAAGCTCTGGAGATGAGGTTGAGTGTGTAGGGGAGGTGGCTGCTTATGTCACTGTAGTTAGAGAAGGCACAGTGGTCGGGTTTGAGGATTGAAGGGAGGAGAGAAGGAACAGGAAGTTCAGAGCCTTATGGGGGTAATAGTGGGATGACACAAGAAGCTCAGGGGTCTTAAAACATTTGGTGTTGACTGTTGAAAGTAACAATAAGGAGTTTGGTAAATTTGGGGTCAGTTCTCTTTGAGAAGAGTGGGCACTAGTCCTAGTGGTAATCTTGATCACTTGTTACTCAGTACAATTGCTAAATCTTTTTCACTTTTATTCAAACCCAACCATAGCAAGCTGAATGATATTCAATATTAATAATCCCTTATTGATTAGATACATATAGGACTTGAGATTTTTTTTTTTTTTTTTTTTTTTGCGGTATGCGGGCCTCTCACTGTTGTGGCCTCTCCCGTTGCGGAGCACAGTCTCCGGACGCGCAGGCTCAGTGGCCATGGCTCACGGGCCCAGCCGCTCCGCGGCATGTGGGATCTTCCTGGACCGGGGCACGAACCCGTGTCCCCTGTATCGGCAGGCGGACTCTCAACCACTGCGCCACCAGGGAAGCCCGAGATTTTTTTATATTACAAAAAATAAAGTAATTAATTTTAGATTATCTTTGGTTAATCATTAATTATGACTTTTTTTTTTTTTTTGCGGTACGCGGGCCTCTCACTGTTGTGGCCTCTCCCGTTGCGGAGCACAGGCTCCGGACGCGCAGGCTCAGCAGCCATGGCTCACGGGCCCAGCCGCTCCGCGGCATGTGGGATCTTCCTGGACCGGGGCACGAACCTGTGTCCCCTGCATCGGCAAGCGGACTCTCAACCACTGCGCCACCAGGGAAGCCCCTAATTATGACATTTTATTCTCATTAAATAAATTATGCAGATCAGCTTAACTAGAATAAGTCAGTCACCACAGTCCCAACATTATTGTTTTTATGTTTTTTATAACCTGTGATGAAATTATTATTACTCATTTCCTTTGTCTTGAAAATATAGTACATGTGTATACCTTTACTTAAAAGATAAAAGTGGGGCTTCCCTGGTAGCGCGGTGGATGAGAGTCTGCCTGCCGATGCAGGGGACACGGATTCGTGCCCCGGTCCGGGAAGATCCCACATGCCGTGGAGCGGCTGGGCCCGTGAGCCATGGCCGCTGAGCCTGCGTGTCCGGAGTCTGTGCTCCGCAACGGGAGAGGCCACAACAGTGAGAGGCCCGGGTACTGCAAAAAAAAAAAAAGAAAGAAAGAAAAAAAAGATAAAAGTGAAAATCTTTAAAGGATTTAGCAAATAAATTATTCACAGTTTGATTATTTCATTTTGCTAATAAAGGAAGAAAAAGTGCTCTATGTTTGAAAAACAGAACTAAACCAAACCCAGACTATGGCACTTTCTTGACCAGGCTTTTGTCCTTGGCCTCAGAGTTGGAAAGTCCAGGGACCTTCTCCAGTGATCTGGAGGCTGTTCCTCCCCAGAAGTAGTGCAGGACTGCTGGTTGTGATGACATGACTTGTAGGGCTACTTGGAGGAGTGTTAGTCCTTCAGTAAATACAGCACATACTCCTGTGTCTGCCTGACGGGGCTCAGATCTTTAGTGTGTGCAGTGGGGTCCATGGTTCCAGATATCTCTCGAATGGGTGTCTAATGTTTCTGTGTTGTCTTGAGGGAGGTGCCTGTCGACAGGCAGTAGTGGATAGGACTGTTTGCTTTAGAGGAGGGCAGTTGCTCTAATTTAATATAAAAATAGGAGCCTAGTTTTCTGAGTCACTCTCTAGCCAGGAAGGCCTTTTCATTTCTAAGTGTGGAAAGAAGTATTTGTCTGATTCCTTTGGAAATGATTGTCTGGTGCCACCTTTCAGAGTTGCAGAGACAGGTGGCCGGGTTTGTTCTTTAGTTTTTGCTGGTTCTTCACAAGGTACACAGAGTTGAGTCAGAGCCCTTCCCCGGCTGACTTCACTGTCTGTGGTCCAGACAGTTCTCATGGGCCTCGGATGGCAGGGATGCATGGCCGTCGTTCTCTCCTGTGGCACCTCTCTGTGCACCCCTTCCCCTTAACCGGGGGCTAGCACTGCTGCACATGGTGGCCAGGGGCAGGAGCGTAGTGTTCATTCAGAGGCATGGGCTCCAGTGCCTGTGTAGATGTGTCTTTGTCCTGGGTTACTTGTTACCCAGATGGGTCTTGCTGCAAGTGCTGAATGTCCTTGGGATTTCATCTAGAGCCAGGAGCACCGGTGGGGAGAGCAGTACACTTACCTTACAAGTGAGAAGTGGTCTCACCCTCTGCCCAGCTGCCATTTAGTCCTTTCAGGCTCAGGTTATCAAAGCGTCATCTTAGACTGAACTCAAACCTTTTGACACCCAAATCTTTTGTCCAAAATTGTATTTCGCACCAGAGTTCAGCACAGTTATCCGCCAAGTTTAATGTTGGCAAGGGCAGCATTGTAAAGGAGCCCCACTCCGCCCCCAGGTCTGTTCCTCAGAAGTGTGTGGAGCTGCTAGTGTTCACAGCTGAGCCCTGCTGATCTTGGTGGTGTAATAAGTCAAGATATGGAAACAACGTCCTTTCCCATTGGGTGCTCTGGTTTTCTTAGAATTTGTGTTCCTTTTTTTTTTTAAAGGCTGCGCTGTGCGGCATGCAGGATCTCAGTTCCCTGACCAGGGATCGAACCTGTGCCCCATGCATTGGAAGTGCAGACTGTTAACCACTGGACCCTCAGGGAAGTCCTTGTGTTCTGTTTTCGACACACTAGGGACCTTTGGGAAGAGGTGGGGACAATTTGGGCTTTAGAGTGAGGCATTCCTATGTTTAAATGTTGTCATTTTCAGCTTACTAGCTGGGCAGGTTAATTACCCGCTGATCTCAGTTTTCTCATCTACACAATGAAAATCATAAGAGTTCTTTATAGGATTGTGTGAGGACCAAATGAAAAGATTATTGTGAAGTGCCAGCACAGTGGCTCGCACATAGGAGAGTTCAATAAATGGTTATAGGTATTATAATCAGTAAGAGATGGCCAAAAAGTCTCTTAAACCTCCTCCTTCCAAAGCAGGGAGTAAGTGTAAAGTCTTACATTTAGCTTGAAATCTAGTGGCTATAATCATTTACAAGAGGAAGGAGAGGGGCTTCCCTGGTGGCGCGGTGGTTGAGAGTCTGCCTGCCGATGCAGGGGACGTGGGTTCGTGCCCCGGTCCGGGAAGATCCCACATGCCGCGGAGCGGCTGGGCCCGTGAGCCATGGCCGCTGAGCCTGCGCGTCCGGAGCCTGTGCTCCACAAGGGGAGGGGCCACAACAGTGAGAGGCCCGCGAACCGCAAAAAAAAAAAAAAAAAAAAAAAGAGGGAGAAGAGAATAGTGGCTTTTATAAAGTGGTTCGTTTTGTTCCTTCATATCTTGACTGCTTTAATGCTGGGAATAAGATATGGCATGGTCCTTTTCCCTGGGAACTCACAGATCTAGAGACGGTCATATAAACTGGTTCCTGGAGTATAATTGAACCTTACAGGCACTGTGATAGACATCACTGTGGGACATGGTACAGTAAGTAGTCTACCTCTGCAGTCATCCTTTTTCTTCCTTTCCTGCTTTGGACTGGGCTTGTCTTTTTACAATAAGTATGGGACTGAAGTAGATGTGGGAAAGCTAGACTTTGGCATTTTCCAGCTTAAAAAAATATCCTTAGAGGATTGATGGGTCCTTGGAAGGACCTGTAGTAGAAGAGTTCCTCACTTAAAAGTAATGATGAGGGCTTCCCTGGTGGCGCAGTGGTTGAGAGTCCGCCTGCCGATGCAGGGGACGCGGGTTCGTGCCCCGGTCCGGGAAGATCCCACATGCCACGGAGCGGCTGGGCCCATGAGCCATGGCCGCTGAGCCTGCGCGTCCGGAGGCTGTGCTCCACAACGGGAGAGGCCCCAACAATGAGAGGCCCGGGTACCGCAAAAAAAAAAACAAAAAGTAATGATGAAAGGAAGCAAAGGGAGGTAATGGAGAGAATATAACGAGTTAACCATGGTGCCATTGGTAGCTCGTCGTGTGACTCAGGACAGGCGGTGACACGAGCGCCCGCCTTCCACGCTCATAGGCTTGTGTGAGAAGGAAGTAGATAATCTGTGTGGAAATACCTTGTGAAGCATGCAGTGCTGCTGCACAGTGTGGGGAGAGTCGGGGATGGGCTTCGTCCGCACTGGAGGGGAGGCCCAAGCCCCCTCTTGTCCTTCAGACCTGCTGTAAGTTACCTGCCCAGAGAAGCTTCCGTGGCCAACTTATCTTGGGTCCCTTCCTATTAGTCTAGGTCACCGTAACCTGTGCATTTCCTACCTGGCACTCATATTTTGTAATTACAGTTGATCCTTGAACAACGCGGGGGTTGATCTGTGTATAATTTACTGTCGGCTCTCTGGTCCTGGTTCCTGTGTATCTGCAGGTTCTTACAGTTTTTTGGCCATGCCGTGGGATCTTAGTTCCCCGACCAGGGATCCAACCCACGCCTTCTACAGTGGAAGCGCAGTGTCTTAACAGTGGACCTCCAGGGAAGCCCCAGTATCTGCAAGTTCGACCAGCCACAGACCGCGTATCTCTGTAGTATTTACTATTCACAAACATTGTGTGTAAGTGGACCCACGCAGTTCAGACCTGCACTGTGCAAGGGTCAGCTGTATATGCTTGTTTGCTTACTTTTTTATTGTCTGTATCCTCCAGCAGACAAGGACAAGCACCGTGTTTTTATTCACCAACGTAAATTCAGTGCCAAGCGTAGGACCTGACATATACCATATAGTCAATAAATGATTTGCTGAATGGAGTAAACGTCGGCAAAACATGTTGGTCTTTGGAAAGCAGTGACTTTGGGGGTGCCCATGTGTGCACTGATCCTCATGTGGGTACTGGGGTGCAGGGGAGCCTCTGTACCTGAGCGCGGGTTCTGGATTCACAGGGGGGACTTCTGCCCCGCCTCTGCCCCCGCCCCGCGGGTGCCTTCCCGCCCATTTGGGACTCCGAGCTCACGTGCACTCAGGTGCACAGTGACTGTGGGGAGTCTAGCCCTGCAAAAGGGAAAACCCCCTCTGGACTGTGGAACTGGGTTCCAGGGAGTTGGCAGCTTGCCAGACAGGGAGCGTGTGTCCTGTTGGTGTCTAGAAACACACATCCAGGCTCTGGCCACACCCACCAGGCTCCCAGCTGTCTGCTGGACCTTAGCCAAGCAGTGCCTCTTCTGGTTCTTTCTTGGTGTGAGGACTGTAGTGTAGATTCCATTGGTGTGCACTGCTGGGTGGCCCTCAGATAACTGTTCTCTCAGGGCATGGAAAAAATACCCGTTTTTTGTTTGTTTTTTGACTTTTTATTTATTTATTTAATGGTGGCATAATGTATGTTCTTAAAGTGCACAAATCCTAAGTGTGCAACATACACACACACAGATGTATATATGTATAAACCTCTGTATGTATCCAGCAGGGTGTTCAGCTGGGAGTCGAGCCATATGAAATTTGGGGGCTAAGGGATTTATTACAGAAATTAGACCTTACCCACTGTGGGAGGTGTTGGGACAGTGAACGTCCAGATGGGGGGTTGGAGGTCACAGGGGGGTCACTCCCCAGTCTGCCTGAGGCATTGGTGTGGGTGGACAGGTCAGAGCTCCTGGAGAGCTGCTGTCCAGGGGGTCCATCGGGTGTCTGTTGGTCTGGGTAAGGGGCGAGAAGGGGGAGCTGGGTGACGCGTGGGGGAGGGCGAGGACGGGCTGGAGCCCCGCGCACTCCTCTGTCTGTGTCCGTCGCCACGTCTGGCTGCCGAGACCTTCGTAGAGGAGTGGCTGCTGCGTCCAGTCCGTCTTCCAAACCTCACGCGAGTTCCGTTTTTGGCCAGTTCTAACTCAGAACTCTGGGGTTCTGGGAAACGTAGTTCCCAGCTGAACCAAGCCCACCCGGCACTGTCTGCCACACTGTGTGACCACCGTCCAGAACAGGATCCCAAAGGTGCCCGTCCTCTTGCCCCTTCTGAGACAGTAACAACACCCCACCACCCCCAACCATTATTCTGGATGGACGTCTTCTACTCCATAGATTTGTTTTTGTTTGTTTGTTTTTGTTCTTTTGGCTGCAGCTTGTGGGATTTAGTTCCCTGACCAGGGATTGAACCTGAGCCCTCGGCAGTGAGAGTGTGGAGTCCTAACCACTGGACCTCCAGGGAATTCCCTATTCCGTAGATTTGAATTGTGTTTGTCCTTGGTCTTTACAGAGATGGAGCCCGACACTGTGTTCTCTTTTGTGTTAATATGCCTTCTTTTGCTCACCACTGAACTATGCATTTCATCCACGTTGCTGCATGTTGCAGTAGTGCATTCCTTTTCACTGCTGCATAGTATTCCATGGCTGCTGCTTATTTCTCATTTTGTATTTTGGTTATTTGGGTTGTTTGCATCTTGGAGTATTATGAACTGTAATGCTCTATATAATACGTGTGTGTGTGTGTGTGTGTGTGTGTGTGTGTGTGTATAAAATGCTATAAACATTCTTGTACTTGTCTTTGGGTCAACATAGACATTGATTTCTTTCGGAAGTATCCTCAAGGGTAGAATTTCTGAGTTTTATGGTAGAGTTTGTTCAACTTTAGGAACTACTACTGAACAGTTTTCCAAAGTGGTTGTATAGCTTACACTCTGGTTGTTCAGCTTACGTTCTGAGTGTCTGGTTAGTCATTCTAATGGGCAGGCAGTAGTTTCTCATTGCAGTTCTGATTGACATTTCATTGATGACTAGTAATATTGGGCGCCCGTTCAGGTGTTTTCTGGCAATTTGGATGTCTTTTTTTGTGAAATGCCTGGTCAGATCTTTTGCTTAATTTTCATCGGGTGTCTGTTTCTTACTGTTTACTATGAATCCTTTACATATTCTGGATATGAGACTTTTTTGGTTACAAGCAGCCCTTTGGCTTTAAGGAGGTGTGTTCCTTCTGAAACTGGGAACAGTTGGGGTTCAGGCATGTTCGAGGAGGGAAGCCTTTGGACAAAATGTGGTTATTTATTGCTCCTTTCTTGGGAATTAATGCATTGTAGGTTTGGAAGTTAGCAACTCAACTTACTCATGGTTTTAAAAATAAAATATTGGACCCACAAGTATTTCTGCTGCTTTTTAAAAATAGTTTATCTTGAACACTAGAAGTATATACTCATAAACCAAAAGTTCATTCCCTAGCGATCTGAATGTTTGTTGTGGCTCTGACACTCTGCTAAATGCTGGGGATAGAGACCTGAGAGAAACTTGCTTCCTCCAGGAGCACAGAGTCTATTGGGAACAGAGGAAGAATCTGTGCCCAGAGAAGGGAGGAGTGAAGTTGTTGAGAGAAGGGCTCAGAAGGAACGTGGAACCGAAGCCCTGATGGGTGGTGAGTGGGTTCACAGCCATCATCAGCCTCGGTGCAGAGAAGATCGGAGGAGGTTGACTGTGTGTGCGGGGTGGAGAAACAGGACGACGCACGGGGAAGAGTGAGGTGTGTCAAGGGGCAGCGAGGGAGGGGGATGGAGGGGAAGCGGGTGCTCTGGCCGCCAAGGAATTTAGTCCATCAGCGAAGCGTGTCTCAAAATGTATAAACAGAGGTGTGGCATGATGAGATTTGATTAGAAAGATCACTTTGGAAGAAATACAGCATATGAATTAGAATTTCAAACTTGAGACGGGGTCTACAAACTCGTACACCCATGTCCATAGCAGCGTTATTGACAATAACCAAAAGGTGGACGTGAGCCAGGTGTCCGTTGGTGGATGAACATACACATACAATGGAACATTCTCAGCCATGAGAAGGGATGAAGTTCTGCTGCCTGTGACAACACCAGTAAACACTGTGCTAAGCCAGGCAAGCAGACACGAAAGGACACATATCACCCGCTTCCACTGATACGAGGCGCCTAGAATAGGCACATTCACAGAGACGGAAAGTAGGATAGAGATTACCCGCGGGTACCGGGAAGGGGGGACGTGAGTGGTCATTATTTAATGGGTACCAGGTTTCTGCTGGGGTCATGAAAAGTTCTGGCGATTATTATACTACATTGTGAATGTACTGAACTGCACACTTAAAAATGGTTAAAATGGTAAATTTTGTATATATATTACCACAAAAAGTAAAAATAAAAAACCCCACCTTGAGACAGGATCTGCATTAGGAGATCTAGGTAGAGTGCAGGTAGAGATAATAAAGTTCAAGGCAAGGAGGTTGGGAAGGAGGGGATATGTGGAGAGAAATTTAGGAAGAGCAGATGACAGTTTATCCAGTCCCGTTCTGCATTCCCTACAGTACCACACACAGCACAGCCCCTGACGCTCTGGGGGCGACGAGAAGGACATGCGGAGTAGGGCGGACGTGAAGGCCGGTGCCTGGAGCTCTGGCTCGGGTGGATCGCAATTGTACAGGGGTTGCAAGTCAGGGGGACGGACCAGTGTGGAAGAGCAGATGAAGAGTTTTTCCTGAAACCACACGTGAAGGTGGCCTGGCATATTCTGCTGGAGATGCCCAGGAGAGAGTTACAGAGAAGGTGCAGAAGGAAACAGAAAGGAAGAGGTCCAGGGACGGAGGCCTGGGGGCCCTCAGTGGTCTTCAGTGCGGCAGAAGTCGGAGGAGCGTCCGGAAGAAGCCGGGGAGGAGAGCTGCGCCGTGCAGTCCTTCATCCTTTGTCAGCCTGGCTTTCTCGTTGCTCTTTGTAGAGTCGCCCTCCTCTCTTGGTGTCCCCTCTCCACACCAGGCTGTCGGTAGGAGGGCCCAGGCATCCTGAAGGTGCTAAAGGCGCGGTTGCCAGATGGGCTCAGGGAAGGGTGTGCACTTCGGTGTGGTTCCGTTGTGTGCTGGGAAGTTGTAGACCTTCAGTCTGCTAACGTTTTCTAACTTTCTGCTTCTGCTATCCCTTCATGCTGCTTTTGCTTACATTCTGCATATGAAGAAAAATTGACAGCTTAGGCCAACATCAATCTTGGGATGTTATAGGATGTAAAACCCTATAATCCCATGAGTTAACATCAGTTTAAGATGCCTATGCATTTATGTTTTAAAGGTCAGAGCATTTTTTCATAAATTTCATTTCTTTTGTTTGATCAGTGATTTGGAAAATTATTAGATTTGAGATTTATGACCCGTTCCTTTACACTGTGCTTTTTCTTTTTTTTTTTTGCGGTACGCGGGCCTCTCACTGCCGTGGCCTCTCCTGTTGCAGGGCACAGGCTCCGGACGTGCAGGCTCAGCGGCCATGGCCCACGGGCCCAGCCGCTCTGCGGCATGTGGGATCTTCCCGGGCCGGGGCACGAACCCGTGTCCCCTGCATCGGCATGCGGACTCTCAACCACTGCGCCACCAGGGAAGCCCTACACTGTGCTTTTGAAAGTGAAACAGCTGTCAGGATGAAGGGATAATGCCTGTTTGAAAAGTTTCTGAGTTCTTGGCTCTAGTATTCACAGTCTGTCGTGGTGAGCAGAGATTAGTGCACTAGCGTCACTGAGCCATTGTGGGCAGGGTGCCAGGGAAGGTAAACAGATTAAGGGGTTCTTCCTTGTAGTTTGGGAAACACTATTCTCAGCATTAGTGACTTTTTAAGAAAATTGTATACGTTTCCGGGTCCCCTAGCCAAGCCCATCTTTTCATGCGGACACAAGACAGCTGTGGCTTCCTTTGTGTGGCTGCACTGAGTTCCCTTCATGCTGCTGAATTGCCAGCAAGGGCAGTGGATACTACCTTCGTATTCATCAGCCCCTTAGACCTGACTATAACATAATCATCTTCAGATTTGGGAGTTATTAAAAAATCCCCTGAGATTGATGGAAATGTTCTAAAACTCTATTGTGGTGATGGTCGCAGAGCTTGGTAAATTTACTAAAAAATCATTGAACTGTACACTTAGAACAGGTGAATCTTATGGTATGTAAGTTATACCTCAAAGTTGTTTAGAAAAACACTCCATCCAGTCCTGAGCACTGTGCAACTTCTGCTGCCTGGGCGCTGCTCTTTTGGGGCAACAGAAGCCCTGCTTAAAGTTCTTCTGGTTCTCAGCCAGGTCCTGCTGGTTCTCATGTCAGGAGTTTGGCACAGCTTGGCCTCTCACCTGGCTCCTCTGCACTTGCTCTGCCCAGGGCTTCCAACACCTGACCGGGCTGGAATATCCACCAGGAATAAGCCAAGCGCATCTGTTTCTGGTGCGAGGCTCTAAGGTGAGGAGCTCAGGTTCTCTAGGGCTTAGAGGCCAGTTACCCAGCTTGTTATTTATTTGGAGCCCGTGACTTTCCCCCCACTAGCTGTTTGGCCATTTTATTGCTCTGTTAACACATGATTACAGGGTGAGCAGGAATTTCGGTGAAACTAAAATCTTGCAGTATGGCCATTTCTCAATGGTTCCTTTTGAAGGTTCAGTGGGAGAGGTGGTTAAGTAATGATTCCCGTTGTCTGTATATTCTCTTACCTCTTTATCCTCTTCTGCTTTCTCCCCCAAATTATTCAGCTGATTGAAAAGGAGGTAAACATTTTCCCGCCTTCACCCCAAATGCCACTCTATGCAGTTGGATTGCAGTGTATGAAGCAGGTTTGGTTCACTATCTGATTATCATTAACTTCCTCTTCAGGAGCCGTACGCTTCATGACGGCAAAGATCTTGTCCACTTTCACTGTTGTATGTCAGCGCCTGTCACACACTAGGTTGTTAAAAAACAAACTTGCTGTTAGCAGGGACTGAGGCTTTAACGTGAACAAATGGGCTAAATTGCCCATAGGAGGTAGGCAGTCAGCACAAAGAGAGGCCATCCTTTTGAGGTCATCCTAGTGTGACATTTGTTGAATTCCTACTGTGCTCACACTATGATTTGAGATACTCTGGGGCTTCTGGTCAGACGTCTTTTGAGATATAAGGCTGCTTAGTTTAAGGTCCTTTAACAAGGTCTTTATGTCTGACGTCCAGTGTCTGAATCAGATGTGTATTTAAGTTGAACAGATACATTCACTTTTCCCTGTCCCAAAGTGAGCGATCTTTCTGAAGGTGATGTATTCCATCTGTACCCAAAGCAGGAACCTGAGAGGGTGAAGTGCCCCCAGATCACGTGGTCACGGCCAAGGCACGGAGCTCGTCCGGTTCACGGGAGGGCAGAGGGCGTTCCTCGAGAGGGTGGCTTCCCACAGGCAGACCTGCCTTGGCCACAGCGGTGCGAGGGTCCGGCGGGAGGTCGTGCCCCATGATATCCCCCGCAGAGCACTGGGGTCCGCTCAGATGTTGGATTTCAGGCTGTGGAGCAAACCACAGCGTCCACCGTCTGTGCACCAGAGCCAGCAGGTCAAGTAGCAGTGACTTACGCCTGTGAAAACTTGGGCAAGGGTTTCAGAAAATCCAGTGGTGGGCAAGGAACAACGTGTCACCTGAAGCTCGCTGCTGCTGGACCAGAGAAGGACGCTGAAGGTGGCCATAGGGTGCTGTAGGTGTTTTAGGCCACGGGTGGATGTGGAGCAGGCCCTTTAGGCCCTTTGCGGGCTTTACTGCCTAATCTTATTGGCACTGAATTGAGTGAAGATTAATTAGTCTTCCGCAGAAAAACTTCGGTAGGTTGCTGGCTTGGGGCCCAGAGTAGTTGGAATTTTGGAGCCCAAAGGTCTCATGGCAGTTGGTTATTGGCAGTTGGTCTTTGGGAGAAAAGAAACTCAAGTCTTGGCTATACGTCAGCAGCCCCTGGACAGGGTGGGGGTCCTCCCCAGGGCAGGGTTGGCTAAGCAAGGAGAGGCTGTGGGCTGGGCCCTTTCAAGAGCCTGCCAGAGTGTAGCTCAGGAATTTGCAGTGTTCCTTAAGCATAAGGAAATGAAGCTCATTGTATTCCCTTTCTCTGAGTGTTTTATTTCTAACCAGATGGACTCTTTCCCTCGTGAAGGAGTTAGGGCTGTAGCTGCAGGAATGATGGTCGGTGGTGTCAGAGCTCAGCAGGAATCAGCAGAATGAGAGGGCTGGCCTTGAGGAGTGTTTGATCCAGAGAAAACTGTGTTTTGCTGGGGAAATTATGCCTAAGTCCCATACCCTCGTAAGCTAATTGTGAAGGGAAAGTGTGTTCTGTAGAGCTGGTTTAAGATTCTCCTTCTCAGTTTATTTCTGCTTTGGAGAAAACAGCTGAGATCTTCTCCATGAAAATAGTTGAAAAAAAATCATGGTCTTGGAGCTATCTAGCCCCACTCTCTTCTGTGGCCTGGAGCCAAGGCAGATCTGGTCAGTTTGCTTGGTGTGTGGGGTGGAGGTGGAGGGGGTCGTCATCAACCCTGTTGGAGATTTGAGATCTTTTTCCTTCATTAGCTGCCAGCCTCCTGAAACAGCTGCATCTTACTGCTCCTGTTTTACAGCCAGTCTTCCCAGAGGAAGCATACTTATACTTGCTTTATCTCCTCCTTCCTTCCCTGTTTCCATCTCCAAGAACCCTGTGGGCATCTGGTGAATCTTTTCCTTTGGACTGTCTAACCCTTGGGAGCTTAGACATCACTATACCAGTGACCTGTGATCCTCTGGTATCTGGAAAAGGTAAATATTGTCCTGAAATGTGAATTGAAAACAAAAGGCCTTTCCTTAATCAAGAACTGTCCAGAGATACCTTAGGAAACTCAGCTTTGGCCACTTCCTTGCCCTTCTCTCACCCCTTAAATCAATAACAAGTTAGTAAGAAATGAATCTTCACACATATTTTTTCTCCTTTCTGTATTCTGTGACATTAGACTCTGTGGCCTACATGAGCCTTTTTTTTTTTTTTTTTGGCTGAGTTGGGTCTTCATTGCTGCGCGCGGGCTTTCTCTAGTTGCGGCGAGCGGGGGCTACTCTTTCGTTGCGGTGCGCAGGCTTCTCATTGCGGTGGCTTCTCTTGTTGCGGAGCACGGGCCGTGGGTGCACAGGCTCAGTAGTCGTGGCTCGTGGGCTCTACAGCGCAGGCTCAGTAGTTGTGGCACATGGGCTCAGTAGCTGTGACTCGCGGGTTCTGGAGTGCAGGCTCAGTAGTTGTGGCTCGTGGGCTCTAGAGTGCAGGCTCAGTAGCTGTGGCGCATGGGCTTAGTTGCTCCACGGCATGTGGGATCCTCCTGACCAGGGTTCGAACCTGTGTCCCCTGCAGTTGCAGGCGGATGGATTCCCAACCACTGCGCCACCAGGGAAGCCCCCCATGTGAGCCTTTCATTTCTCTTTCTCCTCCTTCCCACTGTCACGTGTACTGAGTGCAAGAACAGAAATGAATGACTCTTCCTGCTAACTAGTGCCCCCTGAGCTGATGGGCAGGCAGACGTGGGCTTCACTCCAGAGCAGTGGCAAGTGTGGAAAGGGAGGAGGGATGTGCCCAGGTGAGAAGGAGCACAGAGGGGCCGGGGTGGTGGGCGGGGAGGAAGGCCGTGCCGGGCTGGGGGAGCACCGTGACCACACTTGAGGTGCGTCCCGGGGGCTGCGAGGATGACTGAGGACAGTGGACTATGTGTGGAGGGATGGAGCAGGGCTGCTGCTAGACCTCTGGGGCCTTCTGAACCTTGCTGAGGCTTTGGATTATTCCCTGAAAACACTGGAAGGCTGTAGTGGATCACATTGGAGGCAAGGGACCACATTTTCTCTTTAAGAAAACGCTCAGGCACTTGTGTGGGGGATGGACTGGAGGGAGCTTAACATGAAAAGGCTGTCGTAATGGTCCCACTAGAGATTACAGGCGCTCCCACCAAGATTCTGGTAGGGAAGCGCTTTGTAAAGCAGAGGTCCCAGGGAGTTAGAACCAAGAGGTCTTTGCTACTGGTTGATCGGATTGTGAGATTAACACCGAGAAGGGTCTCAGATGACCCCCGGGTTCCATTGGTGGGTGGATAGTGGCGGCATTTGACTACATGAGGAGGTGAGAGCTGGGGAAGAGAGCGGCAGTGTCCTGTGGTGCGCTCCTCAGTTTGAGGTGCCCGGGGATGTCTGGATGAAGGTGTTCAGTAGCGTTTGGATCTCAGAAGCCAGGTCAGCAAAGTTAGAAGTCTAGGGTCGTCCAGTTCATGAAGAGAGGGGCAGCTGAAACACTTGTAGCCATGTGAGGGAGCTGAGAAGCCTGAGGATAGTGGTGGTTGAGAAGCAGGAGACAGAGCCAAGGAGAGGAGGGTTTCCAGGAAGAGCAAGTGAGACAGGGGTTGAAGTGTCTGAGCCTCTCACAGCGCCCTCAGTGGAGTGATGAGGACAGAAGCCAGATTCAGAGGTGGGGGGAGGTGACGGGGCGCAGTTAGGAGGTCATGCGGTGGGGACAGCAAGGGTAGACGGCGCCCTCAGCGAGCAGGAGGGAGGGGCCGGCAGCTGGAAAGGCGCACAGATGTGTGGGAAGATGGCAGAGACCCCAGCATGCAGGCTGGGAGGGAGGAAGCAGTTTAAAGTGTATGACGGGTGGTGGTAATAGTTGCACAGGATGCGAACGTACTTAATGCCACTGAACTGTTCACTTAAAAATGGCCAAAAAGGGGGAAAATGTACTACAGTAGATGGCGCCGGTTTCAGAGAACAAAGGGCCTCTGACTAGCGGGACCCTCCTCCGGGGAGGGTAGGGGTGAGGACAGTGAGTGGGGGCTGGAGAGGGGAAGGTGCGGCCCCCTGCTCCTGCGAGGCAGGGGCATTAAGAGTGGACGGGGTGGGGATGGCTTGCGGGGCCTGAATCCCTGGGTGGTGCTGACCCCCTCCCGACCCCTAGGTTGATGTGGCCACATCAGTCTACACTGCTGACGTTTTTCCCTGCTGTTCAGAAAAGTTCCATCCCTATCCCACCTCTGAAGCTGGTGTTTCAAGGGTCCAGCTGTCTGTCTCTGTTTGCCCACCTTCTCCACTTAATCTCTGGGCAGCCTTGTCAGAAGCTGCTGGGCGGTGCGGCTCCCCTTTGTCTTCAGCCCTGAGGGAGGAAACGCTGCCTTTGCAGACAGCCCGGCTTATGACAGCAGTATGGATTTCTGAGACAGATTTTAAACACACACCACACACACACACACACACACACACCGGATATAGAAAGATTATGGGTCTTTCCCTTCGCTTCTGGGGGAGGTGGGCTGGGAGCTGCCCTCTAACACTTCATGACACTGATAAACTCTTCTTCTCTGCAACCAGATTCTTTTCATGGGGGCTGTTACTCTGAAACCATTTGGCTGTGAAAACAAAGCTGCCTCCAGGGCTTGGCTCCTATCCGGCTCTCCTCTCCTGCTGCATGGGTGCGGGGGTCTGCCGGAGGGGTCTATAGAGGGAGGGTCCAGAGCAGGTGTGGCCGTGGAAAAGGCGCAGGTCCCCCTGTAGGACTCCCGGATCTGCGTGTTCCTGCTCCCAACCTGGTGGCTGTCAGCCCATTTTCATTTGGCGACTTCCATCTCAACGTCCCAACAGAATTCTGCTTGAATCCCCTGATGTCACGCATCTGTTCATGGATTCCAGAGGTAGTTGTTGGGCTTCCTGGGTGGCACAGTGGTTGAGAATCTGCCTGCCAATGCAGGGGACATGGGTTCAAGCCCTGGTCCGGGAAGATCCCACATACCGTGGAGCAGCTAGGCCCGTGTGCACAACTACTGAGGCTGAGCTCTAGAGCCCACGATCCACAACTACTGAGCCCACGTGCCATAACTGCTGAGCCTGCGTGCCATAACTACTGAAGCCCGTGTGCCTAGAGCCCATGCTCCGCAACAAGAGAAGCCACCGCGATGAGAAGCCCGCACACCACGACGAAGAGCATCCCCTGCTCGCCACAATTAGAGAAAGCCCACATAGAGCAATGAAGACCCAACAGAGCCAAAAATAAATAAAATAAATTAAAACAACAACAACAACAACAACAAAAAAGAGGCAGTTGTGCGCTGCTCTGAGTCAGGACCCATTCTGGGTGTGACAATACAGCAGGGAGCAAAGTGGCAAAAATCCTTGTCCTCATAGAGCTCACATTCTAGAGAGGAAGACAGTAAATGGCATTTATAGTACATCAGACTGTGGTGAGTGCATCGGGGAAAACAGGGCAAGAGGCTAAGCTGGGTGGGGGGTCAGTTTTAAATGGTGTGGTCAGGGAAGGCCACACTGAGGAGGTGACACTCGAATAACAGCCAAGGGTGGTGAGGGTGCATCACACACCAGTCAGCCCCTTCAGAGGACGGGCACCTGGGGAGGCAGGACAGGTTTTCCCTCTGTTCACTGTGTTATTTCTAGAGCCTAGAAAAGTGCTCGGCACACAACTACTGAGCCTGCGCACTAGATCCCACTGGCCACAACTACTGAGCCTGTGCTCTAGAGCCTGTGAACCACAGCTACTGAGCCTGCGCACCACAACTACTGAGCCTGCGCTCTAGAGCCTGCGAGCCACAACTACTGAGCCCACGTGCCACAACTACTGAGCCTGTGCTCTAGAACCCGTGAGCCACAACTACTGAGCCCGTGTGCCTAGAGCCTGTGCTCCACAACAAGAGAAGCCACCGCAATGAGAAGCCCACACATCACAATGAAGAGTAGCCCCTGCTTGCCACAACTAGAAAAAGCCCACACTCAGCAACGAAGACCCAACGCGGCCAAAAATAAATAAAATAAAATAAATTATTTTAAAAAAATTATAAAAAAATGAAAAAGAAAAAGAAAAGTGCTTGACACACAACAGATGCTCAGTAGTATTTTTTGAATGTGTGACTGGATCTGGGAGAGAGTATTTCAGACATAGGAGCAGCGAGTGCCCAGGCTGAGGGGAGAGTCTGTTCGCGGGGCAGGAGGGAAGCCGGTGTGACGGAGGGGATGAGTAAGGGGGCTGCAGTAGCAGGAGGTGAGAGAGGTAAGGGCATGGGGTGCAGGTCTCATAGGGGCTCTCCGACACCTTTTCAGGGGGGTCCATGAGCTTAACACTATTTTCACAATGATACTAAGCTGGAAATACTTGCCTTTTCCCCTCTTTTCTGCTCACGAGTGTACGGTGGAGTTTTCTAGAGGCTGCATGATACATGATACTGCAGCAGATGGAGTGCAGGAAGCAGACGTGGGAATCCAGCTGTCTTAAATAAGCCAGACATTGAGGAGATTTGCAACAATGTAAAAACATCACTCTAATCACTACATTTTTGTTTTGGAAAATATTTTATGGAAAAAATGTTAATTACTGTGTAATGGATTGTTTTAAACTGAATTCATATTGAAATTTTTCTCAGTTTTAACTTCACATGCAGTAAGTATTGATAGATCTTTGGGTTCTCAATATTTTTAAGAGTATAAAGTATGAGTCCTAAGACCAAAATTTTGTGAAACACTGTTGTAGGGCCTTGTAGGCCATGGTAAAAATGTTTGTTTTAGTGCTAAGATGGGACCTGCATCCAGGACTCTGGCTGAATCAAACAAGATGAGTTTTAGTAAAGATAGTTGAAAGGTCCCAGTGGGTCTTGAAAGCAAAGCGCATAAGTATGGGGGTAGATTTTAGAAGCAGCACATTAGTGATAAAGATTTGGGGGTTCTGTGCGGTGGTGTCGGCAGTGAGGGGCACATTCCAGTTGAGCTCTTTTCTTTATAGTTGGGGCTTACATTCTGCTGGAGAAGATGGACAATACACAAATAAGTCACATACACTATGTCAGGTCATAACAAATGCCACAGGACAAATGAAGCAAGGTGAAGGGGTTAAAGAGAAATGGGCGGTGGGTGCTCTTTCATCTGTGGCGGGGTCAGGAAAGGGTTCTCTAACGAGGTGATGTTTGAGCAAAGCCCTGAAGAAGGTGAAGAGGAAGCTGTGGGGAGCTTTCCTGGTGGCGCAGTGGTTAAGAATCTGCCTGCCAACGCAAGGGCCATGGGTTCCAGCCCTGGTCTGGGGAGATCCCACGTGCTGCGGAGCAACTAAGCCTGTGCGCCACAACTACTGAGCCTGTGCTCTAGAGCTCTCGAGCCACAACTAGTGAGCCTGCACTCTAGAGCCCGTGCTCCTCAACAAGAGAAGCCACTGCAATGAGAAGGCCACACCGCAACGAAGAGTAGCCTCCACCCACCACAACTAGATAAAGCCGGTGCACAGCAACGAAGACCCAACACAGCCAAAAATAAATAAAATAATAATAAATAAATAAATAATAAAAACAAACAAACAAAAGCCATGTGGCCATCTGGTGGAGAGCATCAGCAGGGAGACTGGGCATGCAGAGACCTGGGTGACTGCTGCTGGGGGTACTTGGTGAACAAGAAGGAGGCCATTCTGGCTACAGCCTAAGGAGCGTAGGGAACGGGAGTGCGGTAGGTCACTCTGGGCCTCAGAGGCCAGTGTGAGGACTTCGGATTTAACTCGGAGCTGGGAAGCCGTGGAGCCTTAGAGCAGAGGTGTAACCTGATTGGACCAACATTGAGTGAATGCTCAGGCTGCTATTGGAAAACATTCGGGGGAGGTGGGACTGGGACGGTGGCAGCAGGGAGGGGCTCTGGAGGAACCCAAGGGAGGGATGACATGACTTTGATGAGGGTGGGGGACGAGATGGTGGAGAGTGGTTGGATTGGGCTGTACTTTGAAGATGGAACAGACAGACGATACTGAAAAACTGACTATGGGATGTGACAGAAATTAGCATACTTCTAAGGGTTTTAGATTGAGTAGCTGGCTGGATGTTGGTGTCATTTGCTGAGATGCAGAAAATACTAAGGAAGGAGCAGGCTGGGGATAGGAATGGGCATCAGGGTTGTGTGCATGTTAAGTTTGAGATGCTTGTCAAATTTCCGAGTAGAAATGTCAAATAAGCGGTTGGTTTTACAGGTTCAGAGGAGAGAACATAAATTTGTGCACCAGTGATGATCTCTATGTAAAATGGATACTTAAACCCATGGTACTGGGGGACATGGAGGGCAGAGTTTTTCAAAGTGGGTTATGTCTCATTAATGGGTCGTGAAAGCAGTACAGTGGGGACCAGCAACTTTAAAGAATGAGAGAACAGAAAACGTCAGACTATTTCAGTAGTAAAGGTAACTTTTGACATTTTTCAAAAA
This sequence comes from Hyperoodon ampullatus, assembly GCF_949752795.1. Classification (NCBI taxonomy): domain Eukaryota; kingdom Metazoa; phylum Chordata; class Mammalia; order Artiodactyla; family Ziphiidae; genus Hyperoodon; species Hyperoodon ampullatus. The sequence continues at coordinate 102,278,932 of NC_136924.1, read as the reverse complement.
TTACATTTATGGGGGTGGGTGGTAGTGGTGGGATGAATTGGGAGATTGGGATTGACATATTTACACTAATATGTATAAAATAGATAACTAATAAAAAATTTCAAATAGAAGTGGAGAGCAAAAAAAACAAAGTACACAGTCTGCTTCCCCTAAGCGCTACCAATATAATTTGCATTTAAGTTGCTTACGTGCAGTCTTGAGCAATAGATTCTAAAAGCTACAAAATTTTGATGGATTGAAATTAAAAATAGCTTTATTGTTAAGAAAAATTACACTTACATAAACTATATATAGAGAGAACTGTGTGTACGGTTTTAAAAGTTAGGAAGCCACTGATGTTCAGGGAGTGGATGTAGATTGAGAAGAGACCCAAAGACCAAGTGACCCCGTGACCATTTCAACATGCGAAGGGTGGGGATATGTGAGGGACCAGTAAAGGACACAGGAAAATATCTGTAGAGGCCAGAGGAGAACCAGGAGGGTGGTGTCCCAGGGCTGAGGAGAGGCTTGGTGGGCTGTGACTCGAGCTCTGGGCTGGTGGAGGAAACTAGGCTTGAGAATTGGCCGCTGGATTTGACAGTGTGGCAATCGGTGTGTCCTTGGTGAGATGTTTATGTGTAGCAGTGGGAATGAAGCCTCATTGTTGTAAGTTTCAGGGACAGTGGGAGAGGAAGTCACGAGCACAGCACAGACAGTTCTCCTGGGGAGCGGGGTACACTGGTCAGAGGAGATGGGGACGGGGCAGGATTTTAAAGATGAGAGCCTACGTCAGTGGGAATAGTTCAGTGTGGGGGAGGGACTGATGCAGGAGGAGAGGACCAGTGCAGGAGGCAGTGTGTGTGGTTGAGTGAGCGGGGTGGGATCGGTGCACATGGGTTGCTTCACGTGGGCGTGTTCATCGTCACGGGAGGAGGGCACATGAGATGGGTATCGACGTGGTAGTAGGAGCTTATGGAAGAATGATGAGGTGAAGAAACTGAAAGCCCTGTCAAAAGAGAAATGGTTGAAGGAACTGAGGAGAACGTGAAGATAGCAGATGTTTGGACGGCTGGCCTGTAAAAGAGGAACTAATTTTGTTCTGGATACTTCCAAGGGGAAATTTTGGACCATGGAATAAAAAACTATGGGGTCTTCTACCTAGAAATTGTGTCCATTTCAAGCTGCTCAAAGATGGTGAAGACTGCTTCACAAGGTAGAAAGCCGCCTGTCAGTGCAGCCCTTTGTGTGTTGTGGTCGGTACACAGAAGATGCAGGTGTGGGGTGGCTGATCACACTGGGTGGTCCTTCGGATCTTGACCATCGTATATTTTGTGATTCATGGCAGTTGGTAGTAGGCAGACCAGACAACTGAAGAACCCCAGATTCGGTGCCACGTTAACCTCTTGCCAGCAGTTCATGTGTTTACAAAGCTTTTGCTGCACGGTCTGCCCTGGGGAGCAGGAGATACCAGAGGTGTTTCCCTATAGCTCCACAGCTGTCCTTGCGGGAGTTGGGCTGCCGCAGCTTTGGTGTTCTCTGAGCCCCTGTCCAGCAGTGGCCCTCAAGGTCACCCTGCACGGCCGCCAGGCAGACCACTTCCTGAGTCAGCACAAGTGCTGGTGGCTGGGTAGTCCTCTAGTCGGCAGAACCTCACTGAGCACCTACTGTGTGCCGGGAACTGGGTACACAGTGCCGAGCTCCGTGGCTTGGGGCCTGCCCTTGTGCAGAAGAACAGCTTTTGGTTGTGCTTTCCCACAACCTCAGTGACCCTCTCTCCCCAACCAGAGGCCCTTTCCTTGCCCTGACAGCCTGGATCATAACAAGGCTCTCAGACTTGTGGGCAGGAAGGGGTTGGTCTTTTGATCTCTGTCCCTCAGCTCTGGACCCGTGGTAGTGAGTAGGTTGAGATTCACCTCCTGTCCTGCCCTGGGTTCCTGCAGCGAGTGGAGTAGCACTGGGTGATTCAGAAATGCTTTGTGATCACCTCCTGAGGGGCTGAAGATGGCTCAGGTGCCAGAGCTGCTGAGGGATACAGGCTGCGGAGCGCTCAGCCTTTCAGCTGCCACTCGGAGGGTCACTGTGACCCCAGAGTGCCCTGACCTCCATTTCAGAGGAGCCCATACAGCTATGAATTGTGAGAAGAGAAAGAATCTTGTATTGTGTGTCCTTGCTGAGTTCACCCGGAGCGCTCTTCCTGGAGGTTCTGGACCAGGGATGTCGTTCTGATGAGCTCTTGTTTCTCAAGCTGTGTTCTCAGGTGGTTCTTCCTTCGAATGGCTGTGGCCTTGGGCTCTGGATACAAAACCTGGCTGCACCGTTTTCCTGCTGTGTGACGTTTAAACATCTTCAAGCAGCAGTTTTCCACCTGCAAAATGCAGGTGGTAGATTGTGGTGACGGTGGAGATGCGGTGTGGATCTGACCGCCAATAAATATTCAGTGTTGGCTGTTTTCACTGTCACTGACAGTCCTTGTATCTTTCTTGTTTGAACATCTGAGTTTGGCAGGAACTTGGCCACTCGGGTGTTATCCTTTAGCCCCTCCTGCCCAATGCCATTGTCACAGCTTCTGGGACGAGTGGAGTGGGGAGGGTGAAGAGTGAGGGAGGGACAAAGGAAGTTTTACAACATTTTTCTTTCTTTCAAAAGACAGAGCTGTCTGAGTTCTCTCATTCTGTTATATGAGTAGCCACGTATTTAGCTGAGTATAATAACCTTTTGTTGATGGGATTATCAACGACTAGATAATAACAACACTCCTGCCATTTACTGGGTCTTGCTGTGCACCTGGCACTGCTAAACATTTTGCATTCACTACCTCAGTTCCTGCAAAACCCTGTGATTCATTGGACATTACCTTCACTTTGCAGGTGAAGATACTCTTCCTGAGACACTGGGTCTGGGGCATTGTTCTTTTTGACTCTTTGTTTTCCCGGGTTATTTGGGACAGACATTGGCATTTGCATCGGCATCAGCCATTATGTTTACTGGTGTTTGGCTCTGACTTGGACTTGGTAGTGTTTGCTTGGGGTGACAAAGGCAGAGGTCATTTCTTTTCTTTTTTTTTTAAAGTTATGTTTTAGATATATATTTTTTTGACCCTTCAATATTTTATTTTTTTAATGATCCCGTTTATATATATTAAAAATTTTTTTTTATTGAAGTATAGTCGATTTACAATGTTGTGTCAATCTCTGCTGTACAGCAAAGTGACTCAGTTATATACATATATACATTCTTTTTTTTAATGTTCTTTTCCATTATGGTTCATCACAGGATATTGAGTATAGTTCCCTGTGCTATACATTAGGACCTTGTTGTATATCCATTCTAAATGTAACAGTTTGCATCTACCAACCCCAAACTCCCAGTCCATCCCTTTCCCTCTCCCCCTCCCCCTTGGCAACCACAAGTCTGTTCTCTATGGGCAGAGGTCATTTCTGACTCCTTGGTCGATTGTGTAGGTGTTTTTCCTGAAGAAACAGGTTGCTATCAAAGAAAGTAAAGTAAAATGTTTTGAGAAGATACAACATTAGGGGTTAGCGTCTTTGAGAATTGGAGACTTGGAAGAGAACCCAGAGGTCATGGTCCAGGCTCTTCTCAGACCCCTCTAGAGAGGGCCGTTCCACCTCCTAGAATAAGGCAGTGGGAGAATCCATAACAGAAGCGCCGCATTCTTGCTAGTTGCTCCTCCCTGCCCAGGCTGACTGTGTTCTTAGACACCCCATTTTGGTGGCACATTAGATAGAACTCTCCTCTGTAACATCCCCCCGCTTCTCCTCCACCTCCCCCAGCCACGCGGGGACCTCCAGACAGACTCCCACTAGGGATTCTTTTCCCTTGTCAACTCCACAGAAACTAGAGTGTTCCTACTGCAGGTCAGGCAGAAGCTGCAGAGACCCGGTCCCTGCCCTGATGAAGCCTTGAGGTGGTGGAGGAGAGAGCCATTCCAGTCACTTGCTTGCGGGATCGCAGGCGCGGATGAGGAGCGGCGCGTGGGACCAAAGAGCAGATCCATGTAGTGGGGAGGGGCACGGGGGCTGGTTTCCGATGTCCTCAGCGTCCCGCCAAGTGTCCATTAGATGCCAAATAGGCTGGAAAGTCAGAGAAGTGCTGAGGATGGAACAGAGGCAGCAACAAGAGTTGTGGGGAGGACTGCTTTCCTTCTTGTATCTTGAGCTTGCTTCCTTGGGACCTAGAGGACCTTGTCTTGCGGCCCTGAGAGATGAGAGCCCTTTGGGACAGGAGCTGGGAAGCAGTTGGGGCGACGTGGAGTTTCATTCCCAGACAGTCTGATTCAATCAGGTGCCCCAGGCGAGGGACTCAGTGTCCCCATCCACAGATGGTGGTGGCGTGAGCGGGCCTTTTGCGGAAAGACTGACCAAGGACTCAAGGCATTTGGCTACTTTGGTCCTTGTTTCTGTAACACATGAAGGAATCTCTGTAATCTGAAGTGCACTTGTCATCGAATTTTCCTCCTAATGACATTGTAAAACATGTCTTCCTATCTGCCTTCCTTCTAAGGTCTGTTTAGACAAGTCACGCCTCTGACTGCATGGGCTGGGAAAGGAGCATTTCATAGATCCTTTGTAAGAGTCAGATTTGCACATGTGCCAGTATATTAGTGGTGCAGTGGCTAGGGAGAAAATTAACCAAACTTGGCTCTGATTTCTTACTCTTGAAGTATAATTCTTGTTTTGTTGTTTTGATTCTCTTTCCTTTTTCTATTTTTAAAGATAAGTCTCCCCCACCCCTCAAATAACCACCCATCTATTCTAAGAGCTAGAGACTGAGTGTTCTCCAACCAGCCATGAGTCAGTGACAACCTTTTACTCTTATAAATAGAAACATAAACTCTGTTCCTGCATGCACTTCATAGGCTGTCTCTCTAGCACTTTCCTCCACAGCCAAGGAGTGTGCTTCTGAGTCAGCAGTCAGCTGCTGTGGGACGGAACTCGCAGGCCATTGCCGGTGGCAGAGGTCGCACTGACGTGCGGAGAGCGGGCCCCACCTCTTCCTCATCTCTCCTCAGGCTCCTCACTTCCCTCGTCCCTTCCTTCCACACCTTAACTTTTCAGTCCTCAGGGTTTCTGGCACCTTCCGGCCAGGTCTCCTGGTATGTAGGCCCCTGCGCTTATGACTGTTGATTTTCCCTGGCTAGTGGGACGTACAGCACATGGGGGTGGTCAAGGAGAGGCCCAAGGAGCACGACCTGGGTTTGACGTTCAGGAATGAAGGCATGAGGCCGATGGCGGGAGCGGCCCTTCTGCCGTCTGCCCGGCTGCTCTTAGCGCGAGCCCAGCGCCGGGTAGTCCCCAGGCTGCACGAGGCTGTCCTGCCAGCAGAGCTGCAGAACAGACACTGGAGTGTCTTCTGCTACGGCCACTTGGCTCGCAGAGGGGAAAGCTGAGGCAGCCCGAGGGAATTGGTCTTGTGTAGTCTTACCTCGGGTGCCTGTCACATTGTTCCAGGAACCAGCTTCCCGCTACTTATCTGTTGTCATTAGTGACCTGCAGGTGGAACTCTCTTACACTGGGCACTTACTCCCTGTCTGCCTCTTGCAAGCAGGCTCTCTGCAGCGGTCCGGGAGCGGCTGGAACCTGTTCATTTGAAAGTGTTTTGCATCAGCAGAAGGATTGGGGGCCAGTTATTAATGAAGGTGTTCATCTGTGGTGAGGTTTGATTTGAGCAAGTGCTCAGCTCTTTGGAAGTAAATGTTTGTTTCAAACAGGGTGGGCTACAGCCAGCCAAGGGGGTGTGAGCCCACACAGCAGAATTCTTCTTTGAAAATAAATGCCGGGACTCTTAGGGCGGGCTGAGACAGGGGAAAGGCCTTTAGAAATGCATGTCGCAGGATCTTGAGCCTGTTGGTGTCAGCTAGAACACGGTGGTACCTCGGCCTCCAGATCCTGGCAGGGAGTGGAAGGTGGCTGCTGCTGTTTAGGAACAAAGAAAAATCATTTTCTTGCTTGACGAGGGGCAGAGAGATCAGAGCCGGTGTGTTCAAAGCTTTCTGAACACTGTGACTCTGGTGGGGTTCGAGAGAGCTGTGCACACAGGTGGGGCATGCACGGGCAGGAGCGCTGGCCGCACGAGTACAGCAAATAAAGCTGCAGAGGCCCCGACGGGCAGGCAGCACCCGGGACCCTTGTTTCTAGTCGTGGGTTATTACCCTTTCTTCTGCTTCTGGATGAGCATGTCTGGTTTTCTGTGCCACTTAAAAGCCGTCTTTTGACTACCTGCAGTTTCTGAGATGAGCATTGACTTGTAAGAAGAAGAATGGGCTCTTTTTAGAAACTTTAAAATATTTCTCTTGCTGCTTAGCACTACCTAGAATAAACTTTTATTTAGGGGAAACTGAAGGTTAGTTCCAGGTAATTCCATTTCTTGTTGGACTCCTGGCCACGTGGCTATTGGGACAAGCTGTTGTTTAGCGGTGTGCATAGGAGGGGTTGTTGAATTAGTGATGTATTTGAGATGAGAAGCCAAGTCAGTGTGTTTCAGGTAAAGAATTACCATCTTCACCTCGGCCTCCACAGAACAAGTGCTGTGTCTGTTGACACAGAAAACACAAGAGGAAAGTGGCAGTTCCTCGTATTTAGGTATTGCCTTCTCTCAGGAAACCACCCACACTTCCAGTTGGTTCGATTCAACCTTATAATACATGGTGAAGTGTGGAAAGAAGCAGAATCTTATTCCTGCTTCCCAAGGGGGCTTCTCCTGCCTGTAAGAGCTTCAGGACGGGACGTGGGGCTCTTCCAGGCCTGGGGAGGCAAGCAGAGGGTCTCATCAGCACATAGTTTGGTGGCTCCCTTTGCCCTGGGCTGGTTAACTAAATAGCAGGCCACTTCTCACTTCCACCCCTACTCCCCCCAACACAGTGGGTCAGCAGCTCCCTTCCTCCATCCCCTGCCATCTCCACGAGCAGGTCCTCTTTAAAGCAGAGCTCGGGCTCAGCCCTGTTTGTCACCCGGCAGGAAGTCGCCTGGAGCCCCGGGCCTGAGTCCTGTGGCTGGGGGGGTTTTCCCACACTGAACTCGGGGCATCCACTCTCACCTCGTCTCACACGAGGGAGAACTGAGGCCGAGTGGGGCAGCCCGGGCCCGGCGCGCATGGACCCAGGGCCGAGGTGCTGCTCGTCTTGTTGCCCTGCCCTACTTCTCTGCTCACCCTGTCCCAGCCTTGGGCCCTTTGCCTCCCGCCCCCAGCAGCAGTTCTCCGCAGTGATGACAAGTAAGCGTGGTACAGACCCAAGGCAGGGAGTGGGTGAAGGAGTGCATGCGGGGCCCCTCCCTTCTTGAAGCTTCTCCCAGCAAACGTAGGCTGATGGGTGCTGGAGGTTTTTGATAAGTAGGAGGTATAGACGGCATCATTACTGCTGTCAGGTTTCTTTGTGGGCAAAATGGAATGGCTGTAAAATCCTGCTACCTGCCACGTGCCGTCCTCATGGCAGGACTTCAGTCCCTGAACGCCGACCTTGGCTCTGCTCTCAGACCTCTCCGCTGTGCCTCAGAAGCTCTTCAGGGCACGCTCATCCTCGGCTGCCAGCTCCTCCCTCGCCGAGTCCAGATCTCCCCCGGAGCCCAGGGCTCCCCCGTGTGTCTGACCAGCCTTCACAGGTCAGCTACCACCTGTGTGCTGTGCCCCCCGAGCCGACTCAGCCGACAGCCTAGTGAGCCCTCCCCTAAGGCAGCTCAGCTGTAACAGGGCTCCCGCCACAGGTGAGGGCTTCTGTCTGTAACCCCTCGGCCTGGGCGCACCACTCACTCCACAGGGAACATCCCCGACCCTTTCATCTGTAAGAGCCCCTTGCAGACCTTCCAGTCTACTTCCTCTTCCACGTCCTGTGCTTCCTCCCTGCCTGGCTGACACGAATTCATCCTGAAACCCTCAGCTGTCATCCCTCAGGGGCTCATCCTAGACGAGGATCCCTCCCCCATGACGTAGGCCCTCTTCCCCTGTGTTCCCACATCCCTTGAGACTCTCTCTCTCTGACACTTAGTAGGGCACATCTAAGCTGTTCACCCGCTAAACTGTAAGATCCTTGAAAGCAACCACAGTCTTCCTCATTTCTCTATCCGCGGTGTCTCAGACGGTGCCTGGAGTCTAGAGGACTGGCAGCTTATTACGCTTGTGTAACGAACGCCTGCAACACTTAGGAAGTGCACTCTGAAAAGAGTTATGTCTCCTAGAAAACGTTTCTAGATGCAGCTTTGGATTTGCTAGCCTTTCCTCTTTCTTTCTTTATTAGATTAACGTGACGGCGTCAGGTGGATCGACAGCCCCCCACCGCCCCATTTGTCAGGGGCCTGAGAGTGGGGAGACATGGAGGAGCGTAAGAACGAGGCGACGAATCGGGCTCACATCCTCTTTGACCGGTTCGTGCAGGCCACCACTTGCAAGGGGACACTCAAGGCCTTCCAAGAGCTCTGTGACCACCTGGAACTGAAGCCTAAGGACCACCGCTCCTTTTACCACAAGCTCAAGTCCAAGCTCAACTACTGGAGAGCCAAGGCCCTCTGGGCAAAGCTGGACAAGCGGGGCAGCCACAAAGACTACAAGAAGGGAAAGGCGTGCACTAACACTAAGGTAGGGGCAGCCGCCCAGGCCCTGGGCACTGACCCAAGGACTCAGCTGGAGAAGGAGAGAGCATTGGGTGGAGGTAGCCTGGTGAGGACAAGGCTGCTTAGGCCACAGCCTAGGGAGGCCGTCAAGCTCACACTGCGGCAGAACTTTGTGGATCCACCACCTCTGTTCATTCATTCGACTGTTCTGTGTGCCCCATTCTTATCCTGTGGATTCACATAGGAACATTCGGGGTTTCAGCTACTGAGAACAACCCTGAAGTCAAACACCTTAGGAGTTGTTTGATTTTGCTGAGGCTCTAGTTGAATCTCAGACTGTTAGGAGGATGCAGGCCTCTGAGCAAAGAGGTAGCCAGGCCCTGTCCGTGTCCTGTCTGACCGTGGCAGCCTGGTGCTTGGCAAAGTCATTGTTCCAGACTCAGCCTCTGGTAAGGTGTAGAGTATTTGCCAACTTGGGGATCTTTTTCCCACAGGCTTCAGATCTCTTTTCATCCATTTTCCAGAGGTCGATCTTGATAAGCAAGGGCTTTGTAAACCAAAGTATTTCGTTTGCTTTCTTCACAATCTAGAGAAATAGAGTTTCCATGAAACAGGTAGGCCTGGGCAAAGACCCAAGATGCCCAGTCACCTGTGCAGGGGGAGGCGTGGGGAGCGGAGAAAGGTGATACATTCCTGCTGTCCTCCTTAGTAAGAGCACTTTCTGTGAGAAGTTCGGAAAAGCTAGCAGGGAAATGAAGTTGCAGATGACTTTGTGACTGTTGTTACTGTCCTTTCAAGAGCCTTAACTTGCCCTGTGTTGGTTTGCATTTGGGTAGACATTCATTCATCCACAAAATGCAAGTAATTCAAGTGCACTCTAGAGTTATATATACATACATACATACATACATACATTTATTTATGTATGTATGTATGTATGTATGTATGTATGTATGTATGTATGTATGTATGGCTGGCTGCATTGGAGGGGCTTCCCTGGTGGTACAGGGGTTAAGAATCTGCCTGCCAGTGCAAGGGACATGGGTTTGAGCACTGGTCCGGGAAGATCCCGCATGCCGCGGAGCAACTAAGCCCGTGCGCCACAGCTACTGAGCCTGCGCTCTAGAGCCCGCGCTCCGCAACAAGAGAAGCCACCGCAATGAGAAGCCCGCACACCACAACGAAGAGTAGCCCCGCTCGCTGCAACTAGAGAAAGCCCGTGCACAGCAACGAAGACCCAACACAGCCAAAATTAAAAATATAAATAAATAAATAAATTTATATGGAAAAAAAAAAGAATAAAAGGAATTGGAAGCCAGAAACAGTGCATGTTTTTCTTCTGAACGTGCATGCCAACGAGTTAAGATAAGTGTGCGGTCTCACCCTGAGTACTTCTCTAGAATATGGATCTTCAAGATCATTTCCCTGGATTTTCAGTCTAAAGTTGGTGATTTTAGAACTCTTTTCTGCACATAAAACTTTGGCTCTTGAAAATTACCACCTTGGAGTCTCTCAAGTGGTAGGTACATTCCAGGACCCTAAGATTGCTTGGCTGTGTATTTAATGATCTGTGCCTCTGTGGACAGAGATCTACTTGACTTAGAAAACTTCCAGAAGGTTTTCTCCTGTTTTTGAGAGATGAGATGTGATCTTCATATTGTGTGTTGATGTGAGGACCCAGGTAAATGTGATCTGCAGGTGCCACGTCTGAGTTTCTGTCCAGCACTTACAGTTGAGTCTCCTCCATCCAGAGCGCTCACAGCTTTTCTCTGAAGCCATTGCAGGCACTCTGCTCTGACCCGGATGGGTTTGAAGGTTTCTTGGTCATGGGGAGAATAGCCCTACTGGGGGGCTTTAGGGAATGGTGGTTATGCGCTCAAGAGGTGCTGCCTTCGCCCTGAAAGCAGCTGTGTTTTTCAGTGTCTCATCATTGGAGCTGGCCCCTGCGGTCTCCGCACAGCCATCGATTTATCCTTATTGGGAGCTAAGGTGGTCGTGATTGAGAAACGAGATGCCTTCTCCCGCAACAATGTCTTGCATCTCTGGCCATTCACCATACACGATCTGCGAGGCCTGGGTGCCAAGAAGTTCTATGGCAAGTTCTGTGCTGGAGCCATCGACCACATCAGTAAGTAAAATCAGTTCTCCTGTAGGATCCCACCCCTACCCTCTACTCTTTTTTCAGGAGAAAGAGGCAGGCAGATTACCGGAGGCATTCGTACTCAGAAGCCCAGTGTGTCCTGACATCCTTAGTATCTATTGTGTAGAAAACACACTCAGCTTGGAGTCAAAATACCTGCCCTCCAGTGGTTCTGTAACCTGAGATTCTTAACTGCCAGTGTGTCTCCTATGAAATTAGTTCAGCTTAAGGAATTCTAACATCCTGAGCGCTTACTGAGCACCGGCAGTGGGTGGGATAGGATTGGGGCTGGGATAGGATTGGGGCCAGGCTAGGAAACAGACTGCCAGTTTGGGCTTTGACCCTCTGGTGGCTCTTGGTCCGATGGGAGAAGCATGAGGTATGCAGCTTGCTGTGATGTGCTAGGTGGGTATTCTCCTAATGTGAGAACAAACACTCTGGGGATGGTCCTGGGGAGCCACAGTGATGGAAGAAGCAGACTCCTAGTCTGGCTGTGAATGGCAAGTAGATAGTGGGATCCCTTTGGCCGAGTGGTTCTTGTGAGGTCTGCAGCGTGGAGGGCTCCTGCTCTCCTCCTGTCCCCTCCAAGCTCAGCCTGGGCCTGTGCTCGAGGCAGTAGAAGTTAATGCAGACGGTGCTTTTGTTTGCATGTCGCTCTGAAAGGCGGTTCAGAACAGACTGTTGTCTACATTATGAAGTTGAAGTCTTGTCTGTTGATCATCATTAATGATTGCAGGACAGCCTTATCAAGGAACTGTTGTTCTGAGCTCCTCAGATGTGTCCTGTAAACATTCAGCTACTCAACCCTTTGCTATTTGAAGCAGTTGTGCCAGTTTATCAGACACTGGCCAGCAGATGCCACATTCCCCCGGCAGCAGAAGCACTCTGTGCATCTGTCGGGCTGTAATGGGTAACAGCCATCTGCAGGAATGAAATGTGTGCTGGCAGGGGATTTAACAAGTCTTTGGGGGTGTGACGTGGAATGGTGGAAAGTGGGGGAGATAGCCGAGACGGCTGCGTGGAGGACTAGCACGTATTCCTAGCACATTGGTCGCAGCCTGTAGGCAGTCAGTGTTAACAGTGGACCGAGGTCAGTATATCAGCGGACTTGTCTGCCTTGTGTGTGGCAGGATTTGTCTTGGAGCTGAGAGGGTCCCACATCAGGGCCCAGACTTTCTCTCAGTGTACCTGGGCCCATCCGTGTCTGACACCTGGGAACTAGCCATTGGACACTGAACAAATAAATAAGTCTCACTATGATAATGAGCAAGATTTTCCATTATTTTGAGCCTTAGTTTCTGCAGCTGTAGACCAGTGGTGGGAGGGGAATGGTAAGAGACTAAGGTTGGTTTGAGGGATCCCCTCTCAGCGTGTCAGAGTGTGTGAAGATCAATGAGGGAACAGGCTGAGAGAGAGAGATGCCGTGGGCAATTCAGGCAGCAGGGAAGCCCTTTGTATCCAATTGGAAGCACCCCTGGGGGTGCCTATCTTCTGCCTCCTGTGGTGAGTCCTGTCAGGATCGTAGGTGCTGCTCGATCACTGTGGCTCTGTGTCATGGAGGATGGAAGGGAGAGTCTCCTTCTGTCTCAGAGCTTTCGAGAGGTACGTTTGCGTGTCTCTCTAGAACACCTCTTGCACTGAATTGTATTTGCCCTTGAGAAAGAAAGGAAGACGCTATGGAGCATGGCTCGGAAAAGCCGCCTGCTGTAGGTGGCCTTCAGCATCTGGATAAACTCTGCATTGGTGGACGGGGGGACCGGAGCAGTGATGCTGACTGGTCCTCTCTCCCCGGTGGGCCCTCACTCCTGTAATCTTCCTGTTCACCCAGGTATCCGTCAGCTTCAACTAATACTTTTGAAAGTAGCATTGATCCTAGGCATTGAAATCCATGTCAATGTGGAATTCCAAGGACTCGTGGAGCCTCCTGAGGACCAAGAAAATGAACGTGAGTGAACAAATGAAGGAGGGATAAAAGGGCCTTGAAGAGGTGAGGAAAGATGAGATCCAGGGAGAAGAGAGGAATCTGAGGGTTGTTTTCAGAGCTAGTTAAAGAGGTGTCTCCATTTGCACGGCCTGTGTCTTTGGAGGAACTTTTGACTTAGGAGGAGGCCTCTGACGTAGTATTAGACATTACGGGGGCTTGGATTCGTTATAGGAAGTCGTGTGGTGGGGGCGTTCCTTTGTGAGCCTTCCTTGAGGCTTCTTTCTCTCTTTGGTTTGTACCCCATGCTTTTATGCCTGGTGTGTTTTTGGCGTGGGGTTTTGTACAGTCTGCACACCTGGGTACCTAGAGATGTCTTAGATGTATGAATGGGTCTGGGTGATAACCTTTATTTTGACTTTCGTCCACAGGGATAGGTTGGCGGGCCCTGGTGCACCCTAAAACCCATCCTGTATCAGAATATGAGTTTGAAGTGATCATTGGAGGGGATGGCCGCAGGAACACCTTGGAAGGTACGGGTAGCGCTCCTCTCTCCTTCACCTGCTTCATGTGGAGGAGCCCTGCCAAGAGCTTGTGTCTTCAGAGGCCCCACTCCTGAGAACCCTCACGCGTGCGCTGCCTAGGCTGGGTGAACGGCAGGCCCCACCTTCGCCCCGCCGGCTGGTACTGGGCCACTTCTCCAGGGCACAGGGAGACAAGCCACCCGTGAGCAGGGAACATTGCAGGATTAAACCTAAGTTACTAAAGCAGACGGCGTCCCTTTTTATGAAATGGAACCCCTCGTACTGAGTACTGTTCTGGTCCATCAGATTTCCAGCGGTGTGTTAGTTGTGGGTGACTGACGTCTTTCCTGGATTGTTACAGTCTTTGGGAGGTAAACACCTTATTTCCAGATAGAGGAGAGCTGCCCTGAAATCTTCCCATTGATACCCATCCCCCATATTCCCTAATGTCTTCCTCAGCACCCCTCCTGTGTGACATGATCTTCCTTCTTTAGCCAGCTTTGGCCACCTCTGAAAATTTCTTTCCTTCCAGGATTTCGTCGGAAAGAATTCCGTGGAAAACTGGCCATTGCCATTACAGCAAATTTTATTAACCGAAACACAACAGCAGAAGCCAAAGTGGAAGAGATCAGTGGTGTGGCTTTTATATTCAACCAAAAATTTTTCCAGGAACTGAGGGAAGCCACAGGTTGGTGTCAGTGCCTCCACAGCAGAAAGGATAGAAATTGAACTTCCACCTGTGATCTTTCTCTTAGAGGGTTTGGCCGGGGGGTCGTCACTGTTACTGCTGTGTTGTTTGCCCCTCTGCTCCTGCCTCACTCCCGCGCTCCGTTCTGAGCGTCGTGCTGTCTGTGTCTCTGCCTCCCACTCTGGTGTCCTGTGTCCTCATGGCAGGGATGGGCTGCTCCTCCCGCCCTTCCCCCTGCCTGGCTCTGCATGGTGGTGCCTGACGCCGTCGGCTGTTGGAGGGGAGCTCTGGTTTGTTGAGAACCTGACTGTAGGTGTTGAGTGTGTCTTCTTTTTCCTGAGTTTGTTTGGCTTTGAAGTAAACCACGTGCTAGATAGAAATGAGGTTGTTGTATGATAGCTTGTGAATAGATGGATTCACTTAGACATTTTGCTGCAACAGAAATGTGTGGCAAATTCCACTTACCTATTTTCTGGAAGAACATGGTTTCTTCCCACTGCATCTGTTTTTCAGGTTAATCGAATTAAAGAGCCAGTAGTGCCCTCTGTACTTCCAGGCATCCAGTTGTCTGTCCTGCCCGTGAGAGTCTAGGAGATTCCCCCGCTGCCTTGACGAGCATCGAAGAGGTTTAACCTGAGAACTGACTCAAACCCTCTTACTAGAGGTTAACCTCTCCTTTCTTCCCATCCTTGTGTTTCTGCTTCTGATTGATCGCTGTTGCTCGGATAACAGGGTGTCAGGTGAATGCAGAGCAGTGTGAGGATAACCAGAGCTCCCCCGCTTTTCGTGAACAAATGTGCAGGAAGTGAGGCTCAGGCTCAGGTGCCTTTTCTTACTTTCTCTTCCCCCGTCTGGAGTTCCACGACCCTGGCCTCTGGGGGCCAGGACAGTCTCTCTGGCTGCCCTAACCCACCTTCATCTCAGCAGAGCCCTATGTGCACGTTTGTTCTCTGTTGCAGGGATCGATTTGGAGAACATCGTCTACTACAAAGATGACACACACTATTTTGTTATGACAGCCAAAAAGCAGAGTTTACTGGACAAAGGGGTGATACTGCACGTGAGTCACGGATTTCTTTTAAACCTCTTTTTATGTTGTACTGGGTCATGTGATTACCAAGAGAAAGAATTTTATTGTCTGATGAGTTTTTTCCTGCAAGGGGATGAAAATGAGTGCCTCACTCATCTCCTGGGACCATGTACTTTGTACTCCTCTGATGTATTTTAGTTTAACTTAAAAAAAAATCTTTTATTATGGAAAATTTCAAGCGCGAACAAAAGTGGAGGGACTTGTGTAATGAACCCCGATGTGCCTATCATCCAGCATTAGCAGTTGTCAGCACGTGGCCAGCACTGTCCCAGGAGTACCTCAGCCCACTCACCACTCCCAGTTTGGGCTGTGCAAAGCAAATCTCAGATAGCATTTCATGCATAAATACTCATTTTAATTTCAGGTGATTCTGTTTGTGGTTATGATGAGTTCCATATATGACCGATTATTGGTTGGTTAATAGGTCATCTTTTGGGAGGGGGTTATAGAGGGAAGGGAGTTAGACCAAGAAGCAAAAATTGGTGTTTATGGGAGCCTGAGAACGGTTCTGGTTTTAATGTAGGTACGGTTACAGTGCCTGGATCAGGCTATATTTGGACCTCTTTATGGCCTGACAGGGAGGGCTCTTGTTCACCCAGAGCCAGGGCCAGCTAAGCCTTTTTTCCAGATGACTAATTGTATGACATTCCCTGAGATGATGGTCTCAGAGAACCACAGGTGGATGGTTCCTTAAGGAGAGTTTCTTAAATCTTACTTGCTCTTGTTGGTCTGGATTTGAGAATTAACTGTCCCTGTGTGATGAGTGGAGAGAAGAGGCACCAGATGCGGTGATCCAGGCCTGTGCGGTTCCCAGCGCAGACTGGCGGCTGAATTTCAGGATATCCTTTGTCTTTGCAGGATGATGATGAGTCGGGTGACTTCACTCTGAGTTATGGTGCTGCCTTGTCTGCAGGCGGTGCTGGGGAGCTGGGAGCTGGGAGCTCGTGGGCCTCGTGTCTGTGTCTCAGCCCCGTGGCCCTTTATGCGTGTGAGGAGAACAGGACAGAGCAGTGGGCACAGCCCATTCTGCCAAAAGCATGAGCAAGATATATTTAGTTGGATGCTCTATCAGTGAGAAGTAGCCGGTGAACCCATTGGTACGCCTTGGGGCTAAGCTAAGACTTAGAGCCCGTGGTGGCCACTTACTAAGTGTTGAACAAACAGTTTCCGGGACCAACCTGAGTATTTGTGTTTGGCTTTTACATCTTGTAACGCCAGCGGAAAGTACCATCAGGGGCACTTGGAAAGCTTAGGTCCTGCTTGAGAAGAAAGGCTTGGCTCCTTGTGCCAGAAGCCTCCAAAACAGAAAAGGAGTTTCTCCATTCTTTCTGTGGAGAGCCCTTTTCCTCTCATCATTGTTTTTCTTTGTTGGTGGATTACTATAGGGCCTTTCAGAATCTTGTGTATTGTTTTGAAGACTTCTGTTCCATTTTCAGTGTATTTCTTCCCGGCCCCCAGGACTCCTATTGCCCCCACCTCCTCATCCCTCTGGCCCTGAAGCTTTTAGGTTCTTCCTTTGGGTTCGAGGAGCTATGCAAGGTTGAGTGTCCCGTGTAGGTCCAGCTGCTGCCCAGAAGACGGTGATTGCTGATAGCAGCGTGAACTGTGCATGCTGTTCAGCTTACAGAGCACCGTCACGTTAAATCATGGATTTGGTGTCCAGAGCAACCCCGTGAGGTGGAGTGGACTAGACTGAAGAAGCAGGGACGTGTCCCAAGTAAATGAAGAGCGGGGGCTCTGCTTCTAGGCGGCAAAACCTGTGTTCCTTTAGAAACAGCCTCCCCCCTTTCCTTTTGAATGCGCATAGAAGACTGCTTTTGGAACAGGGAGGGGAAGGCTGCGGAGCTAGGTTCCGTCTGGCACGCGCAGCATGGCTGTGGCCGGCGGGCTCTTGCGCCCCTGCCTGGGCATTTCCATCGAGCCTCTTCTCCCTCTGGAGATAGGACTACGCCGACACGGAGCTCCTGCTGTCCCGGGAGAATGTGGACCAGGAGGCCCTGCTGAGCTATGCCCGGGAGGCGGCCGACTTCTCCACCCAGCAGCAGCTGCCCTCCCTGGACTTCGCCATCAACCACTACGGGCAGCCCGACGTGGCCATGTTCGACTTCACGTGCATGTACGCCTCCGAGAATGCGGCCCTGGTGCGGGAGCACAGTGGCCACCAGCTGCTGGTGGCCCTGGTGGGGGACAGCCTTCTGGAGGTGAGTGCTGAGCAGCGGGAGGTGGCAGTTCAGGTTGGAGGCCTGGCGAGGGGGCATCGCACTGAGGGGCAGCTCTGGGGTCCCAGCTGGGGAGCGAGTGTCTGCGCTGCCATGCGGTCTAGTGTACAGGGGAGGGCCCCAGGCCACGGGGAGCCCAGGCTTGCCGCTGTGGGTGGCAGTTCCGAAGGCTTTGTGACTTGCCCGTCTGCAGGCTGTGAAGTAGGGAAGGGAAGGGCAGGGTCAACAGCAAACTCTTTCTCTCCTCCTTAGTTTAGTTTCCCTCTTTTAAAAGGTAATTCAGGTTAATTCTTTGTTTTCTGTTTCTGTAGCCTTTTTGGCCAATGGGAACAGGAATAGCCCGGGGCTTTCTAGCTGCTATGGACTCGGCCTGGATGGTGCGCAGTTGGTCTCTGGGAAGGAGCCCCTTGGAAGTCCTGGCAGAGAGGTAAGCGGAGGGGCGTCCTTCCGCGGTGACACAGGAGGGTCAGTGGTTTGCTCCTCAGGCAGAGTTCAGAAGGTTTCTCTTTCCTTCTTCATTAATGATGTTTTTATATTTAGGAGAGGGAAAGCAAGATAGGTATTCATAAAATCATAGAAACCTAAAGATTATCTAATCTAAGTGATGTTCTCTTATGCCTTTCAAATCAAATTTGTTACTGATGAATGGTATCTGAATCCTTGTGTAACATTGAAGGATGCTCTCTGATTCCTTTGTGACAGCTACATGAACAAATACTCGATTGGCCCAAAGCTTCATTCGTTTTTTTCCCTAAGATGGCTCTAGTAGCACTTAGTTGTCTTTAACTTCATTCGAAACCATTTTGTTAGATTGTATGTGACAGCTGTCATATCAGCCTGCATTTAAAAAAAGACTTATTGGGACTTCCCTGGTGGCGCAGTGGTTAAGAATCCGCCTGCCAATGCAGGGGACAAGGGTTCTAGCCCTGGTCCGGGAAGATCCCAAACGCCACAGAGCAACTAAGCCTGCGTGCCACAACTACTGAGCCTGTGCTCCAGAGCCCTCGAGCCACAACTACTGAGCCCGCGTGCCACAACTACTGAAGCCTGTGCACCTAGAGCCCGTGCTCCACCACAAGAGAAGCCACCACAATGAAAAGCCCACGCACTGCAACAAAGAGTAGCCCCCGCTCGCCAGAACTAGAGAAAGCCTGCGCGCAGCAACGAAGACCCAGCGCAGCCAAAAATAAATAAGTAAATAAAATAAAATTTTAAAATTAAAAAAAAAAGACATCAAAATTGGTGAATTTTTGTGTAGCCCTTTTAATATTGAAGATGGAAGAAAAAAGTAACATTTTCAGCATATTATGCTTTATCATTTCTAGAAAGGTAAAAACACAACTGAAGCACAAAAAAAGATTTGTGCAGTGTATGGAGAAGGTGCTGTGACTGATTGAACATGTCAGAGGTGGTTTGCAAAGTTTTGTGCTGGAGATTTCTCGCTGGACGATGCTCCACAATTGGGTAGACCAGTTGAAGTTGATAGTGATCAAATCGAGACATTAATTGATAACAATGTTACACCACGAGGGAGATAGCCAACATACTCAAAATATCCAAATCAAGCACTGAAAATCATTTGCTCCAGCTTGGTTATGTTAATCGCTTTGATGTTTGGTTTCCACATAAGTTAAGCGAAAAAAACCTTCTTGACCATATTTCCTCATGTGTTTCTCTACTTAAACGTAGCAAAAAATTCCGTTTTTAAAACAAATTGTGACGGGCGATGAGAAGTGGTTTACTGTCCAATAATGTGGAGCAGAAGAGATTGTGGGGCAAGCGAAAAGAACCACCACCAACCACATCAAAGGCTGGTCTTCATCCAAAGAAGTTGATGTTGTGTATATGGTGGGATTGGAAGGGAGTCCTCTACCATGAGCTCCTTCTGGAAAACCAAACGATTAATTCCAACAAGTACTGCTCCCAATTAGACCAACTGAAAGTGGCACTCGACGAAAAGCGTCTGGAATTAGTCAACAGAAAACGCATAATCTTCCATCAGGATAACGCAAGACCACATGTTTCTTTGATGACCAGGCGAAAAGTGTTACAGCTTAGCTGAGAAGTTCTGATTCATCTGCTATATTCACTAGACATTGCACCTTTGGATTTCCATTTATTTCGGTCTTTACAAAATTCTCTTAATGGAAAAAATTTCAGTTCCCTGGAAGACTGTAAAAGGCACCTGGAACAGTTGTTTGCTCAAAAAGATAAAAAGTTTTGGGAAGGTGGAATTATGAAGTTATCTGAAAAATGGCAGAAGGTAGTGGAACAAAGGGTAAATACATTGTTCAATAAATTTCTTGGTGAAAATGAAAAATGTGTCTTTAGTTTTTACTTAAAAACCAAAGGCACTTTTTGGCCAACCCAATACATGAAAATAGTGCATTTAATCTTCCTGTCCTTAAACTAGAGAGACTTGTACTAATGAAATCAGTGTGGTAGCAGGGGATGTACTAACATAGGAGAAGAAATTAAAAGTGACTTCGAATCCAAAGGAAAACAACAAAGTGCTTATGAACATTGACTCTCAACTGTCAGACATTGTGAAGCAGATAATTGCAGATGCGGTAAGGTCTCAGATTCGCTTGCTAATAAAGAACAAGTGCCTTGACCAGAACTAGAGAAAGAGGACTTGCTGGATGAAATTAGTGGTCGATACCATTTTTTAAGTCTGTTACCTAAGGTACTCTGGGTAAATTTGGTGGCAAGTTTTTTTCATCAGTGATTTTCTTAAAAATTAAACATTGGCCTACTTGCTAAAACAGCACAGCAGTAAAGTAGAGTGAGGCTTGGCTCCCTGCCCACAGCAGTGGACTTGCCCTTCTCCTTGGCCCCTAACAGTCCGGTGCCTGTGGGATCGTTGAGATGGTGGGGATGGGAAGCCAGGGCTGATGTGGGGTTGGAGGCAACCCGTCAAGGAGGATTTGTCCCACCCTGGACTGTCAGAAAATAGAAATATTATCAAAGGAGAGGGAGGAGCTTCTGGTGCTGTCACTGCTCTGAGCGCACTGTTGTTCATTGTTGCAGGGAAAGCATTTATAGGTTGCTGCCTCAGACCACCCCCGAGAATGTGAGCAAGAACTTCAGCCAGTACAGCATAGACCCCGTCACCAGATACCCCAACATGAACGTCAACTTCCTCCGGCCAAGCCAGGTAAGCGCCCCTGGCCCGTCATCCGTGTCCCGGCCATGGTCAGGACCAGTCAGACTCTGTGAATACAGGCGCACACAGCATTCCTTCACAATCCAAGCAGCCGTCTTCCTGAGTTGGCTGAGGGAGGCCTCTTCCATCAGCAGACTGATCAGCTAGGGCAGTGGGTTGTCTGGTGACCGGAGGGCTCTGTCCCGTCTCCTGGTTCCCGTGGACAGTGCAGGAGCTCAGCCCTCGTTCTCTAGTCAGGACGTGCAGCAAGCGCCTGCGTCACTGCCACCAGTCACCGTGACCCAGGGGCCGCCGCTCACCTTCCCTGAACTTGTTTCCCCATCTGTACCATGGAGGCCACCATCCCTGCTGCTCCCAGGATCGTTGTGCAGGCAGACAGCACTGGTCACTTGGGAGAACGTGGAAAGATAAGACCCTCCGCAAGTAAAAGATACTGCCGGCCAACTCAGAATGTCTAAAGCCTTGTTACTGCACTGAGATAACATTTTACAAAGCATAATAATCCCAGGGAGCCCAACAATGCTGAGAAAGCAGCCCATTCAAAGTATTTGCCTGTGTTCTAGAGTAATTTTTTATTCACTTGACATCTAGGCCTCTGTGTTTGTGGGGGAAACCCGCTGTCACTGGGCAGTAGTAATGGCCCAGCAGAGACTGTGCGAGGGCCCTCCGTGGCTGTCTCTGAGCACAGGTTCTTACAGTTCCCATGCATTTGTGTGTACGTGACCCACCGTATCCCAGAAAGGATTAAGGTTGGCGTTACACCTTCTGACTACACTTTCCCCAGCCTTCCACTTCAGTCAGTGTGCTCTCAGTTGGGAATTCATTACTTGGTATGTGATTTTCCTTCTTTACAACTTGTAAACTTCCTGCCAGGTGCGCCATCTGTATGATACTGGAGAAACAAAAGATATTCATCTAGAGATGGAGAACCTCGTGAATTCCCGAACTACCCCAAAATTGGCCCGCAATGGTGAGTCCTGGTACTGGCCTTTCCGCCGTCGAGAACGTTCTGTGTAATTGGCTGAGCTGTTGGTGCGCACAGTACTGGCTCTCATGTACATGGTTCTCACCGGAGGGGGTTTGCCCCCAGGGGACGTTGGGTCGTGTCTGGAGACGTTTTTGGGTGTCAGGACTGGGAGGGTTACAACTGCTCTGCGCCTTGTGGTACATAAGTCAGCCCTACAGTGAAGGATCAACTGCCTAAAGCAGCACTGCTGTCAAGGCTGGGAAACCTGGTCTAAGGTGTCGTGAGGGTGTAAAGAGAAATCGGATACGGCGCTGTTGAGAGGGCGGGGGTGCGGACTTGGGAGCACACACGCAAACCAAGGTTTTGAGGGAAGGCTTTACAGAAGAAGCAGTGGCCTCTTAGCTGAGGACCACGACGGCTGCAGGACACAGTGATGGAGGCGGAGCCTGTGCGGTGTAGGCCCCTGAAGAGTTCTTTAAAAAGAGAGGGACCAGCCAGCTGCAGGTGAGCTGGGACAGAGAAGGTAGTTTAGAAGTGCTCCAGTGGTCAGGCTGGCCCGTCCGGTGTTGATGCCGCGGATGAGGGAGACCGCGTCCAGTCCAGCTGTGCCCGTCCGTGAAGCGTGTGGCTTGACAGCATACGTAGCGTCTCTGAACTTGGGTTTCCGTGTGTGCAAAGTGGGGGTAACCATGCCCACCTCACGCTGGCTGCGAGGACTCGGGGGCGTGTCGCGGTGTTCGCTGCAGCACCTGGCGTGCAGCGGGGCATTAGAAGTGGCTGCCGAGAGCATAAGGAGCCAGAAGCACTGGCAGAGTCTGAACAAGGACTCGGGGCTGAGAAGATTTGAGCTCTGTCATGGGCATCTTGAATTTGACGTGCTGTTGGGATATCAAGGCAGATGTGACCACCAACAGGCAGCTGGAAACATTTTCATCTCCCTCCACTGGGGTGTCATCTCCTTGAAAGCAGAGAGTGTGTCTTTTATTTATTTATTTTTGGCCGCGCCGCACAGCTCGCGGGATCTTAGTTCCCCGACCAGGGATTGAACCTGGGCCCTAGGCAGTGAGAGCGTGGAGTCCTAACCACTGGACCACCAGGGAAGTGCCCAGAGAATGTGTCTTTGTTCACTGTTATTCTAGAACCTGGAATGTTGAAGTCGTCCAGTACATATTGGATCAGTGGATACACAGACTTGGGAGACATCTGAATGAAGTGAATTTCTGAAGCCAGGATGACACCATCAGTAGTTCTCTGTGTCATTTCAGGATACATTTTCCCTGAAAAACTGAAGTGAAACGGGACTTTTAGATACGCAGTTTTTATTTTGTTATGTTCACAAATTTGTTACGTACAAATGGCTTAGTATAAGGTTAAGTGTTTTCAGCTGCTTAAGGTAAGGAACAGACTTTCTTGGACACAAATAGGAGTTCACAGATTTCTTCTAAATGTTCTATATCAGAGCTCTTCTGATGTGATCATGAAAAACGGTTTTTTATAAAGACTGTTCGTGTTTTAGAAGACACATCAGTGACTGGAAAACGTCCCAGTATGTGTGTCTATGTGTTGAGTTTTTCAAGATGTGACCACTTATCATACTGAGTGCCAAGCCTGGCCTGGCGTCCTTGGCCTTGCGTGTGCGGTCCTGCAAAGTTTCTTCACTTGGCAGATTGCTCGGTACCTTGGAAAGTGTGAGAGCAAGTGTTTAACGTGCTGCTAGGTGGAATGGAACGTTTCTTCTCGGGTGCTCCCAATGTTACTTTGAAGAGAAGGCGTTTCCTCCGCCACCTGCCAGACAGCTCTCCAGGGAAATCTTAGAGCCATCACGTGTGAGGGTGACAGCTCAGCAGGTGGCACCCTTCCCTGTACATCCCTGTCCTGGAGAGCGGCTAGCACCCTGGGCTTCAGCGTGAGAGGATCCATAGCATCCACTTGTGATCTGTCATTCTCTTGGGGCATGGACGTTGACCTCAGAGTCTGGATAAATTGGTAGTTTCTTGTGTACCATAAATTCCATGGGAATTCCCTGGCAGTCCAGTGGTTAGGACTCTGCAACTTCATTGCTTTGGGCCCGGGTTTGATCCCTGGTTGGGGAACTAAGATCCCACAAGCCGCGCCGCACAGCCAAAAAAAAAAAAATTAAATTAAACTCCACTCTTATGATACCAGTTAAATAACTTCTTACTTTTGAAAACCAGTGACGACTATTTTGTCCTTGCCTTCAGTATTTTTTCAACCTGGTTATGTGGATTCTCTATCAAAGCTACCAGGTGACCACACTTCCAATAAAAACATTGTTGTTGTTTTAGAGTCTGTGGCTCGTTCCAGCAAACTGCTGGGTTGGTGCCAGCGGCAGACAGATGGCTACGCTGGGGTGAACGTGACGGACCTCACCATGTCGTGGAAGAGCGGCCTGGCCCTGTGTGCCATCATCCACAGATACCGCCCTGATCTGATGTGAGTCCACACTCTGCTTCATCTGTATTCCCACAGGACTTGCGAGTGTGCCCTGCTTCCAAGGGGCCAAACTCTGTACCTTTTCCTAGAACGAGATATATATAAGATACTTCTGGAAGTCAGTCACTAATTTTGATTTATAGTTATATTTAAAACTGTGTCTGTTAGGCATTATGTAGCTCAACCCAGGAATTATTAGCTGTTTGTAAAGTCTCAGCACTCAAAACGTGGAAAACTGGTTATAACACCCCCAGGCCTGTTAACATCACATGAAGGAAAACTCTGTTTCTTGGCCCCAGGCTGAGCTCTGTGTTCAGCCAGCTCTGCTGGTCACGAGGAAAGCCTGGCCGGAGTGTGGGCTGAAGGCACGCGTGTCACTACCAGCAAAGCACTTCCTCCATTCACCGGGGCTTGTCAGCATTGTCTCTTGTCTCTTGCACTTTTTGCAAGCATGCTCTGTTACGCCCCTGACACTCAGGTGGCCGTACACACCTTTGCGGTGACATTTCCTCTTTTGGTCATTCTCTACTCACCTAAATGCAGACTAGTATGACAGGATGACCCAGGTCAGCTGTGGTGACCGGTGCACCCAGATTTCCCCGTAGGCATTTGTTACCATGGAAGCCAAACAAGAAGATTCAGAAACAAGCAGAGCATGTGGCGTTATTTTGGCTAGCTGTCCTTTCATCATCAGGTCCACTTAGGGGCCCGTTTTTGTTTATTTGTTTTGTTCTAATGATTACTTAAGGAATCCTGAAAGATCTGGCTCTCTTTTATGTTAATAAAAGAAAGGGGCCTCACCTAGTGCTTAGGAGTGGGGGTGCTGACGTGCTTGATAAGCGGAAGTGGCCTCTGTGCCCCTGTCCCTTAGCTCACGGCGAGACTGGTGAAAACTGAGTTGAAGTAGGGCTTATTGACCCCTCCGGGGGGCAGGGGGCAGCCTGAGAACGACTGCGGTGGGTGACACAGAAGTGCTCAGGAGAAGGGCCAGGCAAGTCAGTCCTAGTCCAGAGGGAGGGCAGGACAGAAGGGGGAGGGCAGGAGTCCCTGAAGGGAGCCTGGCGCGGAGGGGACACGCTCCTGTGGAATGGACCGAAGGCTGCGGGGGGCCCGGGCGTTTCCTCCTGACGGTGCACAGAGCCGTGAGTAGCTAATTTGGCACCGTTTAAGCTGCCGTGATGTCACTCAGGAAGAGCCCCCCCACACCCACTGTTTAGTAGGCTTAACATACAGAGTAAAGGAGTTTAAAAAATGAAAAACGGTTGCGGAGTCAGCAGGTTAACACAAAGTAAGGCCTGCCCAGTTAATCTGAAATCACCTAAAGAAGGATGCTGTCAGTCTTTACTTGATTGAATAGCAAGAAGCCTGAAACCCAGTGGGAAATGTTTGTTAATCTAAATACTTAGGAAAACTCAGGAAATTTAGCAGTGGAGAAATCTTTGGAGGAAAGTTTTGGAATTTCCCTTTTAATTAGAGGGGAAGGCTGAGTAAGATTCACCAGAGCTGATGTAGTACATCAACAGCTTGTCAGCTCCAGAGGACACAGGGGGTGATGGTTCCAGGCCTTTAGACACAGCCTGATCCAAATAGGACCTTTATTGTTATTGAGCATGCGTTTAATACATGCAGACCACACACGGGGCACAGGAGAAACTTATCAAAAACAATTCCTTTTCTGGAGCTTACATTTTAGCAAGAACTTTACGTTATTGATAAAATGTTATGTTTTCCAACTTTTCCCCTCTTTTCTCTTATGGGTAGATTGTTAATCCTGTCTTCTCTCTGAGGATGATTTGCATTTCATTAGTAAAAGGAGGGAGACAGAAGTGAGAGAGACAGGTTTGCTCTCCGATTTCAGTGAGGCCTGCACCCTGGATTTTAGCTGAAAGACCAAGAAATAGTGGTGACTCTGTGATACCGTGTTTTCTGGTCTGGGGACAAGCAGCCCATCTTGACATGTTTTCCTCGTCCTGTTTCTCAGAGATTTTGATTCTTTGGATGAGCAAAATGTGGAGAAGAATAACCAGCTGGCCTTTGATATTGCTGAGAAGGAGCTGGGCATCTCTCCCATCATGACGGGCAGAGAGATGGCCTCGGTGGGGGAGCCGGACAAGCTGTCCATGGTGATGTACCTGACCCAGTTCTACGAGATGTTCAGGGACTCGCTCCCCTCCCGAGGTAAGGGCCCCCCAGGGGTGCTGCCGTGTGGTTCCCCTGCCTCTCCTTCCCCCGTGCCCCTTCTTCCAGCAGACCCGCTTCTCTGCACTGTTGTCAGCCCCTCGTTCTGACCCAGGTCTTGCTCAGCAAACCTGCAGTTGCGGAGGCCGTGAGCATTCCCGTCTAGAACCTTGTCCTTGACTCCACCACCCTCGTTCCCTTTCTCTCAGAATCAGACTTTTTGAAAAGGTGCTTTTGCTGTGGCCTGGACTTCCTCACTGCCTAATCTCTGTGACACTTTGCAACCTGGCCAGAACTGTTGTCCGTGGTCGTGAAGAATCACCAGGTGCATATTCTTCCCTCCTCTCTCACCTCTCAGGTACCCAGCTGTTCTGCGTTGTTCAGCACTTGGAATGACGTCGTTTCTCTTGAAATTCTCTCTTCCTCTTGACTTCTGTGATCCCGGACTATACTTGCTTTGTTCTCTTCCTTCTGTTAACTGTTTCTTTGGCTTCTCTTTCTTCTCCTACCTTTTAGTGTTTCCAAAAATCTTCCCTTGGCCCTCAGGCTGTCAGAAAACAGACTGAGTAAGCATCAT
Source organism: Hyperoodon ampullatus (assembly GCF_949752795.1). NCBI lineage: Eukaryota > Metazoa > Chordata > Mammalia > Artiodactyla > Ziphiidae > Hyperoodon > Hyperoodon ampullatus. The sequence continues at coordinate 102,252,468 of NC_136924.1, read as the reverse complement.
GATGCTTACAAGTGTTGACCACGGTACCTGACCTGGTTTACATCCCATTGCCTCCACCTAAAGTCACTAAACTTCCCTGTGCCTCAGTTTCCCCATCTGTAAAGTGGGATAATATGTACATGGCTAGATTGTAATACGCTAAGAAGAGTGTTTGGCGAATGGAAGCACTTAAACAAATGTTAGCAATGTATTATTAGCTTCAATTATTATTTAAACATTACTATTGTTACTAATAAAACAGTGGAACCCACAGAGTTTAGGTACCATTCTCCAGTGCTTCTAGCCCATGTACTTGTAGACATCTGTGGCTTTCTCTCATTAGAGATGCAGTTCTTACAACAGACATGCACAACTCTGACATCAACAAGCACACCCTGAACCCATGACCCGAGTCCCGTCTCCTCCCCCACGATGCCCCTCCCTTTCTCTCCCGACCTGAACTTTTCATCTTGAAGTGAGGCTTCGGCACTCTGTTGTAACCAGCAAGCACAGGCAGATTGCAGCGTCTGAAAAGCAAAAGTGGAGGTTTTTGTGACTGAAGTGGATTGGGGCAAGCGTTGGTTTTGTTTGTATGGATGGAGAAGAGAAGACCCAGCGTCCAGGGCTCCGTGTGCATTTTCTCTGTGGAGTTCCTACCGGGTTCAGAGCGTACGAACCCTCAGAGCTTCCTGAGGTTCCGAGAGCCTCCTGCAAAGAGGCGCCCTCAGGGCCGTCCTTGGACACTGCTGGTTTCTGCCCACAGACGCCTTGGACCTGAATGCTGAGGAGAGGGCCGTCCTGGTAGCCAGCACTAAATCCCCCATCTCCTTCCTGAGCAAGCTGGGGCAGACCATTTCTCGGAAGCGCTCTCCCAAGGTAAGTGGAAGGGTTTTTCCTCCAGCTGCAGAACTAATGGCACAGTGCAGTGACTAGAGGAATGCGGTTTCCCTCTGCTCTTGGTGCAGGACAAAAAGGAAAAGGACTTGGACGGTGCTGGGAAGAGGAGAAAGACCAGCCAGTCGGAAGAGGTGAGAAATATCTGGAATTTGCCAGAATGATTGTACTGAATCGTCCTCCTTGGCTGAAACGCTTAATTCCCAAATCGGTATTGCTAGATCTTTTCAGTTCACTCTTTGTGAGAATTGTTGTGCACAGATGCTTTCTGTGGCCTTTTGCCTTTGTTTAATTTTTTGGAGAGCATCCAGGGAACACACACGTGTTCTGGGCCTTCCTGTCTCTTTGGAATCCCATGTGTGGTGGAAGGCAGCAGCTTTCCTGGGATGTGACCACACCAGCAAGAGCCCGAGTACCTCTTCATGCTGCCCCTGGGCCCGAGGCCATCTTGAGATTTGAACCTTGAGGAGAGCCACTGAGCTCGACCTAAAGCAGGGACAAGCTGCTGTGCCAGGCCCTGGGGTGTGGGCAGGGGCTCCTCTAACCGAGGCTGGCTCTCGATACCCCTGTTCACCAGGAGGACGCGCCCCGGGGCTACAGAGGAGGAAGACCTACGCTGGTGAGCACCCTGAGCGACCGGAGGGTGGATGTGGCCCTTGGCAACCAGAACAAGGTGAAGTACATGGCGACCCAGCTGCTGGCCAAGTTTGAGGAGAACGCACCTGCGCAGTCCACAGGCGTGAGGAGACAGGTAAGCCTGGCTCACACCTCGCCTGCCCGGACCTGGGCTGGCCACAGAGGAAGGGGGGTTAGTGAGTGAGACGGGGAACTTCCCGGTCCTGAGGGCTCAGGGCTCGAGACTGGCGTCTGCATGGGGCAGGGACGAGGGTTCCTGTCCTCACCAGCCAGGCCCACCCAAGTATCTTTAGAACGGGGTGTCCAGATCTGTGTACGTAGGTGTGTGTTCACGTACATGCATATGTAAGTAATATAAGAGGTACCCGCTTATTGAGGAAAATGCTGGAAAGTGTAATTAAGGCCCCTATAATTCTGTTAATATTTTTCTTTCTGGTCTTTTTTTAGTGCATTCTTATTTTCATGGTTGAGGTCATTCTTAATGTACGCTTTCCTGTTCTGCTTTCTTCACATAACTTTAGGCGTATTTCCATGTTCCAAACTCTTTATAAGCCTCTTCCAAAGTGTGTGCTCCATGCTTTTCTTAACTATTCCTCTGGTGCTGGATGTTTAGTTGTTTCTCATCTTTGATGAAGGGCAGAGAGGTAGACGCTCTTGTGTGTTGCACATGGTTTTCCTAGACTGTCCTTGAACTAGGTCACGAGTGTGAGTGCTGTAAAGGTTCTCCGTGGACTGTCCTCACTCCCCGAGTTCTGCTGAGGGCTGGACTGCCATGCCTGTTAGGTCTTGTCTCTCCTCTTGCTTGTCTAAAAGTCACTAAGGCTTCTCACAAGAGGAGGTACAGGCATTGTGAGATCCACAATGAACATTTTTTCTAAAACTCCTGGTGCGGGGAGCGCCTCTTCATCTTCGCCACGTGCGCCAGCCCTTGTTCCTGTGGACCAGGGCCCAGGCCGACCACCATCACTAACTTCTTCCCACATCTAGTGCTTGGTTAGATCCTCACGCTCCAGGCGTTCGTGCCGAGGTCCACAGAGAACGTGCAGGCTTGACTGGGAACGTGTGAGGCTGCCGGGCGGCTGCAGCAGCCCAGGTTCCATCCTCCTCAGCAAGGCTGGAGGAAGTGTGTCCCCACTCATTTTGAGTGGAAAGATTTATTTTCCAAGCCAGAATTAGTCGTTTAGGCTCAGAGCATTGAGCTTGGGAAAAGGATAATCAGAATTACAGCTTCTGTTTGTCTTTTCTTTTGCATTTGGCTTCGCCCGAGTTGGGGAGGGAGGGTTTCCCTTTGTAAGTGTAACTTCCTAAAACGAATTCTGTGCACCCTCCTTCAGTTCATAGATGCATGTCTATCCTCTGTGAGAACCATTTCTGTGTCTGCTACCTTAATGGGTTTTTTTTTTTTTTTTTTTTTGTCTCCGTGTCCTGTCACCTACCCAATACTTGGCCTGTGTGTCACAGCCGACACAAGAGCGTGGGCTCAGCCAGCCGTCCTGCTGCCTGCCTGAGCAGGGTCGCCCTGCTCCCGCCCCCCAGTGGAAACAGGTAAAGGAACTGCCCAGGGACCAGAATGGGTGCTGGGCCTTCCCACCTGCTCCTCCTCCGAGCCAGCCGGGTGGGGCCTGCACTGTAGAACCCTAGGTCACGGGGTAGGGATCTCTCTGCACACTTGAGTGGCGACTCTGGGGGAAGGTTTAACAGACAGTACTGATAGTATTGCATGACTTGTTTAACTCCTTGGGATTTGGGAAACCAGTGAAAAGAGTGGGCTGTTACATTGGTGTTGAAACTAGCTGAAGCTATGTGGTACCTGTGTTCAGGTACTTAGCCTTTGGGGTTTTGGTGTTATAACCTTTGTCCCAAGTTGACCTTTGGCTGAAATGCATCTGCGTGACCCCTGGAGGACAATCCCGAGTTTCTAGAGCTTGGGGCTCGGGCAGTGGTCTTCTCGTGTTAAACAGGAAAATGTTATCCAAGAAACAGTCTCAAACTGGTTTTTTCCTTGTTTCAGATCATGGACAGAGATGATCATGGGCATTTTCTCAGTGTTTTGTCCATATTTAAAATACTCGTTTTGGAAATTTTCACTCAAGTTTCTGCAGGATCTCCTGTAAAGCTGCTTCTCCTACATAGTATAGAGCGGGGCAGAAAGAAAGAGGGGCTGGTGCCTGGCGGGGAACAGGAAACCCGCCAGAGCGGTGGGAGGCCTCTGCTCTGTTCGCCCCACGTCACAGCCCTGAGTGCGGCCTGGGGTTGCTGTCTCGTGGTTTGGAATCGCTGAGGACTGGGGTTCTGAGCGGTCAGAGGGGCTGACCCTGATTCCCTCCTGTGCTGGGAGGTGCTGGGGAGTGGTGAGTTAGATTTTAGTTGAATTACACTTAGGGCAGAATGTTTCTTTTTAACTTTCCGTTTGATAATATGCACGTTAAGGCAGGGCCCTTGAGGCTGAGGTGGAAGCTTGGGGGCAGTGTCCAAAGTCACCATGAAGCCAAGCTGCCTCTCTCCCCATGCTTGGGGAGGGGAGGTCTTCTGAGGAAAACTCATTAGAAATTCACTTCTATTTTCCTTACTTGCCCTTTGCCTAGGGTAGACCTTTGAAGTCTAGGTGGAAGGTATGATTTGAAGGTTGGTCTTGAATTGAGTATTACTAAAGGGGAAGGTGAACTCTGCACTACGTTCCCAGGTTCTTACACTAGTCACGGAGGGGGCCTGAGACAGGGAAACACAGTCGGTGGGTGAAGAGGTGACTCTGAGTGGCACGTCCTGGAGTGGCTCTGGGTGGGCATCCCAGGAAGCCCGGCTCAGGGACCCGAGGGGCTGGCTCGGCCGCCGCTGCTGCCTCCGTCCCGCGGAAGATGGGCTTCGCTCCCGCTGGGTGCTGGGCTGCAGGGGTACCCGGAGCCCTGCTTCTCCTGTTGCTGCAGCGGCTGGGAGCCTCCAGCCTGTGCGGTGCTGCCTGAACGCACCCAGGCGGTTTGTGATCATGGTCAGTGGAGTTGAGTAGGTACTGCCAGGCTCTCCAGGCCGAACAGACCCTTAAAGTGAAGGCTGGTCTGGGGAAGGGGCACCGGAGATGCTGGTCAGAAGCAGCCGGGTAGCTGGACCCCGTTAGATCCTACGTGTAGAGCGGGATTGTAATGTGCTGGGCTGTGAGAGGACCCGTGACGCACAGCTCTCACGTCCTCGTGAGATGTGTTCACAGACGACTTATCCCCAGTGCTAAGTCAGGGATGGCGTCATGAGCCTTGCTTTGCCCATTTACCCCCTGAAAGACAGAGCACTGGAGGGCCACGCCAGTTGGCACATCAGCCCATGGGCACAGGAAGTCCAGGGGTGCGCCCTGGGGGCTGACGGTGCGCCTTCCTGTGACCCACTTGCTGTGTCCCTGGAAGCGGCTCCGACTGAGGCAGGCGGGTGTGGCGAGCGCAGTGGTGAGGAAGGTGTGGGGATGCCCGCTCCTCGTCACCGTCCTGTGACGTCCCCCGGCTCTTCCCTCCCCACCTCGTCCCCTTCTGATCTCAGAATTGGGTCCTGCAGGCAAAGTCTGCGGTTAAGCAGCCTTGGTTTGGCTGTAGATGGTCAGTGGTGTGGGAACAGACGGAGAAGTGGGTTCTGTGGCCTCTTCCCCTCTGGACTTTTCTGGGAGCCGCCCCACACGGTAGCTCTGGGCGTGAGGAACCTGAGGCTTCCTCTGACTCGGGAATCTGGTGGTTCCTTTAGCACTGCAGGGTTCTGTCAATCAGAGACAGGTTCACGGGAAGCGGACACCGTGGGGAAGTGATGCACAGACACTGTGTGGTGTCAGTTAGTGAAAGGTGTTAATTTTATACCCTGTTTCCTGTTCTTTCTTGTATTTCTGTGGTCGTCTCCCAGAACCTTCCGCATGTGAGTGAGGGGACTGAGCAGGGGAAGCAGTGGCAAGACGTGGGCGTGGGTGGCCCAGGAGGTGCTGGTCTGCTGCTGCAGGTGCCCGGGCGCCCCCGCCGTGGGCAGCAGTCACCACGCTCCCCCCGTAACGGGAGTCTGTGTGCCCTTCTCTCTACTTGTAACTGAGCCCCTTTTACCCCCCAGCTTCCCTGATAAGCCAGCAGAGAAGACTATGCCCTGGTCCCTGGCATTTAGAAAGTGCTGCCGTGCAGGTCCTGACCCCGCAGTGGCTGCAGAGATGACTCCGGGATCTGCAAACAAAGCGCCTCTGCCCCGAGGCCACGACAGGCGGGACAGGCCCCTGCCTGAACTCACCAATTTGTGCTGAGGATGGATGGGTGGGGAAGGGCCTCCGGGATGCTTTTGGCAAATGCCTTCGGTCCTTCCAGACCCAGCCTCAACGTGGCCACCATTTCACCTGTGTTCTCTCTGTTTGTGTCTATCGGCATAAAAGCGACAGGAAAAGGAGCATTCTCGGACCTGCCCCAAAAAAGTGATCACACTCTCTCCTCCCCCTACTCCGCCTCCCTGTCGGGCACGTGGCGACCAGCAGGTGACCCCCTCTGCATGCTCCGCTGTCCTGTGTGCCTGCCTGCCTGTGTGGGTGGCCAGGGGAGAGACCAAGTCAGGATCCCGTCATTTCAGTGATGACTTACTGGCAAAGCGACCTTTGCTGGTTGGCCTCAGGATAGCACATCGTCCATTCAAACCCTGGGTAGTTTAATCTAGTCTCGCATCACAGGACTACAACTGTGCAGCCACACACTAAAATTTAAACTGTACTTGACACAGATGCGAGGTCCAAAAGCCCTGGAGAGCATTTTTCTATAACCCCATTGAAATCAGCCATTTTTGTCTTGCTGCCCAAGGAGATACAGTTAAGGTGAACTTTGGGAAGCTCTTTATAGGGCTCCACTCCCTGAGTTTGGCTCCTTCTGATTTTGAGAGCCCTGCCTCTTGCTTATCCAGCTTTTGCCAACAAACACCTGCTCTTTCCGTCTACCCCACTCACTGTCCAGGCAGACCACTGGAGAACTGCTTCAAGGCGAGTTAACCACACGTGCTTTGTGGCCAGCACGCTCATATGAAGTGCGTTTATAGAATGGCTTTTTTGACTTGTGTTGTATGTCCCTATAAAGTAAAACACTGATTTTGAAGGTAGGATCTATGGAAAGACATTTTCTCAGCTATGGTAGCCTATTTAGAAGGTGATCCCATAATGTGTCTGATATGCAGGGGCCCAGCCTATGTCCCTGGGTCTGGATGCTGAACCCTTGTTAGGGTAGTGACCACCCTGGGCCCTGTCTCTGCCCAAGAACCAACATGGGCCATTTCCTCTGAGTCAGGCAGTGTTCTCATTGCTTTTCCTGTGTCGTCTTGGTCTGTTGTCACAATAACCCTACGACGCAGGTCCTGTTATCCTCACCTTTTACAGATGAGGAGACTGAGGTGTAGGCTAGGGAGGCCAAGTAGTTTGTGCGAAGTCACACAGTGAGCAGCGAGCTAAGAGCTGAACCCAAGTGGTGTGACTCTGGAGCCTGAGCCCCGGCCTCGTCCTGCCCACGGAGACCGCACGCTCACGGGCTCTGGACAACAGAGTGGCCACGTCGGGAGCTCCGGGTCAGTTCTTGCAGCGGGGCAGGGCCATACGGTGAATGCTGGGCTATCCAGAGAGTAACTAGGGGCCTAGATGCCCCAACCCCACGTCGCTGTGTTAGTGGTTTCCTCAGGGCAGCGGAGGCGGCGTGGGCCTGGGTCACGGTCCCCGGCCTCTTGGGTACAGCTTCTGTGCTCACCTCGCCCCTTCGTGCCGTGTGCTCATGGGGTCTTCTGTGGACTGTTGTCGTCTCTAATGCCTTGGTGTGGAAGCTTCACCCTCCTAACCTGCCTCTCCTGTTAACCTTCCACTGAATGCCTCTGATCACGTGCTGCTGTGTGAAAGAAATATGTTTGTTCCACCTTTGTACTAACCGTAGTTCCTTATTTATCCACGTAGCTGACCTCATTGGAGGCCAGGTGGGAGAACAGCTGTGCAGAGCTGTCCTTGGGTCACAGGATTTGATGTAGACGGGACTGTGGTTACTTGGGGTTGGGGACCAGTAGGCAACAGGTTATGTGTTGAAATGAACTCTCACTTTCTGGGGCTGTCCCTTAGTAGGTCCAGATAGAGCATTTGGATGGAGCTTAAGTTTCTACTTTGTTGCCAACAGACGTACAGCGATCTTGATGCTGACAGCCGTGGCAAGCAGAGTCCCCACCACGAGAGGGTAAAAGCACGACTGTGGCATGGGATGCTGGCAGCCACACAGATGCAGCACGCTGGGGTGGGGCGCAGGCGTGGCCCCTCTCCCTTGCTTTTTCCACACTCTGGTCACCCAGCCAAGAGCCGGGAATCTTTTCGCTTACAATGATGACCCTTGCAAATAGCGTTCACGGTGGAACATCCATCCACTCAGCGTCAGACCAGATAGGAACCCTGAGAGTTTGTGCCCTGTGAACGGCCTCTTCCCCTCCCCACCCCCCCTTCCCACTCCCAGATATGCACCTTTGACTTCTGGGGAAGGGTCGAGGTCAGTAAGCAGGAGGCACTTGCTTGGCTACTTCCGGGATGCTGACGTAGAAATACTGAGAAAGCCAAAGCCCTTAGAGCATGGGGATCCTTCAGGTGTGAAGAGGACGGGGGCGGGAAGGAAGGTGATGACAAGACAGGGTCCATGATGAAAAGTGGTAGCTTATCTGTTCGAGGCGCTAGTAGGGAGACGCCTGAGCGCACCTGGCCATCGTGTGATCTGACGAGTTGCAGAGTTGCTCATCTCAAAACCTGCTGGCTATGAAACTTTTTTGGTTGTTATTGTTACCCTTAAATGGAGGCCTGAGTGGGTGTAGCTCTGCAGCCAGAATGAAGAATCATCTCTAACTGTTCATTTTACATGGGCCTTCTCTTATTTTTGCCTCCCTCTCTGCCTTTGCTCTCTGAGAAATGCCCTCATGGCTGAGCAGTAAGTCTGGTTCCCTCCTGGACCCATTAGGAAAGTAGTGGTAGCACTGTCTTCCTACCAGTTGCCAGGCAGGAAGCAGGCCCGGGGTGGGGCAGGGGGGCCTTTCCATGTCACCCGTGTCACCCACAGCTTCACTGCCTGTGCCCAGCCTTTCTTCCTTCTTCCCAGGCTGGTTCCTGTCAAGAAGAAAGCTAGGCACTTTGACTGCACAGGGCAATGCCCTCCGTTTTGGGGAAGGCCTATTTGAGGAGGTGCTGATGGTCTTGAATGAAACAGGGTCTCACTGGGGAGCGGAGGGAAGTCGGCGGAGGAAGGAGAGATTGAATGGGGAAGCTGGTAGAAGTTGGGGCTGCAGGGCACTGAGGACAGGTGGAGTTTGGGGCTCAGGAAGCAGCAGGGTTGGCGGGAGTTTTCCTTCATTTCCCCGCTGGGCTGGTCTCCAGGGTCTTCGGTGCAGGGTTGCAATCCAGGTACTCCTGGGGGTCACTGTTTTTGTTCCTTCCCGGACTCTCCCTCCACCACCCGCCAGTCCAGCCGTGCGCTTGCCTGCTCTCTGCCGTCCAGGGCGTTTCTCTCTGGGCCTCTGGAGCAGAGGCTGGTGACACCCCCATCACCCCTGACACGCCTGAAGCTTTGAAGTTCGCGCGAGCTGATGGCCGAGGGGTGCTTCTTCCCTGCGGCCCTCAGGTATCTCAGTCCGAACCTGTAGGCAGCGGAGCAGTTCTTGCTTGCCCAGCTCGCAGCCCCTCCTGGCTCGGGGACCGAGAGCGCCTGGCTGCTGGGCCCGCTTCTGCTCACACGCCGCATGCAGTCTGCAGAGTGTTGGGGCCGGCTCCGGGGCAAGCTCGGTGTCTGAGCCCCACCGGGAGGAGGAGGAGGAGGAGGGGCCACTTTCCTGGCTTTTATGGAGAAAGCGAGCTTTGCTCCAGAGCTGTAGTCTCTTGTCTGCTCCTCGCAAGGCCGGCAGAGTGACAAGCTGGTGGAATCTCCTTGTGCTCAAGAGAAATTCCAGCCCAGGCCGTGAGGGGCTCTGCAGGGCACACAGGACGTGTGAATAGGACGCTGCCTGCTGGCTGGCAGCCCTGTGCACTTGAGAGCAGGGCTGCAGACAAGGCTTCCTGGGGGGCCGTGTTCCAGCGCGGGTGTGGCTGTGAGTGTGAGACACAGTGGGAGCCTGGAATGAGCCACTGGTGCTTCTGGAACTAAGAGCGTTTCTTTACTGCGTTTGTCATCCTGATAAAGGGTCCGAAACTGCCGAGTTCCTTGTGTTCAGGTCAGCGTGTAACTTTTAACTCAACGTTTCCTTTGATTTTTTCTCCGCCTTGTATTTTATAGCCAGAGCCTGAGCCTTCTCGTCAATGTTTTGTCGACCAGTGGGCGCTTTCTCTAAGCCTCCGCTCCGCCGGCCGCCCTGCCTCTCCCTCCTCTGACTTCCTCCGACAGGTAGCGGGGCCCAGGGCTTGGCCAGGCTCGTCCTCTTCAGCCTGCACTTTCTTCACCCCCACGAACGGCAGCCTGCCTCCTTAGGAATCCAGCTGTGTGTGTCCGTCATGCATGTGAGGTCGGCAGGCGTCCACCTGAGTTAAGGAGGCTGCTAGCTTCACTGCAGCAAATTCTGTCCCAGTCAACCCACTTTCATTATAGTCCAACTGTATCAAATAATGAGAAAGCATTTTGTAGCCGTTAGCTTTTTTTAACTCCAGACCTCTTCCTATTAATGTGTTATAAAATATGAACCATTGCGTAATTAAATCTCTTAAAGACAGTGGTGGATACGCAGTATTCTGGGTGCCTCTTGAATTGTAATCTCTTAAGGAATGAACTCTGCTATTTCCTATGATGGAACTGACCCAGCTGTGGGCGAGTTTACAGAGAGATTGCAAGAGCTTTTGTCCTTTCTGTTTGTTTCCTGTTCTTGAGCTGGTAGCAGACTGTACAGAATGATACGCATGTGTGGTGGCCACAGTATAAGTCCAGAGAGTGCTACATTTCGACTGTTTCTTAAGAGTGGGGAGAGGAAAACCATCTGCTTTTCATGCCAGAAACACACCTCTCTTAGGGGTGTGCTCGTCAGCACTGTCACATCGCTGAGAACTGAAGTTGACAGATGCCTTTGCACCAGGCAGCCCTGGGCTATACTTGCTAAGAGTGCTGGTTCTGATGGGAGAGCAGGGTCCTGGCTGAACAGGGAGGCCCTGGGCTTGCCCAGTGTCCCAGCCTCAGGCTTGGCATCTGATCCACGCTCCCACTCATCTGCTGCAGTTTCCTGCTCCCTGGCGTCAGCTGTTGGATGCTCAGCTTGGCTGTGCCTGGGTTCCTGTCTGTTCCAGGCTTAAGCTTCCCTAATATTTCTAATCCAAAGAAGGCTTAGGTCTAAGAGCCACTTGTGTTTCTCAACCACAGATGGGTATAAGCTGTGGAGTTAATGAGCAAGTGGCACTATCCTTTGGAAATCTCCTTATTTTGAATTGAAAATTGACTCCTCAGTTCCAGCTGAACCTAGGAGAACTGTTGGCTCATTTGTGCTGCTGTCCTTCTTGTATTTACACAGGGTCAGTTTCCCCCTAGAGCCTTCCTCTGGTTTGTCCCTGCCCCGCCCAAGAGGTGCCATTGCTCAGGCTGGTGATTCTCTTACACAGGGTTTCGTGTGTTCAGACCGTTTCCTGATGGGGTTGTTGGCATCCCCAGCACAACTGCTCCCGGAATGTTTTGGATTTGGAATTAGAGTGAGGGCTCCTCAGACCCGGCGGGCACACAGCTGCCGAGAGGCGTGTCATACACACTGGGTGTCTGGGCCGTCCGCACAGGACGGGCTCAAAGCTGGGCTCCCTCAGGAAGGTTTGCCATTGAAATTTATAGTTTTCTCCTGCTGCTTTGCTTTTTCAGCATTGCTAGAAAGAGGATTGAGGTGGTTGGATTTTTTTTCTTTTATCTTGTTTCAACATATAAAGATATAACCCCTCCTGGACTAGAAACACATTCTGGCTTCCACAGCAGCCGTGTCGGCAGCGCCCCAGCTGGTCCAGAAGGCTTGGTCTCAGGGCTCAGGGGAACACAGAAGTCTCCACGCAGAGAATGGGCAGAGAAGGGTTCTTCCTGGTAAAACCCGGGGGCCTCTGGTGCACAGGACAGGGTCTCTGAGCGAAGGAGGTAATAGTGAGGACGGACGTCATCCCCGGTGACACTGGGCTGTTGGCATCCGTTACCCAGATGGAGTGTCTGCTTTGCTTTCTTTCTAAATGAGGAAATAACTCCCCAGGCACTCTCCCAGGCCCTGGGATGTGCCTTCAGTCTGGTGCCCGCTGCCTTAAGGGAGGTGTCGTCTTAGGTTCTTTGAGGTTCTCTGTGTGTAATCTGAGCCGCTGGGTGGTAGGCCCTTCTCACTCTGTTTGCATCCATCCTGTCGTCCCGCCTCCGCATCCCCCGCACTTCGTCCAGAGAGACATGAGAGACCAGGTTCTCCTTCCTGAACTTCACTGTCTCTGTGACCATCGCTGCCGCCTGTGCTGACACCAGTGTGTGGACACTGACACCGAGTCCCCTGCTCGTGGGCACTGTGTTGGCATGTTTGTTGCTGCACCTCGTATTCATTTTATACCTTTCGAAGATTTTTTTCCCCTGTCTTCTTAATTTATTTTTTTTTTTCCTTCTCATTTCCCTCCTTTCTGGTCGTTTAACAATCTCCAACCAATAGAAGTATATAAAGATGTACACGGGCGGAGTGAGCTCATTGGCTGAGCAGATAGCCAATCAGCTTCAAAGGAAAGAACAGCCTAAAACCCTTCTAGACAAGAAGGAACTGGTAAGATACACTGAGGGCACTGTCTGTCTAGATAAGACAGCCCTGGTGAACAAGCCTGCTTTGTTCTAAGTAGCTCAGTGACGTATGTGGCTGCTGCGTGCCATGTGGTAATTATTTTTTGAGGTTGTCTGAATTTTGTAACTGAACTTCTGGGACTGAAACCGTTGTTTAGAATGTTGTGTGAACAGCATACTCAGTATCTCTAAAGTGATTGCTCTAGAGTCCAGGGCCTGTGTCCATGGAGAACCATGGGAACACCTTCAGATCAGAATCCGTTAAGAGGATTCGGTTTGTTTGTTATGAAATCGAGTAGAACAGACGCAGTGCCAAGTGCTGCGTGGGCACCAGAGGCACCGGCCTGCAGTGGTGCGCGGCTCCCGTCCCCAGGCAGAACCGCGTAGGGAGGGTTGTGCGCCCTGGGGAGGGGCCGGGAGGCCTCGACTGATGTGTGTCCGCCCCCCCCGACCTCCACCCCCAGGGCTCCATGAAGAAGGAGTTCCCACAGAACTTGGGAGGCAGCGACACCTGCTACTTCTGCCGGAAGCGGGTCTACGTGATGGAGCGGCTGAGCGCCGAGGGCAAGTTCTTCCACCGGAGTTGCTTCAAGTGCGAGTACTGTGCCACCACCCTGCGCCTCTCGGCCTACGCGTACGCCCTCGAGGACGGTGAGTCCCCGCGCTGGAGGCCGCACCCAGACTCAGGGCCCCCGCTGCGTTCTTACACAGACGCTCTCTTTTCTGCCTCTCCTGAGCCTTGCCATCCACCCCCCTCTAGTCTGTGTTTTCTCCCAGACTCTTATAAATATTTCTGCAGAGTCACCAAGCTGTATCATAGATGACTCAGTGACCATGGTGATGAGAAGGGCATGTGTTTACCTAAATCGTTTCCCTGGCTTCACAGACACCTGCTGTCCTATCTCACGGTGGGATCTTAAGATAAAAGGGACCCGAGGAGAGTAAGTCTTTTTTGTGTTCGCTTTAGAGAAGAAGAATCACAGGCCTATAGAAGCCACGTTTCTTGCCTAAGGTCAGTGACAGCACATTGAAACTGTACCCCCTGCCACTGTTCTCAGACCTTGGCTTCCTGAAGGCGCCTGAGCTGTGCCCAGTGTCACCCGTGCTCTCTCGTATCAGCATCTCTGGTGAATTGAGAGCACGTTGCCCAGGCCTCAGTCTGGTTACTGTGCTGTTCAAGCCCTGACCTTTTGTGATGTTTGTTGGTTTTATAGTGGAATGACCTTGTTAAGGTGGAAGGTGGAGAATTATGCAGACAGGTAACAAAGCCTGATGGAGAGGCGTGTCTGCCGCCTGAAAACCCTTTGGGGTTAATTGGAAAAGGTCACCGGAGACATCAGTGATTCCTACGCCCCTTCCTACAGGAAGCAGAAGGGACCTTATGAGAGGCCGTCTTACTGATTCAACAGTAATGAAAAGACCCAGATTAATAGAAGGGGGAAGTAAATCCTCAGGTCTCTTGCACTGACTGAGGAGACTGTCAGGGGACGTCACACGGGAGAGGGACACCCTGCGGTGAGGAAATAGTCCTCCAGGCTCTTCGACTAGTGAGCAAGGAGCAGCCAGAAGAGCCGAGTGGTGACCTGAGAAAAGCTGACTCTTACTGTTGTGGCACCTGATGCTCTTGTCACATTAGTGAAAAGCACCACCCAGCGAGGGAAGAGGTGAGACAATTGTCTACACTGTTAGGTGTCAGTATTCCCACACACCTGGTCTTTGGATAATGCCTTTGCTCTCCCGGATGGGGTTGGCAGATGGGGCCCACCCAGTGTTTCTGGAAAGATCCCTTCAGACCCAGCGAATCGATCCACGAGTAGTTTTGCCCATAGATCGTGCGCCACACCTTGGCCACATTCTCCTGAGGGCGTGGATGGTGTAGGAGGGGCCGTCCCGCTGGAGTGACCCGGCAGCAGACGGCGTCAGGGAGTGACCGGGGGCGCCGGCGCGCAGGGCAGACTGGAACTTCGTGAGGCACAGAGGAGGGGGAGTCCGGGAAGCTCAGGAGGGTCAGGAGCGACGTAGCCGTCCTGCCGTGCGTGGGCTCTGGGGCGTGGTGGGCGAGAGCTCCGCAGAGGGACGGAGGAGCCGGCGTGCCCAGCGGGAGGGCAGCGGAGACCGGGGGAGTGACCACGGTGCGGGGGCCGGACGAGCAGGCCCACGTGCTTAAGCACGGCCTTCCTGACAGCGGGCTTGACCCGCTCCCCAGACTTCCGCCCAGGTGAACCTTTCCCTCAGCTCCGCCCTCCTCAGTGACAGCTGGACTTGGGGAAGGGAGGGGATCTTAGGGGTCCCGAGGGTTTAGCCTCATGAGGTTCAGAAATCTAACGGAAGAGCCTCAGGTAAGAGAGAAAAGGGCAGGGATTGTGGCTCCGGAGAGAGGGGGTTAACCCAGCCCGTGCCGGGCCCTTAGCAACATATTGTGACATGTCATCCTCATGACCACCGGAAGGTAGCTAGCTTTATTGTTGTAGTTTTACGCATCAGGAAACTGAATTCAGAGAAGCTGTAAGTTGCTTGTCCAGGTCCACACAGCAGTAAGTGACCTCCGAGGTCCCCCAGGTCAGACGTCCTGGGGTGAGCACTTCTGACCCACGGCAACTCCGGCCTGGTCAGTGGGGACTCACTCACCTGAGAGAGGCGTCCAGGTTTTACCCTTGTCCCTTCAGCCCCTTTAAAAGGATGCCGTCTTTCTGTTGCCACAGACTAGCTTATTTGCCTGCTGCCAGCTCTTAAGACAAGGACTCTAAATCAAACAGTGTGTCACGTCTTTCCTGTCCTCTCGAGGAGAGAAAACACCATCCACTGAGGAGGTCTGTGAAGGGCCGCCCTCGGGATTGACGAGCCCGCTGCCCCCCGCCGCTGCCCCGTGTCTGCTCCCACAGGGCAGCCCAGGGGACCTTAAAGAGACAAGCAGATCTTCCCGGCCTCCCACTGTTCACCCTGACAACCCCTGTGGCACAGGTGGACCTGCAGTCCCCGGGGCTGAGAGCTCCGTGCGTCCTCCCAGCCTGCCCCCCGGCCCCCTGCTTCTGCCTGTCCCCTGCGAGCTGCTCGCTTCTCCGTTGCACTGACACGCGTGCGCTCGCTGTGTCCTCTGCTGGAGTGCGCCCCTCCCACCCTCACGGGGCAGCCTTCTGTCGCCACACGTTCTTTCCCCGGAGAGGCGGCAGGGCTCCTCTGCCTCCTGACCAGAGCGTCTCTGGCTCTGACCTGTCCTGATGGCTCTGACCTGGAGTTGCTGGGGGAAGGAATCTGTGGCCCGTCTGCCTCAGGCTCGCCTCTTAGCTGTCTGTTTTCTCCAGTTCCATCTTCAGTCATTCCTACATTTACTGTCAAGGTTCCTGAATTTACTTAGACCATCTAAAATCAGTGACTTGATGGGATCAACCATGTTTCGTGGTCGCTTTGTGACGTTAGCATGGCCGTACTTGCTGATTGAGATGGACACCATCGTGAAGAGCCAGGCGTCCGATGTTCGAGTCCTGTCCGAGACTCGCTAGCGTGGCTTAGCCTTTCTGTGCCTCGCTGGGTTTTGAGGATTAAATGAGTCGATAGTTGTAAAGCACTTACAGTGTTTGGCACATGGTAAATGTTAGATGAAAATCAGCCCTTTTTGTTATTAACATAAGAAGCAAAAAGTATCACCAAGTTGGGTTTGGGAAGGGGTTTGAGGTGCATTAATCGAGCAGCTACAGTGCAGGACGTGTGATGATGTCTTGTTGATGGATCTCCCCCCATGAGACGGTGTGGTCTTCATGCTCTACATGAGGAAACGCGTGCTGAGAGGGTCATGTACCACTGAGTGGCTGGGATGGTGCCTGCACTGAGCTCTGGTTTCAGTGTGTGTGTTCCTCCCCTCAGGTTGTGCTGCATTCATAGAGAAATCAAGGTTTTGGAATTTTCTTTTTACCTTTTGGTCAGGCTCGTGGGACTCGTTTTTGAAACCTAAACCTCTTTACTTTATTTATTTAGGATACAGTCGCAGAATTCAATGAGGATTCCCTGGTAGGTCAGTCTATTGAGTTGTATTTTTAAATTTAGAATTCTGCTTTTACTAGAAAAAAAGCAAATTAATGGAGGAAAAATAGAAGAAAGGAATGAACCTAACTGTAAATGATGGTAGTTTTCTGATACTACAATAAATAAGACTCTTGGTTGAAAGTAATGGAAACCCAGATCAGATTAAAGTTTTTGCATAAGATTGACATCTTTCTTGCAGATAGCAGGGCTGCCCCTTCTCTCTCCCCATCCCTAAGAATCTGTTGGCCTAACTTAGCCACACGCCAGGTCCTAGAGCACCGTGTCCTGCGGTGGGCTGGAGGGAAAGGGGATATTCTGATTGACCTGTCTGGGTCATTTATCCACTTCTGTGCTGGGTAATGTCAGGCCAGGTGGTTGGCAGCCCCATCAGAGTCATGTGGAGGAGGGAGGAGTGTTCCTTAAAGAACGAGACACAAGACAGGCAAAAAGTAGTGTGTGATCCAAGCACCAATACGTTTTGTCTTGTCCTAATTACATTTTATCTTGGCCAAAATTCGCAAAAGTGAAATGGTTTATTACAGATTGTAGAAGGAGATTGTGTACAAGCTGCTAAAAATAACCCACGACTCAACTCCCCTTATAGAGAGAGAAGCAGTGGGGTTGATGGTCCTTTGCTCTCAAGTGCCCCTGACAGGAGGTGTGGTTCTCTGAGTTCTGATCACGTGCCAGGAGCTAGTGGGAAACTCTATTTCAGAAAATATACTATCTGTATGAATATTATTTGAAATTATGAAAGTCCACAATCTCTCTTTTTCTAAAAGATTTATGCAGTGTTGGGAGGGGGAGAAGTACCAGTAAAAGGAGAACAGAAGTCAGTTACTTTGAGGGGAAAAAAGAGAGAGAGATGTAATCAGACCACCAGGAGAAGGGAGGAAGAATGCCATTCATTTATCTCCTTGACTTTTTCTTGAGATATAATTGACACATCGGTTTATGTGTACTGCCCGTTGATGTGACACATTTATTTGTAAAGTTATTACCACCACAGTGTAACCTAGGCTAAAACCGCAGTGTTACCACCTCCATGTCATCACATAGTTACTAACTCTCTTCTGTGGTGAGAACATTTAAGACCCACTCTTTAAGCAACATTCAGGTATATGACACAGTATTATTTGCTTTGATCACCATGCTGTGCGTTAGGTCCCCAAACTTGTTAATCTTATAACTGGAAGTCCCTACTCCTTGGCCAGTATCTCCTCATTTCCCCTCCCCCCACCCCTACTGGCCACTATTCTACTCTCTGTTTCTCGGAGTTTGTCTTTTTTAGATTCCACATGTAGGTGATACACAGTATTTGTCTTTCTCTGTCTGACTTATTTCACTTAACACAATGCCCTGAAGGTCCCTCCAGGTTGTCATATAGCAGGATTTCCTCCTTGTTCATGGCTGAATAATATTCCATTGTGTATACATACGTGTATGTGTATATATATATATATATATATATATGTATATATATATATATATATATATATATCCATCCGTGGATGGAAACTTGGGTTGTTCTTGTATCTTGGCCATTGTAAATAATGCTGCTGTGAACAAAGGGGTGCATATATCTTTCATCATAATTAGTGTTTTTGTTTTCTTCAGTTAAATACCCAGAAATGGAATTCCTGGATCATATGGTAGTTCTATTTTTAATTTTTTGAGGAACCTCCATAGTGGCTGCACCAATTTACATTCCCACCAACAGTGCATGAGGGTTCCCTTTTCTCCACACCCTCTCCAACGCTAGTTACCTTTTGTCTTTTTGACGATAGGCATTCTGTCTGGTATGTGGTGATATCTTGTGGTTTTGATTTGCATTTCCCTTATGACTAGTGATGTTGAGCCCCTTTTCATCTATATGTTGGCCATTTGTATGTCTGTTTTGGGAAACTGTCTCTTCAGTTCCCCTGCTCATTTTTTAATCAGTGTTAGGTTCTTTGCTATTGGGTTATATGAGTTCCATATATATTTTGAATATTATCCCATAGTCAGATATGTGATTTGGAGCTCTTTTCTCCCATCACATAGGTTGCTTTTTCATTTTGTTGCTTGTGCTTTTGCTGTCACATATAGGAGATCATTGCTGAGACCAATGTCAAGGTGATTTTCCCTTTTTTTCTTCTAGGAGTTTTATAGTTTCATGTCTTCATTTAAGTCTTTAATCCATTCAAGTTCATTTTTGTGAGTAGTGTAAGATAGGGGTCCAGTGTCATTCTTCTGCATGTGATTACCCTGTTTTCCCAGGACCATTTATTGACGAGACCATCCTCTCCCCATTAAATATGCTTGGCTCTCTTGTTAAATATTAGTTGACTATATATGCAGAGGTTTATATCTGAAATCTTTATTCTGTTCCATTGGGCTGTTTTTATGTCAGTACCATATTTTTTTTAATACTTATTTATTTGGCTGCACCAGGTCTTAGTTGTGGCATGTGTGATCTTCATTGCTGCGTTTGGGACCTTTTTTGTGGTGTGTGAGATCCTTTTTTTTTTAAATAATTTTTTTCAAAGATTTATTTTTTATTTATTTTATTTATTTTTGGCTGCGTTGGGTCTTAGTTGCGATATGCAGGATCTTCATTGAAGCACGCGGGATCTTTCATTGCGGCACGTGGGCTCTTCGTTGTGGTGTGTGGGCTTCTCTCTAGTTGTGGCCTGCAGGCTCCAGGGCACATGGGCTCAGTAATTGTGGCATGCGGGCTTAGTTGCCCTGCGGCTGTGGGATCTTAGTTCCCTGACAAGGGATCGAACCTGTGTCCCCTGAATTAGAAGGCAGATTCTTTACCACTGGATCACCAGGGAAGTCCCTATAATAACTTTATTTTATTTTATTTTGAATCTTTGAATTTTATTTTATTTATTTTTTTATACAGCAGGTTCTTATTAGTTATCCATTTTATACATATTAGTGTATATATGTCAATCCCAATCTCCCAATTCATTACATTTTTTTTTTAAGTTGGGGCATGTGGGACCTAGTTCCCTGACCAGGGATCGAACCCAGACCCCCTGCATTGGGAACACAGAATCTTAACCACTGCACCACCAGGGAAGTCCCCATACTGTTTTTGATTACTATAGCTTAGTAATGTAGTTTAAAATCAGGAAGTGTGATGCCTCTAGCTTTGCTCTTCTTTCTCAGGATTGCTTTGGTTATTTGGGATCCTTTGTGGTTCCATTCAAGTTTTACAATTGTTTTTTGCATTTCTGTGAAAAATGCCATTGAAATTTTAATAGAGATTACAGTGAATCTATAGATGGCTTTGGGTAATGTGAACATTATAACAATATTCTGATCCATGAACACTGGATATCTTTCCATTTATTTGTGTTTTCAGTTTCTTTCATCAAAGTCTTGTAGTTTTCAGTGTATAGATCTTTCATCTCCTTGGTTAGGTTTATTCCTAAGAATTTTATTTTACTTTTTTGCTATTGTGAATGGGATATTTTTCTTCATTTTTTTCTGATGTTTTGTTGTTAGTGTATAGAAACACAACTGTTTTCTATATGTTGGTTTTGTATCCTGCAACTTTCCTAAATTTCTAACAGTTTTTTTGGTGGAGTCTTTAGCATTTTCTGTATATGAGATCATATCATCTACAAACGAAGACAGTTTTACTTCTTCCTTATCTATTTGGAAACCTTTTTTTTTCTTTTTCTTGCCTGATTGTTCTGGCTAGGATTTCCAGTATTGAATAGGAATGGTGAGAGTAGGTATCCTTGTCTTGTTCCTGATCTTAGAAGAAAAGCTTTCAACCTTTTGCTGTTGAATATGATGTTAGCTGTGAGCTTGTCATATATGGCCTTTATTTTGTTGGTACGGTGCTTCTATACCAAGTTTTTTGAGCATTTTTTTTTTTTTTGCGGTACGCGGGCCTCTCACTGTTGCGGCCTCTCCCATTGTGGAGCACAGGCTCCAGACGCGCAGGCTCAGCAGCCATGGCTCACAGGCCCAGCCGCTCCGTGGCATGTGGGATCTTCCCAGACCGGGGCACGAACCCATGTCCCCTGCATCGGCAGGCGGACTCTCAACCACTGCGCCACCAGGGAAGCCCTTGAGCATTTTTATCATGAGAGGATGTTGTACTTTGTCAAATGCTTTTCTGCATCTGTTGAGATGATCATATTTTTTTCTCTCTTTCTGTTAATGTGGTGAATCCCATTTATTGACTTATGGCTATTGAACCATCCTTGCATTCCTGGAATAAATCCCACTTGATAATGGTGTATGACCTTTTTTTTTTTTTTTTGCGGTACGCAGGCCTCTCACTGTTGTGGCCTCTCCCGTTGCGGAGCACAGGCTCCGGACACACAGGCTCAGCGGCCATGGCTCACGGGCCTAGCCGCTTCACAGCATGTGGGATCTTCCTGGACCGGGGCACGAACCCGTGTCCTCTGCATTGGCAGGCGGACTCTCAACCACTGCGCCACCAGCGAAGCCCTATGATCCTTTTAATATGCTGTTGAATTTGGTTTGCTAATATTTTGTTGAGAATTTTTACATCTGTATTCATCAGGGATATTGGTCTGTAAATTTCTTTTCTTGTACTGTCCTTATCTGGCTTTGTTATCAGGGTAATGATGGTCTCATAAAATGAGTTTGGGAGTGTTCCCTCCCATTCAGTTATTTGGAAGCGTTTGAGAAATATTGTTAATTTTTCTTTAAATGTTTGGTAGAATTCACCAGTGAAACCATCTGGTCCTGGGCTTTTCTGTTTTGCGAGGGTTTTATTTACTGATTCAGTCTCCTTACTCAATATTGGTCTGTTCAGATTTTCTGTTTCTTCATAAGAATCAGATTTAATAGCTTGTATGTTTCTAGGAATTTATTCATTTCTACTAGATTATCCAGCTTGTTGGCATATAATTGTTTTTAGCAGTTTCTTACGATCCTCTGTGTTTCTGTGGTATCAGTTGTAATGTCTTCTTTCATTTCTGATTTTATTTATTTGAGTCTTCTCTCTGTTTTTCTGAATTAGTCTCATAAAGGTTTGTTAATTTTGTTTATCTTTTCAAAAAAAAATCAGGCTCATTGATCTATTCTATTGTATTTCTGGTTAGGTCCTCTTACTTTAACTTGGGAATAGGAAAGTTCATTTGTCAAAGGAACCACTCTCTCCAGATGAGAAGGATGAGTGGAATTACTCCTGTTTCAACAGTTTCTGTAATAGGGTCTATCCTTTAATTTTCAAAAGCCTTGGCTATAAGTGGGGGGAAAGAAAGAGTCGGGGGAAAAAACAACCCTCAGTGACTGAATCCCACTACCAGCATCGTGGGAAAAGCCCAGGTTGGTGTTTTTCAAACTTTTGATCATGTCCACAATAGGACATACATGTTACACTAGGACCCAGAAAACCCAGGTGGGCACAGCTGAGCTGTGAGAAATAATCCTTGACTCTGAGGATGCCACAGTGCACGCTGATGCTTTTTATTAGGCTTTATTCTGTTTTGTTTTAGTCATAGTGCATTGTAGGATTTTTGGTTTGTTTTGCGTTGTTTTTAGTGCTGATCCTGACCCACTGTGGGTCAGAGCTGCAGTTCAGCCGGCACTGGCTCGCGGGTGCTTGCAGAGGGGCAGCAGGAGGGCCCCAGTGGGTTCGCGTTCTGTGCCGCCCCGCCCCCGGCAGCCTGCAGGCCACCACCGCTGTGTTCATTCTTGGTTTCCCCAGAAATGCTCCTCTGGCTCTTCATGTGACCACATCTTTGTTCTGCACACACTGCCACTTTGTTTGCCGGCCCTGCCGTGCAGGCTTCGGTCTTTGCTCCAAGCCCTGATTGGGTGATGGCTCCGTGGCCTCCACACATCCGGGCACAGGGGAGAGGAGGGCCTGGCCTCCCTGGACGAGAAGCCTGGGCCTGGGGAAGGCCGGTGCTGGGGCGAGCGGACGACCGTGCCAAGACCAGGGGTCAAGCTGGGAATTTCAGAGACTTGCTCACCCTCTTCCCCTGCCCCTTGCTGCCTGCAGGTAAATTCTACTGCAAACCACACTACTGTTACCGGCTGTCCGGGCCTGTACAGAGGAAGAGACCAGCAGTGGCCCCTCTGTCTGGAAAGGTAATGTTGATCGGCCGCAGGGGGCGGGGGGGCAGCAGGTGCTGTTTCAGTGCGGTGACAGGGCAGGGTGTGGCCAGCAGGCCCTGAATGGCCACTGCATTGCCTTTCCTGTGAGTGGGAGGGCCTGAGAGATGGTCACAGTCTGGTATGGGGAGGGAGCATCTTTTCAAGCCTAATTAATGTTGGGTTTCGGTAAGGTAATGTTACAGCACCACCTGAGTTGGATTTGGAAGACCGTGTCAGAACTTCTCTTCTGCTTACTGTGTAAAAAAAGCCTTTTGCCTTTGAAAATCTCACCTTTCCTGAGAGGAGGACACCAGAAAAGGACTTGGCTAGAAATAAATGCTCTGCAGCCGATTTCTTGAACTTTCTATATTCTGGGAATTACTTATCTAAGAACCTTCTTTTTACCCAAAAAAAAAAAAAAAAAAAGTGAGTGTAATCAGCTCCCACATGTGTCTTTCCAAGTGAGCTGTGTATTCTCTCCGCTCCGTGGTGTTGCCCTGTGGGCGTGCAGTTGACTGATGCTTCCAGGAGGGCCTCTGCGGACTGCAGAGAGCCTGTGGGGGAAGGGACGTGAGGTGCCTGCGACTCCCGCGTAAAGTGTGCCCTGGCGCAGCTTTGGGTTTCCTGGTGAGGGCAGCAGACCGGCAGCCAGGTGTCGTTGTCTCCTGAGATGTGGGTGCTTCACTCAGTCACTCTTCCTCTTCTTGTGGACTTTCCTAGGAGGCCAGGGGACCCCTGCAGGACGGCCCCGCTGCAGACACCAACGGACAGCCCAGCACCAGTGCCATCCCTGCCGAGAGAACTCCAGGTAGCCTCACTTCCTTGTTTGGCTGGGTGGTGCGTCACTCTCTCGGCCTCTGTGACAAGGCCAAGGGGATGAGCCAGCACCTCCAAAGCAACATTTCTTCAATTGGGCATCAGGTGGCCCAAAACCCTCTGGACTCCTTTTTCATGTGCCAGCTGCTTGCATTCGGAGTCCCCTTTCTCTATGGCCTGTCGGAGGTGCTGGTACAAATCAGAGGGGAGTTTCACTGGCCGACCGTGAGCCAGTAGGGGCGCCGTCTGGTGAGCGGCATCACCCAGGCTTCTGTACTGTCTATTCAGAATCTCAGATTTTTATTGCTGGAGTCCTGGGACCTGCCCACATCCATCAGATACCTTGGGGGGTTGGCCCAGGCCCTGTTTAGGGAACAGGAGTTCAAAACAGGCTGCTTTTAGCACTGACCCAAGTGATGACCCAGGGCAGCGGGGCCTTCTTGTAGTTCCTCGCTGTGGGCTCCTTGGATAGAGCGTGGAATTGTGAAAAGGCCCCAAGGTCTGAATGTGTGTCCGCCTGAACTGGACATCCTCCGTCCTCTTCCCTGCTCAGGTGTCTAGGTGAGCTGCCACTGCTCTCCCACCTCACCTGTAACCACTGAAGGACATGCCCTGTCCTGGTCATTTTGGGGCATTTGATCAGGCCCTAATTGGTCCCACTTTCACTAACCTCTTCCTGTGTCAGGAGGTGAGTGCCACCACCCCACATCTAAAAACACATTTATTCTGGTCTCAAAGGTCAGGAGAAGGAAGGGCTCGTGGGCACCAGACTTCTTGTGAAGAATTGTGGTTTTTTTCCTTAAAATCACCTCTCCCTACTCCCTGCCAAACCAGCCTGTGACGTGTGTCCACAGTTCCACAGATGTGGGTGGTCCTGATGCCCTGCACAGCCCCGACAGGTCATAGCCCACAGTCACTGTAGCCAATCAGAGAGGAAG
This sequence comes from Hyperoodon ampullatus, assembly GCF_949752795.1. Classification (NCBI taxonomy): domain Eukaryota; kingdom Metazoa; phylum Chordata; class Mammalia; order Artiodactyla; family Ziphiidae; genus Hyperoodon; species Hyperoodon ampullatus. Next base: position 102,228,365 of record NC_136924.1, on the reverse strand, counting down.
TCGTCAGGGCCCTGTTTTCACCTGTCACAAGTTTCTTCCCTTCAGAGCAAATAGGTCTCAAGCAGCTGTTTACAAACTCACAGAAATCACCATATTGAAAACTAAAGATTATCAGCTAAGGCCAGAAACTATGGAGAGGGAGTTGGTAGTGGAATTTCCAAAATGGGAGAAGAGAAAGATTATCCACTGAGCCTTCAAATGGGAGGTTAGCAGAGCTGCTCCTTCGCCCGTGCTCCAGAACTAACGCAGGCCCCGTGGTGTTGCTCTGGGGCAGGAGGGTGTCACAGACACTGGGCAGTGCCCCCGGGTGCAGTGACTGGAGCTTAGGTGAACTCAGCTTCTGCTACTATGTGTGCCCTGATAAAATCTAGGCAAGTTTTTACCTGCCCTGCAGATTGGACCAATATTTTATAGCCATGTTTAAGCTACGAATGACTTGGTACCCCTTGAGCCCCTTTACAATCTGTCTTTTTCAAGAAGTGCTGATGGCCCTTGCAACAGGGGAACTGGTAGAGACAGGGCGTGTGCCTTTGAGCAGGTGAGAACCACCTGGGTGCTCAGCAAACAACTAAAACGTTTGGCTCTCTTTGTGGGCATCTGAAGAAGAGTGAAGCCAGTGGAGGTCAGGCCATTCCTCAGCCAAGGTTGTGCACTCTGTCCAGTTCAGTTTGCCGTCTGACTGCCTGCTTTGAAAGCATAGTGGGCTTCAGGTTTTTAGCAGTTGTGGAGAATTAAGGGTTCCACAGAGAAGAGGACCATTCTGTGAAGCAGGGAGAGAAGATGAGAGCTGGGGTTGTGGTGACAGAATCAAAGTCCTGAGGACTTTCTTGATTCTGAAGGTGATGCGCCTGTCACAGCATGAGGGGTTCAAGATGTGAAGCCCAGTTGGAGGTGCCCTGTGGGCAGTGGCAAGGCCAGCACCCGGGGCCGCTGGGGTCCAGTGAGTACCTGCCTCTGGAGGCCCGAGCTTTCCGAGAGCGCGGCTCCGAGTGTGGACATGCCCCGGAGCACCAGCACTTTTCCCTTCGTAGAAGAGGAGCAGGATCATGGGTGTATGTTATAGTTGGCAGGAAATTGATTTCTTTTTCTCCTTTAATAAGGATTTCCTTCTTTAAACCCCAAACTAAAGCTTTGATTGGTTAACTAGAACTTCCTTTTGAAAAGCTTCAGAAAAACTCAGGTGTTTCGGGGCTTCAGGAAGTGTGTTGTGGACGGCAGTGGTCAGGCTGGTTCCGGGCACGTCCCCTGGGCTGCACTCTGAGCAGAGCGAGTAGTACGTGGAGCGTGGTTCACGCCCCAGATCCACGTCCCCCAGGAGGTTGTCTGGAGGAGCCGTGGCTGTGGTTGGCACTGCTCTGTGCCCCCCTTTAGTTTGTGGCATTTCCCTCTTTTCCCTTATGTTCTTCTCCTCTTACACCAAAACGACTGCTGTTGCCAAAAAAACAAACACAACCCGCGAGTTAGAACCTGGTCTGGCGTCATCTGTCTCTGGCCCCCTGGCCTGCGGCTGCTGCCTGATTTAGCATCTTTGTTTGTAATGTGCTTTTAATGTAGAAACCCTCTTTGCTGTTCTCAAAATTAGTAAGTGCTTTGTTTCCAAGCTTCTTATACTTAGTGCTCCAGGTCAGTGGACCTGGCACAGATTTTCTTACCCTGGCCTCATAGTACCTGCCCTGATTTGAGGAAACATTTGGATAACAACAGGCAGAGAAAGAAAACCCCCAGTGGGATGTTTTGCCCTTGAATACAAGACCCTCAGTTGAAGGTTTTTAGATCCTTTTTTCATCCAGAGGAATCCCCTTTACACCTCACATCGTGGGTAACCAGGCATGGGGTATCATAGGGAACCGAAGAGCTTTGCTTCCAGTCCAGGTGACAGACATGGGATGGGAGAAAGGCTTCATTGTCTGTCATCTTATGGAAGGATGATCTTAACATAAAAGGCTGCCTCGCTGTGGCTGGTGCATGCCGCGTCCCCAGACACACTTGCACGGTCACCCTTGGGTTCCATAGTTTGGATGCTGAATGAGCCATTAGGAAATGCAGGCATTTCCCACACCAGCTAGAATAGCCACACGCGGTACAATCCTGGGTTCCTGCCATCAGGAGGAAGTTACGAGATCTTCCCACTGCTTCCCAAGCCCTCTTCCCTTATAGGCATTTCTGGAAAACCTATTAGAAAAGCAAAGAGAATTCCGAATCCAGCTTCACTCTCCAACCCCACCCCAAGAGTCCAAGTAGACGGTGATGTGTGAACACATGCATATACACACCTGTGTTTGCGCTGGCTTAGTTTCATAATCTACAAGTACACGTTTATATGTTGTGCCCTAAGTGGTACTAACAGTACTAGTGAAGCTTCCCCAGGCTTCTCATCCCTTGGCTCTGGCTTACACTGGGGACCATGCCACTGACCTGACAGTGTTCCCGTCAGGCTTTGGGGAGAGCAGAGCAGCCAGGCGCCCGGGGGAGGGGGGGCCACGGGGCAAGTGTCCCCAGACATGAGCAGTGCACACTCCCCAGCCCAGAAAGGTGACAGACAAAGCAGGGGAGCAGGGATCTTGCTCAGGAACCCCAGGGGGCTGCTTCGCTTCCAGGCGCGGGTCTGTTAGCACAGCTCCCTGCTGTCTCTTGGTGTTCAGTGTGTCTGTAGGACAGTGGAATCCTTAGTCTCTCCTGAAAGGGGCCTCAGCATGGCCTTCAAGGCCTGGCCAGTGAGTTAAGGGGTTCTGCACCCACTTTTCCTGATCCGTTAAGCTTGGGGTGGAGGGCGGGGGCAGGCAGCAGGCGGGTCCCCAGGCGTGGTACAGAGGCCAGAGCTGTGCCAGGGACGGTGTGCCTGTCCGTCTCCAGCCTTCCTGCTGTGAAGCCTCGCCTTTGCCTTCGTCTCTAACCCGTGCTGTTGTGCGTTTTGGTGTGTTTCTTTGTGAGTTGTTTTTATTTACTTGTGTAACTTTGTTTTTCCGTTATTGTGAAACTAAGGTGTTGTGCTTTTAATTTTTTTTAACAAGTGTCACCATTCTTATTTAAGAGAATAAATTCCAAACAATCTTCAGGTTTCTGAGTATTTCTTTTCCTCCCCTTTTTCCTGATTGGAGGGTGGGGAGGGGTCGCTCAGGCAGGTCTTAGGAGTGGGTGTGAAACCACGGTGCCTCAGGATTCTCACTCGTGGGCTGGGCTCGGGAGAGAACGTAGGTGTATTAAAATGGGGAAACAAGCTGTTTATACCTAAAATACAGGTTCCCATTAGTGGAAGGGCCCCTGTTTGAGGGGGGCATGGTGGAAGGCATTTTGCTTCCTTGCGTGGAGGAAGATGCCACCTGTGTCCCCCATTCCGTCATCCTGCAAGAGGGCCCTGAGGCGGGAGCAGGTGAAGGAAAAAGCTCTCCGTGGAGCCTGCCTCTGCCTGAACCCAGGCTGTGCCCTCCTCTTTCCTACTGGCTGGTACCGTGGGGACCGGAGCACTTGGGCGCCTTGAGGCTCTTGCCTGGCGTCAGGGACAGTCCTTGCTCTGTCCTCCCAGCTCTGTGTGTTTCTGTGACCTGGACACAGAGGCAGGGGGTCCAGTTCTGCTTGGCTGCTCGAGCCTGGAGGGTTGAGCCCCCTTCTCACACACACTGTGACCTTGGCAGCGGGGCCTCTGGTGCCGGCCGGCCCGCCGACTACAGGGGCACAGCCGTTTGGGTGCTGAATGGGGCCAGGAGAGGGCACATCGGAGGGGGACGCTCAGCGCCAGTCTGCGCCCACCATGCTCTAGGTGATGGTGGCCTGGTGTGAAGCGGCCTCCTGGCCTCCCCTCCACCCGGCAGCCCCCTTGGGTCCCCGCGCGGCCACAGCAGCATCACTGGGTTGGGAGTTGGTCCCGGCAGGGAGAGCTCCTGCCCCTCCCGGCCTGCTCGCCGGCCTCCCCCTTCTCTGAAATCAGTCAGTCGGGTCTGTCCTGGGCCCTGCAGAAGGCTGGGAGAAAAAAGATACGGGCTGAAGACCCTGGAGAGCTCCCTTTGGGTCGAGTTTCTTTCTGAAACTTGAAGCCCGTTCTCTTTTTTTCTCATCGGTTCCCTGGCCCTTCCCTCACTGGGACACTGCCCAGGAGGGCTCCTGCATGCGACGGGGGCGCAGGAAGCAGTGAGAATGGGCTGCCCTCTGTTCCCGTCCTGTCCCCTGAGGGACCCACTGAAGACAAGCCCCTGCTCGGGCCTTGCTGGGGTGTAACAGCCAGCAGACAGCTTCAGGAAGACTCCTCCCCGCACGCCAGGCCCTTTCACAGAGCTCTACAACCTCACCAAGACTCCGAAACCAGGCCTTACCTGGCACCTCAGATCCAGCCAAGCATCCAGCAAGTGCCAGCAAGTAGATCCATCGTAAGGGCCTGCGGGGAGAAGGCGTGCACGCTGGGGTAACGCCTCTCGCTCCGCAGTTGCTCTGGGGGCAGCAAGGCTTTGCTCCAAGAAGGACAGTGGGTGAGAGGTTGAGTCACCCTTCCACCCAAGCCAAGCAGACCTGACCCCGCCCTTGGTGGTGTCCCCCGGTGAGGTCAGACTGCCCCCGTCACTCACAGAGGGGCGTTGGCACAAAGGGCAGTTTGGGGACACCTTCCGGCAGAAGGGGGTCCGGGGCCCTAGCTCTGCCTACTAAGAACAGGCTCCTGGGGCCATGCTAGTGATTGCTAGAAGAATCCTTAAAATGGAGTCAGAATTTCTGTTGCCTCTTACGTGTTCTTTACCTCTATTTCTGTACTCACCAGCTCGCCGTGACTGTGCATTAATCGTATGAAACTGTCCCTAGTATGAGTTCCTATTCTGTACTTCTGTAAAATGTCAGGGTTATTTCCACTGTGTCACTGTTGTTTCATAGTGTCCTTGCCTGGAATTGTAGGTCTTTAGTGGTTATTTTGTGTTAAGGGGCCCCGGTTACCGGAAGAGCTCGGGCCCTGCAATTCAGGCACCTGCTTGCTTCTCTGCGGTTCCTGCGCCCCGGGTCCCGATGTGACTGGGCCTCCATCACAGCTGACTCCCCAAGAAAGCTTGGCCCTACTGGGAGCCTCTGCAGACCTGTGCTGCCAGACGGGGGCTGGGGCTCTGGAAGGACCTGGGCCTCAAACACACAACAAAATCGGGGCTGTTTCCGTGCAGAGGCCTAAATAAACACGTTTTCATTCAGTTCTCGTGTCCTTCCAGGGTAATGAAGCCGGGCATCAGTGGAGGTGAGTTCCTGAGGGTGTGATCCTCCTGGCACTTTGCGGCTGCTCAGAGATGAGACCTAAAAAAAAGTGGGATTAGGGACCTGAGGGCGAAGAGTCTGTCAGGCGCCTGAGCTCAACCTGGTGCTGAAGGAGAACAGCTGATGTTGTCACAATACGGTTATAATAGCCTGTTTATTCTTGTTCCCCTGTTTGCTAGAACTGAGTCAGTATCTAGAAAGACCAGGCTGGAGAGACCAGCTGTAAAATTTCCCTCCCACCATTTGCCACCAGCATACTTACCTGGGTTAGTACGTTCTTCCTCTAGAAGAGAAGGCTCTGCCCTCGGTTCTGTCTCCTGTGAATTACTCTAAACCAGCTCCCTGCCTGCCTTCAGTGGGGCATCAGCATTGCTGGAGGCCCAGGAACACAGGGATCCGGGTGTGGGGAAGGCAACCCCAGTGGAGGCTCTGGGCCCTGGGGCGACGGGGCTTGGCCAGCTGCCTGCGGGAAGGGCCAGAGTCTTGCTGCCCTTGGGGGCTGCTGAGAGCCGACAGCCGTGCTCCGGGCCGCTGCAAATACCACACCAAGGGGCCGTCGTGTTTACAACCGGGAGAGCCCCCGCCTCTGCTGGAGTCTCCCTCAGATAAAAATAGGGAGTGAAACTTGAAGTGTGCTCACGGCTGTCAGTCTCCCCCAAGTGTTTATACTGGTGAATCTGCCGTTGGGGCTGATGTCACACGAACTCATAGAGAACAATTCAGGAAGACGCGTAATGGGGTACAGCTAGTGTGTAGCACTTACTGTGTGCGAGGCACTGTCCAGACGCCTTCTGTATACGCATCCCTCATCTCATCACACCGTAGGCTGTGAGGAAGGTAGCATTTTGCAGACTGGATCGCTCGGCCCCGTGACTGACCCAGGCAGAGCCGGGTGAAGTCGGTACAGGACGCACACAGTGCCGCCCCCTCCACTCCCGTGTCCTCCAGCCTCAGCTTGTCCGCATGGGGCGGCGGGAAGAGAGCTGCGTGTCGGCTCCACCAAGATGACTTTCTAAAAACACGCACGAACGCCCGTGTCATCTGTGAATGTGCATTTGGTTATTTCCGGGAAATACGTGTCCCCAGATTTTTAGCAGTGACCCCAGGGCTGGGAATGTGCCTTTGCAAAGAGGGTAGATTCCAGAGCAAAGGGTTTCATCACTGGTACGTGAAGGGGGAGATCAGAAGAGACGGAGGAGAATAATGATGTTGAATCGACTGCTTTTCATTTCCTCCATATCAGCACTCTGATCAGTTCAAACGACACTGAGCCTAAAGTCGTGCTACTAAGATGTCCCTGCACATGGACCCTCCCTGCCCGTCTGGAAGAGCCAGGCTTGTGCTCCGGGATGACGTTCAGTGCTGCTCTTGGGCAACAGTCTAGCTGCTTCTGACTTGTACGCCTGCTGCTTATTTCTCCTCTACACTCGCATTTTATCACACTTCTCTGAGAGGCCCCGGGGATGGTGGAGCTGACGGTTTCCTTCTCTTACTATTGATGCTTTACAGCTGCCATTCACAGCAGTTGCCTGGCTTGGCCCTGGGTGGGGTTGGCAGAGGAGAGGGAGAGATAAGGGTCTGCCTCTTTCTGTCCTGACACTTTGAGCAGAATCACCCATGACAGGAGTTAAACACGGACATTCTTACCTGTCGGAGTTTGGGCAGCTCCAGATTCCACTCACGTAAAACGACGCTTAAATCCGGGCTAAGCGTGCATGTCATTGCAGTGAGCATTTTGGGTTCTGCCATGTTGGATCAACTTGGGTTGGGCACAGGAGCAGCTCGGGAGGCCTGAGCATGTCCAGGCCCAGCCTCGGGCAGGCGTGTCATGACAGGCCCTGCAAGCTCATAGAGGATGTTTCTGGAAAATGGAAAAAGAAGAAAGTTGGGGACGCGGAGAAAGAAGCAGTGTTTTTCCCCGTCGTGTTCCCATGTCTGCTTTTCTCCCTGGATTTAGTGAGTGGGCCTTCTGACATACCTGTCAGCCTCCAGCACTTGGCCTCTGTCCCCAGGCCCCACGCCGGAGGGCTGGGCGGGTGGACGGGGGCCAGCAGGATGAGCAGCATCTCCGTGAGAGAGAGACTCCTCTGTACCGAAGGACAGTGGAGGGCGGGGCACCTCTGCCCAGCACGCGGACCGTGTGCCCCACACGGCCCTTCCCGACGGGCCCTCCACGCGCTGCCCTCCGAGGTTCAGGATGCCTCACTCTGGTGGCAGCATCACTGCTCTGTCCTATTGACCTTGTCCATTGGGCCGCGGTCCAGCATCTGGTGTGCTGGTTGGCCTGATCAGTGAGAGGTGGGAGATAGTCTGCTGTGATTTCCAGGCAGGGCTCTCAGGCTCAGCACTGTTGACGTTTGGACGGATAGTTCTTTGTTGTGCGTTGTTGGCTGTTTGCAGTATCCCTGGCCTCTTCCCACTGGATCTCAGGACACCCCCCTTCCCAGGTTGTGACATTGCTAGGTGACCCCAGAGGAAAAGATCACCTGGTTGACCCACCACCATTCTAGACTAAAGTCAGGAGAAGTAAGGACAGGCCCTAAATGTAAAATTAGTCTCCATTTGATTGTTCCCTGTAGGAGACCAGGGAAGAGAGTGCGTGAGGACAAAGAAAGTGACACAGACCACACTGGACGGCAGGGCCTGCCCGCCCCTGTCAGGTTGTGGGCACACGCCTCCCAGCATGTGACGCTGTGTGCACGTCGGCAGCTGTGCCGGTACTGTGTGTGCTGTCAGACACCGAGGAAGTGTTTTAGAACAGGAGTCCGTTTTCCTGAACCACAGTGAATCGCCCTGCGCCCCAGAATGTGCTCATCTTCTGAGGTGAGCACAGCCTCGGAGAGCAGAGCTGGGTCTAAAGGGAACAAGGACAGATCTTGAAGAGAAGACGCAGCCTGTTATCCTTGCTGTCTTCGGTCATTCATCTCTCTGAGCCTCAGTTTCCCCATCTGTTAAGATCATAAAATGGAAAGAAGGCTCCCTGCTGCTCTACTTCGTGAGATTGTTGTCAAGAGCAACTAAGCTGAAACGTGTGGAAACTCGTTTATTTAAAAGGATTACAGGAATATCATCTATGATCATTGGTGGAGATTCCAGAAAATGCTGGCATAATCAGAGTGAGAGTGAGTTAGGGTTATTTCTGCTGACTGGGCGATGCATCCTGCGGGGTTAGGACAGGACGGCCTGCTGGGATGTGTTCCCAGCCAGCAGAGATTTGGGGAAACAGAACAGTGAGGAGGGCTGGCCGTGTCTGGTCCTGAGACAGTGGGCGTTGAATCTCTGCAGGGCTTGGCTAAATTTGGCCTTGCTTGTTCCTCAGCCTGCGTGGATGGGCTCTGAGGTCACCTGCTAACTCCACGACACCCTGGGGGCTCTTCACTGTAGCAACGGAAGAAAAGCAGTCCTGGATAGGTTGACATTAAGCTGAATTTCAGCACCCACGTGAGAGTCAGAGGACTGTGCAGGATTATAGCTTCTCTTAGGCAGAGGTAGGGTTACACGTGGGCCTAGGGACGGTGTGGCTCCCCACAAGCCCCCAGGGGCCCCGAGCCACCTCCCGGCCTGGAGTCAGCGCAGGGACAGTGCTTCGTGGGTGCCCGGCTGGCCGCTGGAGAGGGCTCTGAACTCCCAGCACCAGCCGTGCAGGCCCCCGTGCCCGGACGTCTCAGGGACCGGCTGACAGATGAGAGCGCAGGTGTGACGGGGCCGAGGTGCGCCTCAGGTGGTGCTTGTGGGCATTGCTGGAGGGGCTTGGCTCCTCTCCCACAGCAGATCTACATTGTCTGGGGGGAGGCCGTTGCGGAGATGCTGTCTTTGGAAGGAGCCTGTCTAGGGCCTTTCGTCGCGAGGTGGGTTTGTCCCTGTTGATCGTTGGATTATGGGCAGGGCCTCGCTTCCCACCTTCCACGGCTCAGAGGCCAAGCCCGCTCTGGGGCTGTGCAGCTGACCCCCCGAAAGCCCCTCGCAGCCAGCTTGGGACGCACTCTGGACTGAAGTGCCCCAGAGGGGAGGGGTGCAGTCTGAATGCGCATCTTGGAAAAGATCATCCTCTGGCGGTGCCTGGTGGGCAGACGCGTGGTCCTCCCCTCCCTTCCCACCTCTCCCCTCCGCGTGCTCGTACGGGTCTGGTCCTTCAGTGAGCGAGATGCTCCCTGGGGCTCAGCTGCTCTCCACGGTGAAGCGAGGACATGCGTTTAGAGCATCAGGTCGTTTGAGATGGTGGCTTTTCAGAGCCTTCCTCCGTGGAGTCTTGTAGGACGTTGGCATCTTCATAGGAATTTCTCTGTCCCGGGCGCTAAGGGAACGGCTACTGTCTTCACAGGTGGTGTTCCTGCCTCTTCTTGGGGTCTGGAACAGCATCGAGCTCCTTGAGACACGCAGAGGCCCTCAGTGTTGTGTGTCAAGATGAGGAAACTGAGACCAGATTATGTCCAACCAATTCCTTAAAAGTATAGTGAGGTGTTGCTCTAGTTCAGATACAGGCTGAGACCTTCCATCTTGATTGTTTATTCAAGACGCTTTACCGAACATTTGCTCTGCTGCACTGACGGCACCTGAACCACAGGAGGCTGGGAGAGCCCTGTGCGGCGGCGGACAGGACCCTCCAGTTTGGGGTGCACTCAGGAGGTGGATGGTGTGATGAAGGCGCACTAGAGCCCTGGGGGTATGGAGGGGCCAGCAGCAGCAGGCAGAGGGCCGGGCTGGGCTGACCTGTGGGCCACCCTTATCTTTACCCACCTCTTATTAAGATTTCAGAGGCTAGCCCCACGAGTGGGCTGGTGGACAGGCCCCTTACCTTGAGCTGTAGGGACCCTCCTGATCTGCCGACCGCACCCATGGCTCCCATGTGTGCACAGGTGTGTGCACGTGGGCGGCCAGGTGGGAACAGCAGAACTGCAGCTAGAGCTCAGCTCTGTGGGATTTAAGAGAAAACACAGCAGACCCCAGCGCTTTAGACAGCAGAGAGGTGGCCGTTCTGCGGGGTGACCCAGCTGACTGTTAAGGGTCAAGTCGAGTTTCATCTCTGAGATATTTCGACACATGAAAGATACGTTATCAAGAGAGCTACACGAAGCCCTGTTAAGGTGTTTTTTTTAATGGAGACTCAGGTACGTGCCTTAAAAGAGACCTCTTTGCCTGGGTCAGTTAGAGTGACGTGCGCCAGGATTTTCACCTGCCAAAAAGACACCTTTGGGAGATGCACTAATAGCAGCAAAAGTCACGTAATGTTAGAAAACTAACGTAACAGCACAAGTCCCCTGGGATCCTGCAGACGGGGAGCCAAGGGCTGTGGCGATGGACGAGCCCCTCAGCTTCCTGCGGGGACTCTGCGGGCTGTAGGCTCCCGCCTCCCTCCTCCCACCTGGTGGGTTTCCTGGGACGGTTCTGACTTGTCCCTGTTGCGTTTCCCCTCCTCGGCCTCTCGGTCACTGCCCGACTCTTGGTAATTCAGTATCTCCCCCTTGCGTCCGCGTGACCTGCTTTTCTCTGTGCCCCGCGTGAGCACGTGGTCCCCCTGGACGACGAGGAGACGCTGGGTGTGGAGGGGCAGTTCGCGATCCCGCCCCTCGCTGCACAGCCACACGGCCCCGGGTGCCGTCCAGGCCCGGTCTCCTAGGGCCTGTGGACATCAGAACCCTGGGTGGCAATAGCGCCGGCAGCGCCCAGCGGCGGGGCGTGCAGCCCACATCACAGTCCTGGATCAGTGGGTCGTCCCTGTTCCTTCATCACCTGCTTCCCGAGCAAACGAGCATCTGACACCCTCCTGTCCTGTGACCTCGGGATGTGCTGTGAACACTACCCCCTGACAGCAGGAAACCACAGAAGAGTCTATCGGAGGGTCCACGTGCAGGGGCCGGAGTCACCTCACTGAGGCAGTGCTTGGAAACTCCTTCCTTTGGCCTCCAGAACCAAAGCGCCGGCGAAGTGTGCGGTGTCCTCCAGAGGGAGAAATGGCCGTGCGAGGCCTCAGGCATGCGGCCGGCCCAGCAGTGTCTGCTGAGGCCCAAACCAGCTGTCCCAGGGCCCTTCTGAGAAGGCCATGGAAGCAGCCCCAGTGAGCCTTTCCCCCAAGGTGGGCCTCCTCCTCCCGCAGACACCAGACCCACTGCCCCGCCAGACGGGAGTGGGCACGGGGTCCCGGGCAGAGCGGCCGCCCACTCCTTGGACAGCTGAGCAGCAGCTCAGCTGGCAGCTTGAGTGGCAGTGAAGTGGGGGGAGTGGGCTGCTGCTTCCCCACGGGGCCGCCGGGCCACTCACGTCACGGGGCCCCTGTCGAAGGCAGCACCCCACAGAGGCAGCTGTCTCTGGTCCGGACAGCAGTCCTGCCCCGGGGTGGCCATGCGTTGCCGCAGAACTGCAGCAGGGACCCCCTCGCAGCCCCGTGAGGTCGGGGGCTCCTCGTGAGGAGGGCGACCTCTTCCCCAGGGTGATTTCACGCGTGTTGCCAAGGGCTTTGGCAGCGCTCGTCTGTCATCTGAGAGCGGGTTCTTCCGTGAGGAAAATATTTCCTTAAGGATGATGTATGGAGCTCACGCAGGCAGTGACTGTCCCAGAGCAGGGCCTGTCATTCAGGCTCAGAGCCTTTCTCTTATTTAGGGTGCCACCCAGATCCTGGAGCTGTTTCCCTTTGGTCTGTGGAGCTGGAATTGGCCTCCAGTGACCTGAGGTCTGCTTGCCTGGACTTAGGGAACAGTCAGCCTAGGAATGATCCCAAATCCCTCGTCCCAGTTTCAGCTGGGAAGCCCCTGTGTGTTGCCGCATCAAAAGCATGTGACGTGGAGAGTCTGGGGGTCTTGGCCTGACCCTGCTGGTTCACCCTGACTTTCCAAACTGCCCTTCTGCAGCCTCTGCTCTCCTGGGCTCCTCCGAAGCTGACGAGACAGCGAGGACCCGGGGGCGGCAGGTGGGGGTCCTCTGTCTGTCGTGGTGTCAGAACCACTGCCAAGGCCGCCTCCACCATTACTTCCTTCAGTGTCTTAATTTATCATCACCATCTGGTTAGTCTGGCAAATGGCCCTTTGCTCAGGACAGAGAATCAAGGATGCTGATTTTGTTGATTGTTTGTTTGTTTTAATTCCCCATGACATTTTAAGGTGATGGCCCAGGACTGCTAAGCACATTTTGGCAGCTGGTGAATTTTGGGTACTTGCCGAGCGTCCTCTGAGTGCCACCTTCCCTTTGGGAAACAGCCTCCATGGGGACCCGGCCCTGAGGGAACATCCCGCTTTCCCTGGTCGCTGAAAGTGGGTGGAAACCAGAGGGGCCTGGGGCCTGACCAGTGAGCGACTCCAGCCCTCCTGCCTTTTACAGCGTCTCCAGTGGGAATGTCTTAGGCCTCACGGCCCACAGCCTCCTCTCTGTGGGGACTGATGTGTGAATGATCTGAGTGTTTCTGGCTTCGTTTTTGTTGATTGTGGCCAAGCCCAGTATTAAATTAACATCTCCCCTCCCTAAAGCCCTAGACTCTGGGCTTGGGGTTGGATGGTCCCCTGCTCTACACAGCCTGTGGAAACTCCAGAGAATTGACGCTGCGAGGAGGGCAGGATGTCATTCCAGACGCCAGACGCTCCGCTCCAGGACATTTCCATGGAGTCTCTGTCCTTCGTCATGAAGGTCACGGTGGGGAGGACATCGTGGTGAAGACGCCCCTGTGGGGGAAGGCAGAGCAGGACTCCAAGGAAACGTGCCTTGGCGGCAGCACGCCAGGCCTCTGAGCAGACGCTGTGCTCCTGGGACTCGGGTCTTGGCCCCACCGCTCACCAGCTGTGTGACCTTGGGCAGCTTACTTACTGTCTCTGAACCTCGGTGATCTCACTTGCAAACTGTTACCTACCTTAAAGCTGTCGCCTACCTCCGTGTTCCTCCAGAGCGCCCTCCTTGGATCCCTGGGTGGGCCACGCGCCCCTTTTCCATGCTCCCGTGGTCCTGCGTGTGTGCTCGAGCCCTGATGCCTCTACACGCCTGGAACCATCCCTGTGAGGACTTTCTTTGCCATGCCTGGCCTGCGGCGCTCAGAGTAGAGAGCATTTTCGCCTGCGTTGCTTCCCCAGTTTCTCGTGGAATTCCTGGCAGACACTGTGCGTTTCCCCCAAGGGTCTTCCCATGAGTGTGTTCCTTCTCTACCTTGAAATTGCTCAGTCTGAACTGATGATGTGAGTTGTTTTCCCTGAAGTGACATCTCTTACTCTGTTTTTCTTCTACCATCTAAAAGAAATACTGGTCTTTATTCCAGATTCATGGAATTCCCCAAAACTTTGTGCTCGGGTAGTTGCCACCCATTTATTTCCCTTTCCGTTTAAGGGCAGTTGTCAAAAATACATGATGGGAAGGACAGGATCAAGTGGTACTGTAGTCGGGGACCCTTGGCCTTGTCTTTATCGAGATGGGTTTTGATGAGGAGAAAGAAGGAGGCCAGGAAGGCTGGTGTTTGGAAAGGCTGGCCCCGCGATTAGAGCCTGTGCCCTCGGAGGGCCTGGGGGCGGGTGTGGAGACTGTCGAGACCGTGTCCACCTGCTGTGCTCCCTGCCTCTTCCGTGCTGTCATCTGGAGACCACGTGCTTCCTAATTTTCCACACGCCCTCGTCCAGCATCAGAGCTCACACTTCGGGGGCCCTGAGCTCAGTGTTGAAGGATAGTCCGGGGGTGTCCAAAATGAGGCTCCCGGGGCACCAAGACCGGGACGGGCAGATGTGTGCACACGGCGCAGGATTCGTGCCCAGACCCCACGGTTATACATTTACCTGCATTTGTAAGTGAACACGCCCCAGGTCTTGCTTTTCAGAACGAATCTCTAGTGATTTGAAGGGTGCTGTTTGGTGGGAGATCCTGGTCACTGCAGCAGATGTGCTGAGACTTTATTCCGTGACTGCCTGCGTTCACAGGGTTATTTCTAATGATTTTACGAGGAGGTTTGGAACGTGCGCATGACAGAAGGGCCAGCCTTCCAGACGTTTTCTGCACAGCCTCTCGCGTCACAAAAGTTACTAAATCAGTGTTCCCACCCCGTCCTTCAGCGCTTCATCAGGGGGCTTCTGGGCTTCGCCTTAAGACCACCTGACACTGGCCGGTGTGACTTCACCTGCTAAACCTAGTGTCGGTCCCTAAAGCCGAGAGTGTCACTGAAGCCAGGTGCCTGCCCTGGCGGGACGCAAGGCCCTGTGCCCTGCCCCGCCCCGGTGCCTGCGTCCCTCCACCTGGGCCCCTTCCCTGTGCTGCTCGCTCTGCTCAGAGCCTCTTCCCGGCCTTCTGTGTCCAGTAACTGTCGTTTGCAATCCAGGGCAGATGGATGCAACAGACTTGTACAGGTGGGTGGTGAAAATGTTCCTGGACCTCAGCTGTATCACCTGACTCATAGAAGAGGGAGGCAGTGTGTACGGGGCACAGAGATGGCACCTGCACAGATGCGCGTACATGCGTGTGTAAGTCACTGCGTACTCGTAGTAACCCTGCGACGTGGGATTGTCCTTGTTCATGGATCAGGAAGCGAGCTCTCAGTGGTCGTGTGATTTTCCTAAGGTCCTTCAGCTGGTCAGTGGCGGAGTCCGTTGTCTCAGCGGGTCTGTCTGACTCTGCACCACATGTGACGTCCTGTCACAGTGGACACAGGAGAGTGGTCGGTGGGCCTCTTCTGCCCAAACGTGGGGTCACAATGTGTATTAGGAAGGGTAACGATGGAGATGGGGGAGGTGAGGGGCGCATGACGGCGACATCGGACACCTGAGTCCTCAGAGTCCACGAACCCATCGCAGGCCTCAGATTTCTCTTTCTTTCTTTCTTTCTTTCTTTCATTTATTTATTTTTGGCTGTGTTGGGTCTTTGTTGCTGCACGCTGGCTTTTTCTAGTTGCAGTGAGTGGGGGCTACTCTTTGTTGCGGTGTGTGGGCTTCTCATTGCGGTGGCTTCTCTTGTTGCGGAGCACGGGTTCTAGGCGCACAGGCTTCAGTAGTTGTGGCATGAGGGCTCAGTGGTTGTGGCTCGTGGGCTCTAGAGCGCAGGCTTAGTAGTTGTGGCGCATGGGCTTAGTTGCTCCATGGCACGTGGGATCCTCCCGGACCAGGGCTCGAACCCATGCCCCCTGCATTGGCAGGCGGATTCTTAACCACTGCACCACCAGGGAAGCCCAGTCCTCAGATTTCTTCGCAAAGGAATGATAGAGTCTAGAAACCGCCATCGTGGGCCTCCCAGAGCAATAATTGACCAGGCAGGGTCATCAGTGGATCTTGAGCCCCCTGACGTGGGTATTCTGGGAACAGGTAGTCCAGGGTCTCTCCGCATCCCCCCACAGATTACGTATTAATTACAAAGGGGAAAAGGTCTCTTTACCACAGAGACGTGGGTGGGCACCAGCTCAACCAAGCCGTCCAGCTGGTGTCACCAGGACCGAGGGGGCCTGACTGTCCTGCGTGGGTGCAGTGGGAGGGGCCTGGAGTCGTCCACAAGGTGTTCCCGTGGAACAAAAAGTCTTGCCATGAATCTAAACGTGAGACAGACAAACCCACAGTGTGAGAAGCTCTGCAGAACGGCTTACCTGGACACCTCAGTAAACCAGCCAGATGCAGTGCCCGAACCTCGACTGGGTCCCGGACCATGGGATGCGGCAGCAGGTCCTGAACTGAGCGGGTGGGGACATTGGGTCCTGGGCCGTTTTGTGGGGGGCAGCGGGTCCTGGACCTTGTCGGGGGGCAGCAGAGAGGACTCCCTTCTCAACAGGCTGCTTTCCCTTGAGGGCCAGTCCTGCCCCGGCCCCCCGGCCAGTGTGCGCTGCTCCCCAGGCTGTCGCGCCGCTGTAGGGCAGATGTGGGGTCTTTTGTCTCCTGCCCCCTCACACCAGAGGCCTCTGGGCTCTCCCAGCTGCCGTGTCCGGCTCCCTGGCCTCGTGGGACGGCCGCCCCTCCTTCCAGGGAGAAGTTCCTTCCCTCGTCACTGTCGCTGATCCCAGAACTTTGCTTCTTGCTTGTCGTGCAGGCCCGAGCGTGAACGGCCTGGAGGAGCCCAGCATCGCCAAGAGGCTGCGGGGCACCCCGGAGAGGATTGAGCTGGAGAACTACCGCCTGTCGGTGCGGCAGGCGGAGGGGCTGGAGGAGGTGCCCGAGGAGACGCAGGCCGAGCACAACCTGAGCAGTGTGCTGGACACGGGCACGGAGGAGGACGCGGCCAGCAGGTCAGCCTGTGGGGCTGCGTCTGCAGCGGGCAGGGGAGCGGGGCCCCGAGCCCAGCGGCCTGGGTTTGCATTGTGACCCGTGACTGGGCGGGGCGTGTGACCTCTCTGCCTGTCCCCTCGTCCGTGTGAGGGGCGGCAGCACCAGGGCGTCCTGAAGAGTCGTGCGAGGGCCCCGGGGTAGAAGGTGCTTGGGACAGAGCTGGGCACGTGTAGGCGCTTGTAGGCGACGGCTGCGGACTGCAGCGTCCGATGCCTCAGCTGGTCGTCCTGCAGGGCCTGTGAAATATATAGGGTGTGCATCTCGCCCCCTCGTGGTAAGGAAACGATGGTGACCAGGCCTAGGATGGAGGGTTGACTGAGGTTCAAGCCCAGGGTCTCTGGTCCACGTCCAGGGCTCTCCGTGTTCCCTGCCACCTGGTGCTCCAGCTCCCCATCTCGTTAGTCAGAAAGGACCAGTTTGTTTGCCTTAATTCAGAGATTCAGTACTTACTGAGCGCCTACCAAGACCTTAACCCTGCTTTTCATTGAAAAGGAACAGAAAAAATGTGCCCTGGGCTGGTGTTTACAGGTGTGTCGGGGGAGGGGCTTCCACAGGGAGGCGACCGTGCCCCTGTAGGTGGGTTCCATGGAGGCTCTGGGGTGACTCAGCCACCGGGTCGCTGTGCAGTCTCGGGGAAGCTGTCTCATCTCTCTGGGCTTCTTTTTTTCTCCCGTGTGTGGAAAGGAGCAGAAACCTGCATCCCAGGGCCCCTCGCAGTGCGTGGTGCCGTCCGGCTGAGCCGCGTGCACCTTTGGGGAAAGTCTCTGTCCTTGTCCGCGCATTCCCGCCACCCACAGGCCTGCCTGGGTCAGTGCCCAAGTCAGGGCTCAGCAGGAGACCCCACGGGCTGGAAGAGAACAGGGCAGGCAGGTGGAGTGGAGTCAGGACAGGCGGACCCCCGCAGCCCCTCTTGTGGAGCCTCCCCAACCAGCGCCCTCAGGACGCAGCGCTCCCGAGGTGGGGCGGAGTGGTCCTGCAGGAATAACGTTTCCTGCGCTGTGATCTGTAAACCGAGGGATCGTGGGGCAGGAGTGGAGGTGATGTAGCCTGGGCTTTGCAGGAAGGCGGAGTCACAGCCTTCGCGGCGGGTGACGTAGAAGGATAGGTCAGTCAGCACCCAGTGGTCCAGTAAATGCCCCAGCGTACTCAAGTTCCCATTTGAAAAAGCACTAAGTGTGGATGCTACGGAAAGTGTAACGATGGTCTCGTCAGCGTGCGGCGCCAGAGCAGCTTGTCTCTCTGTTCCTCCTGGAAGCCGTAAGATGCCTCCGTCCTTCCTTGGGAAGTCATCAGACTTGAAGATGAGAGATGACAGGGTTTCCAGGAGCTGACCGGTCCAAGCGGGGACTCACCCTCCTCTTACCTCGGGCGCCTGCGGTGCAGGCAGCGCGCGGGGCGCCGCTGGGACGTGACTCTGCAGGCAGACAACCCAGACTTGAGGCCTGGCGCCACCTCCTGCTCGCTGGGGGCAAGTTTCTTACGCTCTCTTGCCCTCCCTTCCTCATCTGCAAAGGACACAGCGCCTCAGAGGTTTGCTTTGAGGATTAAACCAAATAAAGTAGTGGGCACAGTGTCTGCGCCCGGTGGGCAGTTGCTGTAATCACTGTCTTACCTGTGGATCCAAGCACAGCCCAGGCAACCCTCACTAGGAGCGGCAGCGTGGTGATTCCTGTTTGGGTTTCCTTGAACAGGTGGTTTAAGTGCCAGAAATCGGGCTTGCCTTGAATTTGCTCTGGGGCCGTGGTGACGAAGCTTCACCTGCATCAAAATCACCCGCCGGCTCGTGAGAGCACAGACAGCTGGGAGGTTTCTGTCCCAGTCCGTCTGGGGTAGAGCCCAAGATCTGCATGTCTCAGAAGTTCCCGGCTGGTGCTGTGGTCTGGAGACCAAACTGTGAGAACCACTGCTCTAAATTTCTCAAATGTCCCTGATGCGACACGTGCGACACTTGGTCGAAGGATAATTCCTGGCCCCGCTCCTGCCAGGGTCTCACTCAGTGGGCGTGAGGTGGAGACCAGGAACACCTGTTTTGACAGATACCCAGGCGATTCCCATCATGTTCGCGGTTTCCTTCACACAAGCAGAGAATCTTGGCCGAGGCCTCATCAGCTCCATGACCCTTCCTTGGAGGGGCGGGAAGGGGCATCTTCCAAAGGGGGCCCTGGAAACAGTACTTGAATTTTCTCTGGGAGAGCCTGGGTGCCGGGGCAGGAGAAGGCTGGTCTGGTTTCCGTGTTTTCTCCTTCCTGTGTCGGAGAGGGCCGGAGCCCAGGTGTGCTTCCCAGACGGGCAGCCAGGGCTGCAGAGGACTCCCTGAAGGTCACAGGAGACAGGCCGGCCAGCCCAAAGGGTGACAGCGTGAGGAACAGCCCCTCCTGCGAGGCACGCCTGACTGCTCCCCTCGTCACCCTCCACCCGCAGGGTGCCGGCCTGAGCGCGGAGTGGTCTCCACCGCGTACAGATCGCAGGACCCGGCAGGTCTCCTCCACAGGCGGCTCAGTGCTTACAGGGTGGGCGGGACCTCGGGACGGCCGCGCAGGACAGGGCATTGCTCGGAGACGCTCTGATTACCAGCGGGTTAACTTAAAAGGGAAGCCACCAGCAGCTTCAGGTGGTGTCCATCCGCGGCGGCTGCCCGAGTTCCCAGATCGACTGCGGCAGCCAGGAGCCGGGTCGTGACCTTCCTCCTGGGTTTGACGGGGTGACCTGATGTGGCTGGACGCTGGGGGTTCCTGACTTCTCACCCAGACCATCCCACCTCTGGAAGCCCGGCCTCCTCATTTGTGGGAACAGGGATGATAACAGTGGCTGTGCCCTTGAGCTACTGTGTGATCAGCTGAGCTGATCCATGTGAAGTGCCTCGTGCTCCAAGCACATCCTCTTCCCTGGATCTGCCCCTCTGCTGGCTCTTTTAAGTCTGGAGCAGACCTTGTCCCTTGAGAAGCTGCTCCGTTGACTTTGCATCCTCCTGCCAGCCCAGCGTGGGCTCGGTGAGAAGCTGGCGCCTGGGGAGGTCCGGGGAAGGCGCTGTGAGAGGAGTGATCGGGGCACAGCCAGCGGGGAGGCTTCTGCTCCGCGGTTCCAGCGGGACGCGCCAGCTCCGCCGATGGGCTTTGCTGAGGGGCTTCGCAGGGACCACCTCCCACCCTGTGAACTCGGGTGCAGCCTGCCTGGCCTTCCTGGTTGCGTCCCTCGTGTGCTTTTGCCCGTCTCGGCAGTGCCAGGCCAGCGATAAGAGAGGGTGTGGTCTGGGAGGCTGCCTGGATCAAATAGCCACACGGGGCAGGATGTAGTTACAAATGTGGAAACAGATCCCTGCTGTCGTGGAGAGCTAGTCTTGACGACTACATTTTCTGGCTCTCGTGTCTCCTGGGAGGCCGTGTCCTGAGGTCCCTCTCTCCTCCCTAAAGGACAGGGAAGTCGGTTGTCTTGTATTCTGTTCTGCTGTAGGGATTCTGCCCCCTGGACGTGTTCCAGGCTGTGGTCCAGGCAGGGAATGTGCCTCACACAGATCCTTTCTCCTGCCCCTCAAAGGCCAGACCCAGAGGTTCAGGCGCTGGGAGCAGCCCGAGAATATATCATAAGATGAGCCTTGAGTAGTGACCTCACACTGGGAATCTGACATGACGTGGGGAGCCTAGCCAGACCCGGAGGGCTGCTCTGAGGGCCTGTGGACGGTGATGCCTAGGGAGGAACAGCTGGCAGTACCTGTCCATCTCTCTCTGTCTTTCACCAAGGCAGGCAGGGTGGCTTGCCCGTGTCCCATCTCCAGAGGCGCGTGGCACTCCAGAAGGATGGTTGACCTTCCGCCCTGTTTTTATGCTCTGTGCCTCCCTTGCTATTCTCCGTGGTCCTTGAGCGGTCACAACTTCAAGTGGGGCCTCATCACGCTAGCTGCCCTCATGACATGGCACGGGGAGGGGCTGCCCTGAGCCCACCCCCCAGAGAGCTGCCCGCCGACAGCTGGGGCCCCAGTGTGCCTGGCCTGAAGGAGGGCAGGCTGGCCTCCCTGTCCACCTGAAGTGTCGCAAATCGACCTGAGGTTAGAGCTGAGCACAGGAGGCATTCTTACCCTGATTTCACGTTTGAAAGATGTTAAACGACACACATGGGCTCACACGTTGTCGTTAGTTAATACGAGTGAAGAAGTGAAATCACGACGATAAGGCACAAACCATGGCTAAGTAGACACGGAGGGCTAATCAGACTCCAGAAGACAGGCTTTCTGTGGTCCACATTCTTATGTCTTCCCACTTGAAACTGCCTCGTACAGACCCCCACCGCCCTGCATTTACCGGCCACCTTGTCTGGTCCTGGTGTTCGCATCTTCTCTCCCCTGACACTGAATATGTTTTCTGTGGCAGCTTTGTGACGTCTAGGAAGGGCACTGTGAGCAGAGACAGTCAGTAAATTGTAGTTGAATGAATGAGTGAAGTAGGAGTTGCCAGACTGAGCTGCCGGCACTGAGGAGCTGCTCTTTCTGAGTTCAGCGGCTGAGCTTCAGTAGGTGCTCAGAAACGTCTGCTGAATGCATGCATGAATGAGTGTGTAAATGTGTAAACAAGCGAATGGATGGCTGGAGGACCCGAGTGTAGCAAAGCGTGATGCGGTCAATAAAGTCTCACTCCACTAGGGGTACCCACTACAAGCCGGTGTTCACACCCCCTTCCCGGCATGGAGAAAGGCTACAGGACAGAACCCACTGGCGGGGCTGTGCTCACAGCCCTTCTCCGTTACGGAGCGGAGCGCGGAGGCCAGTCTGAGAAGGGTGGCTCCCGTCCCCGCGGGCTCAGGCAGAGCCACTCTCCTGGTGTTAATGTGTGACGACACCCACCGAGCCTTGGGGTCCACGTTCCCTGTGGAATGTGGTTGAGCCCGGTCTCCGGGTCGGCTGATGCTGGTGACCCAAGGCCTTCACCCCAAACCACGCTCTTAGACTCTCCATCCTGACCGGAGGCCCCAGGGAGTCAGGCCTCCCCGTCAGGCTGGGCATCCCGGGGCTTAGGGTCTCCTCCCAGACACGGGCGGCCGGGCCAGGCTCTCTGCGCAAGGCGGGCGCTCTTAGCCCCGGGAGCAGGCGTCGGGGCCCTCGCGCAGCGAGCGCCTCTCCGCAGGGTGGGGGCTTGTCCAGGCGCCCTCACCCGCAGCGCTGCACACTGCGCTGTGGGGTTTGGGAGCGGGGCCCGGGGCCCCCTCTCCTGCGAGCGGCACCTCCGCCAGCCCGCTTCCTGCCGGCGGCCCTTCTTCCCACCCGCGATCCTCCGACGAGACGGTGCATCCACGGGAACGGACGTGCTCTTCACCCTCGGGCCCCAGGGTCGTGAGCTTCGAGCCTGTGCTTGGCGGGGCTGCCCCGGCCCGTGTGACCCGTCTCGCCCCCCATTCACCCTCTGTGCGCTGGCCCCAAGGTGTCGTCCCTCCCTTCCCGCCCGGCGGGTGCCTTGCCGGGAGCCTCTGCTTTGAGCCGCCCCCTTCTCCGTTCTGTGGCCCCCTCACTGGGTTCTGTGGTCACTTCTGCAGCAGTTCTGAGTCCGAGATGGAGGAGGAGGAACCGCCGCTGCCCCCCTCGGACCTGGGCGGCGTTCCCTGGAAGGAGGCCGTGAGGATCCACGCTCTTCTGAAAGGAAGGAGTGAAGAGGAGCTCGAGGCCTCCAGGAGCTTCGTGGCTGGGGAGGAGGACGCGGAGGACGCGGAGGACGAGGAGGACGAGGAGGACGAGTCTAGTGAAGGTCAGAGTAAAGCCTCTCCTCCCGACCCGGCCTGAGTATGGGAGGCTTCTGTGGCCGGGGTCACGTGGCATGCCTCCCGCAGGCCCCAGGGGACCCACGAAGGGCTGTCCGGGTAGAGCTGCACGCAGAGGCAGATGAGGGCCTCCTCCAGGTCAGGCCACTCGTCCTATCCTGTTCCAGCTAAAGGAACAAAGGGAACTTAGCTTTCTGGGGGTTCCCTGGCTCCTGGTCCTGGACGTCGGAGGCTGCCGAGCATTGAGGAGGGAGGGCCCCCCAGGGGGGGTCACCTGTGGTGCGTGGTGACGTGCTGGGACCCGTGTCCTGGTAGGTCGGTCGGGCTGGCTCTAGATTCCTCTTGTCTCACACTCGAGGTGTTGGGTCCTGTCCCGTCCGCCTGTGTGATCCCGAGTGGTGAGAAGAGCTTCCTGGGCTCCTTCTCTGGCCTTTGTCGGAGAGTCATTCTCCCTGTTCCGGCTGCACCGGGCCTGGAGTGGTGAGCAGGGCCAGGCAGGCAGAGACCTGAGTCCGCGGGACCTCGTGTCTGCTCAGGCCGTGCTCTCCCTGTGGGGTGTAGACAGGACGAGGAGGACATGAGCCGTTAGCCAAGGAGCCTGGCCCATGGGGCTGGCCCTGGAGGGCTCTGCGCCTTGCAGCTTGTCTCTCTGTTCCTCCTGGAGTTCCCTGTGCTCGGCGGCCAGTCCCAGCCCAGGCTCGTGTGCTCCAGCTCAGTGAGGGCCGGGCGCTGACCGGGCAGGGTGCGCATTACCCGTGGTCCTCAGCTGGCAGTGGAGCCCCGAGCTGGCGGCTCTGACGAGGTCGGGCGGCAGAGGTGGGGCCTTCCTCGGGCTCCTGGAGCCCCCGTGGCCCCGGTCCTGCTGTAGGCCTCCCTCCCACCCGGAGGTTGGGGTGGGACCCCAAGGCAGCACGTGGGGCCTGCACACCGCCCTCGTGTGAGGAGCGGGGGGGGGATGGCGTCCGGGGCTGCTTCCTCCGCCGGCTGTGTCTGTAGAGCCGAGTGCCCCGGCGTGAGTCAGTGGGGATCGCGTGCACAGCCCGCCCCAGGGAAGGCCACTCGGCTTGTCTGTAGCTCCAGACACAGCCAGGGGTCGGGGCGTGCCCCCTTTTCAGGAGAGCTTGGGCCTGCTTCCCTCCCGAGACCTGATCTCCTGGACGTGGAAGTAGCGTCCGGCTCCAGCCTGCGGGACGGGCTTGGAGCGGAGGAACCTGGGGATGACTCTTCTCTCTGTCCTCTCCTCCCCGTCTCCCCCCACGCGCTGCTTTGCTGTGGGTGTGGAAGGAGAGTACTGGCCCCGGGACAGAGAACTCCTGCAAGGCCAGCCGCTGGGGCACCTGCCAGAGGAAGAGGACATGGGTACACGTGAAGGTACCTCTGCCCACCTCCACCCCGGCCCCTGGCAGCCGTCCAGCCGCCCCCGAGAGCAGGTCCCCCGTGGAGAGATGGGGTTTCCTAGAGCTGCAGCGGCGGGCGAGGCATCCAGCCCTGGGCGCCCCTGTGCCCCTTTACCATTTGCTGCCAGTCCCTCATCCGGTTACGACTCAGCTCCTCCTCTGATGTGAGCCGAGCACCCCACGTCACGGTCAGCTCTCAGAAGTGGCGGGGCCAGCACAGGCGCCCGGAGCCCCTCCCCTGTGCCTGGGCGATGAGTCCCCAAGGCTGCGTGCACTGGCGACACGCAGGCACGCCCCAGGGAGAAGGGTTGCTGTCTTCCCCTGCTTGCCTGGAAGGTGGAGAAAGGGTCTGCGTTTCCTCCTTGACTTAATGTCTTCGTCCGAAGACAGTTGGGCTCTCTGGTGGCTGCTGTGACTCAGCCCCGTCCAGCACCGCCAAGGCCCCTCGACCCTAGAGGAAGCCCTTAAAGGCCAGTGGCTCCCAAGAGAGCACACGGGCTGCGACCCCACGCCCAGCACAGCCCCCATCCACGTTCGGTGGCCTTAGCGGTGAGTTCTGCCCACGTCACGTTCCCTGTTGCTTGGAGACTAGGAGGTTGTCGTTTTTGTGATGAAGCCAAAGCCAGAGCCAAAGCCAGTTGCCCAGTTAGACTGCAGAGAGTCCTTCTGCTCAGGTGGCACCTGCTCTTGCTGCCCGAAAAGCCACCCTCCCTCCTGTAGGGTCCCCTCCCCCAAGTTGCTGGCTGTCCCTTATTTTAACCCAACTGTGTGGCATGGTCCAAGCACTGATTATGGGAGCCCTCGGGGCAGGGGTGCGTGCAGATTCCTTGGGCCCCGAGAGCAAGAACAGCCTGAAGGCGGGGCCCCTGATGAGTTCTCACCTGGCTAAGAAGCCGAGTCTTATGTCCAGGGGGGGATCAGCGGGGCACCAGTAGAGTGTTCGGGAAGAGGGCTTTGACCTCAGAAAGGGCAAAGAGGGATTGACTTCTTGTTCCCATGAATTCCCAGAGCTCTGGGGTCTGCAAGACAGACTCCGCTTCCTCCCCACCGTCGCCTTCCCTGACCCCACCCCCACCTCAGCCCAGTACGCTGCATGAGGCCCATTGTGGAAGGGGATGTTTTTCTCTTTAGCTGCAGAAGATAAAAACTAGAAGCCCAACAGCGTCACTGTCTGCTCCGCGTGAGCCGGCTGGTTCGTGGCAGGACTGCCCTGTCCCGCCCCACCTCTGTGTCCACGCGGCAGGTGGCCATAGGCACGGGCTGTGTGGCCAACAGAGCCACATCCTTGGGACCTTGGGAGGCTGGCCCTGCAGAGGCCAGTTGTGACCCGCTCTTTTCTCCTAACTGGGCACTTGGGTCCCTCAGTCGCAGTTAAGATGAAAAGAGCTTCAGAAAGGAAGGTACTTTCTGCATCGGAGGGGAGTGTAGGACTCTCTTCATCCACATCGACAGCTGCATGAGGCTTGAAGGGACTGAATCAAGTTGAACGAGTAGAAGTCGGGCGTGTGTGTGTGTGTGCACGTGTGTGTGCGTGTGCTTATTCTCAATTCATGCCTCTTTCTGATTCAAACTGATCCTGGCAAATATGGTAACTTTTCCTTCTGTTTCCTCTCCTGTGGTGTTTGATCCTTCCTTCCCTGGACTGTTTACTTTCTCCTTCCTTCCTTCCCGTCATCTCTCCCTTCCTCATCTCCTCTGCCTCTCGAACCTGGTACACTAGCTGGGAGCCCAAGGCTGCAGCAGCTCGTAAATCCAGCCGATCCCTTGGAGATCCAGGCTGACGTGCACTGGACGCACATCCGTGAGAGCCAGGAGGAGCGAGTGTCACCGGCCTCTGAGTCCCCTCCTTCCAGAGGTAACTCCTCCGGGTGCAGGGTGCCTGGCACCTCTGTCCCGCTTCCCCTCGGGCTGCTGGGGACTCTTCTGTAGGGCGGGGCCCCCAGGCTCCTCACAAGGAAGAGCCAGCGGAGCTCGTCAGAGGCTATGTGAAGTCTCGGTGGGTAAGAGGTGGGCTGTTGTCCGCTGACGCGGAACAGTGAACTTGACGTTGGGAAAACCAAGAATTTGCTGACTTCGCCCGTGTCACTAGGCAGGGTTCTTCCTTCTCCACTTGGAGGAATGTCCTGTGCTTTTCCTCGTGCGGTGTGTCTCGGTGTGAGTGTGCACGGACAGGATGGGGTCAAGGTACCATATCTTGGGCTGAAATGAAGTTTTGAGAAGAAATCGATATCAAGGAGGCCTCTGAAGTAGCATCGTCACAGCTCTGGGTTTTAGGGGAGGCGCTCTGCATCCCATGGCGGGGTGATGATGAACCTTGTTCTGGCTGCTTTTAAGGAAGGAAAGGAAAACCTGGAGGCCGTTGGGGGCGTCCTTCCCGTGCCCGCCCTCGGCGTGCCCGCCTTGGTGCTTCACCCTCTGTCTCTTGCTCACCTGTCTCCATGTTTGCACTCGGTGCCTGCTGGGGACACAGCCTGCAGGATGCCGAGGGCACAGAGTGGGTGGCCCGGCCCTCATGGGAGTTAGACACCTTCGCCGCAGGCAAGGCCCACCTCTTTAACCACGTTTGCAGCCGCGTAAACACCCAGCAGCTCTGCAGGAGCTGAGAGAGAGCCTGCTGACGGGGGACGCCACCTTGGCCCCCCCGTGCTCTCTCTCCTCTCCCTGGCCCGACGCCCCGCTTGTCCCTGGTCGGTGCCGGACGGGCCTCGGGCTGTAACGTCGTCCGTCTCTCTTCCGTGTGGACTCCAGGAGGACCTCCGCTCTCCTCGCCGGAACGCTTACTCCTGTGTAACTTTGTATTTATCGTCTGTTTCAAATTCAGGGCCCGACCTTCCCTCCGTTCGCCGTGCAGCAGTGCAGGCCTGGCTGGAGTCGGTCTCCGGAGGTTGTCGGGTGATGTTCGTTCTCTGCCCGCTCACCATAACCACTCTCTTGGCAGCTCTGCTGGTCCCTTAACCCTGGACTTCCGGTGCTGCCGCTAGCGCATGCGCGGCGGAGGGCGGGGGCACGTGCATGCCTCGCTCAGGCCGCCGCCCTTGCATGGACCAGACACGCACCACGCGCCCTCCTGGGAAAACCAGAGCAGAGCAGTAGTGCAGTCGGGCGGGGGTGGGCGTCGTTTTGTTAGTAGAGATCAGGTGAAACCAAAGCCAAAGGACCGTGTGCAGCACTGAGGCTCAGAGTCCGCAGAAATGAGGCTGGACAGTGGCTGGGTGCGGGGTGGAGGATTCTCGTAACAGTCAGCAAACCTCCCGGGGTGCCACGGCTGAGGCAGTCAGTACTGGGGTGAGGGCCAGGCTGGGTCTGCAGGCCGAGGTGCAGGGCTCCGCAAGCTCTCAGGCCACGAGGGAGCCAAGAGCCCTTGCTTGTCCTCAGTGCACTTTTCGGAGGGGGGGTGTTTCTCAGCGAGGGGCTCTGGCATCCGGGCAGGACGTGGGACAGCCTTGGCCCCCACCGGTTGTGAAATGCAGAAGGGCCGGGTGCCCCTTCCGGGCGGGCAGGATGGTTGCCCCGCCAGCTGCCCGTTGTCCTCCTTGGCTCACAGGTCAGGAGGCACCTTCACGCCGAGCTGTAGAGAGGGCTGCGGTCACCCTCTCCTAGTTAGTTTTGTCCCCAGGACGGTTGGACGAGGCTGAGGTATCGGGACGTCCCAGCGGCCGCCGAATAGACCAGAGCTGAGCGTGTCGGCGCCGCCTGCTTCCTTGTGTGTGGCTGCTTCTAGCACCCGCTCCGTCCTAACTTGGATTAACCCCCAGTTCCCTCCCTCAAGCTATGTCTCTTTCAGCGTTGCTGCTGCTGCATTGATGCTTGTCGTGTATTTTGATACGTGTGACAGTCGTTCCTTTCAGGGCGCCGTTGAGGACCGTAGACTCCTAGCCCCGAGTCTGCGCAGATGTTTCTCTGAGTAGGAGAACCACTGGGGGCCGCAGGGCCAGGTCTGGGCTTGGGCTGCTCTAGTGTCCTGTGTCTGGAGCCACGCCAGGCTGGGGAGTCCATGTCACGCTTGCTTCCAACGGACTTGCCAACACAAACGTGTAAAATTGCCTCTCGATGCCCGGCCGCTCACAGACTGATTCTAGCACGCGTGTGGGCCTGGCGGGCACCCGCCATGGGGCGGGCCCGGGTTCTGTCCCCATCAGCGGCCAGCTCGCTGTCCCACAGAAAGCCCGGGGAGGAGAGGCTTGTTTGCCTCAGAAGCCCCCTCCCCTGGTGTGTGATGAGTGAGCAGCAGTGCTGGCGCACAGAGGTCTCGGTCTATGGAAGTAACTGAGTGCTCTCGCCAGGACTTCTCCTGGCAAATGCCATCGTCACAGGAGGGCGTCCTGGCCCTGCCTCGTCCGTCCCAGACCGATTTCATAACACTCTCCAGAGCGGGTGTGCACCATCACCTCGTCTTAATAAGCCGAGTGCACAGAAGGGGTGGTGAGGATACGTAACAGCTTAAGGAATTATTTAAAAACACCAAGACTCACCCACCTGCCACCTGGGTCAAGAAATACATTCCTTGCACCTAGAGGTGCCCACCTCCAGGCCATCACGGCTGTCTTGTCCCCAGTTTCCTTGTGCTCTGACCCTGTGGCCGCTCACGGTCACTGCTGGTTACTGCACAGCCCCAGGCGCCAGGGATGCAGCTTCACGAGGCTGGGCTGCTGGCCGTCGAGGGTCTCGTGGTCCTTTGGCCTGGCCTTGCGTTTCAGCAGGCTCCTCTGCTGCCCAGCCTGCCGGGCTTGACCCTCAGGCCAAGTATGTGCGGGTCAAAGGCCAGCCCCTTTCCTGAAAGGAGACCTGAGAAGAGCCCCCAGGAGCCCCGGGAGGAGGGACCCCTGGTCCAGGCAGCGCGATGCATCTGTGGCTGCTTCCTGCTGCCTTCTTGTAACCTGAACTGTAGTCTGAGTTCTTCTTGTGCAGGGTTGGGAACAGGTGTGAGAGTGTGTGTGTGTCTGAGTGTGTGAGTGTGTACGTTAGCCTCCTTGCTCAGGAGGAATGAAGCTTTGCTGCGTTTTGCGGCGCTGAAGGGCTGGTCTTGCGTCCAAAAAACGAACTTTCCACCTCCCCTCGTCCCTCTCTCTTACGCTTAAAAAAAGTACGTGTCTAAATTCTCCCAAGCGGGGCTGCAGCCCTGCTGGTCGGTCACCCCCCTGCACAAGGCACTGGTGCCAGGCTGAGCGGTGGGGCTGCAAACAGACCCCCCCAGCTGCCTGGGCTCCGTGTCTTCCCTGAAAGGCAGGGTTAGCAGCCCCCTCGAGGGTTAAGCGACTCGTGCACGCTTTGCAGCTGGGTGCCTTCCTGATCCGTGTTCAGGAGGCCCCGCCCAGCCCAGCCCCGCCCTGCTCTCGGAGACCTCCCGGCCCACCGACTCCCACCCAGGCAGGCTTCTCCCCTCTCCTCCTTGTGGTCGTCACGTGATAGCCCTGGGAGTCCCCTGCCGATGCGTCTGTCGTCTGTCTGTCCGTCCGTCTCTCTCCTCTTCCTTCCTTTGAACGTCTCTGCCTTGCAGTCCCATTTGACGAGGACGACCTGGAGGAAGACGTGGACTCGGAGCCAGCAGAGATAGAAGGCGATGCAGCGGAGAACGGGGACACGGGGGACACTGGCGCAGAGCTGGGTGATGGTACGGGGACCCCAGAGCCTCCCCCAAGCGTGGTGCCCGCCTTCTTCCTCCCGGGGAGGGAGCCGCAGTGGTCTGAGCTCAGGGAAGACGGAACGCACATTAAGACGAAAGTGAGGTGCTCAGAGGAGCGGCTGTTAGGGCTCCTGGTTCCTTCCTTGTTCTGCCACTAATCTGAAGGTGTGTCGCTTCACCCACCCTTTGGACATGGGCTGCACTCGTTAAGTCGTGGGGAGAAACCGAGCAGATTCAGGGCTTCCTACGAGGCCTTTAATTCAGCTGCTGCCTCTGGAAGCTGGTACGAGGAGGAGATGGTGTTGAGGGGGAGGGGCAGGGACTGGGCTGGGAGGTGAGAACGGGCGGGGCTGGGCGCTAGGAGCCTGGAACTGGCGGCAGGGGTGGCAGGGCCAGGAGGGCTCCGAGTCCCCTCCCCGAGGCTGGTCCTTCCTGTGGAGCCGTACGTGTGCTCAGGAAGGCCCGCACCCTCAAAAGAGAGGGGGTGCCACGGGTGTACTGGGGCTCCGCGTCACAGGGGATGCTGTGTTGATGGACGAGTCTCAGGAGGGGGACCAGTGGGCAGCGCCTGGCCAGGATGCAGAGCCGGCTGGACCTCACGCTGCAGCTGATGGCCTGGCGGCTGTCCTCTGAGGAGCCGGGAGCCTGACAAGGAGCACAGCCTCACTTGAGGTCTGTGCTCACTTCCCTCGGCAGGTCAGCACTGGTCGGACGACGTGCCATCAGAGACCGACACGGAGCTGCAGCAGGTGGAGGCGGGAGTGGGACTGGAGCTGCGGGTGTCTGAAGGCGAGGAGGAGCCACCACCGGCCTCGGCCTCGGCAAGGCGCCCAGAGAGAGGTCTGTGTGCGAGCCCCTCCCCTCCCTGCACAGCCCCTTCCCCTGTGGCACCTGTGCAGCTCACCTTTGGACCTTTGGACGCAGATCCTACACTGGTGACACGGCCGAGGCCGGGATGCCCTGGGAGCAGTCCTGCTGCAGCGCGAGTGGGTGTTTCATCTTGCAAATCCTGCGTCTGTTTTCTCAGGTCGCTCCCAAGTCTCCAGCCCCAGCCGGTCCCCTGAGGAGCACTCGGTCCTGTCCTCCCCAGCCCACAGCCCCAGGGCACAGGTAAGGACTTGGGGCCCACTTTGGAGGCAGAGCTGATGGGACTCCTTAGGGGCCTTGGTGTGAACCCAGTTTTTTATTCCCTGTGCTGATGGGCTGTTGAAAACAGGAGTGGCCCTGGGGCTCCCGCCCGGTGTGGCCTGCTGTGCGCCAGGCCCACCGCTGAGCTTCCCACCACTGTTCTCTGTGCGTCCACACAGCACGCCGTTTTAAACATAAATTTATTTTTAAGTTAAAACAGTAATATTTGTGGGAGTGCTGGTTTGATACAACAGATGTGTTTTTTCTCAATATTATGCTAAAATGAATGTATGATTTTCTAAATTAAAAATACTTGTCCAGGTGACCAGTGGTGTTTGAACTACGCACTGAAGGATGCTCCGTAAATAGATAGTAACACTGTGTCCTGTGGAGCACGTTTTTAGGGGAGGCCATATAGAGGGCGGCCGGAGCTCGAGGCCTGGGGCTACTTGGCTTGGTATTTGGGGTCCTGAGGAGCAAGGTGATTTGGGGGGTTTCATCTGCAGGAGGCCGGGGCGTGGCAGGACGGGCAGTCCGGGAGGCAGACTGCGATTGATGCTGTTTTAAAGTCTCACGTCAGAGACCTCGGACCTCTGGGGCTGGTCGTTGGCATCCTATGGCTGGTGTCAGTTCAGGGCCCAAAGAACCAGTGCATTTGGGATGAACCAAACCTGAAAGCTTCACATGTTCACTGGGTGAGGGGCTCTGGAGCTTGACAGATCAAAAAGGGTGGTGTCCTCCTGGCCCTTGATCGTGGCCCCCACATGGAGCGGGTGTTTCAGGAAGCGCAGGCCCTTGGTGGGAGAGCACGCCCGTCAGAACCCTGCCTTCTAAGCAGCTCCTGTCACCTTGCTTTCCCACAGGGCGCCCGAGCCCCGCTCGCCTCTGAGGCTGCCACGAGGGGATTGCCCGCGGAGAGCCCTGTGCCAGAGCCAGAGCCAGAGCCCCGCCATGGGGAGCCCACAGCCGGCACTCCCGTCCGATCGCAGCCCGAAGCCAGGACGCCGCCCTCGCCTGCAAGCCCACAGCGCCGGCCCCCGCTGGCCCCCCTCCCCATCTGCTCCCAGCCTCAGCCGTCCACCGAGGCCACCGTGCCGTCCCCCACCGTGTCCCCCATCTGCTTCCAGCCTGTGCCGGCCAGGACCTCCACCCCCCTGGCCCCCCTCCCCGTGAAGAGCCAAGGGGTCACCAAGGACACACTGGGCAGCCCCCTCCCTGGGGACGAGGCCCTGAAACGCAGCGACCTGGTGGCAGAGTTCTGGATGAAGAGCGCAGAGATACGCCGCAGCCTGGGGCTCACGCCCGTGCGACAGGGCCCTGGACTCGAGCCCAGATTCCAACCCGCGCCCCTGCAGGCCTGTCCAGCTGAGAAGCTCCCCCAGGGCGAGGGACCCTGGCTTCTGAAACCCACACCTGTTCCTGGGAGGCTGGGGCCGCCCGCCGCTGGGGGGACCCAGCCCTCCCCGCCCACCCCGGGGTCCCCACCTGGCAGGGAGCCGAAGGGCGCCCGGGCGGAGCACAGAGACCTGTCCAGCAGCTCAGGGCTGGGCCTGCAGGGCAGCTCCTCCCGCACCAGGACGCCCGGCAGCCAGAGCTTCAGCACCTCCGACTCCACCATGCTCACGCCCCCCTCCAGCCCTCCGCCCCCGCCTCCCGACGAGGAGCCCGCCACCCTTCACGGGAAGCCGGCCCTGGCAGGGCAGCTCGCAGCCTCGGAGCCCCGAGCCCCGGCCGCGTGCGCGCGGACCCTGCGGGAGCCCGCCCAGCCGCCCCCGGAGGAGGCACCGAAGCCATTTGTGGAGAGCGTGGACGAGATCCCCTTCGCGGACGATGTGGAGGACACGTATGACGACCGCACGGAGGACTCGAGTCTGCAGGAGCCCTTCTTCACGCCCCCCTCCCGCTGGCCCTGCCCCGAGCGGCCCCTGGCCCAGGAGAGTGGCCGTGGGCCCGAGAGTGGGGTCCCGCCGCAGAAGCGGGGGCTGCCGCTGGTCTCCGCCGAGGCCAAGGAGCTGGCGGCCGAGCGCATGCGCGCCCGGGAGAAGTCGGTGCGCAGCCCGGCGCTGAGGGACGCCATGGCCCGGCAGCTGAGCAGGATGAAGGAGATGGACACTGTGGCCACCGCCCCCAGGGCCCCCAGGACCCCGGCGCCCCGCAGAGCCACCGCCGTGCCCCCCAAGGGCCCCGAGGAGCCCACCCCAATGCACAAGGCCACGAGTGAGGAGGTCCCGTCCCCTCCCTCGGACTCAGGGGGCCTGGACGGCTCGGTCACCTCGTCCGAGGGCTCCAGCGGGAAGAGCAAGAAGAGATCTTCCCTCTTCTCTCCCCGAAGAAACAAGAAAGAGAAGAAGCCCAAGGGTGACGGCCGGCCCCCGGAGAGGCCCAGCCCCAGCGCCCTGGAGGAAGCAGCAGCCAAGCCCAGGTCCCTGTGGAAGTCCGTCTTCTCCGGGTACAGGAAGGACAAGAAGAAGAAGGGCGATGGCAGGTCCCGCCCCAGCACCCCTTCCAGCGGGACCGCCGTGGACGCCGGCAAGCCGGGGGCGTCTCCTGTCACGAGAGCAGGTACAGCAGCACGGGGGCCCCTCCCGGGCAGAGCGCACGGTGCGGGCTCTCCAGCCCCTGCAGCTCCCTCGAAAGACCCACTTCCCCCGGGGCTTCCTAGGGAGAAGGAAACTAAACCCAGCAGGACGTTCTGAAACTAGCGCGCAGCTGGGTGGGGGCCGCCGGGGGCTGTGACTTCCCAGGGAGGGCCTGATGGTGAGTGGCTGGGCTCTGGCGCCAGACGGGGCCCCTTCGGTGCATGTGGGCCCAGTCCCGCCCGGATATACGTTAGCATCCAGTCTCGCGGCTCCGGGTGCGGGACAGACCCAAACCGGGGAGAACCGCACCTTCGCTCCCTTGCCCTGGCTGCCGTGGGTGTGGAAGCGGGGAGGGTACCCCGTGTGGCCACCGGTCATTGTCCCTGCTCTGCCTCTGCCCCCCCAGAGCTGCGGCCCCGGCACCAGCTGAGCTGCTCGGAGGACTCGGACATCTCCAGCGACGATGTCCTGGAGCGGACCTCCCAGAAGTCCAGGAGAGAGGTGGGTGGGCCGCGGCTGCGACTCCGTCCCCTGTTCAGCGCCCCACTGCAGCCGACGCGCAGCTGAGCCCCGCGCCTGGCCCGTGTCCAGGCCGAGACACGGCGGGAGCTCGCCTCTGGGCCCGAGCCGCCTGTGTCAGGGCCAGTCTGAGGGGGAGCGCATCCCTCTGACCACAGCTGTCCCCGGGCCCCAGGCGCCCTCCTCATCCACGCCGACAGCGAGTCTGGGACCCCAGCCCTAGGATCCCACGAGCGCCCCGTCGCCGGGGGCCGCGTAGGGAACACTGAAGTCAGGGCTGCGCCCAGGACGTGCTGACCTGTCACGACGTTATGTCCGGGTACGTGATAACGTCACTCCGGTTCCGCCCCGAGTACGCTATTGGGGTGCAGGAGCTGCGTGGGAAGCACCTTGTGCTGAGGACACACGAGCTGCGTCTGCGGGGGGAAGGGCCGTGGCGTATGCAGGCGACTCGGGAGAAGAGGCACAGGTGGGCGAGGGTGTCGTCCGCCTCTCGGTCTCCTGCGGGTCTGAGCACCTTCAGAGTAAGAACTGAGGGGTGTGGGACACCCCCAGAGCATGGGGCTGCGTCAGCCGGCGGGTGGGGAGCCTCCTGCAGGCCCCCACGGGAGCCTCGGGTCCGCGCAGTGGGGCACGTGGTTCCTCGACCCTGCTTCAGGCGGCTGTGAAACAAACCTCTGAGTTTCATTTCATTTCATTTAAAAAAGCAAAAAACTAACTAAAAATGACTTATTTTTATTTAAAATGTTTATATAGAAAAATTAATACAGATTTTAAAAAAATCACCTGTAGCCCTGTCAACAAGAGATAACTCACGTTTCCCACTTTGCCTCAGTTTGACTCAAATACAACCAAACCGTGCAGCCTGGTCCAGGGCGTGAGCACCGGCCCCGGAGCTGGCAGCCACGTTCCCGGGGCTGAACCCCCAGAAGTCGATGAAGCACCAGCACGTTTTTTTTTTTTTTAATTGAAGTGTAGTTGATTTACAATGTTGTGTTAGTCTTAGGTGTGCAGGAAAGGGATCTAGTTATACATATATATGTGTGTATATGTATACATATATTCTTTTTGAGATTCTTTTCCATTATAGGTTATTACAGAGTGCTGAGTAGAGTTCCCTGTGCTATATACAGTAGGCCCTTGTTTATTATCTATTTTATATATAGTAGTGCGTGTCTGTCAATCCCAGACTCCTAATTTATCCCTCCCCTACTTCCCATTTGGTGACAATAAGTTTTTTTTCTATGTCTGTGAGTCTATTTCTGTTTTGTATATAAGCTCATTTGTGTCATTTTTTTAAGATTCCACATATAAGTGATATCATATGGTATTTGTCTTTCTCTGTCTGGCTTACTTCACTTAATGTGATAATTTCTAGGTCTATCCACGTTGTCACAAATGGCATTTCATTACTTTTTATGGCTGAGTAATATTGCGCTGTATATATGTGCATGTCTTCTTTATCCATTCCTCTGTCGAAGGACATTTAGGTTGCTTCCGTGTCTTGGCTATTGTACATAGTGCTGCAATGAACATTGGGGTGCATGTATCTTTTTGAATTATAGTTTTCTCCAGATATATGCCCAGGAGTGGGATTGCTGGATGATATGGTAGTTCTATTTTTAGTTTTTAAGGAACTTCCATACTGTTCTCCATAGTGGCTACACCATTTACATTCCCACCAACAGTGTAGGAGGGTTCCCTTTTCTCCACATCATCTCCAGCATTTATTATTTGTAGGCTTTTTGATGATGGCCATTCTGACCAGTGTGAGGTGATACCTCGTTCTGGTTTGGATTTGCATTTCTGTAATAATTAGCGATGATGAACATCTTTTCATGTGCATGTTAGCCATCTGTATGTCTTTGGAGAAATGTCTGTTGAGGTCTTCTGCCCATTTTTTGATTGGGCTGTTTGTTTTTTTGATATCAAGTTGTATGAGCTATTTGTATATTTTGGAGATTAACGCCTTGTTGGTCTCATGGTTTGCAAATATTTTCTCCTAGTCCGTAGGTTGTCTTTTTGTTTTGTTTATGGTTTCCTTTGCTGTGCAGAAGCTTTTGAGTTTCATTAGATCCCATTTGTTTATTTTTGCTTTTATTTCCATTACTCTAGGAGATGGATCCAAAAAAAAATTGCTGTGATTTATATCAAAGAATGTTCTGCTTATTTTTTCTCTGGGAGTTTTATAGTATCTGGTCTTACATTTAGGTCTTTAATCCATTTTGAGGTTTTTTTGTTTTGTTTTTAATTTATTTTTTTATAAAGCAGGTTCTTATTAGTTATCTATTTTATGCATATTAGTGTACATATGTCAATCCCAATCTCCCAGTTCATCCCACCACCACCACCACCACACCACACCACCCCGCCACTTTCCTACCTTGGTGTCCGTGCGTTTGCTCTCTACATCTGAGTCTCAATTTCTGCCCTGCAAACCGGTTCATCTGTACCATTTTTCTAGGTTCCACATGTATTCATTGATATACGACATTTGTTTTTCTCTTTCTGACTTACTTCACTCTGTATGACAGTCTCTAGATGCATCCACATCTCTACAAGTGACCTAATTTTGTTCCTTTTTATGGCTGAGTAATATTCCATTGTATATACATGTACCACATCTTCTTTATCCATTCGTCTGTCGATGGGCATTTAGGTTGCTTCCATGACCTGGCTATTGTAAATAGTGCTGTAATGAACATTGGGGTGCATGTATCTTTTTGAATTATGTTTTTTTCTGGGTATATGCCCCGTAGTGGGATTGCTGGGTCATATGGTACTTCTATTTTTAGTTTTTTAAGGAACCTCCATACTGTTCTACATAGTGGCTGTATCAATTTACATTCCCACCAACAGTGCAGGAGGGTTCCCTTTTCTCCACACGCTCTCCAGCATTTGTTGTTTGTAGATTTTCTGATGGTGCCCATTCTAACTGGTGTGAGGTGATACCTCATTGTAGTTTTGATTTGCATTTCTCTAATAATTAATGATGTTGAGCAGCTTTTCATGTGCTTCTTGGACATCTGTATGTTTTCTTTGGAAAAATGTCTATTTAGGTCTCCTGCCCATTTTTGGATTGGGTGGTTTGTTTTTTTAATATTGAGCTGCATGAGCTGTTTATATATTTTGGAGATTAATCCTTTGTCCGTTGATTCATTTGCAAATATTTTCTTCCATTCTGAGGGTTGTCTTTTGGTCTTGTTTATAGTTTCCTTTGCTTTGCAAAAGCTTTTAAGTTTCACTAGGTCCCATTTGTTTATTTTTGTTTTTATTTTCATTACTCTAGAACGTGGATCAAAAAAGATCTTGCTGAGATTTATGTCAAAGAGTGTTCTGCCTATGTTTTCCTCTAAGAGTTTTATAGTGTCCGGTCTTACATTTAGGTCTCTAATCTATTTTGAGTTTATTTTTGTGCATGGTGTTAGGAAGTGTTCAAATTTCATTCTTTTACATGTAGCTGTCCAGTTTTCCCAGCACCACTTATTGAAGAGGCTGTCTTTTCTCCATTGTATATCCTTGCCTCCTTTGTCATAGATAAGTTGACCATAGGTGTGTGAGTTTATCTCTGGGCTTTCTATCCTGTTCCATCGATCTTTATTTCTGTTTTTGTGCCAGTACCATACTGTCTTGATTACTGTAGCTTTGTAGTATAGTCTGAAGTCAGGGAGTCTGATTTCTCCAGCTCCGTTTTTTTCCCTCAAGACTGCTTTGGCTATTCGGGGTCTTTTGTGTCTCCATACACATTTTAAGATTTTTTGTTCTACTTCTGTAAAAAAAAGCCTTTTTTTTTTTTTTTTTTTTGTGGTACACGGGCCTCTCACTGTTGTGGCCTCTCCTGTTGCGGAGCACAGGCTCCAGATGTGCAGGCTCAGCGACCATGGCTCACGGGCCTAGCCGCTCCACGGCATGTGGGATCTTCCCAGACCGGGGCATGAACCCATGTCCCCTGCATCAGCAGGTGGACTCTCAACCACTGTGCCACCAGGGAAGCCCTGCCATATTTTAAATAAATATTTATTTTATTTATTTTTGGCTGCGTTGTGTCTTCGTTGCTGCTTGCGGGCTTTCTCTAGCTGCGGCTAGTGGGGGCTACTCTTCATTGCGGTGCGCGGGCTTCTCATTGCAGTGGCTTCTCTTGTTGCGGAGCATGGGCTCTAGGCATGGGGGCTCAGTAGTTGTGGCTCGCGGGCTCTAGAGCTCAGGCTCAGTAGTTGTGGCACATGGGCTTAGTTGCTCTGTGGCATGTGGGATCTTCCCAGACCAGGGCTTGAACCTACGTCCCCTGCATTGGCAGGCAGATTCTTAAGCACTGTGCCACCAGGGAGGCCCTTGAGTTTATTTTTGTGTATGGTGTTAGAGAAGGTTCTAATTTCATTCTTTTACATGTAGCTGTCCAGTTTTCCCAGCATCGCTTATTGAAGAGACTGTTTTTTCTCCATTGTATATCCTTGCCTCCTTTGTCATAGATTAGTTGACCACAGGTGTGTGGGTTTATTTCTGGGCTTTCTATCCTGTTCCATTGATCTATGTGTCTGTTTTTGTGCTAGTACCATACTGTCTTGATTACTGTAGCTTTGTAGTATAGTCTGAAGTCAGGGAGCCTGATTCCTCCAGCTCCATTCTTCTTTCTTAAGGTTGTTTTGGCCCTTCAGTCACCCCCTTTAATTTAATAGATAAGTGCTGGTCCTCAGGCTGTAGTTACTAGTTCCTTTGGATTTTTTCACATGCCACATGGGGAAATTACCTGTCTCCTTTTTAACTGCCTTGTTCTGATAATGAAAACCTTCCTCACTCTGGCTTGAGGCAGGATGTGCACACATGGCCAGGTGTGGCCTCCGGGAGGCCCTGACCTGGGAGAAGCGGCTGCCCCTCTCGCTCCCTTCCTGCCTTTGAGCTATTTACTGGGGCTGCCAAGCAACTCTGTTCTAGGCTCAGTGGGTGAGAAGAGGCCACGCTGACTGCCTGCAGTATCCCTGGTGGAAGTCTGTTATTTGTGCCATTTAGGTCCCTTTTTGGTGTATAATCGGGAGATGGCCACCCCCTCCCAGGGCTGCTGTGGCCTGTTCAGGGACACCAGCAGGACAGAGAACTTGGGTGACAGGCAGTCTACCCGGGTCTCCCACCAACTGCCCTCAGCCATCACCCTGCAGTGTTCGGCCAGAGAGAGGAGTCTGAACTTGCACAGAGAAAGAGCTCCTGTGACCTTGTGGTTACTTTTCACACAGGGGGACTGAGGACAGAGCACAGGAAGTTTGGGGCCAGTGAAGGAGGCACTGACTTCTCGGCAGAAGCGTGACCCCTGGCCTTACTCAGGCGGGTTCACTGAGGTGGCGCTGCTGGCATCTCACTCCCAGCATGCACGCAGCCGTCCTGGCTGACACGGGAAGAGCCATCATGCGTTTTAGTCGTGCATGTTTGTTTTAAACTTGTAGCTGATTTTGCTACATTTCTGGGTTCTATTTTTAATTTTTGATCATTGTTATTATTGCCGTTCTGCTTTGTTCTCCATCACGTCCCTTTAAAAGTCAGTTTATGTTCAGGACATGATGTGCATCGAACGCTGTGTCCTATCCCTGTGGGAAGGCCTTGCTGCAGCCCCGCCCGGCCCAGCAGCCGAACCCTTGCTAACCGTGTCCGGGCATGCGTGGGCGGTGGCAACGGACAAGGACGGGGAGGTGCCTTGCTTGTCACAGGCTGGGGGGCCATGTGGTGCTTTTGCTCCGGGTGCCAGTGGGGACAGGGAGGCCCCTCTGGGCCTGGGCGCCACAGGAACGGGGAGTTTTTGAGCCCTTGGCTGCGTGACCTGCAGGGTGCATGCTCGGGGAGTCCCGAGACAGTCCTTAAGTGGTGGCTCTCCACTAGCACTGGAACTCTTAGAGTAAAGATTACCAGGATAACCTCCTGAGTTAAATTCGGAAGCTCCTTTAAAGTCTGCAAAGGCTCCTTTTTCATTTTCTTGGAGGCAGTAAAGAAGGTGTCCCTCAGTGTTGCCTGCATTCACCCACTGTGCCCGACACTTGCTGTGCCCTCCACGCCACATTCGCAGGTGCAGCTGTGCTGTCTGGCTGGGCGCCCCTCCGTTGTTGACAGCCCCATAGCCCTGCCGGAGCACGTCCTCCCTCCTCGTGGTGTGCAGACCCCTGATCTGTCCAGGTTCACCGGCACCCTTCTTCCAGCTGCATTAGTTGGTTTGGGTTCGCTCAGACTTAAAATAGAAGCACCCCTGTTTCCTTCAGGCGTGACTTCTTCAAACAACCTTGCAAGTAGTGTTCATCTGAAAAAAGTGGCTTTTGATACCAAACAAAAAAGTAGAAGGATCCTGGGTTTTCTTTTTCCTTTCCCTGTGTGCCCCCTACAAGCAAGAGGCTTGGGGAAAACATTTGATCAACATGTTTACCCCCACTGTCTTAAGGAAGAGCAGACGTCCTTACATGGGAAATAGGTGATCTCATCAGTAAAGGTGCCCCACCCTCCTGTCCTAACTGCCCAGCAGTCATTGTGCAGCCAGCCTCCTGTCCCTGCCCCATGGGAGCATCTCCCGTGGATCTCCGGGTGCCCCCTGGCCCGTGGAGCTCCTGCTAGGCCGAGGGTCTGGGTGTCTGCGCACACCTCGCCCCCGCCTACCCTGCAGCCTCTGTGACCCTGACTGAATAAACCCCTGTCGTCCCCTGCAGCCGAGGACTTACACGGAGGAGGAGCTGAACACCAAGCTGACCCGGCGCGTGCAGAAAGCAGCTCGGAGGCAGGCCAAGCAGGAGGAGCTGAAGCGGCTGCACCGCGCCCAGGTGAGCCGCGGGGAGTCCGCACCCACAGGAGGGCGGGAGAGGAGGCGAGCAGGGCCACCGCTCCGTGCAACTGCAGAAGCCTCGCGGGGGGGCGCTGGATGCCGGAAAGGGAGGGGCCCAGCTTTGAGTCTCCTAGATCCCTAGCTCTGGAAGAACCACTGTAAAGCCAGCTCCTGCGTTTGTCAGAGCTGTTAGCAAGAGGCAGCTGTGACTGGCTGGCCTCCGACGCGCCTGGGATTTAGAGGTTGGAGCTGTCCTCAGGGTCCCAGGCCTTCCAGATTTTTTTTTTTTTTTTTGCGGTACACGGGCCTCTCTCCGCTGTGGCCTCTCCCGTTGTGGAGCACAGGCTCCGGACGCGCAGGCTCAGTGGCCATGGCTCACAGGCCCAGCCGCTCTGCGGCATGTGGGATCTTCCCAGACCGGGGCACGAACCTGTGTCCCCTGCATCGGCAGGCGGACCCTCAACCACTGCGCCACCAGGGAGGCCCCCAGATTTTTTTTTTAACAAAAAATAATTTTTTAATGCGAAGTATTAAAAGATACCTAAATACAGTGTGTTTTTTTAATGAAATCGTATGTATATAGTTGTGTTCATAAAGATGAGGACAATAATCAAAAGCTCTACAACAGGAAGAAACATTAACAGCAAATCCATTCCCAGCAAAGATATTCTTCTGATTTTCCAAAACCAGCCTTCTCGTCCTTTCCCTGGACGTTACTCTGGATCTGCGTTCCCTGCATGACCGGATCCCTGGATTTTATTTCATTTTCTGTGTGAAGATATGTCCCTGCCGCTGCTTCGGGGTGGGAGGTCCTCCCGGGTGTCAGTCATCCCTGAGAAGCCTTGCTCTGTGCAGAGTGGAGTCACGTTTTCTCATTGGGGTAGAGCTGGTTTACGATGTGCTAATCTCTGCTGTGCAGCGAAGGGATTCAGTCATCTACATGTATACGTTCCTTTTATACTCTTTTCCATGATGGTTTATCCCAGCAGATTGGCTGTGATTCCCTGTGCTGTACATCAGGACCTTGGTGTTCATCCATCCTACGTCTAATAGTTTACAGCCACTAACCCCAAACTCCCGGTCCCTCACCCCAACCCCTGACCCCAGCAAGCGCAAGTCTGCGCTGGGCAGTTTTAATCTTGTCGGAGCAGGATCTGTTTGAGACTCTCACGAGCCCCGCTGGGGTGTTTGCACCCTCATGCGGCGCTCTGGGCACCTGCCCGCTTCGCCCTTCTCCCTCCTTCACGCTGTCGTGTCGCCCGCAGATCATCCAGCGTCAGCTGGAGCAGGTGGAGGAGAAGCAGCGCCAGCTGGAGGAGAGGGGCGTCGCCGTGGAGAAGGCGCTGCGAGGGGAAGCAGGTACCGGCTGGGCTCCTGGCGGACGGGGGACCCCTGAGGAAAGCCCACCCAGCCCCGCGGGAGGCTAGTTCCTGTCCCGCCCCGGGAGTCAGCTAGTCTCCAGCAGGATTCTCTCTCTGGTCCCCTCGTCACTGAGAGCCGGGGCTTCTGTTAAGCAAAGGAGGAGAAAGGCCCGTGCATCCGGGGCTGCCCCGCCCAGTCTCAGGGCTGGCCGTCCCCTCGGCCCAT
Organism: Hyperoodon ampullatus; assembly: GCF_949752795.1. Classification (NCBI taxonomy): domain Eukaryota; kingdom Metazoa; phylum Chordata; class Mammalia; order Artiodactyla; family Ziphiidae; genus Hyperoodon; species Hyperoodon ampullatus. Next base: position 102,186,579 of record NC_136924.1, on the reverse strand, counting down.
CATCTGCTGCTGACGCCCTGGGCCTCCTCTCTGCTCCCTCCTCCCCATCTTTTCCTTGAGAAGACAGTGACTGGAACGGGGCAGGCTGTGCACAAGGAACCATCACAGAACTGCTCGTGCAGGCCACCCCCGCCCCCCGCCCCAACGGGTGGAGCTGGTGCCCCGGGGGGCCCAGGCTCTGTCCTGGAGGCTGCGCACTCAGGGCAGAGCCCAAGCAGAGCAGACCCTGGGAAGCGGCTGTGAGAGCCGTGTGCGGTGACTGCCCTTCCTGGGGCAGAGCCGTGGGGGCAGTGCAGTCACACCACTGTCCCCAGAGCCTGTGGGTGGGCCCAGCACAGTGGGGCTCAGGGAGCAAAGAGGTGCCGAGGGCCCAGGAGGCCCTCTTGGTTCAGGACCTTGAAACCACTGGGCCAGCCCCAGCTGTAGCCCCAACCCAGGCACAAGTGATTCCTCCCTGCCTTCCCAAGTCCCCGAATCTGGAGCCTCCATCCCTTTGTAGAGAGCACGGGCCTCCAGGGTCAGCACTAGAGTCGTGGGACCAGGAATGAGGACAGGTGGTGACGTGGTTTTCCTCGGGAGCGGGGGCGGGTCCTCCGGGCTTTGGGCTGAGGGTAAACTGAAGGCGAATCAGGAAGAGGCAGCCACGAATGCGGCCTGTCGCTGCCTCTCACCTTGCTGGAAGACTGACCAGAGGTTGGCCTCCGAGTGAGCGGCTGGTGTCGGGATGCGTTCGTGGGGTTCTGGAGGACGGGGGTCAGGCACAGAGGAGGTCTCCCATCCTGACCCTTCACGGCCACGGAATGTAGCTAGCAGTCGACTCGGTGATCTTCAGGTGAAGACAGGACACGAGGCAGGGAGATGAGGTTGTGATGTCTTGTGCCTGATGCTGGACTCACTGTGCCACCAGATGAAATGTGAGAACTTGACTCGGGAGGCGAGCCAGCCCCTGTGCCCGGGAGCAGGGACTCAGGTTCACCCGGCAGGGCCCCCACCCTGCATGCCCTGACCCGGCCTCCTCGGTCAAGCCTGACAACCTGGACGGAGCAGCCCTGCAAGCAGTGGGAACGGGGACCCGCGGGCCCTGCCATCTCTGCTCTCTCTTCTTGCAGAAGATGCCAGGAGGACCCTGGACCCTCAGATTCCTCCTGCCGAGGTGGAGAGGGGTCACAGTTCGCGTAAGTGCCCCTGTGCTCCACAGGGCTCTGAGGTCCAGATGCACACCCAGCACTGATGGTTCCGCCTGGCATTCAGATGTCTGTCGGCTGCCCTGTGGTTTGTCCATGGTGGCTCCTCAGCATTTCCACAGCAGGCTGCATTCCTCAGTCTGCTGCCTGCCAAGGGGCCAGAGGAAAGGGACCGCTGAAGATTGACCTGGGATTTTGCTGAAATTCCGCTTACTAGTCGTTTACATAATTACCTTTTTGTAAATACATACAACCAGGATTTTGTCTAAGTCAGTGGTTTTCAAGCTTTTTTTTTAATCAGCAGCAGAATGCTTTTTTACAAGACAAATTATGAGTTCAAGTTTAATGCAAAAAAAATTACTCTTAAATATTAATAAACACAAATTTGAAAGTGCAGGTTGTGGAGAGCTGCAGGGTTAATACCCTCCATGTCCAGTCCAGCCCTGGACGCAGGGTGGGCACCTGATGCACAGAGGTGGAGGCAGGTCAAATACAGCCGTGGGAATCTCAGGACGTGCACAGTGAGAATGGTCTGGGTGTCTGCAGCTTAAAGTTGGAGTTGCTCTCTCAGTGGAATCACTACAGATCCAACTGCAGTTCAGATTCCTTATGAAGAAGAGATCTCAGATAAATGCTCCCAAACATACAGTGAGCCCAGAACCAGGTGTGCTATGTGTTGTGGCACCTGGAGGACCACCTTGCACCTGGAAGACCACCCTGCACCTGGAGGACCACCTTAGCACCTGGAGGGCCACCTTAGCACCAGGAGGACCACCTTGCACCTGGAGGACCACCTTAGCACCTGGAGGACCACCTTGCACCTGGAGGACCACCCTGGCAGGACACTCCGAGAGTGAGACTGCTAGCAGGCCAGGACTGAAGTTGATGAGTGAAGTGTCGTTTTCCCGTGCGTCACAGGCAGGGCAGACACACACACAGGGCAGAAGAGGCCTGGTCCTGGGGCCTCACAGAAGCGAGTTTACCTGCAGCACAGATTCACATGTTGATGGGCTTCAGTGGGTTACACACTGGCGGATCAAAGATTCGAACGTGGTGTGTCCTGTTTAAGGTTTTTTTTTTTTTTTTTTAATTTGTTTTTTACTTTTGGCTGTGTTGGGTCTTCGTTGCTGCGCACAGGCTTTCTGTAGTTGCGGCGAGTGGGGGCTACTCTTCGTTGTGGTGCGCGGGCTTCTCATTGCTGTGGCCTCTCTTACGGAGCATGGGCTCTATCTAGGCGCGCGGGCTTCAGTAGTTGTGCCTCACAGGCTCAGTAGTTGTGGCGTGTGGGCTTAGTTGCTCCGTGGCATGTGGGATCTTCCCGGGCCAGGGATGGAACCTGTGTCCCTTGCATTGGCAGGAGGATTCTTAACCACTGCGCCACCAGGGAAGCCAGGGTTTAAGTTTTTTGATGAGTTAAAAGTAGTTGTGAATCGGGTATTTGGGAGACCCCGGAACAGCACTTGAAGAACCTGAAGCTTCCAGAGAGCAGGTTGAAACCACAATTGTGGTCCAGAGTCTGCTAAGCTTCCCAGAACTTCTGTCCAAATACATGTCTACTGTTTCAAAGACGGGCTGTGGTACCTCCGTTGGGAGATTCCCACAATGCATTTGGGAAACACTCGACACAGGAACCCAGTACTTCACTCTTTTTCTTTTAAGCACATCACTTCCTAGGGCACACTCCCTCTTGTCAGAAGCCCTGGGGCTCTGTCCCCACCTGGCAGAGGTCGTCTTGGAGGCTCAGCTGTGCCATCTCTTGGTCTCCTGTGTCCCATCCCTCCTGCTAGTCTGCTCGCAGCCGAGCCTTTGACAAGGCCATTCGGGCTGAGCAGTGCTGGTCAGCTCCTTCCCTGAACTGGCCATTCGGTCTCATTCGGTCTCACCCGTTGGGCTTTCTGAGGGGTCAGACTGGTGGCCTAGCTGCCTTCCAGAGAAGGCTCGCATAGTTCTGAGTCTCACGTATATCTGCATGGCAAGTTTAGCTTCAGAGCCTTGGATAGACTGAGACTCGTGAGGTTTCTGCTCTGGGGCAGCTGGGAAGCCCTCTTTGTCTCTGGAACCCACTAGATCAGCCTCAGTCTGTTTTCCGTTGTGTGTGTTTTGGAAGGAGGAGCCCTCGTATGGAGCCAGAGGCTGCCAGGACCAGCTGTCAGATTGTGAGTTGTGGAGGAAAGGGTAGCGAACCGCAGCCGACTCCGCTCTGCGTGCGTTACGGCCTTGGGGGACCACCCTCACTCACAGCGCCTGTGTCGGGGTCCTGGAGTATGATGAACAAGAATACGTTGCCGCCCGCTGCCTGCTCTTAGCGGGGCTGGAGACCTTGGGGGCCTGAACGCAGAAGAAACAGGGCCTCCTTCATCTCAGGCCGTCCAGCAGAAGTGCTTCTGCTTCTGCTGGGGTCGGCGTGGAGAAGGCAAGCTGAGGGCTGGTTCCTGACACAGCATTTTTAGGGTGTTCACATTTCGCCTTCAGCCCCTAGCCTGGGGCTTCTAATATTCGGAAATTAGGGAGGTTCGTAGCCTTTGATCTGCCCTTGAGTTTTTTAAAATCTTAGTTAGATGAGGTTGAGTCCCAGCAGGATTCCCGACCAAGCCAAGGCTTCTGTCCTGGCCGATCGCTTTCTGTCAGTGCAGTCACCTGTGGTTTTCTGTGAGCGCCCCTTGGATCCAGAGGTCTGTGGCTACAGTGTGCACGTGGGGGGGCGGGGGGCACTTGGGAGGACACATGCTTTCCAGCTGCTGCCTGTCCCCCTCCTGCTGCGTCTCTGGGTGTTTCTTATGCTTCACGCCGTTCATTGCTGGAGGCTCGGGGGGACCGGAGGGTTGTCTGATGCAGTAACTCTCTTCACCGATTCCTTGTTGTAGACTATTGGGGAGAGTCTTATTACACTGACCTCATCGACTTGCGTCTGGGTGGTATGTATGCAGCCCTGTTGCTGAACTAACCCTGCTGATGCCCCCCTCCCCTGCACCTGCTCACAAACAGCAAGAAGTCATCCCGATAACCAGCAGATGGCAAAAGCACAGGCCCTTTTCCAGCTCAAAGGGAGCAATGCCCGACCCTCCCCCTGCCTGTAGGTGCTCCAGGGGGAGACCCGAGATAGCTTTTGCTGCCCGGGGTTATTTTAATGTTTTATAAATAAAAGTTCACCTACCCCAGCCTGTCAACCACAAATCTTCACTCTGGCCCCACTAATATCGTTTGGTGGTTTGACGGTAGGAACACACACGGACACACTCAACATGCACGCATACACACACTCTACCATGACCTCCCCTCGAAGCACGTCCCTCGCACTCCCCCCAGGAAGCTCACTGCCAGCCACACTGGGGAACCGAACACACAGAGAGCTCGGCCTCCACTGATCTCCGTCAGGGCGCGCTCGGGCCCCCCCTGAGAGGTCCAGGTGCCTGGGAGTGGTGTCTCGGTGATTTCTGCCCAGATTCACCAGACTTGAGGCTGTGTTGACCCATTGCCTCTGAGAATGTTCCTCCCTCCTTGCTCTGTCCAGGGACCTACTCTGCAGCTCTTTTCAACAAAGACAGGAAAAGTCCCAGGCAGTGGTCCTCAGTGTATGGCCCCTGGAGTGGCAGCATTGGCACCACCCCCTGGGGGCCTGTTAGAAGTGCAGGTTCTCAGGCCCCGCCCCAGACCTTCTGAGACAGGAGCCCTGGAGGTGAGGCCTGGTTACCTGCTTTAACAAATCTTCCAGGCCATTCTCACGCCTTCTAAAGTGGAACCGCCATCTCAAAGGAACTCAGTATGTCTGTTGTCTTGCATACAAAGCTCACCATTTGTGTCGGATCAGAGAAACAGCCAAGGCCTGAGTCTCACCTCTAGACCTTGGGCACCTTTTCTCCTGGAAGGCTGCCCTCGTATCTGGAGCCAAGCCGGGTGGCTGCTCCCGAGGCTTCCGGGGCCCAGCGCTTTCTTGGAGTCCTGCGTCCTGGGTCAGGCGGTCTGACCTCTTCATCTCCCCATGCAGACTCCATGCTTGAAAGCGGTCTTGAAACAGACGAGGGGACAAAGATCACTCTCTCTGATATTTTACTGTAATCTCATCCTTTTAAGAGAGTCACTTCTTGGCCCATTCATTTAAAAACCAAAGCATGATTCTGATTGCGACTCAAGACAGAGCCCTGGTCTTAGAGAGGCTCCACCAGTAAGGAGGCTCCCAGCCTCCCGGCCCCCTTGGGGGTGGGCTGTCGCTGGCCTCTGCTCTGTTCTCTCACCCATGCCAAGGCTCGCCCCCTGCATGGCCCTCCAGGGCCCCGAGCTTCTGGTGTCCAGGTGCTGCCACCTCGTGGCCATTGCTGCTGTAAAAGGGCTGATGCTTACACCCCAACTAACAGACCCCACCCCTGACTAACGTCCTGGGCTCCCTTCCCACCGCTTCCCGGCACCCCTGGGGAACGTTTATGTCGATTCCAAACGAATGTGAGAAGTATTTTTTTGTTTAATTCAGAATCTACTGGGAACTATCGAACCCATTTCTTTAAAATTACGTTCACCCTTCCCTCCCAGCTCGAATACTGTTGCCACACTGATTACCTCATGTGGCTAGTTTTGTTTTCTTTGCTCCTGTTGGCTTGAGTGATAAGATGTTGGCTGTTTCCATTTCTGTGTCCCTGGACTTCAGCTTCTAGCCTTCTGGGTTTAGAATTCCCACAAATTCCAGGGGAAAATGAAATAAATAGAAAAAGGAACTCAGTGTCTCTCTGAATTATGAAGGCCTACATTAAACACCTTGTGACCCCTGCTGCCCGATTCACTTCCTGCTCTGTCAGCTCTCTGTGATTTCTGTGTAAACTCTAGCCTCGGTGGGCTCTGCTCAGCACGCAGAGGCTGCTGCCCGCCCACAGAGTCCGGGAGGAGAACGGATGCCAGAATCAGCCCCCTTTTCAGTTTCTGCTGATGTTTCTTTCTTAGAGCGCTTGGTAATCTCATTATTTGGGGAAATTTCACCCTTTTGAAATTTGGAGCCTGAAGTGTAGAATCTGATTGCTTCTCTACTGTTGCATCCCCAAAGAGCCACAGGGAAACCCAGCACCAATCTTACTTCCTGCGTGGGTAAGAGGAGGCCAGCCTCCAAATCCCTGCTCGGCCTCTGCCCGCCACACAGACTTGCTTCCATGGGATCTTACAGTGGCTCTCAGCTAACTTTTAAAGGCACCAAATCTGTTAAAAGTCTCTTTCTGAGCCACAGAGTATAAAGATCCCCTTTTTGCAAAGCTGAATCCTGTGATTTCAAAGGACCCATTAAAGGACAGAGGCAGCGTCCTGCCTGCCCAGCCACCAATCTTGCTGCACTAGACCAAGGTAGGCTACTGGACATCTTCATATAAAAACATCTCTTCTGGAGAACTTTAAATTAGAAATATATGCACCTGGGGACTTCCCTCGCAGTCCATTGGTTAAGACTCCGTGCTTCCAATGCAGGGGGTGTGGGTTTGATCCCTGGTCCGGGAGCTAAGATCCCACATGCGGCGTGGTGTGACCAAAAAAAAAATTAATTGAAATACATACACCTGATTTCTAGTTTTCAAAGACCTCACCTCTTGATTTGTATGTCTCAAGGGGAAATTGAAAGAACGTGAGTGGTTTAGAAACGTAGTGTAAAGGACTGGGGAGGGGCTTTCGTTGTTGCTGTGAGTTGTGGTGGGAAGGCGGGGAAGCACATCCGACCTGCCCACTCCCCGTCCTGAGCCTCCCTGTGCGGTTTGCCCCCCTTAGTTGATGCTGGCAGATTTTTGGCTGGTCTGTTCGGTTTGAGCATTAGCCTGGCTCTGGTTTTGCTTTAGGAACTTTAAATCCTTGAGATTCCCCAGCATTCCTGTGTGTGTGCGTGTCCCAGCCTGTGTGTGTACACACGTGTGTGTGTGTGTGTGTGTGTGTGTGTGTGTTGGATCTCAGTTTTCACATGCATTCTTTTTCCCTTCGTTTTTCCCCAGTCTAGAGGTTTGTTCCGTACTGAGTTTTCCTAACAAGGTATCTCCCCAGCTCTCTGTCTTCCACCCTGTCAGATGCTGCATGCCGCCCTACGGCTTGCAAACCAGCCACTCTGTCTCCAGCTACCCTGACGTTCCCTGTAGTGGGGTGACTGGGTGGGAGGGCGGATGTGGTGCTGCAGGCAGAGCCTTTATGAGGAAGCAGGGGAGATGGAAATACAGAGAAAGAACAAGTGGAGGGGGCGTTGCCGCAGGACTAGTCGTGGCTGCCTGCTGTTCCACAGCCTGCAGGGTCCTGGACCGGCCCCGGGCCACCAGAGAGGCAAGGCAGTCGCTGGAGAGCACCCGACTTAGGGAGACGAAACCTGGCTTCAGGCCCGCTTCACCGTGTCCCCAGCCCGGCCACTCGCCTTCTCTGGGCCTCTCCGTTAGGCGGGGCGCAGGTGGCTTGGTGGCCCTTCCAGGTCTGGCACCCGAGTGGGCTCTGTGTGTGACCCCTGTCCTCCAAGCTGCGTCCTTTTGTTGGGTTTGCCTGGAGCCTCTGTCGGTCCTCTAGGAAGGGTCCTCTGTGCTGGGAACGGGAGAGCGAGGGCGGGTCCTAGTCAGGCTGCGCACCTCAGACCCTCTGAGCCTCCGGTCCCTCCTTTGACGGCAGAGCTGCCGTGCCTGTCTGGCTGGGCAGCCCCCGGGGCCAGTGCAGGGGCCAGAGGAGGCCACACAGGTGCCCGTGGTTTGAATTCTGACACACTGCTCACGTCACGCGTCCCTCTGGAATCCATGAGACGTGCCTGGCTGCACGATGATAATCTGCAGCTTTTCCAATTCAGTGACACATGTCGCCTGACCCGAAGTTGGGGAGGGTGGGTGCTGACGGCCACCCTGCAAAGGCCGCACCTGGCACGTGGGCTCTGGGTGCTCTGGGTGGCAGCTGGGGTCAGAGTGAGTGATGCACACGGACAGGAACCCATCTCCCCGATGTTATACAGAAACTAATATCAACGACTTCTATTTGCCATGAGTGTGACGACCTCTCTGCCCTACAGCTGGTGAACCAAATCTGTGTCTCTCATGTCTCCAAATGAGGCAAGAGACTAGCTCCAAACCAGCGTCTCTGTCTCCCTTGCATGCTTGTTTCAGGTTCAGGTCTGGGGTGGAACTCCCTTTGTTTGGCTGTTTTTTTCCTTCAGTTTCTTCTTTTTAAAACAGTGTTTATTGGGTGTTTTTTCTGATCATAAAGTACACATTATGGAAGTATCAGAGCGCGCAGGAAGGCTAAGGAAGAGAGTCACAACCCGCCCTTCATGGCCTCTGGCCATTTCACATCTGCTCTGCCTGTTGTCACGAGGGTGCTGCTTTCCTAATTTCTGTCCTGGGTCCTGTTCTGTGATCTCATGCCGTATTCTGTGCTGGAAGGGCATCTGAGGATGTGGTCTACATAAACGGGGCTGAATGCTGTGTTTTGTGATGTCCAGAAGGGGAAGCACATTCTTACCTGTGCTGCCGGCACGTGCTTCCTTGTTTCGGATGTGTGTGGTTGTGTGTCATGTCCCTGTCCCTTGCTAACAAGCAGGGATGCTGTTCCACTTTCACCGCAGCCTGTTTGCATTTAACATCTATCCCAGGGAGCATCAGAGGTGGGGACCCTGTAGTTTGTGGACATATCCAGGTGTCCTGAGCACCAGCCTTTAGACAGAGAAGGTTGGATGTAGATGCGTTATAAGTTGGGGGTGTTTGTAAGAAAGGAGGCTCGCGCCTGCCCCAGTGACCAACTGGTCACGCCACTCGGAACTCTGGACGTGATCGCTGCACACGTACCACACACACCCACACAAACACACAGCCTCTGCACACCCACCACACACACAGCCTCTGCACACCCACCCCACACACACAGCGCCTGCACACCCACCATACACACAGACTCTGCACACCCACCACATGCACACAGCCACTGCACACACCCCCACACACAGCCTCTGCACACCCACCTCACACACAGCCACTGCACACCCCCCCACACACAGCCTCTGCACACCCACCTCACACACAGCCTCTGCCCACCCACCACACACACACAGCCTCTGCACAGCCACCACACACACAGCCTCTGCACACCCACCACACACAGCCTCTGCACACCCACCACACACACAGCCTCTGCACACACACCACACACACCGCCTCTGCACACCTACCACCCACACCGCCTCTGCACACCCACCACACACAGCCTCTGGCCTTAGTCGTGAATTTTCACCCAATATCAGATTCATGCACAAAGCCCTGTGGAGAACACAGGGAAGAGCTTAAAAGAAAGAGAAAGCGTGGCAGTTGCACTCACCCCGTTGCGAAGTAAAGGGCCTCTCAGCCAACACGTGGCTGCTTGGCCCTTGTATTCACCTAAACAAGCTTGTTTCTAATGGTCCAGGCCCTGCCTACCACATGGGGCCGTGGCGCCTGCGTGTGCCGTGTGGTTCTGTGATGGTCCCTTGCTGACGGTCCCCCCTCCTGAGAGCCCCAGGCCCCGAGTCTAGAGATGTCCTCTGCACGACTTCCCAGCTTTGTTTCTGTGAGTTTTGGGCGTGTCCTGTCATGCAGTCCGCAGTGTGACAGCGTCCCCTGTGACAGCGTCCCCGGCTGTGGCGTCGACCCTCTGCGGAGAGGGAGGGGCAGAGGAAGAGGGGCGGTCGGCTCTCCCTGGCTGTGGGGGGACAGGGATTCGGGCGGTGGGGACCGCCTCCGTGGGGCGCGCTGGACCAGCGAGCCCTGGCTCAGACTCAGAGCATCACCGGTGTCAGCCCTGTAGGCCCGTCAAAGCTGGGCGCTGCCTCCATGGCGGGGAGCTCCTCTTTGGATTCAGCGCCCAGAGCCCCCCCAGCCCTTAGATTCATCCACGTGGTAACATGAGAACTCTCCCTCGGGCCTGGCTGCTCCACGGCAGCGGGCAGGCCTGCTGGCACTTTGGATGTTTTCACGGAGGGATCCCCAAACCCAAAAGGCCCCCAGATGGTCATTCCCAGCTCTCCCGCCCTCCCAGCAAGGACCACAGGAGGAGGGAGCCCGCCCTCCCCAGGCCCGGGGCTGTTCCTGCTCAGTCTCTGTGCTGGATAAAGGACTGAATTCATTTGTAGACCGTATTTCCCTTGCTTCTGCTTTTCCATTTCTTGTATTTTTCCTTTGCCTCCTGTTGTTCCTTTCTCACTTCGTTTGCTTTTTGTCCTCTGCTTGTTGTCACTTCTCCTCTCCCTGTCCCCCTCCACTTCCGCCTCCCCCCCTCTCTGTCCGTCTCGCCTCCTCCTCCTTGTTTGGCCCTTTTTGAAGTCGAGCCCAGTGGCGGGACTCCACGACGTAGACCTCTCTCCTTCTGCCCTTGCTGTGTCCAGGAAGGTAAAGTAAACCCCAGCCTTCTCCCCACCGCCTCTCGGGGGGCCGTAGCTACACTAGTCAAACAGGGACCCGAAACCCAGCTCTTTCTCTTTCTTCTTCTGATACCTGGTAGCCCTGTTACAAACCCCCTGAGTATGTGGCAGTCCCTTACAAGGTACAGTATCCCTTCGACTGTCTCGGGGGGCTGGGGGGCGGGTGCAGGCAGGGAGCAGGTCCAGGTCTGGGGGCCTCTCAGGCTGCAGGCATCCACGGTTCCAGGCCACCAGTCGTGGTCGGGCCTTTCAGCTTCCAGTCCCGCAGATAGAGGGACCGGGACGCGGGTGAGGAGCCCTGCCCCGTGTGGGCAGCAATTTGTGCTGGTGAAGTCGAGGAATACTGTCCTTACAAAGACTGTTCTGCACAGATGCCCCGGTTCTTTCCAAACCACTAAAAGCAGACTTCTCTGCCCTGTGTCTTGCTGAGTGTGTGTGTTTTAAGTTTGTCTGGTTTGCAGTCCCTTGTGGTGGTGATTGTCGTTGACAAGGCATGCGGGCGGGGCCGGGGAGTGTGACCACGGCTAACCCGCTAACCTTCCTCTGCTCTCCCCGGCGCTCGCTCACCGCTGACCACCACCAGCTGCGTCCACCTCGGCCGTCCCTCCGGAGCTGGCTCGAGCGCTTCAGGAGGCATCCTGGCGCCCAGAGAGCTTACCTGCCCCGGGCCCCGTACTCCCCGTACGCCCCGCGGGTGGCCTGTGCAGAGCCGCTCAGGAAGGAACGTGTGGAGCTGGATGGGGGCTGCCGGGCGGTCGGGAGTGCTCCGGCCCCGGCGCCCAGCACGCCCTCCGCAGCGGCCAGGACCCAGGACAGCGCAGTGCAGACGCGGCCCTTGCCCTCGTGTGCGGTGGGAGGTCGGGATCCCTGAGAGCCACCCTGTGTGTTCCTGGGCTTGGTTTTACTGGGAGAGGACTTCCGACCAGTGACCCATAAAGCAGAGGCACTTGGAGAGACCTCCCCGTCCTGGCCTCTTAGCCCAGCCGTGGGTGGACTTGTGGGGCCCATGAACACCTGGAGTCCTTGGCAGAGTTATTCGATGTGTTCACGTGCAGTTTCCCAGGAAGAGAGTCCCCAGGTTTCCTGAGACTGTCGAGTGGCTTGTAATCTGAAAACAGTGAAGGGCCACTGCAGTCTGGCTTCTGCGTCTGGACGGGACCCACTATGGCCGTGGGCTTCCTTGTGTCCTCTCTGTGGGGTGTGGCTCCTTGGAAAGGTCTTCCTTCCCTCCTGCTGCAGCTGAGCCCGAGGGGGTCAGGCCGCTCCTGGTGGAGAGGGTGTCAGCTGAGTAGGGTGCAGGCAGCCGAGTGTGGGTGGCACCAGCCCCAGAAGCTGCTGCTGGGCTTGGATCAGAGCAGGGAGCCTGCGGTCTCCCTGCCCTGGTGAGAGTCCCCACGCCTCCCAGGGACGTACTGCGTCTGCCATGCAGGGGTCGTGGCAGCATCTGTCAGGAAGCCTGAGGAGCCACAAATCGAGAGAGGCACCTCCCTGGTCAGGGTATCGGAAACGAGGAGGCCTCGGGGCAGGGACCCTGTGGAGGTGCCGTAGTGAGCATCCCCGGAGAGGAGGGCCGAGTGCCCTTTTAATCTCCGTTTGCCTCTTCATTACACTGGCCTCAGAGCAGACCTAGTACCTAGCAAGTACCAAATACGTGCTAGACGGCAGAGCACCGAAAACAGGCCAAGAGAAAGCAAGCGGTCGAGCGGGAGAGGTCCAGGCGAGCTGCCTCCGGTGGCTGGGGCGTGAGGCCGGCCGGAGGGACAGAGGAAGGCGCAGGCTGGGGACCCTTGGGGGTGGGCGTCCCCGTGGCCGAAGGCACACTGGGCCTGGCCTGGGAGCGTCAGGCAGCGCCCTGCTGGGCTCTCTGCACATCTGCCCCGTCGCCGAGTCCGGGCTGGGGACGGCGGCGCTGCCTGCCCGACGCGCCCTCTCTCGGCAGGCATGGGGAAGAAGGACGACCCCGGGCTGATGCAGGAGTGGTTCCGGCTGGTGCAGGAGAAGAACGCCGTGGTGCGCTACGAGTCGGAGCTCATGATCTTGTGAGTGGGCTCGGGCCGGGGGCGGCCGGGGGGGCGTGGGCTCGGGGCCCGTCACAGCAGGAGCGCAGTCCCCTCCCGGTTTAGGGGACGCGGAACCGTGCCACCCCCCACCAGTCACTTGCTTGTTTTCCCCCCAAATCCCCGGAAACTCCAGCGCCCGGGAGCTGGAGCTGGAGGACCGGCAGAGCCGGCTGCAGCAGGAGCTCCGCGAGCGGATGGCCATGGAAGGTAGGAGGGGTGGGGAGGAGGGTGGGGCGGCTGCCTCTGGCCCTGTGGACTCACGTGTTTGGTTCTGCCCAGATCACCTGAAGACAGAGGAGGAGCTGTCGGAGGAAAAGAGGATCCTGAACGAGATGCTGGAGGTGGTGGAGCAGAGAGACGCCCTGGTGGCCCTGCTGGAGGAGCAGCGGCTCCGGGAGAAGGAGGAGGACAAGGACCTGGAGGCCGCCATGCTGTCCAAGGGCTTCAGCCTGAACTGGTCCTGAGCGCCGCCCGGCCCTGGCTGGTCTGTGCATCCGTCTGACCCGGGCTGGCTGCTCCCACACCATCCAGATCCGAGGTCTAAGTGGGCCTGGCGCCTCCTGGGAGTTTGCACTCAGACCTCCTCGTGGCTCTGAGAATCAGTCAAGCGCCAAGCTGTGGGAGCCCCAGTGAAGACGGCGGTCCAGTAGCTCAGCCTCCTCGAAGAGGCCTCCCTGCCCTCCTGCTGCGGAGATGGAGGAACGTGGGATCCTGGGGGGACGCCTGGTCGGAGGGACACAGCTCCTCCCCTATCCCCAGGCCCAGGGGGCCAGCGCAGACTTCACCCTGGGCTGAGGAGGCCCGCCCCACGGGCCCAGTGCCACACTCCGGGCCTCTCCTGGCTGTGGCCTGAGGCCTGAGGCTGCTGCATTTGCTTTTAATTCACAACACTGGAAGACACTGATTTCAGGGTCGGGTGGAGACCCTCTTCTGGCCCCGCCACAGGCCGGCCTCCTTGTCACGGGCTCCTTGTGGCGGGCGGGAGGCCGACCCACTCGCCTCGTTCCTGGGTTTGCCCCGAACGGAGTTGACAGCCTGGGAGACGTGGCCTCTTTGTCAATTAACTTATTTTTTTAATACTTGAAAAGAAGCAACTTCACTTTTATATCTTTACCAGGACACTGATTGCCTGGCACCTGGGTAGGGGTGTGGGGGTGGGTCCCAGCTGACCATGCTGTCACTCCATTCATTACTCTTTCATCGTGGGGCTAACCTGAGCCCTCAGGTCAGCAAGACCCCCGTGTGGGCCCTGGCGTGCAGCGCCCGTCCTGTGCCCGGCCCTGGGCGTCCGTGTCTACACCGCTTGCTTGTCAAGGATGCGTTTGAGCTGCTGGAGGCCACGCCATGAGGCACAGATGCCTCTTGGCCTCCCTGTTGGAATCCTAGCTCTGCAGAACCCATTTTTCCTCCGTTTTGGTGCCGAGATCTCACCTCCCACAGCACGTTTATTAAAGAAAGTTTTAGGCCGGCTGCACCAGCGTGTGGGACCCTGCTCAGCGAGGCCCAGACCCAGCCAGCTGGAGCTGCAGTGACGGCACACTGGGGGACTCCAGTTGGGGTCACACACACACACACACACACACACACACGAGCTCCGGCCCAGCTCCAGCCCAGCGCCTCTTCATGGGGAGGCACTGGACGGGAAGCACCGTGGAGCCAGCTCGTGCCGTGGCTCAGCCAGAGGCCGGCAGTGTCCAGCCTGCAGAGCCACTGTTAGACTCTGCAGGGGCCGTGCTCATCCACAGAGGAGTGAGGGCAGTGCCAGGCGAGTCCCGGAGGCCCTCCAGCCGACTCCTGGTGGAGCGGGACCGCATGCAGGGAGGAGAGGCCTCAGGGCAGGACAAGGGGCGTCCATGCCGACCTTGGGATGTCCTTGGGGAACCACATCGTGCCTCAACTTGAACAGAGTCATTCTCACTGCAAAGGAGCAAAGAACTGTCTTCTTCTTCGGTCTGTCCCAAAGCTGCCGTCTGGAATCCAGGGCACGCGCTGCTCCAGCCCTCGCGGCTCTGACCTTCACCTCTTGCTTGATGAGGTAGAGCCTCCATTTCTATTCTCCTTTCTTAAAAGGGGGAGCGGAGGGTGTTCTAGATCCCATCCTTAAATCCCAGCCTCCCAATATGGGACGGGATTCATCGCCTGTGTGGCCTTTGCCTACCCTTCCCACCCCCCGGCCTGGTGCACGGCAACTGCCAGGCCCGTCGCTCGAGCTTCTGCCCACCCAGGACGAGGACAAGTTTACAGAGTGGCCAGGAGGGACACGGCACGTGCCCCTGCGGAAGCACACTGCGCCTGCAGGAGCGAGGACGGCCTGGAGGCTGCAGAGAAGCTCGGAAGTGCTCCCCACTCCCTCCCGCAGGGCTGCGCCTTCAGGTTCTAGTAGAGCATGTCTTCTGAACGCTCCCGTGTTGTAACCACTAGTTTGCAGGTTGTTGTAGTGCCCTGCTGACGGACTGCGTGCAGTGTTTCCCAACTCTGGAAATGCACTCAGCTCCTGTAAAGTCCCCTTGAAGGCCGGGCAGCAGGACATCTCTCTCTCTGAAATGACACGGCGTGAGCAAGCCCAAGCCCAAGGCCCATGCAGGGACAACCGGCTTCGGCTCCAGCAGAGGCAGGGCGGCAGCGCACCTCGCCTCAGTCTGAGGTCACCAGCGGCTCCACCTGGGGGTCCAGTCCTGCTCAGATGGCGTCTTCTGGCCTTTGCCCCGGGAGCTGTCCTCCAGCTGCTCTGACCAGCAATGATAGACTATCCTCTGTCTTTTCAAAGAGCAGAATTTTTTCAGTGGGGCAGAAAGTGGAGAGAGTTTAAAGAAAACGATTTTAAAGGTGGTAACAACTGATCCAAAGGGGAATGGGCCATTTTATGCGCAATAAAAGTTTGTAAAACAAGTACAGAGTGTATTCTTGGCATGAGCCAGGGCACGCTCTTCGGTGGGTTGGTGTCCACACACGGTGGCCCCTGTCAGTGTGTGTATGGGTTTGAAGAATACCACCTTTGTGCTTTCTCAGCCGACTTCATTTTCGTCCATGTTGTCCTGGTCTGGCCACCTGCTGACACCCCTTGAGAAAGTGTGTGGAGCGCCAGGGTGTACGAGGCCGCCCTCCAAAGCAGCGCCAGGACCCTCCCGGAGAGACGCGCGTTCTGTGAAGTGGTCTCCTCGTCAGGGTGACCCCGAGGCCCTGGCAGCCCAGTGCTGGGGGCTCTGCAGCCTGCAGGCCTATATCGATGAGATGTATCCACCTCCCCAAGTACATTCAGAGCACAGGGTCTTGGGAGCCCTGATGTTGCGGCCCCGGTGCCCTCCTCGTGCGCTGGCCGCGGGGCGTGTGGCTGGCCTCTGTCACCGTGGAGCTGATCCCAAAGGCACAGGGCTTTCCTCTGGGCGGCAGCGGGCGGGGTCAGTGCTGGGCCAGCTGAGTCCCAGAGCCTCCGGCACCACGTGCGCATCGGGTAGAAAAACAAAAGCAGCGTGGCCCTCGATTCCTCAAAGGAAGTCTGGGTCAGGGACTGTGCCTGGTGGGGGCAGTGGGGCTGGTGCCACCTGTGCTGACCCCCTTTTGTTCTTCAGAGGGGCCCCTTGATCAGAGATGGAGACAAGCAGGGTTTGGCTGTGGTTCACAGGCACCCACGTGGTAGGAGGTAATGGTGGCTTCAGGCAGACAACTGAGGGAAGGCTGCCCTGCAGCTGCCACCATTCGTCCGAGAACCCGTGTCCGTGGCTCCGAAATCCCTCCTGAACCCTGATCCCCACGGTCCCGTCTTAGGAACCGGAGCGGGACATGGGAAGGACAGAACGGGCTGTTGTATTGCCCGGAAGACTCCCTGAGTGCGGCTCGGCGGGGAGGGAGGAAGCGTCCTCGGATGGGCCATCCGGTGCGGTGCCCAGGGGCCGGGGCTGCCGGGCTTGGCAGGGAGCGTTTTGTGGCAGCCCCACACCCATGTCCCCTCCCTGAGGTGGCCTTGCGGCTGGGACTTCAGCGGGGCAGTGGAGAAGGCCCCTGATTCCAGGACAGACGTGGAGAGAGCGCCCGGGGTGCACACGTGCACACACGCTGCCCCTGCTGGCTGAGGGTCTCGGACCTCTCGGGGTTTCCGGTCACTAAATCACTCAACAACCCGCTTCCGCCGCCCGCAGCGTGTCCAGGGCAACGCGAGCCGGGGAGGCGCCTCGGCCCCGCACCCGCGTCTGCCTCACGCAGAGGGAGCAGCGGGAAGGAGCGCGCGGGGGTGGGGAGGGGGCGGGGACTGGGGAAGGAGCGCGCGGGGGTGGGGAGGGGGCGGGGACTGCGGACGGGGGCGGGGGGGTGGGGTACCTCTCTGCCTGTCCTTCGAGGTCCAAAGCCTCGGCTCTGTCTTGGTGGGAAAGCACCTTGAAGGTTGGGAGCTGGTCCACCCCCGCCCAGGGTCAGACCTTTCTCCAGGGCTGGGGTGGCTCCTACACGTCAGCCAACCTCCCCCGGCCTCCAAGCAAGTTACTGGGCCTTCCTGGCCTCCCAGACTGACCCCTCTGAACGCACCTCGACCCACTGGGTTCCGTGGGGCGGGTGGGGAGCACAGAGGAGGAGCTTGGAGGGGCCTGGGTGCTGGAAAGAGCTCTCCCGGCCTCTGCTGGTGTGGCTCTTGGTCTAGAGCCGGGAGGGCCCAGGGCCCCGCGGCCCGATTCCCACTGCACGCCTGGGACCCACGGCCCTCGGTATGTAAGATGTCACCCCTCGCGAACTGGCTGTCAGTCTGCATCCTGCGGTGACGGGATGGGGTGGCCGGGATGGAGGAAAGCTGGACCCCACAAATCAGGAGTCAGCTGGGCGCCAGGTGGAAAGTGGCGTCTGCGGCCGTGGAACCCTGACCCCGAGAGAAGGCTGGGGCGGGGGTGCTGTGGGAGGTGGGGTGTGAGCCTAGCTGCCGCCCAGAGCCCCCATCCCGAAGGGATTTGTCTTGGGGAAGTCAGAGGCCTCACCTCCTCGGCTTGAGGGGACAGGTGCCCGTCGAAGCAGCAGCGACTGTGGGAGTCCCCTCGGAGCCCTGGCCTCAGCCCTGCAGGCTCCAGGGCCCCTGGCTGGTCCAGCCCCACACAGACCCCGCGGTGCAGGCAGCTCAGGAGGAGGGCGGCAGCGCGTCCCTGTGCCCCCTTCTTCCCCGTCCTGCCCCTTTAGAGCCCAGCTCCCTCTGCCCGGACCACCTCCCGCACGCAGACCTCTGGCTCCCGGCTGCCTACATCACGACTTGGTGTTTGTACACATTACAGATCAATCACCGGTAGGTTTAGTTAACATCCATCACCTCACATAGTTAAACATTTTTTCCTGCAGTGAGAACTTTTAAGATCTACTCTCTCAGCAACTTCCACATACACGACATAGCAGTGTTAACTACCGTCACCATGCTGAACATTTCATTCCCAGGACACACTTATTTTACAGCTGGAAGTTTGTACCTTTCGACCCCCTTCACCCATTTCACCCACTCCCTGTCCCTGTCTCTGGGAGCCACGAATCTGCTCTGTGTCTGTTTTTCTTCCTTTCTTTCTCTCTCTCTCTATTTTTGGCTGTGTTGGGTCTTCGTTGCTACGCGCGGGCTTTCTCTAGTTGTGGCAAGCGGGGGCTACTCTTTGTTGTGGTGCGCGGGCTTCTCTTTGTGGTGGCTTCTCTTGTTGTGGACCACGGGCTCTAGGCAGGCGGGTTCAGTAGTTGTGGCTCGCGGGCTCTAGAGCGCAGGCTCAGTAGTTGTGACGTACAGGCTTAGTTGCTCTGCGGCATGTGGGATCTTCCCGGACCAGGGCTCAAACCTGTGTCCCCTGCATTGGCAGGTGGATTCTTAAGCACTGCGCCACCAGCGAAGTCCCTATTACGTAGTTGTTTTTGTTTTTGTTTTTTGCAGTACGCGGGCCTCTCACTGTTGTGGCCTCTCCCGTTGTGGAGCACAGGCTCCGGACGTGCAGGCTCAGCGGCCATGGCTCACGGGCCCAGCCGCTCCGCGGCATGTGGGATCTTCCCGGAGCGGGGCACGAACCCGTGTCCCCTGCATCGGCAGGCGGACTCTCAACCACTGCGCCATCAGGGAAGCCCTACATAGTTTTTATTCACTGTAAAATTGGTGCCACAGTCATTTAAGAAAAATTGGAAAGTACAAAAAAGTAGAAAATCCTGCGATTTTATGATTTGACTGTAACCAGCCCATGGTTTCTGGTTATATTACTTTCCGGTCTTTTTTCTTCTTTTTAAAATTCGGCTTCTGTTCCTGAGTTCGCGAGTAGCGACTGCCCTGGTCTCGCTTCTCCGCGCGCGGCCTCCAGCGACCTGGCGAGGGGCGGGGCCTGGAGGTGGGCCTGGGGCGGAGCCTTGTCAGGGTGCGGCCTGGAAGGGGCGGGGCCGCAGCAAGGTTGAGGAAATGATGGGGTGGGGGCGTGGCCGTGCCGGGGCGGGCGTGGCCGGCAGTGAGGGGGCGGAGCCTTGTCGGGGCGGGGCGGAAGCTACAGGAAGTGGGCCTGCGGCGGTTGCGCGCTCCGCCCCCGGAATGTCGGCTTTTTTCCCGCCCGAGGCCTGTGCGCAGCCTTCTCGCCGCCGGGCGCCGCCGTGGGAGGTGAGTACCGCCCGGCGTCCCCAGTCCCCGCGCCCTCTGCTCCTGGGCCGCCCCCTCCCTGCCCCCGCGCGCTCCGTCTCGCTGCTCCCTCCGCGTGAGGCAGACGCGGGTGCGGGCCGAGGCGCCTCCCCGGCTCGCGCTGCCCTGGACACGCTGCGGCCGGCGGAAGTGGGTTGTTGAGTGACTTAGTGACCGGAAACCCCGAGAAGTCCGAGACCCTCAGCCAGCAGTCCGGGCGCGGGGCGTGGGGCGCGTTTCTTTCATCCGGCGAGCGGGACGCGCTGCGCTGCCGGGTGGGATGGCCCTCCCGGGGGAGGGGGCGGTCTTCACTGAGGGGGGCCTCACCCCTGAGACCCTTTTGGGCGACTCCGCCCCGGCCGTGCCCCTCCTGCGGGTCTGTCTGCTGCGCAGGCCTCCGTCGGCGGCCTCAGCAGGGGCACGTGGTTCCCAGTCCCATCCCACCCGTCGGGACGCCCGCAGGTCGGGCTGGGGGCTCTCCTGGGCCCGGGTCCCTGCCATCTCCGGGCAAACCCTGAGCCCGCCGGGAGCCACGGCTGACTGTCCGTGGAAGAGGGTCTGCGCTCGAGCTGGGGGAGGGTGGGAGGAGCCTTCCGGCTGCAGGGGTTGAGCTGGCTCTAGGAAGGCACCGCGGGGCGGCTTCTGGCCTCCTGCCGCGAGGGGGCAGCCTTTCCGCTGGGGTCCAAGGACGGACTTCTCTGGGCTGGGCCCAGAGAAGGCTCCGCGGGACAGAGTGCTGTGTGGTGGGAATGGCGACAGTGGGACACCGGGATGCAGGCTTTGGAGCAGAGAGCTGCCGGAAAAGGGGCTGGGTCCCGTAAGTCTTGTCTGAGGAGGTCAGGCCATCCGACGTGGACTCTGAGGGGTGGATAGGAGCTTGCCAGCAGTGCGGGAGTGCTGGGGGAGGGGCCCTGCTCCCGGGCCTTCGCAGACCCAGGACTGGAGGTCCCACTTACTGCAGATGCGAGCGGCCTGCCTGGAAGCCCCGGCACCCAGGGGCAAGGAGGAGGGAGACCGGCCTGGCGCTGCGGCCGCCTGCCTCTGGCGGGGCGGGGAGGGGGGCTGTGCCCGGATGGAGGAGCGCGCGTCGTGCGGCGGTGCCCGGGACGCCGCGTCTGGACTGTCGGCCCTGAGAAGCCTTCCTCCAGAGCTGTGGCAGGTGCTTCTGTGGCTGCGCCTCTGGTGGCCGGACGTCAGGTGGGGGCTGTGGAGGGAGTGGAGGCCCGGAGTGCCCCCCACCCCGCTGGGCCTCCCTTGCACAGGATCTGACAGCAGTACCTGGGCCCCCGGGGGTCACACGGGTGCGCCCCCGAAGCACACGCGGAGCTCACTGGGCGGGACACGCCGGCAGAGCTTTGTGTCTGGACGAATGCTGATCCGAGACGGAGACGCTTGAGTGCCCTGCCGCCCCAGAGCCCGGGCTCTCCCTGCGGGGCTGCGCTGCCTGGGTTCCCGGCCGCCGCCCCACGTCCCAGCCCTGCACCTGTTAGACCCGGGGTGGTGGTGGTGGGGGCCTGGCCTTTCCGCAGACCCCTCCCTGCGGGCAGCCTTGGGGGCTGGGGGAAGCGTGGGGCGGTGCCGTGGACCCTCTCTGGGCCTTTTCCCCAAGTGCCCGACCCGGTCCTTTCCCTCCTTCCTCTCCCTCCCTCCTCTTCCTACCCGTGCTGGGCTGAATGGGGAAGTTTCCAGTGAACAGCAGACGTGATCATCTGGGTGAACCACAGAGCAGCCACTTCTGGAGGTTCTGCTGCAGATTGAGTTCTCGGTTGGCTTTTGTGTATTTGTGTCCAGGGTCCTAGAAGCCACCACTGGGACAATGAGGAAGTGGCTCGTTTGCAGTTATCCCCTTCCCTCAGTGTCCTGTCATCGCAGGCGGGGAGGAAACGAGTCCCCTCCGGGTCACAGCAGGTTGGAGAGGGGCTGGTCACCTTCAGGCACACGAGTGCCGTGGGGCCCGGGGACCTTCTGCCGCGGTGCAAGGATGTGGCGGCCGGCCGGGAGCGGGGCTGCCACGCGTGGGGGAGGGCTCTTCCGGGGCCAGGGGTCCGGGTCACCAGGAGGGCCGTGGGACATCCCTTTTCTTCTCCCTGGCTCCAAAGCGAGGGAGGTTGTTGGGACAGAGGCCCACCTCGACGCTCTGGAGCGGCCCCCGGCACACCAGCCCCTGCGGGCCGTCTTGCTGCACCCTGTGTGCACACAGCTCTCGGCCAGGGCCTGGGCAGGTCTGGCGGCGGTGGACGAGGACACTGGGGCTCGGAGGCTTTTTGCACTGGGGGGTGGGTTTCACTTCTGGGGCTTGTGTGACGGGGTGGCTCCCCCTCTTTATTCCACCTTCCCTTGGGCTGCTTTTTTTTTTAAACCTCTTTATTGAGATATTTCACATACCATAAAATCTGCCCATTTAAAGTGGTTTCCAGTTTACTCCCAGAGTTGTGCAGGCATCACCACAATCTAATTTTAGAGCATCTCAACAGCCCCCAAAGAAACCACGCACATTATCAGTCACCCCCCAGCCCCCTTATCCCCGCAGCCCCAGGTGACCCTTATCTACTTTTTTCTCTATGGAGTTGCCTATTCTGGGAAGTTCATATAAATGGAGTCATATAATCTGTGGTTTTCTTTGACTAGATTGTTTTCATTCAGCATAATGTTTCAGAGTTCATCCAGTGTTTCAAATTTCCTTCCCTTTTATGGCCAAATAATACTCCATTTTATGGATCTACTACATTTTCCTTATCCATTCAACAGTTGATAGACATTCGGCTTTTTGCTGTCTTGAATAATGTCACGATGAACATTCGTGTACAAGTTTCTGTGTGGACGTGTGTTTTCATTTCTCTTGTATATATGCATGCCTAGGAGTGGAACTGCTGGGTCTTGTGATACCTCTGTTTAACATTCAGAGGAGCTGCAGAACTGTTTTCCAAAGTGGCTGCACTGTCTTCCATTTCCACGTGCACGGTATGAGGCTCCGGCTTCTCCACATCCTCGCTGCCACTTGCTCTTATCCTTTTGGTTCTAGCCGTCCTCGTGGGTGTGAAGGGGTATCTCACTGTGGGTTTTTTTCCTTTCTTTCTTTTTTTGGGGGGGCCGCGCCGCACACGTGGCTTGTGGGGAGCTTAGTTCCCCAACCAGGGATTGAACCTGAGCCCTCAGCAGTGAGAGTGCAGAGTCCTAACCACTGGACCGCCAGGGAATTCCCCTCATTGTGGTTTTGATTAGCATTTCCGTAGTGGTTAATGATGTGGAGTGTCTTTGCATATGCCTGGTGACCGTTTGTGTATCTTTGGATCCTATTAAAATCTTTTGCCCAATTTTTAACTGGGTTGTCTTTATTGTTGTTAACAAGAATTCTTTGTATATTCTGGGTACAAGTCCCTTGTCTGGTAAATGATTCGCAAGCATTTTTTCCCATTCTGTGCGTTGTGTTTTCACTGATCGTTTCCTTTGAAGCACAAAGGTTTTTAATTTTCAAGAAGTCCAGTTTATCTATTTTTTTCTTGTATGACTTGTTCTTCTGGTGTCATATCTAAGAAATCACTGCCTCTCCCAAGGTCAAAAAGTTTTATTCCTTTGTTCTCTTCTGAGAGTTTTTTTTTTTTTTAATGGTTTTAGCTCTTATATTTAGGCCTATGATATGTTTTGAGTTCGTTTTTGTATATGATATGAGGTAGGGGCCCAAATTCATGCTTTCGCCCCTGTGATACCCAGCTGTCCCAGCACCATTTGCTGAAAAGCCTATTCTTTACCCTGGTCTTGGCCCCTTTGTCAGAGGTCGATGAACCATAAATATTAGGGTTTTATTTACGGACTGTCATTTCTGGCCCATTGATCTGTGAGGTTATCCTTTGCCAGTACCACATTGTCTCCATTACTGTAGCTCAGTCATAAGTTTTGAAGTTGGGGAGTGTGAGTCCGCCAGTTTTGTTCCTTTTTACTTTGGCTATTCTGTGCCCCTTGCGTTTCCTCATGAAACAGGAGCCATTTGTCACTTTCTGCGAAGAAGCCAGCTGGGAGCTTGAGGGTAATTGTGTTGAGTCCGTCGGTGTCTCGGGGGGCCCCACTGGCGGAATGGAGTACATCTTCCAGTCCATGGACAGGAATGATTTCATTTATTTAGATCTTTACTTTCCTTCAACGATGTCCGTGGTTTTGGCTGTACAAGGCTTACACATCTTCTGTTCAGTGTATGCCGAAGTACCTTATTTCTCTTGACGCTGTTCTGTTTCTCAGTTTCATGTTTGGGTTGTTTATTGCGGGCATGTAGAAGTACAACAGATCTTGCAGAGATTGTGTCCTGCAGCGCTGGGGAACTCATGTATTACTTCCAGGGGTGTTTTAGTGGATTCCTTGGGCTTTCCCTTATGTAAGATCATGTCATATCTGTATCTTGAAGTCTCTCAGTTGCTCCCAGCGTGTGCAGCCAGGATTGAAAGCCAGTGGTTGCCAGGCCTGTGGGACGGAGGGGAGGGCCGACGAGCAGAGCAAGCACTGGGGTTTCTGAGGATGTGCCCAGCGCCTGGGGAGGCCTGAGGGACGGAGAGCTCGGCACAGAGGGGCCAGAGAGACAGACCAGCGTCCACGCTCCAGCTTCGGTCCTGGCGAATCCAGGCGGCAAGGGGCTGGAAGTGAGGTCACACTGTGTTCTGGGGGAGTGGCAGCTCCCACCCCGCCACGAGTTGTCAGAAGGGGCCCACGTGGACACTGTCCTGGGCCTCCTGTGGCTCTGCGTTGACCCTGCTCACCCGCTTTGGGGGAAGGACTGTCTTATGCGACCTCAGCAGACCTGGCGGGCGCCTTAGAAATCCACATTATCTAGAAACTGGTTGTATCACCTATCTTACTGGTTCCCTTATTAATTAATGAGCTAATAAATAAAATCTTGGACATGTGTTCATTTTATTTTTTTGTATTTGTATGAAAGTCATGGTTTCTCCCTTTTCTTTGGCTGGCAGTTTTGGAGCCGTCCCTGAAAGCGTGCCGGTGGGTCTCAGCCCCCAGAGGCCACGTCTCAGGGCCAGTGGAATGGCTCCCTCTGTCCTGTGTTTGGCTGGGTTTTGCGTTTGCACATGTGCACCAGTTACTCCTTTGGTGCCGTTGCTGACTGTGGTCCTTGTGGGCAGGTGTCAGAGGTCTGCTCTGTGTTGAGCGGGACAGGACAGAGAATCTGGGTGGTCAGACGGTGGTTTGTGTCCTTGGTCTCTTCTGAGCTCAGTTCAGAATTTCGTGCTACCACGGAGAACCACTCCTTGACATCCGGACCCGTGAGCCTTGGTGTTTCTGTGTTTACTCTTGACCTGGCCCTGAAGTTGTGGGACCGACGCCGTGTGCCCTGTGGGTCTGTAATTCAGCAAGGCCTTGGCCTCTTGGTGTGTAAATGTGCGAAACGTTTTCTCATCATTAGGGAGTTAGGCTGTGAAGTGTCTCAGATTGGAGGAACTCTGTTCTCATTGGCTTGTGGACCTAAATAAATGCTTATATAAATCAAATATTTCTAAAATTTCCAGAAAATCAGGAAATCTCGTTTCTAATAATTTAAATGCATTAGACTTTAAAAAATTTAGAATGCACAGAAACTCGAATTTTATTTATTTATTTATTTTTGGCTGCGTTGGGTCTTCGTTGCTGTGTGCGGACTTTCTTTAGTTGCGGCGAGAGGGGGCTACTCTTCGTTATGGTGCGCGGGCTTCTCATTGCGGTGGCTTCTCTTGTTGCGGAGCGCGAGCTTCAGTAGTTGTGGCATGCGGGCTCAGTAGTTGTGGTGCGTGAGCTCAGTAGTCGCGGCTCGCGGGCTCTAGAGCACAGGCTCAGTAGTTGTGGCGCACGGGCTTAGTTGGTCCGCGGCACGTGGGATCTTCCCAGACCAGGGCTCGAACCCGTGTCCCCTGCATTGGCGGGCGGATTCTTAACCACTGCGCCGCCAAGGAAGTCCAAACTCGGAAACGCTTTAAGAATACAGGTTTACAAACAGACTCACAGGTACAGAGAACAAACCAGTAGCTACCAGTGGGAGAGGGAAGGGGGAAGGGCAGGACGGGGAGGGGAGTAAGAGGTACAACCTACTACGTATGAAATAAGTAAGCTACAAGGAGAATATCGTACACCACAGGGGAGACGGCCAGTACTTTATAATAACCATGCATGGAGTATAACCGTTAACAATTGTGACTCACTATGTTGTACACCTGTAACGTACACATCAACTATCACAAAAAAGAATGCAGGTTCACATAATTAAGATAAATCTTTGGCAAATGAGGATAAATTAATAATTCGGGGTTTAAAAAAGCTGTGTCTTTTCTCTGATTTATCGGTATTATGCTTAATATTGATTACATGTAATAATCAATGTATCAATATAACGTTGATATAATACATTTTATTGTAATTGGTTTCTGCCCAAACTTCTACAGGTTTACTTATCAAATCAGCTAATATTACTCTTACATGATGTTTAAAGTTAAGATAAATGTAAATTTGTTTTCAACTAAGTTGAATAGAATTCTGACATTGTTTTTACTTTAACAGTATTCCAGGGTACAGCTTGGACACACATTAAGTTGAGTTAATGATGGCAATCACTGTCTACCTAGGTAATTTCTAAGTAAGACAGGATACCGAAGCATTGGGTACCAGGTGTAAGTTCAAGTGTTTTCAGTGTCCCCAGCAGAGGCTTCGTCTCTGGCTGGTGTTGCTCAGCGTGTCTGCACTGTGGGGATGCCCAGGGCACGCGTGCTGCTGGAGATAGCGTCTGAGCTGTGTGACACCCGGGCATCTGGCTTTCTGTGAAGGAAGGTCAGTCACTTGGGTTGAGTCGTAATTAAAATGGATGACAGAAAAACTGTTGTATATGTGCTTTTATTTTCAAGGAAAGGGGGTCTTTCCCCCCCTCCTCAAACTTTTTGGTCTCTCTTTTACACATAAAAATTACTGAGGACCGTGAGAAGCTTTTGATTAAGTGGTTTTTATCTATTTTCTGTGTGAGAAAGTAAAACTGGAGAAAATTTTCAAATATTGTTGATTTGTTTGAAAATATCAATGCCTGTTGCTTAACGAATATTTTTTTTAAATACTGTATTTTACAAAACAATGTTTTTAGTGAGAACATTGTTTCATTTTTTGTACATCTCTTAAATGTCTGAGTCTGAGAAGAAGCCAGGAAATCTCACAATTTTCGCAAAGTTTGCTTGTTTTGATGGTCTTGCCTCCTTTCCTGCCAAAACTTTTTTTTGTTTTTGTTTTTTTTAATTGTTTATTTTTGGCCACACCGCGGAGCTTGTGGAACCTTGGTTCCCTGACCAGGGATCAAACCCACCCCTTGCAGTGGAAGCGCAGCGTCCTAACCACTGGAGCGCCAGGGAAGTCCCCAAAACAATAATTTTTGATGCTTTATGTTTTAAGGGGAAAAACAGCCCCACAGAGAACAAAGGTTGATGACTTATGAGGAGCTTAAGGTTTTCTTAGTTCCGTTCACTGATAGCCATGTCCTGTTTCCCAGGCACCCGTGACCCCGTCTTCAGTGCCCAAGTGGACTCGGACAGGGCTTCCAGAGGTTGGACCCTGAATTTAGAAAAAGAAATGTTTTCAGGGTGTCTTTTACACCTGAAACTATTATTGAGACTTCCCAGAGTGCCCCTGGAGAATCCCACAGGCCGTTTACCTTATAAAGAGAGCGATTATACAATTAATCAGATTTGTTTGAAGTGTTACTGTTGTGAGGCTGCTTTGGTTATGTTTACAGGAAACCGTTACTCGTTTAAATGTTTCAGAAGCTGTGTGCTATATGGGGACGCCTTTATTCTCAGGGGAAACACTGATCACGTGTGTTACGTACTGTACCCCAAAAGAGAATCTGACCCCCTCCGTTCTGATGTTGTCGGTTAGAGAAACACATGAATCACCCCAGTAGCCTGTGCCCTCTGGGGATGACTTGGGGCTTTTCGTGTGTGTCCTCAGCAAAGAAGGACGGGATCAGAGGCTTGTGGAAAGGCTGGTACCAGGTACTTTGAACTAGTGAAACTTCACAAACAGGCTTTCGTGTTCTCCTGGCTTCAACAACTCAGAGCTTCGCCCAGGGTGCAGGTCAGGGTTTCCAGGCTCTTCTGGATGCAGACGGCGTGGGCGCAGCTGCCGGGACCCACAGACCAAGGTGGGAAACTGGTGGTTTGCTCGGAATATTGCTGACGTTTCCATTTCTGTTTTCTAGACACACGAAACTTTCTCTTTCTTCAACTGTCTGTAACCCATAAAAACCTGGTAGGCGGAAATGACACCTGGTCCTTCCTGACAGGATTCTTGCTAAGTTGCCTCATTTTGTGTGACGGTACAGCTATTTGCATAGGTTCAAAAAGACGACTCTGGCGGGGGGGGTGTTTTCTTTCAAACTTTTTTTATTGTGGTAAAATAGATGAAAATTTTACCATTTTAATCAGTTTAAGTGTACAGCTCAGTGGCATTAATAGGAATTAATAATTCTCTAGACAACAGGCACAGTTTCTCATGCAAGTGGGGCAAGACGGTGTGTGTCCTTCTGCGTCTGGCTTGTTTTGTTCGGTGTAACGTCCTCAGGGTTCCTCCACTTTGTCGCAGGTGCCAGAATTTCCTTCTTTGTTGTGCGTGTGGTAAAATATACATAAAATTTTCCACCGTAACCACTTCCGAATGTCCCCGCACTGAGGTGCCACCACCCCGTCCTCTCCAGGACCCTCGCATCTCCCCGCCCCCGGCCCACGGTCCACTTTCCAGCAGAGAAGTGGGCTCACGAAGCGGCCGCCCTGTGCGTCTGGCTCACGTCGCTCGGCTCAGGGTCCTCCCTGTGCGGCAGGTGCCAGACTCTCCTTCTCTGTGAGGCTGAACGAGACTCGCCACGTGCGGGACACGCCGCGGCCAACCACGCACCCATCAGTGGACGTTGCGTTGTCACCACCTGTGCTGTTGTGAGTGACGCAGCCAGGAGGGTGGGTGTGCACGTACCCGGAAGCAGAGTTACTAGAACAGACGGGTACTTCTGTGTGTACGTGTGTGAGCAGCTGCCTCCTGCCCTGCGTTCTTTTCACCAGGACGTAATATAACTGGACAGCTTGAGAGCCTTCCTCAGAACGTCCTGTTTCTCAGTGATGCTTGTGTGATCGACTGTGACAGGCCACTTGTCACAGAACTGAGCTGCCTGTAGGGAGTGAAGGCTACAGAGCCCCCCAGGAAAGCCGGTCTGGCCCTGGGGTCCCCGCCCTCCGTGGTGGGAAGGTCGCTTCCTGCAGGCCGGGGAATCTGAGATAAGTGGGGACCTGAGTGAGAGAGGCCGGGACTGAACATACGAGTGGGCGACGGCAGAGCAGCCTGCCCGGCCCCGCCCCCCCATCCCCCGCCCCGGTGACCACCAGCCCGGGAGGTCAGGTCAGAGTGCTCTCTGGGACAGTCCAGGGAGCTAAACATAACTTCAGGACTCGATTGATACTTGACAGCTTTCCTTTCTGTTTGTTTGTGCCTCCGACGTGGGGTGACACAGAGGACGCCATCGCACAGGGAGCCACGGCCAGCGGGCCCCCTGCTTCCCCCGCGGGCTCCTCTGCAAAGCTCCCCACCCCCTGCCTGCATTTGAGTCTCTGCCACATGCAAGTGTCTGGATCCGTGGCCCCTGTTCCCCTGGCTGGGCTTCCTTTTCTCCGCACACATTTAGAGGGGCCACAGGTGGATCCTGTGGACTTGCTTGGCCTGGCACTCCTGCCCGCCCTCGGGGTAGCAGAGTCCAGCCTGAGCTTCCTGGTGAGAATTTCCAGACAGAAGCTGATCTTGTGGCATTAGTAGTTGTTTAATCTAAATTTGCAAAAGAAACCTAGGAGGCCTGGCTGGTTAATTAACATTCTTAGGAGACCCGCCCTGTTTGTGTGTGTCAAAGAATAATCTTTGAGATCATCACCAGTCCGGAGACTGTCAGGAAATCTGTGAAAGACTTTGAAATGGGCAAAAACCCTGGATATTCTGGCCAGCTCACCGTTTCTGCTTTTCTTGTCTTTGAGCTATTTTACGCCTCTGTAAGCTGCAGAAAACAGATGCTGATGCCGGTGATTTGTGCATAGAAATACAGGTGGTCTGCCGTGGGTGCTTGTGTGCTCTGAGTGGTTTTAACATCTTTGTTTCCCCCATTAAATAATCAGTTACATAAAATCTTTAGTAAGTGTTCATTTCAGAAGGAAAAAAAGGAAATCCACCTTCTCCAAACCCACTGTCTTTCTGAGGAAAACACCGGGGCCCAGCCGTCCTGCAGAGGCACTTTCTCCTGTGCATCCATCCCGTCTGGGTCAGCATCCGTGTTCTGCTCTCATTCTATATCCTTACGTATAGAGGGAAAGCTATAAAGACATACATGCACAGGTGACCTTCGAACAACAAGGGTTTGAAGTGCATGGGCCCCCCCTTCTGTGGGGATGTTTTTCACTAGTAAATGCCCCATGGGCTGTTGGTTGAATTGGAGAATGCAGATCGTGGATACAACTAAACTCTACGCCTGCTGACCCCCGCGTTATTCAACGGTCACTTATGTAAAGGCATTAAAACATGTTGTGGCAGTATCTGTTGAGGCGGGAAATGAGCACAGTGCCAGCGATGTGGACGTGGATCAGGGCCGCGGGGACCGTGGGGAGGGCGGTTCCCGGTGGAAGGCAGATTTTATGTGAGTTACCCCTTGATGGCGGCCTCCCCGGTTTTCGGGCGCGGTGGAGGCCGAGGCTGTGACCGTGGACGTGGGTTGGCTTCTGCGGCCTTTCCCCTAGGGGCCTGCTCTGTGGCATGTTGTCCTGCAGCTCTTGCCTCCTGCCCTGGAGGCCCGTGGAGGCCCTCGGGCTGGCGTCCTGCTGCTTCCTGTCTGTCCCTCCACTCATCTGCGTCCTTTGCAGCCTGCCCGGCCCCAGGGTGGGCTCATCCCACTCCCAGTGGGTGGCCTGGGTCCTGGGGATGCAGGCCCCCAAGGCCCCCGCCCGTGCTCCCGGGGGGCGGTGGGGAAGCCTTGCCCTTTCTCCCTGGAGAGGAGCTGGTGGTTCTCTCGTTATCCCCTGTGTATTTAGGAACCGTATGGAAGTTCCAAATGTGACTGTTCCTGCCCTACGAGAGGACCCGTTCATTGGGTTTAGCCTAATACTGTGTGTAAACACACATTCACTGGTGCGGACGTTGTAACCGGGGATTATTCTGTTGACACTGCTCTGCAGAAACATTTCCGGTCTGTTTGGATGTCTCTACGGTGCACACAGCTCTCATTCTTTTATATTTTCCATGTTGGGGGCATAATCTTTTTAAACTCAGTCTCCGATGGGCTTTGTGTCTGCTCAGTTGTTTATGCCTGCCGGGTTATTTAGTGTGGATTTATATGCCATCTGGAAGCCTGAATCTTTTGTGTGACTGTCAAATACACATTCTTTCTTTCTTTATACACATCTTTCTGTGCAAGACTGATCTCACCAGCCCTTGCAGCCGCGTGGCCCTGGGCCCAGGCGTGCCTGTTTTCTCACCCCCTCGGTGCTCTGGGGCTGCAGCTGGGGAGGGTCGGTGAGGAGCGCGGTGATGGGGTGGGGCCGTGGTAAGGACACAGCAGGTCCCTGGAAACGTGCAGGTGTGTTTCGTGGAGGGAGCCGGCGCTCCACGTCCTGTATTGACTTGCACAGGGGTCGGGAGCAGACAGCCCTGTCTGCCTGACCAGTGAGCTTGGGCTGGGGGCCGGGCTGAGGTGGGCGGGCCAGGGCAGCAGGGCTCCCTGTTCTTCCCTGGGGGTCCTGGAGGGGTGTCCCCGCGGGGCCCTGCACCCACCCTGTGTGTGTCCTCTTCCAGGCTGCCGACCCGCACCCCTGTGAGCTGGAGCCCACGACGCTGCCTGGGCCATGGACTCGAAGGTCAGATGGGCGGTGGTCCTGGGGGTGTGGGCGGCGGAGCCTCGGGTCCCAGCTCTCGGGAGCACAGGGCGGATAACCCCCTCGTCCCCTCACCGCTTCCGCCTGCTCCCGTGCAGGATGGGCTCAGAGCTATAGCGTCGCAGAGGTCGCGTGGGCCAGTCCCCTGCCTCAGCAGGATGGGGCCTAAATGGCGCCTTGTGCTTTCAGTGAGTTTAAAAGAGAAAGTCGCGCCTGGCCCAGCAGAAGGTCTTCACCTCCTTCCTGTCTTTGCCAGGCAGTGTGGCATCTTCGGGTGCCCAGCCTGGGGCCCTCCGTGTCCCCACCAGCCCCATGGGGGCGGCCTCACTAGGGGGTTCACGAGCCTGGCCCCGTTTCTGCATCTCTGAGCAGACAGCGCCTGGGGTCTCGGTGTGCGCTTCTCAAGCATCCCTCTGCAGGCGTGGGAGCCGTGTGGTTCCCAGCTTAGCAGCTCAGGAGAAACGTCAGCTACTTGAGCAGAAGAGGTTTCGGGAGCTGCCCAGGTGCCGCTTCTCCTGACAACTCCAGTGGGAAAGGGCAGACACTCCCAGGGCTTTGCTTTCCCCTTTCTTCCCTTCAAGCTGAGAAAACCGAGACACAGGCGTGCCCCACAGTCAGGTCCATGGTGAGACATCCAGCAGCTTCCTCTTCCGTCAGAAATTTCACCCTGCTATAGATTTTCTGACTTTTTTCCCCTATAGATTTTCTGACATTTTCCTGATTTTGTTTCCAGGTTTTTTTTTTTTAATTACAGTAAAATTTACCATTTTAACCTTTTATTTATTGATTGATTGATTGGCTGTGCTGGGTCTTCGTTGTGGTGCGCGGGCTTCTCGTTGCGGAGCATGGGCTCTAGGCGTGCGGGCTTCAATAGTTGCAGCACGCGGGCTCAGTAGTTGTGGCTCGTGGGCTCTAGAGAGCAGGCTCAGTAGTTGTGGCGCACGGGCTTAGTTGCTCCGCGGCATGTGGGATCTTCCCGGACCAGGGCTCGAACCCGTGTCCCCTGCATCGGCAGGTGGATCCTTAACCACCGCGCCACCAGGGAAGCCCCAGTATTAACCTTTTTTAAGTGTCCGGCTCAGTGGCGTTAAGAGCACTCGCGTCTCTCTGCCACCACCGCCCCCTTTTCTCTGTGCATTTGATGTTCAGGGACCACACAGATGAGGATGGAGCAGTGCATGTCCTCTTGTGTCGGGCTTGTATCACTGAGCATGATGGCTTGGTTTTTTTTTTTTTTTACTGTTTGTATGGTGCTGTTCATCTATACTGTAGCATTCTTTGATTTTTTTTGATATGTAGAAAATGAGATTGATTTTGTTTTGTTTTGTTTTTACTGTTTGTTTGGTGCTGTTTTCTCCAGGTTTGGACACCAGGATTAGTCTAATTTATCGCACACATTGGACAGCTTTCCATCGCTTTCTCTGCACTGGAACTGATTTTATAGCACGAGTTATTTTTGCCTCCTATAGATGAAATCTGTATTATGTCCGGCAAAATTTCCCAAGCCTTGATCATTGCTCTTAACGTACTTTTTCCTGTGACCTAAAAGGATAAACTATCAAATCTTCCACCTTCTGAGACATCCATTTCAGCTTGTATCAATTGTCCATCCTTGGCTTGTCACCAGCCTTGTTCTTGGTGTTAAGTGCTGTTGGTCTTCTGGGCTGGCTGCCTGTTTGGGAGTCCACGCCAGCCTGTTCTTGACATGCTCAGAATGGAGTCTGTCCACACGCTTCCCAGCCAACCGCATGGCACTAAACACGTGGCTCCAGGGCCTGAGCCCTCTAACACGGGATGCTCTCCTTCTCGCCCAGCCACTTCTGTTCTTTGTGTTTCGGGGGGAAAGGCAGAGGTCACTGCATCTCGGTTTGATACCTGACCTGGCGTAGCTGCTGGCAACGCTGCTGCACACCCAGACTTCGGACCCTGTTTACTAACCTCTTGAAAAAGACAGCCTGGTTTAGTTCCCTGGGGCTGCAGCAGGGAAAGCCCACCGGCTGGGTATTTTCCTGAAGTGTCTGGAGGCCACAAGTCTGCTATCAGGGTGTTGCAGGGTTGGTTCCTCCGGAGGCTCTGAGGAGTCTGCACTGGCATCCCTGTGTGTGTAAGTCCGCCCCTTTCTCTTGTAAAGACATGGGTCATGGGATAAGGCTCAGATCCAGGATGACCCGGCCTTAACGTGACATCTGCAAAGACCCCATTTCCAAAGAAGGTCCTGTTCTCAGGTCCTGGCCGTCAGCACCTGGGCCTGTCTCTGGGGGACACGGTTCAACCGCAGCCCTGCCTCAGCCCCTCTCCTCTCCTGACCAGGACGTCTCCTGAGGTAGAGACGAAGCACATTCTTGAGTTTCTCAGCTGCCTTGTGCCACTGGCCTCACTGTAAAGATTTAGTAGAGCTTTTACGTACATTTTCCCCCTTTTAGGAGTAATTCTGGAGAAGTAAAGGCTGAATAGCAATACATAAGCACCTTATTTTATGCATTTTGTTGAAAACAATTTGTCCTCTAAAAACTGGCTTCCCAAAGTTTTCCTAAGCAGAATATTTTTCTAGTATTTTCTAATGAAAAACATTATGGACTTAGAAGTAAATTTTACCTGCACCTTAATTTTCTCCCCATGACTTCTCCCAGCCCAGGCCGTGTGTTTTGCGTGTGTTGATATGGGCGGTCTCGGCATCCTAGCCTCTCACGACGCCCTCTCATCCCAGGTCTGGGGGTGACCTGAGCACCCCTGGTCCTGCTCTGCACTTGCCTTCTGGTTTCCACGTGCAGCAGCCCTCGTGGTTCCCCGAGTGCTGCTCGTGGGCTTGGCCAGGGGCTTATCTACCTGAGGTCAGCCAGGCCTGCCCAGAGGAAGGTGTTGCCTGTGGTCACTGCTGCCCGGGCTGTATTGAAAATCTGCTTTTGCACAACACCTTCCTGGGCCCACAAGGACATGATGGAAGAGGATGAGCTTCTAACTGCTGGATGCACTCCCAGTGAGCATGGGCTCTGGTTGGTAAAAGATACGTGCGGCCCAGAGCAGGCGTGCAGAGCCAGGATGGCACCTAGACACGTACGTGCCTGACCACCCACCCCGGGGCGCACCAGGTGGCCGCTGGCAGATGGGTCACCT
Organism: Hyperoodon ampullatus; assembly: GCF_949752795.1. NCBI lineage: Eukaryota > Metazoa > Chordata > Mammalia > Artiodactyla > Ziphiidae > Hyperoodon > Hyperoodon ampullatus. The sequence goes on along the minus strand of NC_136924.1, from coordinate 102,152,356 downwards.
TCTGCAGGACTGGAGCTTTTCGGCATCTGTACGTGGCCCTGCGGACTGGCCCCTGCCCACTGGCAGGGTGTCCAGGCCCCGGGCCAGGGAGGCCATCCCGGGCCCGGCTGCCCGGCCTGGGGCCATGTTCCCACGGGACTCTCCTCTCAGGTCAGCAACGGCGCCAGCCCCCAGGACGAGCGCACCACAAGCCTGCTGGTGTTCAGCTTCCTCCAGAGCTGTCCGCACTCCCGTTGCCACCAAGAGCTGGAGGTGCTGGGCCGCAAGCTACCCGTGTGCGCGGCCCACGACGATGAGCTGCAGACGGATGGCAACTGGTGCAGCCACTTCCGTAACGAGGGGCCGGCAGAGACAGGTAGGCGCCGGGCCGGCCTCCGCGGCCCAGATCCGGCTGTGGGGCCTTCGGGCTCAGGTCCACCCCGTGTCCAGCGGAGCAGGCCTCGCCGAGTCCAGTTCGTTGAAACCCACTCGGGCTCCTGAGGATTCTTTGCATTTGTGCAGCGCCCACGCTTTACTCCTGTGTGTGTTACGGCCGTGACGATCTGCACGGTCACCAGGGCAGCGGGGACCTGGGGCCCTTCTCTGGGCCGGGCCGTCCTCCGGGTGTGGCGGATCCCAGGTGTGCGTCCTGCCCTCCGGCCTCAGCTTGTGCCCCCAGTGCTGCCTCCATGGAGGCAGCTGGGAGCTGCCAGCTGGGCGCCCCTCTCGAGGTGGGCCAGGCACAGCACACCCTGGAGCCCCCTGAGGAATTCTGTCGGGTCCCTGAACCAGCCTGTGCTTCGGCGGAGGCTCCCAGGTGTTCCCGACGCTCCCGGGAGGCCTGGGCTGGAGTCTGCTGTCTGGTGGCGGTGGGGGGTGGTCACGGCCCTCTCGCGGCTTATCCGGCCTCTGGGCCGCCAGCTGTCTTAATTCAGGTGGCCGGCGGTGCAGCACGCGGTCCCCACCAGCCAGGGTTGCCTTAGGCGCCCCCCTTTGGGAAGGGGGCAGGAGTAGCTCTGCTGTCAGGCCTGCTGCCCCGGTGGCCCCCGTCTGCACCAAGCCCCCCTCAGACTGGAGCCTCACTGGACGCACAGGGCAGGGTGGGCGCTCGGGTAGAAGTGGGGTGTGGTCAGGAGCCTGAGGAGGTGTGGGAGCAACGGGCAGAACGGAGGCCTGGCTGCCACTCGTCGGTGGATTTGTTTGCTCAGCTGGACGGGAGGAGGTGGGAGAGCGGCGCTGTCGGGGGCTGTGTGGGAGGCGAGTCAGGACAAGCGCGAGGGCCGGGCTGCGAAGGGGACCACGGGGTCGAGCGTGGCCGGGCTGTCGACCCAGGTCGAGGTCGTCTCGGCAGGCGAGTGGTGACCTGTCCCCGAGCAGAGGTGGGCGGGTAGTGGGGGGTTTCGGGGCGAGGAGGGCTCGTGTTGAGGTCACACAGACACGTCTCAGTGAGGTCAGGGCTGCAGCCGGGCCCATGGAACTCCACGGGCGCACAGCTGTGCAGGCACTGCTGGCAGATTCCACCAACCACAGGTTGGAAATACTTGGGGAAAAAAGTTCCATAAAGTTCCCCAGAGCAAAACTTGAATTTGCTGTGCGCTGGCCACTGGACTTTGGTGCCCGCAGTGGTCCTGGGCCGACACCCACCCAGACCCCGAGGGACGAGTGTGCGGGCAGCTAGGCGAGGTTGCTGGTTGGGGTCCAGACCACAAGGCATGGCACTTGGACCCTCTGGTTTCCCAGCATGTGTAGACGTGTACACTACATGGAGGTGTGTTCAGTGTGCAACAGCGCTGTCTTAACGGCGTTCGTGCCTTAATGAAAAGTACTTCATTGCTACATGCTAAGCATCCTCTGAGCCTGCAGCGTGTTGAAGCAGTGACGTCACTGGTCACCATACAAATACATAATAATGAAAAAGTGAAATATTGCAAGAATTACCAAAATGTGACACAGAGACACAGTGAGCAAATGCTGTTGGAAAAACAATGCCAACAACTCTTTCAACGCAGGGCTGGCTGCCACACGCCTTCCACCTGTGTGACGGGCGGAGGGGGGCTGGAGGCGAGGCGCGTACACTTTCTGTGCTGCAGGGAGAAGCGAGGGGGCTGGCTACTCAGTGCCCCAGGTCCCCAGCTGCGTACCCGGGAGTCAGCCCACAGCTGGGAACCCCAGAGCCCCTGGAAGCTTCTGTCCTGGGGAGGGGCTCAGATGGTGTCCAGGAAGGAAGAGCGTGGCATCTGGGGAGGTGGGGGTGTGGAGGGGAGGCAAAGTCCAGGATGAGAGGCCGCGGAGCCTCTGTCCTGACCGCTTCCTCTGCCGACAGCCATTGGACACTGGGCTTCGAGCCCGGGTTGTGGCTACCCCGGCATCACAGGTCCTTCTCCCGCCCGGCCCCTGTGCCTGGTCCCGTGTCCACACCATCCTCACTGGGCTGTGGATGCAGGACCCAGCCCTTTCCTGGAGCAGGTGGAGCGGGAGCGGGGTGTGAGTGGGGCATCATCTGAAACCTGCCCCCATCGTCTGCACCTTAGACTCTGAGGCTCAGGAGGAAGTGGTCCGGGACATCGCCAGGCAGCTCGCCCAGATTGGGGACAGGATGGAGTGCAGCATCTGCCCGGGGCTGGTGGCCAGCCTGGCCGCGCAGTTCAGGAACACGAGCCTGTCGGAGGAGGTGAGTGAGAAAACCCACGGGGCTTGTCCTCTGCCTCCTGGCAGACAGACCAGCGTCCAGGGAGGTGGCTCAGCCCGTGACTGCTGGAGAGAGTCCGCCTGGCGAACTGTCTCTCGGAAGAAAGTCACTGGACACCTGAAAACCTGAAGTCAGACTCAAGCGTTTGGGGACAGAGCCCCCCAAAGATTAACAAGATGGATGTGACTCTTCCTGAAACATGTTCCACTCCTTTGACTGCTGAGGCGGCGGGGCCCCCGTGACCTAGAAACGCTCTTGGGCTGGGCCCGGCGGGTCGAGCCTCCTGCCTCCGGGAAGGCCTGTCTGTCAGGGAGCCTCCCTCTGAGCTTCGCTGGCCTGCGTGTTTCAGACACATGCTGCTGGTGCCATTTCTTGCTGCCACGTGTTGGCACGTGGAAGGTGCTTTCCGGTCTGGCGGTCCACGAGGCCTCTCCCGGCAGGAGCTCCCCATCCCCCTCCCTGCTCCCATGTACCGGGGCCGGACCCCCGGGCGGTGCCTGACCTTGGTCTCAGATGCCTCCAAGCAGGAGACGAGGACACGCCGCCTCGCCTCCCCCGGCTTTGCCTCCTCCTCTCCTCTGGCCTCCTCAGCTGTTTATAGCACTTCCCTCCTCCCTGCGGGAGGCCTGGTAACCACGCCTCTGCTTCCATGTGCAGGACAAGAGGCGGTGCCTGGCGGCCGCGCTGGAACAGCTCACACAGCTCTACCCTGCGGACGTGGACCGCGAGAAGACCCTGCTGCTGCTGACCATGCTCGTGGCCAAAAAGGTGGCCGACCACTCGCCAGCCGTGCTCCAAGCTGTCTTCCACACCACAGTGACCTTCATCAACCAGAACCTTCTCGCCTACGTGAGGAACTTAGTCCAAAACGTAAGAGCCAGTGGTGGCAGCTCCTGGGCTCTTAGCAACCCCCGACCTTGGTGTCTGCCTCTCCCCACCCCGGCCCCCTCTGAGCTCTGGGACCCTCGCTGCAGGGCTGCCTGCTGGGGACAGACCCCAGGGAAGGTGGTCACGGCCCTTCCTGCCCAGGAGGACAGGCTTGGTTCTGCGTCCGGGAGTCCGGTTGTTTCTGAGAGGAGCTGCTGTCACAGGGCAGTGGAGGCCGACTGTGCACCCTTCACAGGCTTGTGAGAGCTGCTGGGGGGCGAGCAGGAGAGAGGGCCGCAGGGGCCCACGCCGGGCTTCCAGTCTGTCGGCCTCACCGTGTCACAGAAATGAGTATAATTTAAAGTAAAACACATGCTTACCAAGGAGGGTGAGCGGTCAACAGGGGGTAAAAACTGCACACATCTGTCCTCCACCCAGGATATTAGAAGGTCTGGTGCTTCAGTTTCATAGACCACCTGGAAGGGAAAGTGGATGTATCTTCTCTATAAAGTTTGGGGTTTTATGTGTCGGGAATGTTGCTCAGGCGTCTGACCCTCTTAATATGTAGTTGATGAGCCTTAAAAGCATTCTCTCTGCATGGCTTTCAGTTATATGGGCTTTTAAAAATAAAAACCAGAGGGAGAACACAAACCCCAACTCGTTGCAAAACCAAGCTGAGCTGTTGTTGGAAGGAGATAAGCCTCTGTTAACAGCTTCCAGACACTGTGGGGCTGAAACAGAACCTTGGTCCAGTCCTCACATCCGCTGAGATGCCTCTTGGCACCATAAGTGACTTGGTGAAAGCTGTGTTTGTTTGCAAAGCCCTGGCTGCACTTCTGCTGACTGTGGCCCTAGAGGCTCAGGTCTAGGGTCCTGGCTCAGGAGGGAGGCTGGCTAATCCCGGCTGTTGTCCTTTCTTGCTCCAGGAGATGGACTGAAGGGACGACTCAGCAGAAGCGCGACTGGTTACAACTTGAGATGGTGACAGCAGTGTAGCTGTCTCCACAGAGATGGAGCCTCGGCCACATTAACATGCTCAGAGAAGACAGGCACGAGATGACAGCTGTGTATCTCTCACCATTTTAAAGCCAGGGACCATTTAGGAATTTCTTCACGTACATGTGTGAATGTTTCACATCATCTACATCCATCCACATACTGTGCCTTTACCTAATGTCTGCTGGAAAGGTCCCCGCCTGAAAATCAGATTTAAAAGCAGATCGTGAGTTCCCTCGTGGTCCAGTGGTTAGGACTCCTCTGTGCTTCCACTGCAGGGACCAGGTCTGATCCCTGGTTGGGGAACTAAGATCCCACAAGCTGCAGCCAAAAAAGAAAAAAAGAACAACAAAATAAAAGCAGATTGACAAATAAAAGACAGAAGAAAAAGAACACGCTTAATGTTTTTTTGTTTTTTTAAAAAACCCACTTGGGGGGCTTCCCTGGTGGCGTGGTGGTTGAGAGCCCGCCTGCCAATGCAGGGAACACAGGTTCGTGCCCTGGTCCGGGAAGATCCCACGTGCCGCAGAGCGGCTGGGACCGTGAGCCATGGCCGCTGAGCCTGCGCGTCCGGAGCCTGTGCTCCGCAACGGGAGAGGCCCCAACAGTGAGAGGCCCGCGTACTGCAAAAAAAAAAAACAAACAAACCAAAAAAAAACCCACTTGGGACTTTCCTGGCGGTCCAGTGGTTAAAACTCCGTGCTTCCACTGCAGGGGGTGCAGGTTTGATCCCTGGTCAGAGAACTAAGATCCTACATACCGTGCAGTGCAGCAAAAAAAAAAAAAAAGCGCACCCCTGGTGGTGGTGGTGGTGTTACCACAGGCAGTGTGAGGGGACCAGGGATTGGCGAGGGAATGCACGGACCTCTTACAAGTGAAAAATTCCTCTCAAAACAGGGACACCTTCATAGTAAGGAAGTGCAGTCTTTTTTATTTTTTATTTTTTTTAGGTTTCATAGAGAGGTTTAATGCTGTGTGTGTTCACACACCAAAGCTATTTCCACCAACACAGGAAATCTAACTCACCGTGTATTTCCTCGAGGTCCATCCCAAGAGCCTGGGCCATTCCAGATGCAGATGGAAGAAGGCAGCACCACCACACACCGGAAGGTCCAAGGGGGTGGGTTTAATCGATCGTCCTTCTTGAACTTGCCGCTGACGTAGGGCACCCGGTCCAGAATCAGTCAGTGGCCCATACCAGGCCCACGGCTCCCATGGCGCCCCGCAGGCCCACTGTGGGTGACCGGTTTCTGGCCAGCTGGCGGCAGCAAGGGCCCATGACCTGCTCAGCATCGTGGCTCCGTCCCGGCTCAGGGTGACCCCTGCCCCGCTGGCTCAGGCGCACTCAGTCTTGCTGTTTAAAAACCAAGCAGCACCAGAGGTTCTGGACTCAAACTTTTTTTTTTTTTTTTTTGCGTTATGCGGGCCTCTCACTGTTGTGGCCTCTCCCGTTGCGGAGCGCAGGCCCAGCGGCCGTGGCTCACGGGCCCAGCCGCTCCGCGGCATGTGGGATCCTCCCGGACCGGGGCACGAACCTGTGTCACCTGCATCGGCAGGCAGACTCTCAACCACTGCGCCACCAGGAAAGCCCTGGACTCAAACGTTTAACAGGAAAATCAGACCTCAAAATGTGTTTGACTTTTTCACCGTGATTTCCTTTTACTTGAGTCAGGAACCACAGGCAGTTAAAAGATGTGGAGGTAATTTCAAGGCCTATGTCAGCCAGTTTCCAAAATCATGTAACTAAATGCACCCTTTTCTCTTTCCAAGAAGTCAAGGTTTTGATAAAAATTTTAAGCCACTGGAGAAGCTACTACATCCGTCCTGTGGGGAATGTCTGTGAAGAATCTTCCACTTTCATCTTCCAGCCGTGCCCCCAGCGCATCTGCACCTACGAAGCTGCTTATGGAGAGAACAGGTTTCTAGGCATATAAGATGAAAGAACAGACTTAAGAGTTCAGCATGTGTGGTGGCTCCCTTTTCTAGACACACAGTCAATATACAAGTAATAACAGGGACTTCCCTGGTGGTCCAGTGGTTAAGAATCTGCCTTCCAGTGCAGGGGATGCAGGTTCGATCCCTGGTCGGGGAACTAAGATCCCACATGCCACGGGGCAACTAAGACCTGATGCAGCCAAAAATAAATAAATTTAAACAAAACAAAAAACTATAGTCCAATAAAATTTGAAAAAAATACAATAACAAAACGCAATCACTTAGCACCAGAGTAAACCAGAGCACTTACTGTTAGAAGCAACACAGCCCGGTCTGTTCCCAGCGCTAAGCGTTTCCTAGGATTGGTCTGCGTCCCAGTGCGATGGTGGGTAGGGTCCAGATCTCACATCACCAGTAACAGAAACGCCCTTGTTGCTGTGACCGTGATGCTCTGGGGAAGGACATGAACACGAGTAATGAAGTACTGATCACTACGCTGTTAGCAAAACCACTTCTGTGTTCCCTGAGTTTAAACTTACCAGAAAAGAAAATGACTCCATGGTTCAGCATCCAACACAGCACCCCAGGGCTGGGTCTCAGGCTGACACCTGCAGAATGCTGCAAGTCCTAAAAGCAAGCAGGCGTGCCTGCGCCTCTGGAAACAATCTTCCAGATTTAAAGGGTTCATGTCACCGTGGAAACAGGGTGAATCACACACAGACACAGACACAGGGATCAGTCAGTACAATGTGTCTCAGCAGGGAGGTACTTTCTTCCAGGCCCAGGAGCAATTTAAACTCAAGTAGTCAACTCTATAAACTAATGGAAGAGACAGGAGCTCTAAAGCACCAAATAATCCCAGACCATCTCTTACAATACTTTAAATTTTTCAGGGACCTCCCTGGCGGTCCAGTGGTTAAGAGTCTGCGCTTCCACTGCAGGGGCCACGGGTTTGATCCCTGGTTGGGGCACTAAGATCCCGCGTGCCATGTGGTGCAGTAAGTACGTGAATAAATGATTTGTCATAGCATCTTTACCTGCCACTGTTTTCCATTAACACAGTAAGCCGTTTTAATGCAGTTTATACACGTTTTGGTGTCAATGTTTCCAGACCAAGTCAGATATACTTTCTTGGTCATAAAGCAAGATGACCCGCTCTTCTCCCCAAGCTGGCGTCATACAGAGATTCCAGCCTTGAGCACGTCCTGGCCACCAGGACTCGGGCACATCCTGGAAATTGGTGCATTTTACATCACAACCCTCGTGGACAGAATTGACATGTTCTGAATTAAGAGAACGTTTCATCCTGCTTTTTAATTATTTGAATTAAGTGATGGTTAAGAGAACAAAAGATGCTCGGCATCACCGAAAGTCCAGAGACCCCTCTGGTGTACTCAGACCGGCTGCTCGGGAGCCGGCACTGACTGCTGGGCTGCTGCTCGGGGCTGTAGCCCCGGAGCCGCTTTCATTCTCCAGCAAGTTCACCAGCTGTGCGAGTGGGCCTTTGGGTGTTGCTAGCTGTTTGCAGAACCTGCAGTCAAACCACATAGGTACGTACTTAAGATGACAAGGCTGATGGTCTGGAAGCAGCCCTCCCGAGTCGAGGCAGGGGGTTACTGTGTGAACAGAAAGATGAGTCATCAGTGTCTTCAAGGCTCATTTTATTACACCCTCTGGTGTCTGCTCCCAACGCTGCCTGCAACGGAGCACCATTCACAGAGTTGCGCTTTGCTGCTTTCCCCCAGTGAGCACAGAAGGCCAACGACGAAGGGAGGCGGAGCCGGGATAACCCACAAACCAGCTGTGCGGGAGAGCAGAGGGACCTCACACAGGACGAGGGTGTGAGCACGGGGACCGTTTCACCACAGGACTTGGGAGGGATGATGGCACCAGAGTCCATAGTACACAGACCTCAGCCAGGGAACAGGTGAGGCAGAAAGAGGCCCTTTTAACCTGAAGAAGGAAATGAACAACTGTGACAGCAAGAAAAACACAGGTCTAGGAAAATGATCAATTGTCTTTTCCTTCGGTGCTGACCAAGAACCCAGCTGCTTAGTACAGTTCTTGCACCAGAAATCGTCGTCCAGACTTAACAGGGAGGGGCCCGCCTTCTGGCTCTCCCTGGGGAAGGAGACCAACACTTACTCTAAACAGCTCGCGGGAGGGTGCGGTGTGGCCATGAGGGGCGGACGCCTGGGGAACAGCCCCCTGGGCTACAGCAGCGCTTGCGGTGTAGACGGGACGGTGCAAAGAAAGGGGAGACGCGGATCAACACTTCAGCAACTGACTTCCCAATCAGGTCGCGCTCCCAGGACGTGTCTGTGTCCGAGTGGGCGCCCCCTGCACCCCGGGGGGCACAGACGGGCACCTGTCCCCACACCACCCGAGGAAGCCAAGGAGACCCTAGTCCAGCAGGGTGGGTCTGGAACCGCCAGGCGCCAGGTCCAGGCTGGGAGAGGCCCCCGGTGCGGTGAGCAGCTGGGATAGACTGATGAACCTTGGCTGCCACGTGCGGTCCCACGGAGCTGGCTCAGCACCTGCCTACCCGCAGCCTCCCCGGGACCCGGACCGCCCCACGCAGGACAAGGTACCTGCCGGTACCTCTGCAGGTTCCAAGGATGGGAGACGCCGGGGAAGCCCTGGACCCGAGTCAGAACCTCTGACTGCCGCCTGCCGCACACATGCCAGACGCCTTCGGGACAGTAGTGACCCCAAGGGGGTGCGAAGGGGAAGTGTGATGAGGGAGGCCCTCCGACAGCCCCTGGCGTGTTGTGACCGCTCAGCCCCTCTGCTGAGACGATAATGACCACCCTTGTTCAGGGAAAGGAAAAGAGACGCTCCCTGAACTCAAGCCCAGCTCACAGCCGACCCTCGTGGGGAGTAGAGAACAGGGGGGGTCCACCAAGGACAGATCCTGGTCCTCTGGGGAAGAGGACACATTCTCCTGGCATCAGGTGTGTTGCTGAGACTTGACATGAGATACTGCCTGCATGGAACTGGTCCAGAGGCTAGAAGCTGTTTCTACAAAGTGACCAGACAGCCCCTCTTGATGAAATTCTTGGTAAGTCTGTGTAAACAGACATAAGAAATTGAGAAGAGGGGAAAAAATCTTACCTACAATACCTTTCTTTCACTTCTATAAAACATCTCAAAATAATTTTAAAATTCTACGGATATGACATTTGTCCCCATGTCAAGCCTTCAGGGAAAAGGCAAGGAACAGGCGCAGCTTTTATATTAGCAGGAATCAGCAAGAGACTGAGGAAATGAATTTCTATGGGAAATGAAAAGGGGCTGTGGTTCAAAAACCACATCCCTGGCTCCAGTCCCCCCAGGACACACCCAGGTAGAGAGACGACAGGCGAGAGGAGGATCAGCCTTTGGGAACCAGATGGTCAGCAGATGGCTTTTCCTCTAGAAAGCTTTCTGGGGGCATTGCTGATGCCCGTAAGGCACACTGGGGCTGACTGGTTTCTGAGGCCCCGGAGTTGTCACCACTTTACTACAGAGAACATAAACGAGCATTCTTTAATTCTGGTATTTTTCTCAAGAAACCTTCAGTGGCTTTTGCCAAGTGATCAGAAATCATTACATTCAATACAGCAGTTAAGAGTTCTGCAGGACCTACCAACACAACAGTTCAAGCGAGGGTGCCAAAAGGGCGCGAGGCTGAGTTCCACACCTGCGTCTCACCATCACCCTCCCTCTACCTCAGACGCAGATGTTCCAGTCCCACCAAAAAGGGGGTGGGCCGCTGAGAAACAGTTTTTAATGTCACAGCAAAACATGGGAGCCGCTACCACCGCAGTCCTTACTAGGCGCTCCCTCCTCCTGTCCACGACCAGAGGGGACGCTGAGGTCCTCCTATCACTTGGGAACCCCGTGCTTGAAGGCCACGCTGTCTGGGTCTCTGCTGAGTAAAGCGTGGCCCTGCCTTACCCCTCCGCCGTGGAGAACGCAGACCTCAGCAGACCTCAGCCTCCGCAGCGCAGACCTCCCACCAGCCGCCCTCCCGCCAGCCGCTCAGAAACGAACCGGCTCGGGCTAGTGCTTCAGGGCGTTCAGCCAATGGGCTTGAGGACCCAGAGTTTACATGGAAACACTGGAAAGAGAATATTCTATCATAAAAGGGAAGAGAAGGAAGACAACTCAGCAGCTCGCTCTCCCCCTACGAAGCAGCAGTGCTGCCGTCGGAACACACGGAGGAAAACACTTCCCTCACCTCTGGCTCCTCAGTGAAGGACACCAAGACCCTGACCAACATCCCTCCCCAACAAGACACAAAAACTCAATGCAAGACACACTGCCTGGTAAAGCTGCACAGACACACACACACATTCCAGACCTTTCTGACCAACTTCTAAACAGTATCGCTTTAGGAAGATTTAATTTAAAAAAATAAAAATTAAAAAATAAAGCACATTTAAAACATCAAGTTTTGGTGATCAGGATAGGTAAAGTAATTTTATTACAAATTTCAGGATTTAAAAAGTAACCTCTTACATTTACTAGGATAAATCTGAGATGACCTGTCTCGAGCACGTGTGTCCCGTCAGTGACACTGACCTCAGGCATGAAGAGACGCGGTCCCCCGTGAGGGGTGCGGCCAGCGGATGAGGCTACGCTGAGTCTCCACGGGCACGTGCTGACGGTGATCATTACGGTTTGTCACTGTGGCATTTGGGCCGTAACGAGCTCAGTGTAAGCCTCTGTTATGGAACTCTGAAAGCCGAGCTAGAACCTCAAGGGCAGCCTCTCTTTCCTGCTTTTTACTTCGATGATATTTAGGAGACTTTGTGTACTGAATGAGAGTTATGATTCCCTGGTCTGTAAGCCCACGTGTGGAAACCCTTATCACCTGGCAAGAGACGGGCCGAGGAGCGGCCTGACTGGGAAGGAGGCTGAGGCCAGAACCTGGGAATCACACTAGTTCAGGTCATGGACAACGATGCCCAGCAAGAGAGACGCTGCCGGCCGGCGAGTCCCTGTCGGCTCAAGGGTGCCCACAGACAGAAGGGCTGGAAGCAACCTCGATAGGCCAGCTAAGCCACCCTCCAGCTTCCGAATGCGGAGACAAACTTGCCCCGCTGTCACGGGCAGGGGCCCCGGGTCTCTTCTCTTGTACGTTTAAAGACTAAAGGCAGCATCTTTACAAGGGGAACTGCGGGAAGCATCGGGCGAGCCCTCCGCACGGGGCCTCGGGGCACCCTGGGGCGAGGCGGGCAGGGCAGTACCTGAGAGGCGGCTGAGACCCGGCAGAGCACCTGGGCTGCAGGACTGAGGGCGGGAAGAACAGAGGGGCTGAGAGACCCCAGGCAGGAGCGCGCCAGCAGCCGGGGGGCCCACAGCCACGCCCTCCTGCCTGGGGTCTGCCCCCCAGGCGCCCCCACAGGGACCCTCGCCCTGAGACTGGCTCTCACGGGACGACGTTATCCCCGGGGGGCGTTTGGCAGCTCGGGGAGACGCGTGGAGTGGGGCTGTCACCCCAGGGAGGGCGCTCCAGGGCTGGGGGGGTGGGCTGCACACCCACAGGGCACAGGCCCCCAGGCCCGGGAGCTACCCAGGGGCCGTGGACGCCAGGCGGGGGACGCTTTACACACAAGACCCTGAACCTAGCAGGCGCCCAGGCCCGGGACCTCCAATCAGACCACCGTGTGCAGCCTCCAGCTCAAGCCCTAACACATGGGTCGGCCCCCTGCCCTGCGGACCCAAGTCCTCCTGACCCCAGAGTGTCCAAGGGATGTCCAGCCAGCTCCCGGCCGCTCCAGTCCAGCTGACACAACTAAAACCTTACACCTTTTTGTCTTCTCTCCCCGAAAAATCTACTTCCTTCTCAGAGCCAGTGCCACCCCAACGACCACCGCCAGGATGGCAACGGCGGCGGCTGCCCCTCCGAAGAGCAGGAGGCACTTGCCCGCGGGCGGCGGGCCAGCCTTCTTGGGGCCGCCCGGGGAGGGCCCCGCCCCCAGCGCCGCACGCCCGCGGGCCGCCTGCTCTCCGCCCGGCGGCGCTGCTGGGGGCTCCACGGGGGGCTCCAGCGGCGGGACCCCCTGCTGCTCCAGTTGGGCAGCTTCAGACGCGGCCGCTCCCGCCTCTTCCTCAGCAAGTTCCACGAACAGAGAGGTCGTGGGACTGGCTGTCTGGACGGCCGACCCCTCGGGGCCGGGCTCCCCGGCCGCCATCAGGGCAGGGGCCGCCGCGGCCGCCGCCTCCGCGCCCTCAGGAATCTCCTCCTTCTCCACGTGCACGATGTCAGAGTTGGAGGAGTTGTTCTCACTCTTCTCTCCGGCCCCGTTGCTGTCCAAGCTCTTGACTTCTTCGGGGTCCACCGTGACCTGCTGCCACGACTCGGGACCCAGGGACACCGGTGGGCTCTCAGTGCGCCAGCTCTGGCTGCTGGACAGCGACACGGGGAAGCCCTCGGCCTGCCAGGACGCCGTGGCGGTGGTCGGAGACTCCGGGGGGCTGGCGAGCGTGGAGCCGCCACTGGGCAGGATGTAGATGTCGTTGCTGTCCTCCGCGGCGCCCGCGGGGCGCTCCTCGTCCTCCGGCTCCAGGGCAAAGACAGCGCCCTAGGAGATGAGGGGGGCGGTCAGTGCAAAGAAGGGGAAACAGATCTAACATAAATGTACATCTGGAGGCAGCCCCTTTCCTAAACTGAACGTCCAGGGGTAAATGCACTGTTTAAACCTACAGTTTTTGGACTGAACGTGTTTGCTTGTAGACCAACACAGAGGAAGAATTTTTAACAAGACGGTACTCTGACCAGTTTCTTCAAAGTTGAAAAAGCAAAAAGCTGATTTATATTCTATTCAATGTATACACATTTAATGCAATAAATAATGCAAGGCAGCGGAGAAAAAGGCAGGCAGCTTGTGCCCTAGGGATCCATCGCTCGGCCGGGCTGGTGCCGTCAGGAGCCCAGACGGGGAAGGACGCGTTTTGCTGGCAGCTGGGGGTGGGGGGTGCGGGAGCCTGGCGGAGGGACGTGGGAAGAGCCGGGAAGTGCCACCGCCCAGCAGGGGCCCAGAAACGTCAGCCGGGGGCGGGAAGCAGCCTGCCGTGACCAGTGAGGGTGCTGGCAGCAGACGCCACAGCCCTGGCCCAACGGCACGGGAACGGTCATCGGCACTCGGTCATGGATGAAGCCGCCCCGACGATGGGGAGTGTGCAGGGACGCAGTCCTCCCGCCCTCCTGGCGGTGGGAGCCACACAGCAGCAACACGGCCACGGGGGCTCCAGGCTCCCTGCGGGGGCTGTGTCAGCTCCAGTCACAAGGAAGAACACAACTCAATTTTGGTTCTTGACAAATGCACGATCTAGACATGAGGACCGACACAGGAGGCACACATTTCACCGCGACACCGGCAGCCCTAAGGCAGGGGACGCCCGGGGACCAGGAGGTTCGTGGCGGAGACGGACAGGAAGTCACCCAGAGTCTGGATGACACCCGCAGATGCTACGGAGTCTGCAGAGCAAATGCAAGCAAACTAATTCCCACTTTATTTTGTGATTACGGCCGTCATTTATATGAAGTAGAATAGTTCTGTTCTGTAGTCAAGACCAGAAGCTTTGCGGTCACACTCGAGTTATCTGGAGATAAGGAATATAATCCCTTGTGTTCCCTACCCTTAGAATCACATCTGCAGCCCCTCGAAGGGAGGGCCTGAGGGTCAGAGGGACCCACGTGCTCACCAGTGGGAACTCCCACCAAGGGCTAAAAACAGAGCCTCTAACAGCAAGAAGGATTTAAAAAGCAAAAGCAAAACAAAGGAACCATAACAAAACAGGTAAAAATTTTAATCCTCAGAAAGGAGACCTTTGCTACTTCTTGTTTAGGGCTTGAAGCCAAAACAAGTGAAATGGAAATTTCACAAGTTGCATTGTGAAGAAATGAGGGAAAAGTTAACAAACTAAAACAGAATTTAGCATACAACTACTGTTCTCTTTATTTTTAACAGCTCAAAGCTGAGAGTCAGGAACATTCTTCGTCCCATATCTGGAAGACTTCTTCATCCAACCAAGATACTGGATCAACATGGTTGTCAAGCGACAGCTCTGGGGGATGATATGGCCCAAAAGCCAGTCAGACTTAGTTGCCTTTTTCCTTGTTGTCATGGACTCTCTACCTTACAACTTATTTCTGTATTTGGGATGTGATTATTTTAATGATGATTCACCAAAAATGTTGTGCTTTTATGTAAGAAGTTTTAAAGAAAGAATAGATGGGGCCTCCCTGGTGGCGCAGTGGTTGAGAGTCCGCCTGCCGATGCAGGGGATACGGGTTCGTGCCCCGGTCTGGGAGGATCCCATATGCCGCGGAGCGGCTGGGCCCGTGAGCCATGGCTGCTGAGCCTGCGCATCCGGAGCCTGTGCTCCGCAACGGGAGAGGCCACAACAGTGAGAGGCCCGCGTACCACAAAAAAAAAAAAAAAAAAAAAAAAAAAAAAAAAAGAATAGATGACCACTGAGACTTTCACTCCTAGTCATCTGAAGCAAAAATATAAAAATAGAGGCCTCTCCCTTGACAATTACTGTCATTAATGAAGACTAGGCTTTCAATAAAAGATAAAGCACTGTTTTGGGTAATACTTTACCTAAAACTTAGCACATTAGGGGACTAACATCTACAACTAGCCTTAGATCCATTCCAACAATTTAAATAATTTTTAGCACAAAATATGTATATTGCTGGAAACAGCCATCTCCTTAGTCCCACTATACAAAAAACAGAAAGGAGTAACTTCAAGGGCTCAAAAATATAAAACGGATTGGGACCAACTAGAGTTTACATATGCACGGAGGGGGAACTCCCTGGCGGCCCGGCGGTTGGGACGCCACAGTCTCACTGCCGATCCTTGGTTGGGGAACTACAGCCTGCAAGCCACACGGCGTGGCCAATAAGTAAATAAATACGTACAAAGAATCAGAAAACTATATTTTGTTTAAACACCTGAAGCCCAGAGAGATCAGGTAACTTGCCCAAGGTCCCTCAGCTGCTGTGAGAATTGGACGTCAGTGTCCTTTTGAAGACTTCACTGAAATTAATTCATTTCACTTTCACAGATAAGGAAACTAAAGCAACTGAGATGGGTAAGTAATTGGCCTGAAGTCCAAAGCTGGGACTGGATCTAACCAGGCCGCTTACCTGCAGGGCCCACGCTTTCGTCAACTGTGCTCCCCTAATGCTCGAGCCCAAGGCACCCCCAACCCCGGACTTCCACACTGGTGCTTTTTCCTCAGTTTACAGCAAGAAGCAAATGGAAAAGGTTATTCTTGGTGTTTTCGTGAACAAAGATGTGTTCATGAAACCCTTCAAAGAAAAAGGGAAGCAGAGAAGAAACTGAACTACGGAGGTAAAGGGACTCTCGTAGAATAAACGTAAGATAAAATGTAAGCGTAACCTTGGTTTTAGTGGTAGGAACGCAGTACAAACAGCTTGGAGATCACTCAAAGAACCATTTCGAAGTGTGCAGCAGTGCTTCACCACGTCTGTATTAAACACGTTTGCTTCGAGTTTTGTTTTGGTTCACACCAGTTACAAATCATTCTGCCACTTCAAGCAGTGTTTCACACGCCGGGTCACAGCTGCCAATGAACTTAACTGTTCCAGCTGAGGACGCCGGGGCCGACTCCCAAGACCCCACTCCCTGGTAACTCAGAGACCCACGTCCCCTGGCGTGTACCAGCCAACCCTTATCACTACGATCTCTCTCTCAAGTATTCACCGGAAAAGACAAACACAGATACCTTGCTTCTCTACATTCAGCCAAACAGGGTACTAACGACCAAATGCCTCTTAGATCGCTATTAACCTAAAATAAGAGAAGAGAGGGAATTCCCTGGTGGTCCAGTGGTTAAAACTCCACACTTTCACCACCAAGGGCCCGGGTTCGATCCCTGGTCTGGGAACGAAGACCCACAAGCCTTGCAGCGCAGCCAAAAAAATAAAAATAAAACAAAAACAACAAAAAACCCCTAAGAAAATACTGTGAGAGAGACTCAGAGAAGTAACTTTCCACCTAATGTGATGACCAAGACCACAAAGAATACATTTTAAACACAGTGCAGTACACACGCACATGCACACGCACAAATAAAACAAACAGATCTCATGAAACACTAAACCAAACCCTTACTACACTGAAACTACTTCAGTTGCAAAACCCACTTAACTGATTTTAGATCACAAACTATGTGTCACCTTCCACACTCTGTTCTAACCAGTTCTGACCTAAAAGTTCCCAAGAGACAGTCTTCAAACATCCTTGATTAAAACAAACAAACTTTTTGAGGTTTGCAGTTCTTAAAACAGAAATGAGAAGCTTCAAGTCAGAAAAAATAGACAAAAATTAATTTTATTCAAACTATTTAATATTATTACAGATGACATTTCCCCCAGTAATCCTTCATGTAATCTAAATGTTTCACAGGAAGTATTCAGGTTAGCACATGCCGCAGGAGAAAACCCAGGAGAAGACCGCCCCGCGGTGGCCCCTTGCGGGCTCGCAGGCCTAGCAGCAGGGGGTGGGCTGTCCCGGCTCACAGCCATCTGTGCCTGGCTGTGCCCGCTGCCCGGCAAAGACAGTCACCACCAAAACTCGAAGGAAACTTCAATCAGACTCGAGAAGCGGAAAAACACACACTCTTAGGGATGCATCTGAAAAGCTGATATTTGTAAAAATGTAATGTTCTCACAGAACACTTTTTCACACCATCACTTTTGTGAGCTACAGAAGCTGCTCTTCCATACTGTAATTGATGAAACTGAGGCTCAGCGAAGTTAAATGAATTCCCCCCAAAACTCAGGGCCAATATTTGGCAGAGCTGGGGCCACAAACAAATTGTGATTCCAATCAACACCCTCCATCAGAAATGGGCAGATCCAGCAGGCAGACAATCAGCGGGATACAAAGGACATCTACAGACTACTGCCATCCAACCACATCAGGATACACCTTCTTCCCAAGCTCACAGGGAATATTCACCTAGACCAAATTCTGGGGCATGAAACATACCTTAACAAATTTAAAAGAACAGAATTATACTATGTCTGCTCTCAAACCGCAATGGAATGCAACTAGAAATCAATAACAGAAAGACAGCTAGAAAATCCTCAAGTACTTGGAGATAAACAATATATTTTTAAATAACACATGGATCGAAGAATAAATCTCAAGAGAAATTTTAAAAATCTTTTTTTTTTTTTTTTTTGCGGTACGTGGGCCTCTCACTGTTGTGGCCTCTCCCGTTGCGGAACACAGCCTCCGGACGTGCAGGCTCAGCGGCCATGGCTCACGGGCCCAGCCGCTCCGCGGCATGTGGGATCTTCCCGGACTGGGGCATGAACCCGCGTCCCCTGCATCGGCAGGCGGACTCTCAACCACCGCGCCACCAGGGAAGCCCTAAAAAATCTTTTGAAGTAAATTAAAATACAACTTATTAAAATTTGTGTGAGACAGTGAAAGCAGTGCTTAAGTGGAAAGTTACAGCATTGAATGCATACATTAGAAAAGAAGAAAGATCAAAAATCAATCATCTAAGCCTCCACCTTAGGAAACTAGAAAAAGCAGAGTAAATTAAATCCAAAGTAAGCAGAAGATAGTAATAAAAAGAGAGCAGAAATCAATGAAATTGAAAATAGGAAATCAACAGAGAAAATCAACAAAACCAAAAACTGGTTCTTTGAGAAAATAAATAAAATTAATAAGCCTCGGGACTTCCCTGGTGGTGCAGTGGTTAAGCATCCACCTGCCAATGCAGGGGACATGGGTTCAAGCCCTGGTCCAGAAAGATCCCACATGCTGCGGAGCAACTAAGCCCATGCACCACAACTACTTAGCCTGCGCTCTAGAGCCCGTGAGCCACAACTACTGAACCCACAAGCCACAACTATTGAAACCTGCGTGCCTAGAGCCCGTGCTCCGCAACAAGAGAAGCTACCGCAATAAGAAGTACGTGCACCACAACGAAGAGTAGCCCCTGCTTGCCACAACTAGAGAAAGCCCACACGCAGCAACGAAGACCCAACACAGAGAAAAATAAAAATAAAGTAAAATAAAATAAAAAAGGAACTACAGACCCACACATTGCATAGACTTAAAGACAGGATATTTTTGAGACATTTGGAAATTTGAATGCTAACAGGATATTTGATGATATGAAGAAATTATTTTTAATTTTTTTGTGATGTGACAATGGTATTGTGATTTAAAATTAAAAAAGAACCTTTATTTTTCAGAGATACATAGTGAAATCTTTACAGATAAAATTATAGGATGTCTGGATTTTGCTTCAAAATACTACTGTATTAAGAGGGGAAGTGATCAGGATGTGAATAAAGCATAACTGGCAGTAAATTAATGACTGCTAGGACTAAGTGACGGGGGTTCATTATACTCCCGTGTCTGTTTTCATATATATACAAAATACTCCAAAAGAAAACTTTTTAAAAAAGTAGTGTAGAGAATTAAAAGAATTAAAATCCACTGTACCTTCCTCCAAAAAAAGAAAATATGAATAGCTCTATGCCAACAAATCTGAAAATTTAGGGATAATATTCTAGAAAGATTATCAAAAGTTGACAAGAAAAAACAGAAACCTTCCCTCAAAGAAAGTACCAGGTGGTTTTGAAGGAATGTTATAGGAAGCAAGGCACAGATGATCCGAGTCTCCTACAAACTCTTCCAGAGTACAGAAAAGGAGGAACCATTCTTCCCAACTCTAAATTCTTTTATGAAGCCAGCACACCCTTAAAACTGAAACCAAACAAGAAAAAGTACAGGTCAACCTCACTCATCGGGACTGATACAACTAAATGGTGGAACGATTAAAGGAAATTTAACTCACATTAACATCAGAAAAGATAAGGATGGATTCTAATACCAATTCTGTTAATATGGTGCTGATTAGTACAATACATTTTTTTTAAAAGATAGACTCATCAAGGAAAAAAAATTGACATTATTCACACATGGTGTGATTTTCTATCTAGAAAACCCAAAGGAGCCCAGAGATAATCAGAATAATAAGGCAGTTGGACAAATCTGCTGGATATAAAGTCAATGTGGAAAAGCCAACTTGACAAAGGAGCCATAGTTATGCACGACGTTAACACTGGGGGAAACTGGGTGAAGGGCATGTGGGGATGCTTTATCTTTGTAACTTTCTTGTATATCTAAAATTATTCCTAAATAACCTTATTTTAATAAATAATTTTAAAAATTAGTAAGTCTGACAATATTAAATGTTGGGGAGGAGGTACAACAACAAAAATTCTCATATTTAAGAAGAAAAACTCTTATATGCTGTTGACAGAGGGCAAGCTGGAAACCACTGTGGAAAACACTTTGGCATCATCTTGTAAATTAGAACATGTCTATACTCTTGGAACCAGAAATTCTACTCCCAAGTATATACCCAGAGAAACTCCTGCACATATGGATGAGACTCTTTCCAACAGCAAAAAGGGAGAAATGTCTACTGGCAAGCCTGTAGATAAATAAACTACAGATAAATTGTGACGTATTTACACATGGAAACCAAATGCCCATCAACACATCAACTTGGATCATGTGTTCTCAAAGGGGATGAAGTCGAGGGTTAAAACTGATCTGGGGGGCTTCCCTGGTGGCGCAGTGGTTGAGAGTCCGCCTGCTGATGCAGGGGACACGGGTTCGTGCCCCAGTCCGGGAAGATCCCACATGTCGCGGAGCGGCTGGGCCCGTGTGCCATGGCTGCTGAGCCTGCGCGTCCGGAGCCTGTGCTCCACAACGGGAGAGGCCACAACAGTGAGAGGCCCGCGTAACGCAAAAAAACAAAACAAACAAACAAAAAAAACCTGGTCTGGGGAGATGTGAGCAATCTTAGATATTACAAAGGCCTGTGGCCCTCCAGAAGGCCCCAGTACATAAACAGACTTATATCTGTGCTTTTAAAATTTCACGTGGGGAGGAAGGAGATGATAAGGATAAAAATGTCTAAAAAGGAACCTTAGGGGGGTGATAATGAAAAAACAATTGAGAAACAATGACCTAGGTGAATCTTAAGAATACAACACTGAATGAAAACAGCAAGTTACAGAAGGAGACATATTATACTATTTACATTAAGTTCCAAACATACAAAATAATATACTGCCTAGGGATATATACATATTAAAACTATAATTCAGAATAGAAGTTGCCCTTGTGAAGTAGGTAGGAACATGTGGATATCTAGGAGGAGTATATAAGGACACTCAAAAGTGTTGGCTGTGTTCTTTTCTTCGACTGGGAGAGGTGTTCATTTATTATTCCTCACCTCTAAAGTGTAAGTATATAAAAGTTATTATATACTTATTATATAGTTTTTCTCAGTATATGTTATTATATACTTTTATATACTAAGTATACAGAAGTTATTTATATACTTTTTGCTAGTATGAAATGTTTCATAATTATAACCACTTAAAAACACCACACAGGCGGACTTCCCTGATGGCACACTGGTGAAGACTCCACGCTCCCAATGCAGGGGGCCCGGGTTCAATCGCTAGTCAGGGAACTAGATCCCACATGCATGCTGAAACTAAGAGTCCACATGCCACAACTAAGGAGCCCGCATGCCGCAACTAAGGAGCTGGCGAGCTGCAACTAAGGAGCCCACCTGCCGCAACTAAGACCCAGCGCAACCTAATAAATAAATAAATATTTTTTTAAAAAACACATGAATTTAGGAGTAAAATCTTAGTTTAACTTAAACTGCAAGAATAGTCTTTCCACTGATCACCATCCAATCACAATATTAAATAACACTGAACAATAATGTTAATGATATTTAACCTATGCTTTTAAAAACAACCATGAGGGGCCTCCCTGGTGGCGCAGTGGTTGAGAGTCCGCCTGCCGATGCGGGGGATACGGGTTCGTGCCCCGGTCTGGGAGGATCCCATATGCCGCGGAGCGGCTGGGCCCGTGAGCCATGGCTGCTGAGCCTGTGCGTCCGGAGCCTGTGCTCCGCAACGGGAGAGGCCACAACAGTGAGAGGCCCGCGTACCACAAAAAAAAAAAAAAAAAAAAACAACAAAAAAAAAAAAAACAACCATGAGGGGCTTAATTATTTTTTCTTTTAAGAAGATTAAAAAAAAAACAAAAACACAAACGTGGAAGCGCATACCCAGCCACCTTGCTGAACGATGTCCTCGGCGGCATGGTCCTCCAGGAAAGTCACACCAAACTGCAGCAATGCACTCAAAGGTTCCTGACCACGTCTTGTCAACTCCAAAAGCATTTGCCGTAGCAAAATCAGAGGCACCAAAACCTTTAAGGCAAAGATGAGAGAGTAAAAAACGAATTGAAATTCTTACAGTTCATTTTATATGTTCAACTACTAGAAAATACACTCCAGTGCATCATAATGAACTCCATTTTTATTATAATAAAGGAAATAAAATAGTGACCCCTACCAGAATTTTTTAGAATAATGCATGTATGTTTTATACCACAGGGTGGTAGAAATAATATTATATGAAAACAACCGGGCCTGTGTGTGTGTGTGTGTGTGTGCGCGCGCGTGCGTGTGCGTGTGTAACAACATATGTATAGGAAATTCACTGAAGCATTATTTATAATAGCAAAAGACCAGAAACAACCCAACAGACCAAATTTTGGTCATCCAGTAAAATATCAAGTAGTTGTTAAAAAGAATAAGATCATCCACTGCCCAACTACCAAGATTTACTTTCAGTGAAAAAAGATAAAGGAGAGTATGTACAATAATGGTACCATTATTCTTAACATTATTGTTAACAGAACATCTACACACACGTTTGTATTTCTGAAAAATACCTAAGAAACTGGTGATAGTGGTAGCCTAAAAAGAGGAAAGCTAGGTAAGTGGTGACAAGGGTGGGAAAATATTTTCAAGTGTATGTCTTCTGTACTTTGTGCATTTTGTACCATGGGCTTTTATTCTATTTGAAAACAAGAACTTTCAAAATTATGAGCTATCTTATACAAGTCATCAAAAACCAGAGGTGTTATTATCACTCCTAATAACCTTATGGCTCAATATTTTAAAATCATAAAAATTTACTTCGGAGACTAACTAGAGTCCCTTTCCTTCCAAAAAAACCCCCTGCATACTGAAAAGAACTAAGTACTTTCAGTTAACTATCTGCATGCAATCTCTTCTGTCTAAAACATCAAGAGGTCTCCACATAACTGGGAAGGACCGTGAAAGGAAATGAAACCAATTCCAGTTTCCTGTCACTGACCCGCCAAGGTCATAGCTGAGGGATTACAACACATTTCTGCAGAAGAGGACAAACAGAAAAGACGATGAGTTTATATCCTCACTAATATTCTTTGGGTTTTTTTTTTTTTTTAAGTAAAAGCAGCCCTGAAGGAATCTCTATCAAAGTCTGAAAGAAAAATGCAAAAAACATACATCTTCACTGTTTGACATTCTAAAAGAACTCCAGCCCCCAATGCAGTAAAAACCCCTCTCTTCTTAGCACCAATGGAGGGGTACAGGGCTATAAAGAAGACTGTGTTAGGCTTTTTCTACAATCAGAAACCTGTTAACACTTTTGAAAACAGAAATGAACATGGGTGTTCACCCAGCCTAGTATTCTGTCTCAGCTGGAGCAGGAGGAGCTTGTGAACCAGCCCTGCAGACTCACATCACACCAGCTCCAAAGGCCTGGGACGTTCCATACCTCAAAACATTCTCATTTCCCATAATAATCTACGAACATGAATATTTTAAAGTTACTCATGTTTAAGCTCTATTACCTCTTAAAAAAATGAGTTGCAAATATTTCATACTTGCTATATAAAAATAACTCTTATTTGTTCCAAATTTACCTCTTTCATGTATCAGATGTAGTTGCCCCCATTTTACTATGTAATAATCTAGAGATAAATCTGTAACCCTCTTTCACTACTGTCTTTAGTCCTTAACCGTATTCCCTCTCATTCACTATACTTTTTACGCTGAAATCTACTAATTTTTTAGTCCGTTCTTCACATAGCAATTCCTCCACTGCTTTTATCATTTAAGTTATCCTTTCCTAGATCTTCTCCATCCCAATTACATCTTTCTCGAAATGCAGTGAGTGCAGAAACTTCCTTTTACAAGACTAACATCTTCTATTTCGTTGACAACACTCTTGGTTATACATGTCCTGTCTGCTTCACCTATGTGACACACTATCTTCAAGGACCCACTACACTTTATAATTTAGATTGTCTTTACGTACTCATACCCACTTGCCCTCTAATTGCTATGATCACACACAAAGCTTCATGAGTATTTCTACAACTGACCTCCATCAAGTCCGCATTTTATATCATGTGTACACCTGATATTTTTTGTACTTCACCTCCCACAGTATTAAAAAACTGTTAAAATAAAACTGGATCCCCAAGTATCCATTCCTAAAAGGTCCCACTATTTCTATCTCTAGCACTAAAAAGCAACCAAGCAGTCTTACATTTTGAATTCTTTTCTGTAAGTCATTTCCTTACTGGATAACAGTAATCGCACAACTCATGTAAGTTATTGGTTTGTTCAATAACTTCTGCAGTAGATGCTAAGGTGCTTCTGACCATCAGAAAAGGTTATCTCCACTCTCTGTCTCCCCATATACACCACGTGGTGTCTTCCTCCAACAGGTTATATGCACTTAGCTAACAGTGTTATCCGTCTACTAAAGAACGTATGAGCTTGCCTGGTGCAGAAATGACGTATATCAATTTATAGCTCCAAGAATCCCTTCCGGGAAAATACTGTGATGATAATTACACATTTTGGTCCATGAATCTACTCTTTAACCCTTCTATATCTCAGCAATTCTAGTAAATGTCACACCCTACAACTTTTATCTAAACCTAATCCATTGATTAGGTTTGAATGCCTTTGAAATATCTGCTTCAAAATAAAATTTAAGAGAAAACCAGACATTATGTGTCACTCAGTGTGATGTCACAGGAAATAGAGAACACCACCACTGACATGGTCTTGCCACAAAGATTAAACCTGAATATGATCAGGCCTCTAGAGCAACCTACCAATGGAAAGAAGATACAGTGGGCCCTTGAACAGCATGGGTCTGAACCGGAGGAACCACGGGTACTGAGGGCTAACTCTAAGCGATACACTGAGTTCTCCCCACAGTAAATACTAGAGTACTACCCCATCCGCAGATGCAGAACTGCATGTATGGAGGGATGCATGTATGGGACAGGAGGGCCAACTTTAAGTTATATGAAGATTTGCGGCTGGAGGGAGGGTCGGTGCCCCTAACCCCCGCATTGTTCAAGGGTCAGCTGTGCATGTTAGCTGTCATCTCAGTGATGCAGTCAATAAAATCCAGGAGGTAGAAAATTTAACAGAACAAATAATCTGTAAGTAATTAGAGAAAAAAAATAAAAACAAAACCCAAGAGGAAGAGTAAGTCTGCAAATTAAAAGACTTAGGTCACATATTATGTGATCATATGTATATAAAATGCCCGGAACAAGCAAATTCATAGGGACAGAGTCAAGCCATATGGCCGGGGGCTGGAAGGAATAGGAAATGGGGAGTGACTACTCTAAGGTATGAGGCTTCTTTCTGGGAAGATAAAAATGTTCTGGAATTAGACAGTGGAGATGGCTGCACAACTCTGTGATTGTACTAAAAAACATTAAACTGTATATATCAGAAGGGTAAATTTTATGGTATATGAATTATATTTCAAAAAAAATTTTAAAGACAAGACATATCAACCAAATACAATGCATGAGCCTTGTCTGGATCTCGATTCAAACAAATCAGCTTAGGAAAATACCTTTGTGAAACAACTGGGAAAATCTGAATACTGAATAAATAGACTATGTGCTGATATTAGAATGACTGTTAATATCTGAGGTGTAATCATGGTATTCTCAGTTGTTAAAAAAGGGATATAATTATCCTTGGAAATACATACTAATGTATTTATAAGGTGTGCTTCAAGGTAATCTGGGGTACAGTGTGGGGAACAGATGAAACAAGACCAGACACATACTGAAAGCCACCGAGGCTGAGTGACGGACACGGGTTTGTTACATTATTCGCTCCGCTTTGTGCACGCCTGACATTTTAATAATGAAAGGTTTTAAAAGATGAGTGATGTAATATGCCAGTAAGACTTAACCGAGGCAAATAGTTCACTCCTCTTTGCTACCGTGTCTCTAAAGTCTGTTTATTACATGTGAGCACTGTGCCCTAACACTCTAGCGTTTCCCTTTAATGGCCACTCTCCTCTTTTTCTATAAGCAGGTAAGTTCATAGGAAAACCAATTCCCATGAGGAAAAATAAAAGAAAATTAAAGAATAACCTACAATTCTGAGATAACTACTATGGATTATTTAATGTTTTGGCATACATTCCAATTATTTTTCTTGGCATATACATACTATACAGCCTACATTTGTACATTTACTTTAAAAAAAATCATTCTATTAATATGGGTTTGTGACAGCTTTATTCCTCCACTTCTTTTGATCTATTTAAAGAGCATTATACCAAGATGCTTTTAAAATCCCTATACAGATGAACTGACATTCAGTTTGGAAACTTGGCATGCTCTGTGGACATTTTTTTCATTTGAGTCTTATGTACCTACCAGATAGCCATATTCATATAATGATGCTACATCAGAATTTTGCAAACATTCACGCAAAATATAAAATGCAAAATATGGGCTAATTGCTTAAATAAGCCAATCTGATTCTGATTGGGGTGGAAAGAGGCATTTCAGTTTCCTATCATAATAAGCCAGGTTCTTTTTAGCCCTAAAGGACTTAGGAGAGGGATACTGGATTCATCAGAGCAAGTCATATTCTAATTGGCATGCTTCATTTACATGAGGTATTCAAGCCACAGCCTTGGCAAGATGAGAGACTAAAATGAGGCAGGGAATGGGAAAAAAGGACAGGTGAAGAGGGAGAGTGAAGACTGGGGTTTACTCCAATTTTTTAGGATAAGCATAGGATGGGGGGGTGGGGGAGGCAGGGAGACACACGAGAGTTGATTGTGACAGTCCTAGACAAGGGTGACAGGAAAAGAACATAAAATAGGGGGAGAAGGCTAGTCATATTAGGTATCTAAATATTTGTTGTTTGATATACTAAGAAATATATCATAGCCAAGCTCATTGTTATTTATAAAATGAGAGGTTTGTTTTATTCCACGAAAGCGAATGAAACAGTCAGATATTTTAACAAATTTTTTACAGCTAAGTAACATACTAAAACTCCATAATAGTGACTATTTGGTAACAAGGTTCCATGTGTTAAATCTAACATAATAGCCACTGTGTACAGAGTGCTTACTACGGGGCCAGACACTGCACTAAAATAAGCACTGAACCACACATCATGTCACTCAGTTCTAATAAAACTTCTGAAGTTAGTAGTATCATCTCCACTTCACATATGTGAAAATTAAGACTTCAAGTGCTTAATTCACCTGTCCAAAGATATGCAGCTAGTCAGTGGCAAAGCTGATACTGAAACAAGTCCGATTACAGGCCTATGATGCTAATGATTATGCTATAATGCCTCCAAAGCCTGTATTAAGGTGAGTAAAAATAATATACATCAATTAGGTACATAAGGTCATACAGTCTGGCTCACGGTAGTGACAATTCTGAGTAGAGGTGGCTATTTATAAAAATAACTGCACTGCACTTTCTCGTCCCCAGCACCACATCACTAAGGGCCAGACTTCCTCCTCAGTGAGCTGGACCACCCCCTACCGCACCCCCTGAGACTCGGCCTCAGCAAGGTGATAAGTGGATAATACACCCTGAGACGATGGGTCAGCAGCATGGTACAGTGGGAGAACACGAAGCTGGAATCAGAAGATCTCAGCTCCAGTGCCGGTTCCAAAATGTATTAGTCAAGGGGTCTTAAGCAAGTACTTTAACTTTTTTTTTCCCTGATTAATCACCTGACCTAACTAACTAGCTAACTAAACAACAAAACGAAAGTTAATAAAATTCATTCTGCCTTCTCCGAGGGATGGCTGCAATGCTCAGATGGTAAA
Organism: Hyperoodon ampullatus; assembly: GCF_949752795.1. Lineage (NCBI taxonomy): Eukaryota > Metazoa > Chordata > Mammalia > Artiodactyla > Ziphiidae > Hyperoodon > Hyperoodon ampullatus. The sequence goes on along the minus strand of NC_136924.1, from coordinate 102,124,832 downwards.
CTATCAGCAAAACTGGGGCTATCCCTGTGAGAACCACAAGCTGTGTCCCCAAAACATACTCACCTGTGAACAAATGACCACCTGGAGAGAAATGTCACATCTAAGGCAGAGAAATGAAGAGATCATGGGAAATTCGGGACAGATGGGAAGGCAGATGGCACAACTATGGAACATGTGGTTCTGCGCCAGCCTTAATCAGAAACACTGCATAACACAGCTGGATTTATGCATTAAACAACAAGCTCTAACAGTGTTCTCTTATACGATGCTAACAATCCCTCCTGTACTTTATCACTAACACACTAAAATCTTGTAAGAGAAAAGATAACTTGGTTTATACCTTATTCCAGCCGCTGGCATGAACTGTGGTCTCCAGTGTACATTCCCGATATGCCTGATATGTCACTGGCCTGTAGAGATTTTTTTTAAAAGTCTGTGTCACAAAGAAGGAAAATTCTAAATTTCCAGATAAACATACAGTCACTACTTTGCTGTTGAACTTTTTGCTAAAGTAACACAGATTTTTCAACATATAGTTTTCTATGAGACATGGCTTTCAACATTTGGTATGCATTTTTCTTTAAGCATTCTCTACAGGCTGAGATTTATGCTACGAGCTTGGGAAAGCAGTTTACAACATAAAAAGAGAAAAATATATAATAACAAATGTTTTACAATTGCTTGAAACTTATCCAACAAGGCTTCTACGTTGCAGATAAATATAAACACTTGGGTTATTAATACAGAATCAAGTAATAACAAATAACAAAAATTATCTCATTAATAAAATTGAAAGAACAAGTTAAACTTTTTTAACAAGTTAAAGGCAAAAAATGTAAAATATTTAAAAATTAAAGGGACACTGTCACTGGAAGACTTTTCAAACTGGGGACATAAGCTGGAATAAGCAAGGTCAATAAAGGAGCTCTGTGTTTAACCTGGAGTCCTGGGACACCCAACCCTGGGGCGGGGCTCTCCTTCTGATTATTCCTGTCATACAGACACTCGTTTATGGAGGGGATGGATGTGAGTGCTGCATTCTCAGCGTGGGCCCATGTGCAAATTAACATCAACGACAAAGACACTCCATAGCAACTTACACATGAAGGCACCAAGGCTCCTGGACAACAGATTTAGTAAAGATTTACCTACCCCCTCCCCCCACCGCCTTTTGTTGGCAAAGAATTAACATATATGTAAAAAAGGAGAGGAGTCTTGCTTTTATAGGATTTTAAAATCCATTCCAAAGGCATTTTCTGCTCTGACCACCCGGTGGTGGTCTCTTCAGCCTATGAATATTTAAGATTGATAACAGGTACACTTACTGGTAGCCTATTGCTATGTTTTATATTTTTATATATTTGTGTTTTATATTCTATTGCATACTAGGAAACTGAAGCTCAGAAAAGCTAAGAGACTGTCCCAAATCCACAGGGCTGCAAGCAGCAACAGAGGAATAGGAATTCACACCCAGTTAGTGCTGGCTCCAAAGGACACGCCGCTGCTCCTAGGATTTTGAAATGGGCCACGACACACTGATGCCCCATGTAGCCAACGAGCATCTGGACCAGGGTAACGAGGTCCAATAATCCTCAGTATTATTGAGGAACACACCAGACTGCAGAGACTCGCTAAAAAGAAAGAACCTATGACATCTCACCAATAATTTTTATAATAAATACATGTTCCAACTATAATAGTTTTAACACATTGAGTTAAATAAAATATATTTAAAATCTGTATGTAATATTTTTACGTGGCTGCTAGAAAATTTTAAATTACATACATGTGACCTGCATTTATCTGCTGGACAGCGTGTGGCTCTAGATGTTTCAGAGAACAGTTCTGATGACACAGGTATAGTTCTTTTCTGTAAGTCAATATAACGTAACAGCACAGTGACACTGAGGAGTTAAGATACGAGGGATGGGGGCTTCCCCGGTGGCGCAGTGATTGAGAGTCCGCCTGCCGATGCAGGGGACACGGGTTCGTGCCCTGGTCCAGGAAGATCCCACATGCCGCGGAGCAGCTGTGCCCGTGAGCCATGGCCGCTGAGCCTGCGCATCCGGAGCCTGCACGTCCGGAGCCTGTGCTCCGCAACGGGAGAGGCCACAACAGTGAGAGGCCCGCGTACCGCAAAAAAAAAACTTACTGCCATCACACTTAAAGCTGAAAGACTGTATACTTTCAACCTAAGATTCAAATTAAAGCAAAGATGTCTTTAAAAAAAAAAAAAAAAAAAGATATGAGGGATGACCGTCTTAATAAGATGTTATGTGCGACCTTCCTGCTATCGCACTGCCGTTAAAGTAAGCGTACAACTGTTTGAAGATCCGGGCGACACACTAGGTGGCTGTAACACAGGCCTGAAGCAGACACGCTACCGTCTAACCTGCCTCTTGCTCCCTGCAGCTCTGCTTGCGTGCGTCAGTCCCTTCACGTCCTTTCCTGAACTGCCTGCTGCGCTGTGCACCATGCCAGTCCTTACACGGAATCTGTCTATCAGGCTAAAGTACTTTAGCATCCTTCAGAATGAAACATGATCTGAAACATTATACGTACACACATATATGCACATAAAAGATCCAGAAGATTAAAACACTCAAAAGAGATCTTTTTTTTTTTTTTTTTTTGCGGTACGTGGGCCTGTCCCATTGCGGAGCACAGGCTCCAGACGCGCAGGCTCAGCGGCCATGGCTCACGGGCCCAGCTGCTCCGCGGCATGTGGGATCTTCCCGGACCAGGGCACGAACCCGTGTCCCCTGCATCGGCAGGCGGACTCTCAACCACTGCATCACCAGAGAAGCCCTCAAAGGAAATCTTAAACATAGAAAAATAAGTAGTTAAAAAATCAGCCCTATCTAATGAGCTACTTGAATTCAGCAAAGAAGAAAGAGGAGGGGAAAAACTTTTCTTTTTTTTTTTTTTTTTGGGCCGTACTGTGCGGCTCACAGAATCTTAGATCCCCGGACCAGGGATCGAACCTGTGCCCTCGGCAGTGAAATGGCAAAGTCCTAACCACTGGACTGCCAGGGAATTCAAGGGGAAAAACTTTTCAGATTGCTGGTGCTTGGCTGTATGAAGAGTTCAGGATTAGTTTCCCTACTTTAACAAAACTGTTTGGGGGAATAAGTGGTATTTTCCACCTTAAAAATACTGCCATCAGGGCTTCCCTGGTGGCACAGGTGTTGGGAGTCCGCCTGCCAATGCAGGGCTCGGGGGTTCGTGCCCCGGTCCGGGAAGATCCCACATGCCGCGGAGCGGCTGGGCCCGTGAGCCATGGCCGCTGAGCCTGCGCGTCCGGAGCCTGTGCTCCGCAACGGGAGAGGCCGCGGCGGTGAGAGGCCCGCGTACCGCAAAAAAAAAAAAAAAAAAATACTGCCATCAACCTGTATAATACTTCTAGTTCAACATCAGTTATTTTCAGGATATTAATAACTTTTTGAAGTTGTTAAGCTTTGGGGGAAAACAAAACAAATATTCATCCAAGACTGTATTTTTTTAAATATAATTTACTTTGCAGTGAAAAGATCAATTTGTCCTGTAGATCATGAAAAGGACTCCAAATACATATACTGTAATACTGTTCTTCACATACATTGTACATATATAAAACTATAATGCGGTTCTTTGGAGAGCTCGTAATATCCCAGTAAAGTTGAAATGAACAGAGAAGCGATGACAGAGTGAAATGACTTGACACAAATAGTCTGCATCAAAGCTGGAGACCATTTTTTGCCTTATGCTTCTCAGTTACTTTACTCCCAGTCCCAACTGCTTTTACAAGTTCTTTATGTTTGTATTGGCCAAACAGTAAGCTCCTTCAAATCTAAGATGAAAGCTCAATATACAAACTCCATGCAAGTATGGCTGCTCTGGCTTAAGAAGAGTGGAGCGGGCCCAACCACCGCCCCTCACCTCCTCACAGCACTCTGAGAGCCACTGCTGTGCCTCCAGATTTCCTGTCTCAGTTTTGCTTCCCCACACCCAGAATTTTCTCTCCACATTTATTTTTAAACTTTCTATGTATAAAGTTAAGAAAATCCAAATATGATTTTCATTCCACTGTTTCTTATGTATAGCTGGGATTTTTACATTTGCTCATGTCACCAAAATATGCGGAAACAAACTGAATCATCCTTAAACCCAAATTGCTTTCTTCTAACAAATGGTAATGTATAAGCTTTGCCTTTGTGAAAGTTAGGGATTACTTTACTACAACAGTAATTTGGCATCTGAATGTTGGCCCCTTGAGTGAAGGAACAGTCTTCACCTTGTTTTAGTCATCTATCTTCATTAAACCAAACATTTTTTAAAATTCACACCAATCTGTTAATGATTCTCATCAAAGAATTAAAGGAAACAAATTTTTAAGGTTTACAATAAATGACTTGGTTCTACTTAATATACTTTCATGATGAGCTTCTTGCCTCTGGCTTTAATAGCCAGCACGACAGCTAGGAAAGAAGTTCCCATAGTAGGAACGTGGCAGCAGTTCCACAGGTAGGTGTGCAACCCCAAAGTGTAGCAACATCCAGGACGCCCCAAATATAGACACAACGTCAATCCCGTAGTACAATGAATAAAACCCCAGTCATTCCGCTAACGCTGGTCACGAGGGAGTGCTGGTAAAAAATGGTCAGCACAAGTGAAACAGCTTGTGTTTACAACCGGTGAAAGCATCTGTTGAAACCTGACAGCCCAACAAGTAAATACAAATGGTCAAATTCATGCTGGAACAGTTAAATCACTGCTCAAAACGCAAACAGAGATGACTTGGGAAAGCAAAAAAAGAAAAAGTGAAGACAAGTAAGTGAGAAAAGAAGTGACACTGTTCACCTAAAACAGAGGCTTAAGAGCACAGAGGCCGTGGGGACTCACCGGCTGAGGAGCGTCTGCAAGGCCCCGAGCAGAGGCGCCCTCAGCTCCTGCGACGCCTTCTCCCCGAGGTGAGCCAAGCAGTCCTCTATGGAGCTGTCGGGGTTTGCAGGGCTGAACACGGGCGAAGTGTGGCGGTCGAAGCCTGTGCTGGAGAAGGCTGAAGATGACAGAAGGAAAACCCAAGTTAATGAGCAATGCCAGAAGCTGTGCTGTAAAAGCTCAGGGGGTTGGGATGCCAACTACTGGGGACTAGCTAACAGTTAGTTATAAGCCACTTAAACATGTCAGATCATCGTTATGGGATATTAATGTTTCCTTTGAAAGGCCTTCAATTTAGAGGTTTTTTTTTTTTAAGGAAAGATTTTTATGAAAAATCTTAGTTTCAAGAGAAGAAGAAGGCTAAACTGACATGGCAAAATACACAAACCAATTTTGTATATTACCGCAGACCCATTCAGTCCAAGAATGATAAATGAGAGCAACTCCCAGCTCTATCACCCCTCTCTTAAGATTTGTTTTTACCTTTACAAATGTGGCTCTTCTTAAACCAGATTCTGATCAGTTATTCCACCTTAGAGGACCCCATGACTTTCACCCCCTTTCAGAGTGAACTTCCAGACTCGCACTCATGCACATGGATATAAGTTACAAGTATACAAGCTGCCGCTCACACATCCAGCTTCTCCTCTGCTTCCTCACTCCCTGTTACACAGACGCAGCCCTGCTCTAACTGCAGGAAGGAGAGGCCAGATCAGCCCTGGTCCAGGGTACAAATGGGATGCAGGGCACAGACTTCCAGGAAAGCAGGTGGCCTGTACCCACTCCCAAGGGTTATCAATAACCTCCATAAAGCATTTATTGCATTAATCCAAAGCCTGCTCCTAGAAGGCTACAAATTTCACTAGAGTTAAGTATGTATTTCTTCAAGAAAGATATACATGGCTACAAAGTTCACAGATGCTGCATGGTCTGAGCAAGCCTGAGAATGCCCACTCTGATGCTAAGTCTTGGGGAATACAGGTTCGATGAGGAAGTGCATATAAGCCTTCGCTGCCATTTTCTTTTCTGCCTTTTGCCCATTTTGCCATGCAGTACTGTTGTCAGAAATGGACAAGGATTAAAACAGAATTATAACATTAATCAGTTAAAAATGTCAGTAAAGGAAAATAAAAGAGAACATTAACATTAGGTTTCTGGATTTTTGTAAATTTCTATTTATATTTTTTCTTTACTAACATGGAGCTGATTTATAAACATGATTTCTGTTTTTTTTGTTAAAAATTACTGGGCAGGGAATTCCTTGGCAGTCCAGTCGTTAGGACTCGGCACTTTCACTGCCATGGGCCCAGGTTTGATCCCTGGTCGGGAACTAAGATCCAGCAAGCCGTGTGGCATGGCCAAAAAAAAAAAAAGAAAAAAAAACCCAAAAAAATAAAAATAAAAAAATAAAAATTACTGGGCAATACACATCTACACAAAAACTTGAACATGAATATTCATAGCATCATTATACATAATAGCCAAAAAGTGGAAACAACCTAAATATCTATCAACTGATGAATGGATAAACAAAATATGCTGTATCTACACAGTGGGATATTATTCCTCATACAATGGGATGAAGTACTGATCTGTGCTACCACGTGGATGACCCTTGAAAATACTATGCTAAGTGAAAGAGCCAGTCACAAAACACCACCCAGTGTATGATTCCATTTACGTGTAGACCCATAATAGGCAAATGCATGGAGACAGAAGGCAGATGGATTGGGGATGGAGACAGGGGACTGGTGGGACTAGAAGTGGGAAGTTACTGTCAAAGTATATAGTGTTTCTTTTGGCGGTGTTAAGAATGTTATCACTGCCACCACCATCTATAGCACATGAAAAATGAAAGCACGCTTACATTTCTCCCTTTAGTGTTATTAATATAAAGATATCAATCACACTGAAGGGAAAGTAGTACCTTAACATGACTGTTTAGTCCATTACTTAACACCAGAAAAGGCTCCATCTACTCTGTTGGGTATAGTTTAGAAACTTATAAACAGATTCCCCCAGGAAAGAAAGAGGTACGTTCTAGTTTCACCTATAATCCCAGACCCATGAAGCTGTGTAATGAAATGTTGTGAACACTCCACCGTAAAAAAAAAAAAAAAAAAAAAAAACCAAACAACCCACCAATTAACTAGGAAAATAAGGATAAAGAGACCTTCAGCAATTTCTTTGTCCAGGGATTTTAGCTCTTCTTCAATTTCAGTTTTAACTTTTAATAAAACTTCTTGATCCAGAGATTGTGAAGCTATATCCTGTTGAACCCCTGAAACCAATAAGAAAGGTTACTAGTGAAAGAGGGGGAAAGAAAACATTAGAATATGGGTAGGATTTTAAGCATTAAGTCAGAAAATACAAAATCAAAACTCATTATCTTGACTAGGGGCTAGGAGATAATGTAAAGATGAGGAAGCTGAGGCCTGGGTAGGTTGTCCCACGACTATGGAGGAGCTGTGACTGGAATTCAGGCCCGTGTGAGTACAGAGCCACTAATGCAGGCTGTGTCCTCCTCCTCATCTGGTTGGGCTGCTAGGAAGGAAACAGCTCAGAAACAGTTCTGACATAACAGAAAAGGAAACCTAAAAGGCTGTCTAGATCAGTGATAATGTCTCCTGAAAATGACATTCACGGCCCCTTACCTTCACATCTTCATGCAAACTGCAGCTCAAGAGAAGGCCCATTATCATCAAAAGATTTATATCCTCCAAATTAAGAAAACCATGAATATACCAAAAGTATGGGGCACAAGCTATTCTCATGCAGTAACAGGAAAAGTAAGGTCCTGGTCTGTAGCACAGAACGGAGAACAAAGAGGAAGACTCCAAAGGAGAAAAATAAACCAGATGCTTAACAATGTACTAACTTTTCCTGCCCCAGATAGCTGGGGCAGAGTGTCATCATTCCATCTGAAACACTGAATCCAACTATGATGGCTCACTCCTCCCATTCAGAATGTATTTATATTCAGAACGTATTTATCTTATATATTCCCAGTACTTTTACAGTTGTTTGTATCACTGACAAGTTTTATAAACAGAGGTTTTAGGCTTTAATATGCTTTCATCCTTTGCAAACAAAAAATTCTGAATTCAAAGATGAGCTTACTAATTTAATTTAGGTCAAGAAACTTATAGCATCTGCAGGCCTTTAAAATTCATTTGAAAAATAAAAGGTTAATAAACATTTCTATATCTCACAGATTATCTGATTAGATTTCAACTTTCAAAGTTGACAAAAATAATTTTTCTTCAGGCTACATAAAACACTTTCCTTCTGAGCTGAGACTAACTAAAATAAAACTCAGACCCTCAAAAGGTTTTTCTGTGGAAAATATAAAATTCCTTAGGTATTTCTAGTTGAAATGCAACAGAAAGGATCCCCTCAATGTCATGGTTAATATATATTTTATTTAATGACATTTCATTTAACATTTCTGCCTATATATATATATGTCTTAGTTGAAACTACATACATAAAAATTTTAAAACATTACCTAAAACAATATGCTACTAAACAACCAGTGGGTCACTGAAGAAATCAAAACGGAAATTAAAAAATACCTGGAGATAAACGGAGATAGAAACACAAGAATCCCAAATCCACGGGACGCAGCAAAGGCAGTTCTAAGAGGGCAGCTTGTAACAATACAAGCCTACCTCAGGAACAAGAAAAATCTGAAATAACCAACCTAACCTTACACCTAAAAGAACTACAAAAAGAAGAACAAATGAAGCACAAAGTTAGAAGAAAAGAAATCATAAAGATCAGAGCAGAAATAAATGAAATAGAGGCTAAACTCAGAAAAGATCAATGAAACTAAGAGCTGGTTATTTGAAAAGCTAAACAAAATTGATAAACCTTTAGCCAGACTCATGAAGAAAAAAAGAGAGGGCCTCCCTGGTGGCGCAGTGGTTGAGAGTCCGCCTGCCGATGCAGGGGATACGGGTTCGTGCCCCGGTCTGGGAGGATCCCATATGCCGCGGAGCGGCTGGGCCCGTGAGCCATGGCTGCTGAGCCTGCGCGTCCGGAGCCTGTGCTCCGCAACGGGAGAGGCCACAACAGTGAGAGGCCCGCATACCACAAAAAAAAAAAAAAAAAAAAAGAGAGAACCCAAGTAAAATAAAAAGTTAAAGAGGAGAAGGTACAATCCACACCACAGAAACACAAAGGATCATTAAGAGACTACTATAAACAACTGTACACCAATAAAATGGACAACCTAGAAGAAATGGATAAATTCCTTGAAACATGCAATCTCCCAAGACTGAATCAGGAAGAAATAGAAAATATGAATAGACCCACTGCCAGTAATAAAATTGAATCAGTAATTAAAAACTTCTCCCAGGGCTCCCCTGCCGGCACAGTGGTTGAGAGTCTGCCTGCCGATGCAGGGGGACACAGGTTCGTGCCCCGGTCCGGGAAGATCCCACATGCCGTGAAGCGGCTGGGCCCGTGAGCCATGGCCGCTGAGCCTGCGCGTCCGGAGCCTGTGCTCCGCAACAGGAGAGGCCACAACAGTGAGAGGCCCGCGTACCGCAAAAAAACAAAACAATTAAAAAAACACACCTCTCCCAAAACAGAAGTCCTGGACCAGACAGCTTCACAGGTGAATTCTACCAAACATTTAGAGAGGAGTTAATATTGTACCAATCCTTCTCAAACTATTCCAAAAAATTGCAGAGGAATGAATGCTTCCAATCTGATTCCATGAGGCCAGCATCAACCCAATACCAAAACCAGACAAAGATATCACAAAAAAAGAAAATTGTAAGCCAGTATCACTGATGAACACAGATGCAAAAATCTTCAACAAAAACCAACTCCAACAATACACAGTACACTAAAAGGATTATAGACCACGATCAAGTGGAATTTATTCCAGGGATGCAAGGATGGGTCAATATTTGCAAATCAATCAATGCTATACACCACCTTAACAAACTGAAGAATAAAAATCATATGACCATCTCAACAGATGCAGGAAAAGCTTTTGATGAAATTCAAAAGCTTTTATGATATTTATGATAAAAACTCTCAACCCATTTATGATTAAAAAAAAAAACTCTCAACAAAGTGGGTAAAGAGAGAATATACCTCAACATAATAAAGGCCATATATGACAACCCCACAGCTAACACAAAAGACCCTGAATAGCCAAAACAATCTTGAGAAAGAAGAACAAATCTGGAGGTATCACACTCCTGATTGCAAACTATACTACAAAGCTACAGGAATCAAAACAAAATGGTACTGGCACAAAAACAGACACAAAGATCAATGGAACAAAACAGAGAGCCTGGAAATAAACCTATGCTTATATGGGCAATTAATCTACAACAAGAGAGGCAATAGGGAAAAGATAGCATCTTCCATAAATGTTGGAAGGGACTTCCCTGGTGGTCCAGAGGGTAAGACTCCTTGCTCCCAATGCAGGTGACCCGGGGTTCAATCCCTGGTCGGGGAACTAGATCCCACATGCACGCTACAACTAAGACTTCGCATGCCACAACTAAGAAGTCCACATGCTGCAACTAAAATATCCCACATGCTGCAACTAAAATATCCCACATGCTGCAACGAAGATCCCACATACTGCAACTAAAACCCAGAGCAGCCAAAATAAATAAATAAATATTAAAATAAAAATGTTGGGATAACTGGACAGCTATATGCAAAGAATCAAACTGGAACACTTTCTCACACCATATACACACACAAGAGAACTCAAAATGGAGTAAAGGCTTATAAGACTTATAAGACCTGAAACCATAAAACTTCTAGAAGAAAACATAGGCAGTATGCTCTTTGACATGGATCTTAGCAATATTTTTTTGGATATGTCTCCTCAGGCAAGGCAAACACAAGCAAAAATAAACGGGATTACATTAAGCTAAAAAGATTTTGCACAGTGAAGAAAACTAGCCACAAAACAACAGCCTAATGAATGGGAGAAGATATTTGCATATGATACTATCCAGAATATACGAAGAACACATACAACTAGACATTAAAAAAAAAAAAAACTCTATTAAAATTGGGCACAGGACCTCAACAGACATTCCAAAGAAGATGGCCACCAGGCACATGAAAAGATGCTCAACATCACTAATCATCAGAAAATGCAAATCAAAACCACAATGAGATTGTCACCTCACACCTGTCAGAATGGCTATTACCAAAAAGACAATAAATAACAAATGCTGGCGAGGTCATGCACTGTTGATGGAAATGTAAATGATACAGCTGATATGGAAAACAATGTGGTGCTCCCTCAAAAAATTAAAAATAGAACTACCTTACAATCCAGGAATTCCACTTCCAGGTATTATTCTGAAGAAAATAATTCAAAAAGATATATAGATATATATATATATACACACACACACACACACACACACACACAGAGGCACCCATGTTCATGCAGAACTATTTACAATAGCTAAGATATGGAAACAGCTTAAGTGTCCATCAACGGATGAATGGATAAAGAAGATTTGCTGTGTGTGTGTGTGTGTGTGTGTGTGTGTGTGTGTGTGTGTGTGTGTGTGTGTGTGTGTGTGTGTGTAGGGTTGGCCAAAAAGTTCGTTTGGGTTTTTCTGTAAGATGTAACAGAAAAGCCCGAATGAATTTTTTGGCCAACCCAATACAATGGAATACTGCTCAAGTATAAAAAAAAAAGAATGAAATCTTGCCATTTGTGACAACATGGATGGACCCAGAGGGTATCATGCTAAGTGAAATAAGTCAGACAGAGAAAGACAAATACCATATGATCTCACTTATATGTGGAATATAAAAAAACAAAACAAATGAGCCAACATAAGAAAACAGAAACAGACTCATAGAGAACAAACGGGTGGTTGCCAGGGGGAGAGGGGTGAGGGAGAAGAGAAAAAAACAGAACAGTAACCATGTGAGGTAATGAATGCTAATTAGCTTGCTTGTGGTAACCATTTCACAGTGTACTTTTATATGAAACCATCACGCAGTACACCTTAAATATATGCAATTTTTCTTAATTATACCTAATAAAGTTGGTAAGTTTTTTAATTACACAGAACAGACACAGGGACTTCCCTGGTGGCGCAGTGGTTAAGAATCCGCCTCAATGCAGGGGACACAGGTTTGAGCTGTGGTCCGGGAAGTTCCCACACACCGTGGAGCCACTAAACCCGTGCGCCACAACTACTGAGCCCACAATGTGCCACAACTACTAAAGCCTGTGTGCCTAGAGCCCATGCCCCGCAACAAGAGAAGCCACTGTAATGATAAGCCCACGCACCACAACGAAGAGTAGCCCCTGTTCGCTGCAACTAGAGAAAGCCCACACGCAGTAACAAAGACCCAATGAAGCCAAAAATAAACAATTAAAAAAAAAATCTGCCTTCCAATGAAGGGGACAAGGGTTTGATCCCTGGTCAGGGAATTAAGATCCCACGTGCCACCGGGCAACTAAGCCCAAGTGCCACAATTAGAGAGAAGCCCATGAACTGCAAAGAAAGATCCCGCATGCTGCAACTAAGACCTGACGCAGTCAAAAATAAATTTAAAAAAAAACACAATCTTACGCAAAATTTGAAGACAAAATGTATCCTATGAATAAGGTAATCTTTGTAAATTCTCATAAAGCATAAAAATCTATCATTACATATAGGTTTTGTTTTTCCGATTTTTTTTTACTGTGGTAAAATACATCTAACAAAATTTACCATCTTAACCATTTTTAAGTGTACAGTTCAGTAGTATTAAATACATTCATAATGTTGTGCTACCATCCATCTCCAGAACTCTTTTCATCTGGACCCACCACACAGTAACTCTCCATTACCTCTTCTCTTCAGCCCTTGGCAAACACCATTCTACTTATCTCTCAGTTCTGACTACTCTAAGTACTTTATACAAGTGGAATCATACAACACTTGTCTTTCAGGAACTGGCTTATTTCACTTCCAGACTTGTAATAAATCTCAAGTACTGCTTATAATTAGAACAGGTTTTCCTTTTAAAAGTAATCTGGGGCTTCCCTGGTGGTGCAGTGGTTGAGAGTCCACCTGCCGATGTAGGGGACACGGGTTCGTGCCCCGGTCTGGGAAGATCCCACATGCCGCAGAGCGGCTGGGCCCATGAGCCATGGCCACTGAGCCTGCACGTCCGGAGCCTGTGCTCCGCAATGGGAGAGGCCACAACAGTGAGAGGCCCGCGTACCGCAAAAAAAAAAAAAAAAAAAGTAATCTGTAGTTTAGACGGCTCTACAACATCACTGATTAATATAATTACAGTAGGTAAAGAGACTTCCAGAATATACGTAACATTATTAAAACAAGGCAAACACAGACTGGGGAATTATTTGGGGTCAACAGACTGAGGAATTATTTGGGGTCAATCTTATTTCTTTCACTGAAATTCTCTCTCTCTGTCTGGCTTCCTGGAAGGCGTCTCAGTAAAGGGGAAGGTAAGATTTGGGGCCAAGCATTCCAGCTCATTACACGTGACTTTAGGCAACGAAAATAATCTTCCTGAACCTCTCCTCTTACGTGAACAGGAAAGTAATACCTACCACAAAGAGAAGCTGTCAAGGGCAGTGAGATAAATTAGTTAAGCTCCACCACATCAAAAATGCTCAAAAGATAGTGGCTCCCACCCACCAATCCTTCTGACTCTCTGAAATGGGTTGTTACCACTGCACAGTGATCTTTCCCCAAACCTTGTCCCTGTGAACAGAATCAGCTTATCATAGATTTCTAATCAATGATGCTCATACAGAATCTGCTTTCAGTACTCTAACAGTCTGGACCAGCAGAAACAACCTTCTGACAGTTTAGATAATGCCAAGTGACATAAAGTGTCTGTTAGAACACCAACAGTTACTCTCACTCTTCAATTGCTGCGAGAGAATGGCTTAATATCAATTGATCTAAAACTAAAATACAGGAACTTCCCTGGTGGTCCAGTGGTTAACAATCGTCTTGCAATGCAGGGGACACAGGTTCGATCCCTGGTCGGGGAACTAAGATCCCACATGCCGCAGGGCAACTAAGCACACATGCTGCAACTACTGAGTCCACGTGCCACAACTAGAGAGAAGCCCGCACACCACAACAAAGAGCCTGGATGCTGCAACTAAGACCCGATGCAACCAATAAATAAATATTTTAAAAAAAAACTAAAATATATTTTTTCCTGAACACATGTCCAACAGAGTTTAATTTATATTAAAAAATACAGAAGGAAAGTTAATTTTTTAAATATAAGTGTACATTTCACAATAAATTCATGTGGGAAGTTTTACGAGGAAGCTACAGTCCTGAGTACCAGAAGGTCCCTGGTTTTCCAAATTTCCAGCAGATGTGACTGCCTCGAAGAGACTTGCCTTCAAACTTTTTCCAGGCTCAAATAATCTCTGCCGTGCTCAACAATGGAAGAATTCTGATCAGTCACTGCCATGAGCTACAGTAAACACAGTGCTTTTAAGACAAACCCTTCTCTTACCTACCTGATCCTCCTTCACATGCACTTCCACAGCAGAAGCAGGGTGGCCACCATGCTGAAGAGCTTGGGTTAGCCTTTTAAGTTCTGCAAAAACATCTCAAACTCAACATCGGCCAGCTTGCTTCTGACCTGTCCTTAATCAGAAATACAGAGCTCCTGAATATTTCAGACTCTTTCCAGGGAATACAACCTGCTGGATGAACCTTTTTATAAGGTTTCCTGACATGAGAAGTAGTCCCTCCATTCCTTGCATTCTAGATTTTATACTCAAATTAAGCTGAAACAACAGAAAAATCCCCAGATAATATTACCTATTTGTTATAACTGAGCTGTACTTTGGTGCCATTTCCTTAGCTTTTATCCACAATTACATTAAGAAAGTGTCTTGAAATACTGTAATAATACTGTATTTGATATTGACATTTTCTACTGCACTTCTTTGTGTCCTATATAATAAAGCTCTAAGTGAAAAAACAATTCTCTTAAAGAATAACATTCCACTTTAAAGAAAATAGTAGAGCTTCTGGTTATGGGAAGAAAATCCTGGGAACTAAATGCAGTAGTCCCCTTTGTGGTTTCAGTTACCCGCAATCAGCCACGGTTGGAAAATACTGAATAGTAAATTCTAGAAATAAAATTAAATCCTTTTATATTACGTGCCATTCTGATTAGTGTCGTGAAATCTGGTGGGGTCCTGCTCCATCCCACCTGAGACCTGAAACATACCCAGCATATCCAGACTGTATACACCACCCGCCCATTATTACAGGAAAACACCAGTACACACAGGGTTTGGTACTAACGGGCACCGTTTCAAGAATCCCCTGAGAATCTTGGACCATATTCCCCATGGATGAGGAGGACCTACTGTACACCTTCACTTATTTTTGGCTTTGCCTTAGAACCAAATTCACTGCTCAATGCTAGGATTACTGTATAGGACCCTACAGACTACATATCTATGATATTATTCCCACTATGGAAATGTAGAGTCTTCCTATTCTGACTTGATTGGAATTTATTTATTTATTCCCATTATGTATTAATTATAAGGCACATTAAATGATATATGGTAAGAAATTTTAAAAAATTAATTCCTCTTCCCACCCAGTATGAACTCACTGCCAATTTCTTCACTAACAAAAAAAGACATTTTCACCTTATCTGGACTGCTCTTCCTTTTCCTGATCATTTAATTCTGTCCACCCTGCAAGGACCAATTTTTTAAAATTAATTAATTAATTAATATATTTATTTATGGCTGCAGTTGGGTCTTTGTCGCTGCGTAGAGGCTTTCTCTAGTTGCGGCAAGTGGGGGCTTCTCTTTGTTGCAGAGCACGGGCTCTAGGCGTGCGGGCTCGGTAGTTGTGGCTCGCGGGCTCTAGAACGCAGGCTCAGTAGTTGTGGCGCACAGGATTAGTTGCTCTGTGGCACGTGGGATCTTCCCGGACCAGGGCTCAAACCTATGTCCCCTGCATTGGCAGGCGGATTCCCAACCACTGAACCACCAGGGAAGTCCCAATTTTTTTTGGCCTCGCCGGGCAGCTTGCAGGATCTTAGTTCCCCGCCCAGGGATTGAACCCGGGCCCTCAGCAGTGAAAGTGCCGAGTCCTAACCACTGGACCGCCAGAGAATTCCCTGCAAGGAGCAATTTAAGTCTCTCTACTTTTCCACAGTAACTTCACTGACCACTTACGTATCACTGATGTTTGAACACATATATCATTTAATCTGCGCCACATACTTTAACACTTAAATATATACTGTCTTATATCATTCAATGATATTATAGTTTATTATCATTAATCTGACCTGATTACAAACTACAAAATATTTGAGGTAGTCCCTTTGTCCTAGTCTTGGGTCAAGTAAGGACTAAAAAAGTACATGAATACTTGATAGCAATAGCTATCACTGTCACTGCAATGAAGACTCAAAGCATTACAATGTATAACACGACAACTCTGCTGGAAAGAAAGGACACTTAAGAAAAAGACAATAAAATAAAAGTTATAAATAGATTCAGGGGAATTTTTAAAAGTTATCAGTATATTTTGAGGCTACCTCAAATGACAAAAGTTAAAAGAAATAAAGAAAATGAGTAGTCATTTTATGTAAGAGAGTAAGAATACAGAACAACTACCTACACAGGGCAGTAACGAGAACGTTTATTTATGGTGATGGATTGTGATGGAGAACACTGAGGAGGAGGAATGGAAAGAATAAGACCTCAACCACCATCTCCAAGCTTATGAGAGTTTTCAGAAATGACTTGCCCAAGCTCAAATAAATTATACAGAAACAAGATTAGAAAGTAGATATTCTGATAAGTAAAATTATTACTGAATTCAAAAACATACAATTACAATTTTTGAAGTACAGTGAATGAAAAATAAGGAATATATGAATGTTTTATCTGCCATCTGCCCCTTTCAGGAAAATCTGTACACCTAAGACACATACACACCTTCACACGCATCACAGCACCACCAACACCACCACCAGGCCGCAAAGTAAATGACAGGAATGTCTTGGTTACCTACCGTATGCCTCATCCTGCCCGATTAAAGAAAAGCAGCTGATTAAAGGCGTACCTATTCTCATGAGACTAATGTGATGCTAATTACACACGACAAGTTGTCGTACTTGATAATAAGCCATGTGGAAAACCTAAACCAGAAAAAGTCTACTGCTGTCAGGATGCAAAAGGCTATTTCTTTAATAACCAATGACACAGACAGATTCACTGCTTTTCACTCAACCAGCCCCCACCCCACCCTGATTTCAAAAGCACAGAGCTAGGCAGTACCACCAATGCAGCATAAATCCTGCACTATAAACCCAGAAAAATATCTCAAAGATAAACAGACATTAGTACACTAAATCCCACCCACCTCCGTGTCAAAGGAATGGTCAGGTGAGTCAGCAATCATCATACTCCAGCCCTGAAATGCACTCAAAATGAATATCAGACCAACAAGCTTAGAACAGCTGTATGTATGGCCTAGACTTTCCAGAGCAAATGCTTTCTAAATCTATGGTTCCCCAAACTGGGGCACATTAAAATTACTGAGAGAATATTAAATAATAATGAAGTAATAATTAAAGATACAGATTCCCAGGACCCAGTATGAAGCATCTGGTTCAGTAGGTCTGGGGCAGGGCTCCATAATCTTTGTTTTAATAAGTGTTCAGGCAATTAGACTTGACAAATACTGCTCTTGACAACCCAAATAATTATAATCAAATTATAATCAAATCAGATTATAATCAAACATCTACTGAATAGTACAGACAACATAGTTCAATTATTCATTCAATAGCAAAAACAAATACTCCAAATGATACCATACTGGACGAGTAAGAAACCAGATTTTTAAGAAACAAATTCTGGACTTCCCCACTGGTGCAGTGGTTGAGAGTCTGCCTGCCAGTGCAGGCGACACGGGTTTGAGCCCTAGTCTGGAAAGATCCCACATACCACGGAGCAACTAAGCCCGCGCGCCACAACTACTGAGCTCGCGTGCTGTAACTACTGAAGCCCGTGTGCCCAGAGCCCATGCTCCACAAGAGAAGCCACTGCAATGAGAAGCCCGTGCACCGCAACCAAGAGTAGCCCCTGCTCGCCACAACTAGAGAAAGCTCACGCACAGCAACGAAGACCCAACACAGCTAAAAAAGAAAAAAAAAAGAAGAAACAACAAAATTCCAAAATAGGCAATCATAACAGTAGTTTCCAAGCTCCAGTGTTACCACATCCCCAGCTATCCTGCAGATTAGGGGAGAGATTTGAGGAAGGACGGATCTAAAGAGAAGAATGCAAAGAAAATCCAATGAGCACCCACTCAAACTCTGGGTTCATAGTAGTCAGGACCAAACCTGTTCCTGATAGAAAGAATGTAAAAAAAATAAACAGTACACATCTCTGGAAATAATGAATTGTGAACCACTACTGGGATCGGGTTATGAGAATCTGTCTTGAAAAGTGATTTGAGATGGTGATACTCCCCAAAGTGATCTACAGATTCAATGTAATCCCTATCAAAACTCCAACTGCAGGGCTTCCCTGGTGGCGCAGTGGTTAAGAATCCGCCTGCCAATGCAGGGGACACGGGTTCGAGCCCTGGTCCGGGAAGATCCCACATGCCGCGGAGCAACTAAGCCCGTGCGCCACAGCTACTGAGCCTGTGCTCTAGAGCCCACGAGCCACAACTACTGAAGCCTGCACGCCTCGAGCCCGTGCTCCACAACAAGAGAAGCCACCGCACCACAACGAAAGTAGCCCCCACTCACTGCAACTACAGAAAGCCGCGCACAGCAATAAAGAACCAACGCAGCCAAAAATAAATAAATAAAATAAATTTATTTTTTAAAAAAAGGATGTTCAACATCATTGGCTACTAGGGAAATGCAAATTAAAACCACAATGAGGTGCCACTGCACACTACCAGTATAGCTATAACAAAAAACATGGACAATAGCAAGTTTGGCAAAGATGAAGAGAAACTGGAACCCTCATACACTGCTGGCGGGAATGGTACAGCCACTTTAGAAGACAGCTTGGTAGTTTCTTACAAAGCTAAACATACTCTTACCATACAATCTAGCAATCATGCTCCTTGATATTACCCAAATGAGTTGAAAACTTGTATCTACATAAAAACCTGCACATGAATGTTTATAATAGCTTTACATATAATTGCCAAAACTTGGAAGTAACCAAGATGTTCTTCAATAGGAGAATGGATTAAAAAACTATGGTACATCCATACAATGATATATTATTCAGCAATAAAAAGAAATGAGCTACCACAGTGAGATACCACTTCACACCGGTTAGGATGATTGTTACAAAAAAAGCAGGAAACAACAAGCATTGGTGAGGGTGTGGAGTAATTGGAACCCCCGTGCATTGATGATTGGAATGTAAAATGATGCAGCTACTGTGGGGAAAAAAAGGATGGCACGTCCTCAAAAAAATTAAACATAGAATGACCCACCAATTCTACACCTGGGTACATGCCCAAAAGAATTGAAAGCAGAGATTCAAACAGATTATTTGTACACAAATGTTCATAACAGCATTGTTCACAACAGTTGACAGGTAGAAATAATCCAATATCCATCAGTAAAAAGATAAACAAAATGTGCTTATGCATACAATGTAATATGATTCAGCATTAAAAAGGAGTAAAATTCTGAAACAGGCTACAACATGGATGCACCTTAGAGACATTATACTAAGCAAAATAAGCCAGATGCAAAAGAACAAATATTGTGCGATTCCACTCAAATGAGATTCATAGAGACAGAAAGTAGAATAGTGTTTGCCTAGGGAGGGAGAAGAGGGGAGAATTGGGGGTTAGTGCTTAACGGCTGAACGAATAACAAGCCAGCACCATGACACGTATTTGACAGTCACATTACTAATTAACAGACATGAACTTACTCTCCTTCCTAACCTGAGAAATGTCTTACTAAATCCCGATTAATGACTACAACATCAAGATGCTCTATATTAAAAGATGCAAAGTTGAACATAACAAGTTATTATCTGGCATCATATATGCAAGTCAACAGGGCTTCTACTAGTCAGAATATATAATCTTGAACATATGCAACAAACTAACACAGTCTGGAAGAGCTGACAACTTCTGGAAAAGTTCAGAGTTAACTATTTATGGAAAAGTATGTACCCAGCACATGACTCACTTAGGAAAAAATGAATGACATTTAACGTGACAGAAATCTTGAGTCATGAGTAGGGTCACCTCCTTTAGCCTCTTCTTTTCACACCTATTGCTTCATGAATTTGAAACCAAACCCTAACCACATTGCACGCTACAGCAGGCCCTATTTATAACAGCATGGCACAGAAGGGAGTTGTACATCACATTTTAGATAACAAATCGGACAGCAAAGCAGCAAAGACAGCAAGTAGAACCTAATTTTTCCTTCTATGAAGTTAGCATACACATTTGTATTTATGTATTGACATAATACTCTGTACTTAGGCTTAAGGAAACAATAAAAGGATAACAACCAAATTTCAAAAACAAAACAAAAACATCAAAGCAGGTAAACTCCTCAGATCCTACAATGCTCAGGTAGAAAAAAATTCTATGCTCAAGCAGGGGGGAAAAAGTTGATCAACACAGGCTTATGTAATTGCTTAAGGTCCTTACAAACTTAATAAATCACAGGGGTTGAAAAGGCCTGGTTTTTTGTGAGCATGAAGTCTGTTACAGTTAAGAAATATCATAAATAAGTGGAATTTGGGTAGATGGGGAAGTACTTTATGTATTAGGGTGACCAACTCACCCAGTTTGCCCAGGATTTTCCCAGTTTTACTCACTCCTGGGCAAACTGGACAGCTGGTCACCCTAATGTGTAAATATGGGAGATATGTTAATTAGGACAGGGTAGTCTATGCTGCAGTGATAAATAAAGCCTGCAATTTCAGCAACTTAACCCAAAGGTCCATCTCTCCCTTGTGCTCCGTATCTAACCCGGAAAATTGGAGGCAAGGAAACTGTGTCATACAGTCACTCAGCAGCCCTGCCTGATGGTGGCCCTGCCCTACTACAACTATGCCCTTAGGAACATACATCCCCCTTAAATCCAGAAGGCAAGGGAAGAAGAATGGGGAGGAGGCATACTGACTCTTAAATGTCACAGCCTACAAGTGCCACAAACCCCATGCACTCACATTTCACTGGCTAGGACTAGTCGTATGGCCCTGCCTAAATGCAGTTTCCCAGGGGCCCGGGAAGGAGACAAGAACAGACAGGGGAAGCAGCAGGAACCACTACCGGAGAAGTCTACTATTCTAGAGCAGCTCAGCTCAAGGGGAAAAATACAGATAGGAATAAGCATAGCTCGTTTACAGTCCAAGGCAATGACAGACATGAGACACAACAGGTAACAGGATCAGGAAAACCAGCGAAAGTCTCTTTTGTAGAACAGCCTGAGGGAAAAGGGAGGAACTGTGGGTTCTGGATCTAAGAGACAGTGTGAGGAAGCTCAGTCTGCTTGTAGCGTGCAAAATGCCCGATAGAGAAAACATGAAATGAAGGAGAAAAATCAGGAGACATTTGCAATACTTTGAGGCAGGACCTGAAGGATAATGGGAGAATCATCACAAAATTGGAACAGTTGATAACAGTTGACAAAGAGGGAAGGAAGCAGAGATAAGAGTTAAAGGATGACCCCTGTGTTTCAAGCCTGGATAGCAGGTGGTACCCTTAACAAATCACTGTAAGAACAGGGGCTAGCTTAGAGAGGAAGGTAAAAAACTGAGTTCTAGACCTGTGTGTCTAATAATATTACAGCCACTAGCCACACGCAGCTTTTTAAGTTTAAATAAAAATTAAACAAAATTAAAAATTCAGTTTCTCAGTTGCACTAGTCATATTTCAAGCATTCACATGTGATTGTGACTGTAATACTGAAAAGGGCAGATATAGAACATTTTCATCACTGCATAAAGTTCTATTAAATAGTGCTTTTCTAGACCTATCAGGCTATAACTAGTAGGGGAAGGTTTTAGAAATGTAAATGAAGCTAGAACTGGAAAGAAAATCTGCAGGCTAACAGATTGCCTTTTACCAGCAAATACTGGTGAACATCCTAAATATCCTACAGTAGGAGACTGTAGATATCTATTTATTGATGTGGACAGATGTTCAAGTATACTGTTAATTTTTTAAATGTCACAAAATGGCATGTACATGATCTCATTTTTGTAAACCATAAATTCAACTTTATATGTATCTATAAAAGTGGGAAAATATTAATATTTCATCATTTCAGTTACTGGATTATAGGATTTTTTCTTTCACTTTTTTACTTTTCTAAATACTTACAAATACACATATATATAACTTATATAATTAAAAAGAATTATTTTAGTAAAAAAAGAAATATGATTAAAGGAAACGGATTTGGGCTTAATATAAAAAAAGAACAGGGACTTCCCTGGTGGTGCAGTGGTTAAGAATCCGCCTGCCAATGCAGGGGGCACGGGTTCGATCCCTGGTCCAGGAAGATCCCACATGCCACGGAGCAACTAAGCCCATGTGCCACAACTACTGAGCCCACGTGCCACAACTACTGACACCCGCGTGCCTAGAGCCCGCACTCCGGGACAAGAGAAGCCACCACAATCAGACGCCCGCGCACCGCAACCAAGAGTAGCCCCTGCTCACTTCAACCAGAGAAAGCCCGTGCGCAGCAACAAAGACCCAACGCAGACAAAAATAAAAAAACAAAAACAAAAACACAGCATTTAGTTTTGTGCATAAATAGACTGAGCTCCTCAATAATAATGAGAAAAACAATGTTCCTTCTGCACTGTCATTGGGGGTTAGCAAATTAGGGCCCATCAGCCAAACCTGCCCCCTGCATATTTTTACACAGTCCACAAGCTAAGAATGGCTTTTATGTCTTTACATGCCTGAAAAAAAGGCAAGATTAGTACTTCTTGACATGTAAAAATCACAGGAAATTCCGTGCCCGTAAATAAAGCGTAACTGAGCCACGCTCACCCAGCCGTGCGTTCCCCACGCTGCTCCAGCGACAGTGGAGACGAGCCACCCACAGAGCCCACGCAGCAGGGACACGGCAGGGACAAGAGGGCACCGTCGCACCCCCAGCCTCACTGCACCTGTGCACGAGCACATGCCAACACAAGAACAGAGCTGGACTCGGGACGTAGCGCTCCTCAGACACAGGGGAGCACAGATCATCCTGTCACCACACGAGACGGCACAGTCCCGGGTGGCCTGGCTGTGCGAAGGAGCATGACGTGCGCCATTGTCGCCAGGCTGAAGGCACTCATCACCGGATTCCCAACTCACGACAGTCCATCAGAAAAATCAGAAAATTTTAAATGTAACATCTCATCACGAATTTCCTTGTGAAATAAGCAATGAAAACGAGGCCACAACCAAAGTCTCTAAGGGGCTCCACTGTTAGCCAAGGAAGGAAACTGTGTTCGATTGCAGCAGCTGAAGAAATGTGTCCAGAAAAAACAAAAGTTGAATACTATTCGTCTTTTGAAGAGAACAGCTGCTCCGTGAGTTGAGGACACTGAAACAACATCAACAATTAACTGAACTACAAGGCGACGACTCTGAGGGGCCTTCCTCGGCCCCGACAGATGCCTAAGGCTCAGCGGTCACCTCTTCTAGGGGCAGCGCCACGCCAGAACCGACTCAAGAGCCGCCACAGCCTGCAGAGAGCAACCACGCACGGGACGCCTGCAAAGAAGCCGTGGAGACGCGGATTCACCACACCCCGGAGCGGAACCCGCCAAGCTGTGTTACTGATGGTGGCAAAACTGTGCGGAGCAGAAAAAGACGAATTTACAAGGACTGAAAATGCAAGGTATTTAAAACCTATGCTCGTTCACTGCAGTCCTCAGTAGGTACTCTGGAAAATATTTAAATCTATCCTGTCTAATGAGCCAGGAGTCTCAACAGTGAACTTCACTCGCTGTCATGGACTTAATCATTAGCTTCATGAATTTTTGTCAGAAGTCTAAGCTGGATATCCTGACATACCCTATCACATAGCAGTTCAACGTCTAAAGAGTGGTAGCACTTCACTGCAATTTTTTGAGCTCAAAAGTGACACCAAAGTTTTTCTGAGAAAGAAGAACCACCCTCAACCACTATTATCAAATGATGAATAGCTTTGGAAACTAGCTTTCACTGCAGACTTGAAAATGTTTCTTAATGAACTAAAGCTAAAATCACAAGGCCTGCTGTTTGCCAACCCTGCCCTGGACAATGTCCCTAACAGTCAATGGCACCCCCCCTGGACTGAGAAGGCCGTCTTACCCAGGGACACACTGACTCCTGGGTCCACTGTTTCCTGGTGTGGGAGTTCATGTCACACAGGTAACAACCAGGAACCTATCCTTATCTTTAGCTACCACAGCCCATGAGACGGCAGCCCTAGCAGATCAGCAGGTTAGTCTAAATGGCCTTGTGTGGAGCACAAGAGACTGGTCTTGGCCTACATCCTGGATGAACAGGGAGGAGTACGTGTGGCTACCAACACCTCCTGCTGAGCTGGATTATTACGACTGGTTAGGTGGAACGATCCACACATGCTAAGGAAGAAAAAGACGTGTGTATCTGAAAAAAGTCCTACTAGTCCCTCTGGGACTTACTCGCTTGGCTGAATCTGGGGTCCTGAGGTGGATGGCTGAGATCAACACTGCAGAATTATCTCCATTATGCTAATTTGGATTCTGTTGATAATAACCTCAATCAGGTGTTACATGAAACAAATGGATGGATTTCACTGCATGTAATCTGAGGGGCGGATTGCTGGAAGCAGCAGCCTGCTATGAGCCCCAGGCATCCTTGTACGGCCTTGCTGAGCAGGACAAACTGGAGGCCTAACTGTCCTCTGACCGAGCCCTCTCCACAGCTAGCAGTGAAGACAATCAGGCAGGTCCAACGACCACATGACTGCTCACTCCTCGGGAAAGGGAACTTGACTCGCTTACTGTTTGCTGCAGAAGGCGCTGCGCCCTCAGGACCGGGCTCCTCAGCTGCACCACAACTCCTGCTTGAAAGGCCACCACGTGGGTTCATGGCATTGCCCTATGGTCCTTGAGGGCAGGGGAACCACTGCCGCCACGGTAACACTCCTGCTGTTTGCTGGGCTAGAGTACTGAACTGCCTTGCTCTAATCCACTGAGTCCTGATATCTACTTTGGGCACCTATGGAATTAGGAGGTTGAAGTATAAAAACCACATATGTTTCATGAAATTAATTCCCAGAATCTTTCTCCCAAGCTGAAATACTGAAGACATAATCCCTGCCTCAGGGGACCTAACCATTTATGGAGTAAACACTATCAACACAGCTACTCAGCTGGACTCCCAGCAAGTCTATTATGATAGATGCTCACCTGAGTCTTAAAACAACAGAATCCAGCATTTTCAGAAGTTACAGTTAGTTCTTAAGACAATGTTTAGGGACCTCCCTGGTGGTCCAGTGGGTAAGACTGTGTGCTCCCAGTGCGGGGGGCCCAGGTTCAACCCTTAGTCGGGGAACTAGATCCCGCATGCATGCCGCAACTAAGAAGTTGGCATGCTGCAACTAAAGAGCCTGCGTGCCGCAACTAAGACCTGGCACAGCCAAAAAAAATAAAAAGACAATGTGTAAAAACTTAAAAAGATGTGCTACATGGTATGACAACCTATAGGACACATATTTATTTTAAATGGCAAGCTCCTCATAAAAATATTACTCTGATTCAGCAGTTTGACTCTAGACAATTTAGAAAAGTAAATAACTGGGGAAAAGTAAAAAGCAACACATAGAAGCTCTCTTAACTACCCTCCACAAGTGATGTGCTGAGTTACAAGACCCAGTGCGGGTTGAGCACACGTGTACAGGGCGTGTGCCTACCAAGAATCAGTTATCGTTCTCCCAGCCTGTTTAGGAAAGTTATACTGGGAATACTGGGACTTCCCTAGCGGTCCAGTGCTTAGGACTCTGTGCTTCCACTGTAGGGGGCACGGGTTCGATCCCTGATCGGGGAACTAAGATCTCACAAGCTGCACAGCACGGCCAAAAAACAACATTATACTGGTCACTGAAATTCTGTAATTTATTTAAAATCACAGATATCGTTGAAAGGTGACATGCAAAGAGGCGTGATATTTCTATGAAAGCTAAATTAAATGTTTTGAGAAGTGCCTTTAAAAATACCACATCAAATCGGGTGTGAGAGAAACAACTGTAAAAGATTAGGGGGGAAATCATAAAAATCTAGAATGACTTTTCAAAGAAATTGCTTTACAAGTGTCTTTATGTTCTTGCTCCACTTTAAATAAGCATACATTTAAAACTATAGGTAATAGATATGGAGATATGGTTTATGGTAGAAAGATGACATGAACTTCCAATCAACAGACCCATATTCAAAAACAAAAAAGCCTTGGCTGTACACCAAAATTGCTATGTACATTTATTAACATTTTAAGTTAGAATTTCTTATCATAACCTCTTTATTTAGGATACCCTCTTGCCTTCACTTTTATAAATTAAATTCCTACTACCAGCGTTAGTGACCTGGGTGGCCCGGCGAACAAGACTCCGATGCAGGGGTCCGGGTTCGATCCCTGATCAGTGAATTAGATCCCACAAACCAGAACTAAAAGATCCCACACGCACAACGAAGATCACGTGTGCCGCAACTAAGACCCGGCTCAGCCAAATAAATAAATTAATTAATATTTTAAAAAAATTTTTAAAAGGGGGTGCTGCTCTGTGGTAAACCAAACACTGTACACAGCAGTGCTATTGATGTTTAAGATGACACACTTACACATGCCAACAATGGAGATAAAATACACAAACACGCAAACATGTTTTAAGATAAAACAGTGAAAAAAATCACAAATAACTGATTACAACTATTTGAAAACTATATGCATACTGATTAATATCAGAGGACAACAGAAAGTAAAATAGCTGCTGTGTGAGTTTGGTGAAATAATCAATATTTCATATCACATTTTCTTTTATGAGTTTTTAAAGCCATTTTCAAGTAATTTTGTTTAAACAGCAACCTACCTCGGGATACTTAAACTATGATTCAAAGTTTAAAAACAGAACACAACCACTAGTTACATGTCAGCATTTCAATGAGCTTTCTTAGGACATCTTTGGTCATCCCTCCTGCTAGAAGGGTACTGGAGCCCATCATTTCTCAATCTCAACACTATCCCTTTTTACAAATTTTATTTATTTTTTAAATTTTATTATTTTTTTAACATCTTTATTGGAGTATAATTGCTTTACAATGGTGTGTTAGTTTCTGCTTTATAACAAAGTGAATCAGCTATACATATACATATATCCCCATATCTCCTCCCTCTTGCGTCTCCCTCCCACCCTCCCTATCCCACCCCTCTAGGTGGTCACAAAGCACGGAGCTGATCTCCCTGTGCTATGTGACTGCTTCCGACTAGCCATCCATTTTACATTTGGTAGTGTTTATAAGTCAGTGCTACTCTCTCACTTCATCCCAGCTTACCCTTCCCCCTCCCCATGTCCTCAAGTCCATTCTCTACATCTATGTATTTTTGTCCTGCCCCTAGGTTCATCAGAACCCATGTTTTTTTTTTAGATTCCATATATATGTGTTAGCATATGGTATTTGTTTTTCTCTTTCTGACTTACTTCACGCTGTACTACAGACTCTAGGTCTATCCACCCCACTACAAACAACTCAGTTTTGTTTCTTTTTATGGCTGAGGAATATTCCATTGAATATATGTGCCACACCTTATCCATTCATCTGTCGATGGACACTTAGGTTGCTTCCATGTGCTGGCTATTGTAAATAGTGCTGCAATGAACATTGTGGTACATGACTCTTTTTGAATTATGGTTTTCTCCAGGTGTATGCCCAGTAGTGGGACTGCTGGGTCATATGGTATTTCTGTTTTTAGTTTTTTAAGGAACCTCCATACTCTTCTCCCTAGTGGCTGTATCAATTTACATTCCCACCAACAGTGCAAGAGGGTTCCCTTTTCTCCACACCCTCTCCAGCATTTATTGTTTGTAGATTTTTTGATGATGGTCGTTCTGACCAGTGTGAGGTGATACCTCACTGTAGTTTTGATTTGCATTTCTCGAATGATTAGTGATGTTGAGCATCTTTTCATGTGTTTGTTGGCAATCTGTGTATCTTCTTTGGAAAAATGTCTATTTAGGTCTTCTGCCCACTTTTGGATTGGATTGTTTCGTTTATTGATATCGAGCTGCATGAGCTCCTTGTATATTCTGGAGATTAATCCTTTGTCTGCTGCTTTGTTTGCAAATATTTTCTCCCATTCTCAGGGTTGTCTTTTCGCCTTGTTTATGCTTTCCTTTGCTGCACAAAAGCTTTTAAGTTTCATTAGGTCCCCTTTGTTTATTTTTGTTTTTATTTCCATTTCTCTAGGAGGTGGGTCAAAAGGGATCTTGCTGTTATTTATGTCATAGAGTGTTCTGCCTGTTTTCCTCAAAGAGTTTTATAGTGTCTGGCCTTACGTTTAGGTCTTTAATCCATTTTGAGTTTATTTTTGTGTATGGTGTTAGGGAATGTTCTAATTTGTTTTACATGCAGCTGTCCAGTTTTCCAAGCACCACTTACTGAAGAGGCTGTCTTTTCTCCATTGTATATCCTTGCAGCCTTTATCAAAGATAAGGTGACCATACGTGCATGGGTTTATCTCTGGGCTTTCTATCCTGTTCTACTGATCTACATTTCTGTTTTTGTGCCAGTACCATACTGTCTTGATTACTGTAGCTTTGTACTATGGTCTGAAGTCCAGGAGCCTGATTCCTCCAGCTCTGTTTTTCTTTCTCAAGATTGCTTTGGCTATTCAGTCTTTTGTTTCCAAATTGTGCATTTTTTGTTCTAGTTCTGTGAAAAATGCCATTGGTAGTTTGATAGGGATTGCATTGAATCTGTAGACTGCTTTGGGCAGTACAGTCATTTTCACAATGTTGATTATTCCAATCCAAGAACATGGTACATCTCTCCATCTGTTTGTACCATCTTTAATTTCTTTCAACAGTGCCTTATGGTTTTCTGCATACAAGTCTTTTGTCCCCTTAGGTAGGTTTATTCCTAGGTATTTTATTCTTTTTGTTGCAGTGGTAAATGGGAGTGTTTCCTTAATTTCTCTTTCAGATTTTTCATCATTAGTGTATAGGGATGCAAGAGATTTCTGTGCATTCATTTTGTACCCTGCTACTTTACCAAATTCATTGATTAGCTCTAGTAGTTTTCTGGTAGCATCTTTAGGATTCTCTATGTACAGTATCATATCATCTGCAGACAGTGACAGTTTTACTTGTTCTTTTCCGATTTGGATTCCTTTTTCTTTTTCTCCTCTGATTTCTGTGGCTAAAACTTCCAAAACTATGTTAAATAATAGTGGTGAGAGTGGGCAACCTTGGCAACCTTGTCTTATTCCTGATCTTAGAGGAAATGGTTTCAGTTTTTCACCATTGAGAACAATGTTGGCTGTTAGTGTGTCACATATGGCCTTTATTATGTTGAAGTAGGTTCCCTCTATGCCTACTTTCTGGAGAGTTTTTATCATAAATGGGTGTTGAATTTTGTCAAAAGCTTTTTCTGCATCTTTTTCTGATCATATGGCTTTTATCCTTCAATTTGTTAATATAGTGTATCCCACTGATTGATTTGCATATACTGAAGAATCCTTGCATTCCTGGGAGAAACCCCACTTGATCATGGTGTATGATCCTTTTAATGTGTTGCTGGATTCTGTTTGCTAGTATTTTGTTGAGGACTTTTGCATCTATGTTCATCAGAGATTCTGGCCTGTAGTTTTCTTTTTTTGTGTGACATCTTTGTCTGGTTTTGGTATCAGGGTGATGGTGGCCTTGTAAAATGAGTTTGGGAGTGTTCCTCCATCTGTTATATTTAGGAAGAGTTTGATAAGGATAGGTGTTAGCTCTTCTCTGAAAGTTTGACAGAATTCACCTGTGAAGCCATCTGGTCCTGGGCCTTTCTTTGATGGAAGATTTTTAATCACAGATTCAATTTCAGTGCTTGTGATTGGTCTGTTTATATTTTCTATTTCTTCCTGGTTCAGTCTTGGAAGGTTGTGCTTTTCTAAGAATTTGTCCACTTCTTCCAGGTTGCCCATTTTATTGGCATATAGTTGCTTGTAGTAATGTCTCATGATCCTTTGTATTTCTGCAGTGTCAGTTGTTACTTCTCCTTTTTCATTTCTAATTCTGTTGACTTGAGTCTTCTCCCTTTGTTTCTTGATGAGTCTGGCTAACGGTTTATCAATTTTGTTTATCTTCTCAAAGAACGAGCTTTTAGTTTTATTGCTCTTTGCTACTGTTTCCTTCATTTCT
Organism: Hyperoodon ampullatus; assembly: GCF_949752795.1. Taxonomy (NCBI): domain Eukaryota; kingdom Metazoa; phylum Chordata; class Mammalia; order Artiodactyla; family Ziphiidae; genus Hyperoodon; species Hyperoodon ampullatus. The sequence goes on along the minus strand of NC_136924.1, from coordinate 102,094,496 downwards.
TTTTCATTTATTTATGAAATAAATAACTGCTAACTTTTTTGTTGTTCTTCTTCTTTCTCTAATTGCTTTAGGTGTAAGGTTAGGTTGTTTATTTGAGACTTTTCTTGTTTCTTGAGGTAGGATTGTATTGCTATAAATTTCCCTCTTAGAACTGCTTTTGCTGCATCCCATAGGTTTTGGGTAGTTGTGTTTTCATTGTCATTTGTTTCTAGGTATTTTTTTGATTTCCTCTTTGATTTCTTCAGTGATCTCTTGGTTATTTAGTAGTGTATTGTTTAGCCTCCGTGTGTTTGTATTTTTTACGGTATTTTTCCTGTAATTGATATCTACTCTCATAGTGTTGTGGTTGGAAAAGATCTTGATACAATTTCAGCTTTCTTAAATTTACCAAGGCTTGATCTGTGACCCAAGATATGGTCTATCCTGGAGAATGTTCCATGAGCACTTGAGAAGAAAGTGTATTCTGTTGTTTTTGGATGGAATGTCCTATAAATATCAATTAAGTCCATCTTGTTTAATGTGTCATTTAAAGTTTGTGTCTCCTTATTTATTTTCATTTTGGATGATCTGTCCATTGGTGAATGTGGAGAGTTAAAGTCCCCTACTATTATCGTGTTACTGTCTATTTCCCCCTTTATGGCTGTTAGCATTTGCCTTATGTATTGAGGTGCTCCTGTGTTGGGTGCTTAAATATTTACAATTGTTAAATCTTCTTCTTGGATTGATCCCTTGATCATTTGTAGTGTCCTTCTTTGTCTCTTGTAATAGTCTTTATTTTAAAATCTATTTTGTCTGACATGAGAATTACTACTCCAGCTTTCTTTTGATTTCCATGTGTATGGAGTATCTTTTTTTTTCCATCCCCTCACTTTCAGTCTGTATGTGTCCCTAGGTCTGAAGTGGGTCTCTTGTAGACAGCTTACATATGGGTCTTGTTTTCGTATCCATTCAGCCAGTCTATGTCTTTTGGTTGGAGCATTTAATCCATTTACATTTAAGGTAATTATCGATATGTATGTTCCTATTACCATTTTCTTAATTGTTTTGGGTTTGTTTTTATAGGTCTTTTCCTTCTCTTGTTTTTCCTGCCTAGAGAAGTTCCTTTCGCATTTGTTGTAAAGCTGGTTTGGTGGTGCTGAATTCTCTTAATTTTTGTTTATCTGTAAAGGTTTTAATTTCTCCATTGAATCCGAATGAGATCCTTCCTGGGTAGAGTAACCTTGGCTGTAGGTCTTTCCCTTTCATCACTTTCAATATGTCCCGCCACTCCCTTCTGGCTTGCAGAGTTTCTGCTGAAAGATCCCCTGTTAACCTTATGGGGATTCCCTTGTATGTTATTTGTTGCTTTTCCCTTGCTGCTTTTAATATTTTTTCTTTGTATTTAATTCTTGATAGTTTGATTAATATGTGTCTCCGTGTGTTTCTCTTTCGATTTATCCTGTGTGGGACTCTCTGTGCTTCCTGGACTTGACTACGTCCTTTCCCATGTTAGGGAAGTTTTCAACTATAATGCCTTCAAATATTTTCTCACACCCTTTCTTTCTCTCCTCTTCTTCTGGACCCCTATAATTCGAATGTTGGTGCATCTAATGTTGTCCCAGAGATCTCTGAGAATGTTCTCAATTGTTTTCAGTCTTTTTTCTTTATTCTGCTCCCTGGCAGTTATTTCCACCATTTAATCTTCCAGCTCACTTATCTGTTCTTCTGCCTCAGTTATTCTGTTATTGATTCCTTCTAGAGTATTTTTAATTTCAGTAATTGTGTTGTTCATCACTGTTTGTTTGCTCTTTAGTTCTTCTAGATCCTTGTTAAATATTTCTTGTATTTTCTGCATTCTGTTTCTGACATTTTGGATCATCTTTACTATCATTACTCTGAATTATTTTTCAGGTAGTTTGCCTATTTCATCTTCATTTATTTGGTCTTGTAGGTTTTTAACCTTGCTCCTTCGTCTGTAACGTATTTTTTATCATTTCTTTTTTTTTTTTTTTTTTGATGATTGGTGCTGTATTCCTGTCCTACTGGTTGTTTGGCCTGAGACATCCAGCACTGGAGTTTGCAGGCAGTTGAATAGAGCTGGGTATTGGTGCTGAGATGAGGACCTCCAGGAGGCCTCACTCCGACTGATAGTCCCTGGGGTCTGAGGTTCTCTGTTAGTCCAGCAGTTTGGACTCGGAGCTCCCACCACAGGAGCTTGGGCCTGATATCCGGCCTGGGAACCAAGATCCTACAAGCTGCACGGCGCAGAAAAAAAAAAAGAAAAAAAAAGGAAGAAAGAAAGACAAAAAGGAGCAGTACAATATCAAAAAATAAAAAACAAAATAAAATTAGTGAGATAAAAAATGTATTAGGACAAATAAAACTATAATTGAAACAACTGCAATAAGGTAAAATAAAACCACAGCAGAAAAAAGAAAAAAAAGTGCCTTGGCCTTGGGGGGGTAGTTTAGGTGGGGCGTGAAACTTAGGCAGGGCTGAGGTTTAGGGTGGGGCGGGGCTTAGACCAGTGGCTGGGGAGGTGGGGGGTGATGTTTGAGCATGGGGCGGAGCCTAGGCAGGGCAACCTTAAGTGTGGGGCGGGGCCTCTGCTTAGGACCTGCCCGGAAGGGGAGAGGCAGCGCGTGGAAAGGAGGGCCTCTGAAGTGTGGGGTTCTGGAGTCTGGAGGTAGGGCCCTGAGTGAGTGTGTGTGGGTGGGGCTTAGGCCCAGCACATTGGAGGGGGTCTCAGACGGGGTCTCTGAGTGTAGAGGTGGGGCCCTGGCTGGGGGTGCAGGGGCAGGGCTTGGGCTCTGCACGGCAGGAGGGCGGCTCCGAGGACAGAGGATTAGGCCTGGAGCGCAGCAGGCTCCCCGGTGCCTGAGTGGACAGAGAACGTGCAGGACCCGTTCCCATCCATTCCTTCACACCCCTCCCCCACCGCCTCCCCCAGGGTCTCCCCCTTCCCCGCTGGACCCCTGACCGTGGGTGGGCCCCGCTGGGTGTAGGAACCCCTCCCCTCCCCCGGCCGCCCCTCGGGGTGCTGGTCCCGCGGGTCCGGCCTTTACGTTTGCTCCCCCTTGCCTCCCTCCCGCGCCCTCAGGACCCGCGCGGCTTGAGGGGGCCTGGGTGGGCAGAGGATCAGGCCGGGGATCTCAACAGCTTCCCAGGGGCCCGAGTGGACAGGGGAAACCTGGCCACGCCCCCTTTTGATCCTCTGTCCTCCCAGTGGTTCCCCAATGTCCCCCTTCGGGCGTGGGATCCCTTCCCCTCCCCCAGCCGCCCCTCAGGGGCTCCTGTCCCATCCGGCCTCCACTTCTCCTCCCCCTTCACTCCCCCTACGCCCACGTCCTCCCCAGTCGCTGGGGGCTCCTCCCGTCCCCTTATAAGTGTCCGTGGTCCCCCACTGGAGCCTGGTAGGTGCCCTAGTTGTGAGGAGACATGAATTCCGCGTCACCCTACAACCAACACTACCCTTTCTTGAGCTAAAACAGCAGAAGATAAATAAGAACTGCCTCCATGGCTGCAGTAAAAATCTACGGATAAGAATATTTAAGATGATGATGTTGCATCTTAATGAAGAAGATTCATTCAGCCTCTAGTAACTGTTTTAAGCTTCATTTGGCAAATTATTTAAAGAAGGATATATACAACTTCGCAATACAAAGAACTGTGCTAAAAACTCTCTAAGTCTGATAGACTGTTTACATCTAATATCCCTATTACTATACATAAAATAACCAACAAGGACCTACTGGAGAGCACAGGGAACCCTACTCCACATTTTGTGATAACCTATAAGGTAAAAGAATCTGAAAAAACATAGATATATACGTATATATATAACTGAATCACTGTGCTGTACACCTGAAACTAACACAAGACTGTAAATCAACTAGACTCCAATTAAAAAAAAAAACCCTAAGAGCCTTGAAAAAAGGTAATTTGAGGAACTTAACTGTGTTATAAACTTTAAAAATAATTATATAATTCTAATCTATGGCTTGCTAAGTATGAAATCTCTAAAGGCAGATGGGTTTCTGTTTATTTACATGTACTCAGTACATTTTTCCCTGTACCAATGGCAATCATTTAAAATATGGAGCTCTTGGGAATTCCCTGGCAGTCCAGTGGTTAGGACTCCATGCTTCCACTGCAGGAACCATGGGTTCGATCCCTGGTCAGGGAACTAAGATCCTGCAAGCCTCATGGTACAGCCAAAAAATAAATAAATAAAATAAAATATCGCGCTCTTAAAAAACATTAAAAGTCATGCCTCTGGGAATGGATGAGGGGATGGGAAGGGATGGAGTGGTTCTTGTTCTTTAAGAGCCTATTAGTATTATTCAATCTTATAACCAGAGCTATAAGTTACTTAGATACACATAATTTTGCACACATGAAGTAATTATTACTACTTAATACAACCACCACAAGCCAAAGATAATACCTTGGGGTGCAGAAAGATGTTGCTCCTGCAGCTTCTCCAGAGAGAGGAGTCCCAAGTAGCTGAGGACAACATACTTCGTTTCATAGTGAAATCCTAGAGGCACAGTAGTAGAGGACGCCATGGGGTCGGCTGGCAGAGCTCCGGAAAGGTCTACTTACAGATGTGTAAAACCTAAAAACATAAAAGTATTTTTTCAGTTTAAAGTTTATTATAGGGGCTTCCCTGGAGACACAGTAGTTAAGCATCCACCTGCCAATGCAGGGGACATGGGTTTGAGCCCTGGTCCAGGAAGATCCCACATGCCGCAGAGCAACTGAGCCCATGCGCCACAAATACTGAGCCTGTGCTCTAGAACTCGCGAGCCACAACTACTGAGCCCACGTGCCACAACTCCTGAAGCCTGCACACCTAGAGCCCAAGGTCTGCAACAAGAGAAGTCACCACAATGAGAAGCCCGCGCACCACAACGAAGAGTAGCCCCCGCTCACTTCAACTAGAGAAAGCCCATGCATAGCAACGAAGACCCAACACAGCCAAAATAAAGTAAAAATAAATAAATAAATAAATGTATAAAAAAGAAAATAAATAAAGTTTATTACATGCCAGTACATTTTCCCATTGACTCCAATTATTCAACTAAATACCAAAAAAAATATTTCTCAGCCTTTTTTTCTCAGTAATCTTTAAAAAAACATAACTTCAATTTATTGACAAGTAGGAATTTATTTATTCGGATATCAGATCAAAAGCAAATTTCTGGGCTTCCCTCATGGTGCAGTAGTTAAGAATCCGCCTGCCAACGCAGGGGACATGGGTTTGAGCCCTGGTCCGGGAAGATCTCACATGCCGCGGAACAACGAAGCCCGTGCGCCACAACTACTGAGCCTGTGCTCTAGAGCCCGTGAGGCACAACTACTGAAGCCCACGTGCCTAGAGCCTGTGCTCCGCAACGAGAAGCCACTGCAACGAGAAGCCCGCGCACCGCAACGAAGAGTAGCCCCTGCTCGCCACAACTAGAGAGCGCCCGCACAGCAACGAAGACCCAACGCAGCCAAAAATAAGAAATAAAAATAATAAAGTCCCCTTAAAAAAAAAAAAAAAGCAAATTTCCCTTTCTACCTCTCCCTACTCTATTGTCACCTATGTGGCAAAAATACTAGCTCTGCCCTCTCTTTACCCTCCCCCCAGAGCCAGCATATGTTCTCTTATTTCTTTTACTAATAAAGCCTACTAAATTTCAGCTACGTCCATGGCCACACAGCTGCAAACAACATTTCCCTGTTTCCTTTACAGCTTAGTGTGCTACAAGATTAGTCTGAGCCTAAGGAATAAGAGCAGAAGTTACATGTGCAATGTGGTGGTGGGGGGTTGTCTCTCATTGAAGACTTCCTCTTTCCTCCTCCCTGGGTTTGAAATGTGCATATGGCAGACACCTCACTCTGAAAGGCAAACAAGGACACCACTCCAGGGGACAGCACAAGACAGAAGGGACCTGGGCAGAGCTGCCCTGCACGCCTTGACCACTTGCCTCTGACTCCTATTCAAGCCACTTTATTCTGAATCTCTTCAATAGTTACTTTAACTTGTACCCTAAACAATGCAAGCATAATTCACTTCTCCATGTGGACTTAACAGCTGTTTTACATACCATGTACCCCCCTTTTTAAAAGACATACTCTCTTAGCAATTTTCAAATATGCAAGGCAGAATTATATACTATAGTTACCAGGCTGTACATTACATCCCCAGGACTTATTTATTTCACAATCAGAAGTTGGTACCTTTTGACCCCTACTGAGCCTGTGCTCTAGAGCCCGTGAGCCACAACTACTGAAGCCCACGTGCCTAGAGCCCGTGCTCCGCAATGTACCTTAATAGTTGTTTCAAACCAAAATGTCTTATTAAGAAGTTTCCAAAGAATTGTTTTCTACTTAAAACAACGATACAGACTGTTTTAAGATCTTAAGAAATATCTGTGCATTGGGCACAAAGGCTTAAGATCAATCGCCTGCCCTCAGGAGTTTTCTATCAAGTAGAGGAAAACAAAAGCATAGAAACAAATAAGAACAATAAAATTCTATGATACGAGTCAGTATACATGAGTGGGAGGGGCAACCCAAAACAAGGAACAGGTAAGTCTCTCGGGAGAAAGAAAAAAGAAGTGGAAATCAGGCAAGGCTTTATAAGGTAAAATCTGAGCAGATCTTGGAACGTGAGTGAGCAGTCACTAACTGAACCGGCTGGGGAATGGGACGAGGTGAACTTTAGATGTCAAGTAGACCAGGAAAAGGCACAGAAGTGTCTTGGAACAGCAGGAACAACACAAAAATTAAGCATTTGACATGGCAAAGTCCTATGATACAAGGAGGATGGGGCTCAGCAGTAGTCAGCATGTGGCCTGCCTTGTATGCTACAGGATGCTTGGAAGCTCAGGTTTTATCCTGTAAGCTGGAAAATTATTTTAACCATGTCCATTAACGAACCCCCAGAACTGTATGCAAATTCTGTGTGCATGAGCATTTTTTCTGGAGCGAAAAAAACACACTCAATTTCTTTCGGTAGCCTCTCAGATTAGATCATGATGCAAAAAAACGCTAGGAACTCTGTAGAACACCAATAGGAATCACTGAAGGGTTTTAAGCAAGAGAAGCACATGAACAGATTATATTCTAGAAAAATCATCCTGGAGGCAGTGTGGAAGACAGAATGGAGACTGGAGGCAAGGACACAAGTTAGGGTAATACTGGAAAAATCTCAACAAGAGATGTAGGAAGGCACGACCTAGAGCAGGGACACAGGAAAGGAGAAGGGGACGGAGGGAAAATATGAAGAGTACAGAGATCTGTTAACCAACTCAAAGGGAGCTGCCAGGCAGCTGTACAGAAAGTGGTGCTGCTCCTACTTCTCAACAAGAGCTGCTCTGGGGGAGAAGGATAACAAGCTCACTTGGGGGCACACTGAGTTGTAAAACGCCCACAGCCGTCCAGGTGGAAATGAACAAAACGTTAGACATACAGGTCTTCGACTCAGAACGAGGTCTGCACTGGAAGTAGAAAGCTGTGGTCTGCGCAGAGGCGGGTCTACAGCATCACCTAAGGAGAGTGGACGGAGAGCAGCGACTTCCAAGGGGAAGGAAGCGCCAAAGCTTCCAGGAGGTGGGAGCAGGGGTGGCTTGGTTTGAAAAGCATGTTCATACTTGGAAAAGCAAACATTACCTACTGTTTGCAGATTATAAGGTATAGGAAATAAGTCTGAGCAAACCTTCCATCTTCTTTGTATCACTGACTCTCAGTGAGAGGATGGGAGGGAAGAATCACAGACCCCCCGCCCCCAGGCCGAGCACCACCAGAAGAGGAGCCAGAGATTTTTATTTATCAAAGGAAAAAAGGGTTTTTTAAAAACATGTTGAGAAACACTGGTTTATCTGAAAAAGAAACCCAATTAGAATTCAAGGCAAAACTACCATTGCAGGGCTGGCCAAAAAGATGAGAAGTTGGCAGAGGAGCCCGCTAAGGTCTGCAGTGGACAGTCAGAAAGGCATAAAGGGGACAGGAGGGTGTGCTCAGAGTTGGGGGAGGCGCTTTGGGAAGAAGGTAGTACAAACAACACACCAAAAAAAATGCAATGTCAGGATGATGTCCCCGACAGGATGGGCTGATCTGACTGGCAGGGCAACAGCAGAGGCCAGGGACGTGATGAGCAAATGGAGGACTTCCCTGGTGGTGCAGTGGTTAAGAATCCGCCTGCCAATGCAGGGGACACGGGTTCGAGCCCGGTCTGGGAAGATCCCACATGCCATGGAGCAACTAAGCCCATGCGCCACAACTACTGAGCCCGAGTTCTACAGCCCGCAAGCCACAACTACTGAGCCTGCGTGCCACAACTACTGAGCCCAAGCGCCTAGAGCCTGTGTTCCACAACAAGAGAAGCCACCTCAATGAGAAGCCCGCACACAGAAACAAAGAGTCTGCCTCGCTCACCGCAACTAGAGAAAGCCCGCATGCAGCAACGAAGACCCAATGCAGCCAAAAATAAAATATAAATTAAAAATAAAAAAGAAGAAATGAGCAGAAAAGAAAAAAAAGAGTGAATGGAAAGTGAATCCGTAGAGAAAATGGGTTTTAGTCTATTCTTTCATGGTTTGAAGGGAAGACAAGAATGGAAGCTGGGGAGAGAGACAAAGGGTCTGAGAGTTCATTAATTTTGTTTTGTTTTATATACAATGAAAGAGACTTAAGCACGTTTACATTCAGTGGAGGAGCCAATGAGATATAAATAGAGAGCAAGGAATAAATTATTAAGTTCCAAAAGAGAGGAGAACAGAGCAAATCAGTAACAAAATTTAACATATAAAAAGTCTCAGAATTTTTTGGTAACAGGAAAAAAGAAGTACTCATCTTCTGAATAATGCTTTATATTTTAAAAAATTGATGTTCTAGAATTGTTATAATCAAATTTCTTGTATTTATCCATGCACCCCAATGTTGACTGCAGCACTATTTACAGTAGCCAAGACATGGAAGCAACCTAAATGTCCACCGATAGATGAATGGATAAAGAAGTGGTGGCAATAAATAATGCCATTTGCAGCAATATGGATGGACCTAGAGATGATCATACTAAGCGAAGTAAGTCAGAAAGAGAAAGACAAATACCAATATGATATCACTTACACGTGGAATCAAAAACAGGACACAAACGAACCCACCTACAAACAGAAACAGACTCATAAACATAGAAAACAGACTTGTGGTTGCCAAGAGTGAGGGGGGTGGGGGAGGGATGGACTGGGAGCTTGGGGTTAGGAGATGCACACTATAATATCAAGGACGGATAAACAACAAGATCCTACTGCATAGCACAGGGACTATATACAATTTCCCGTGATAAACCATAATGGAAAAGAATATGAAAAAGAATGTACGTGTGTGTGTGTGTGTGTATATATATATATATGTATGTATGTATGTATGTATGTATAACAATCACTTTACTGTACAGCAGAAATTAACACAACATTGGGAATTCCTTGGTGGTCCAGTGGTTAGGACTCGGCGCTTTCACTGCCGTGGCCCAGGTTCAATCCCTGGGTTGGGGAATTAAGATCCCACAAGCCTCGCAGCCAAAAAAAAAAAAAAGAAAAAGAAAAAGAAATTAACATAATATGTAAATCAACTATATTTCAATAAAACAAAAATTTTTTTTAATTTCTTGTATTTATCAAAAATCCATATCTCTTAAGACACTTTTAGTTACACACCAACCCAAATGCTACAGACAAAGCATAGTTCACCAAGTTTCCAAACTGGATTTTTAACCTAGTGCTCTTCAAATTTTCTTACAAATCCCTATTGACTAACCATAAATACCATCTTTTTTTCTTAAATTTTATTTATTTATTTTTTTTGGCCGTGTTGGGTCTTCATTGCTGCACACTGGCTTTCTCTAGTTGCGGCGAGCAGGGGCTACTCTTCATTGCGGTGCGCAGGCTTCTCATTGCGGTGGCTTCTCTTGTTGCAGAGCACGGGCTTCAGTAGTTGTGGCACATTGGCTTAGTTGCTCCACGGCATGTGGGATCTTCCCAGACCAGGGCTCGAACCCGTGTCCCTTGCACTGACAGGCGGATTGTTAACCACTGCGCCACCAGGGAAGCCCCATAAATGCCATTTTAATCATGGATTTCATAATTCTCCACTATAAAGTCCTCAGCTCTAGTACACATGTTACTATTCATACATCCACACAGTTGGTGACTGCTTCCATGACACTCAACCATTCTCAATGACTCACACTAATGGAGAAGCTGACCATACATACTTCCACCATTTAAGTTTAGTGCATGGTCTTTAGGCTTCAAATTTGTCTCCGACGTTCCAGTTATAAACAAACCAGGCCCGCAGGATAAAACATCCTTCCAACTCCTCTAACTTCACCTGAGCTGCCAGTTTATAGCAGCTCGCTCAGACCTGTGTTTAGGTGATGGGGCAGGCAGACCTCAGGAACACGACTATGTGTCTACAACACAGGGACTGTAGCCAGTATTTTATAATAGCTGTAAATGAACTATAACCTTTAAAACTGTGAATCACTATGTTGTACAACTGTAACATACAACATTGTACATCAACTATACTTCAATTAAAAATAAATAAACAGGGCTTCCCTGGTGGCGCAGTGGTTGGGAGTCCGCCTGCCGATGCAGGGGACACGGGTTCGTGCCCCGGTCCGGAAAGATCCCACGTGCCGCGGAGCGGCTGGGCCCGTGAGCCATGGCCGCTGAGCCTGCACGTCCGGGGCCTGTGGTCCGCAACAGGAGAGGCCACAGCAGTGAGAGGCCCGCATACCACAAAAAAAAATTTAAAAATTAAAAAAAAATAAAATAAACAGAAAGAAATGCTATCATAGGTCTTGTGCATTTGTATTAAATTACAATTTCTCAAAGGCACTGAAGATATGCCAAGTGTGAACTCTGCAGCACTGCCGCAGGGTATTCTGGGGAGAGAGGGCATCACTCCCTTTGCATACGCTGTGGCAACTAATCTGCATATTGCACAAAGAGCTCTTGCATTTCTATATCATAAATAGATCACCTCTGCACGAGACCTCTATTTCTGAAGCACTTTTCCACGTGTTGTCACAGTAATCCTCCACACCAGAAGGAAAAGACAACAGTCTCAACTTTATTGATGGAGAAACAAGAATAGACAATTTATTTGCCCAAAATCATAACAGCTAGTTAACACTGCAACCACTTGGTTGAGTACATCCTCTTCCATTCTGAACTCTTAGGCCTTAACTGTATTCATTCAATACACATCTGCAAGGCAGGCAACGTGCTGGGTGAGAGGAACACAGAGGTGGAAACACTAACACTAATGATAACAGGAAAAAGTGGTAGAAAAACAAGGCAATTTCCCAAATATCAGACACCCACAATACCGAAAGAAGCAAATTTGTCAATTTTGAGAACGGGACAGGGGGGCAAAAAGGAAAAAGACAGGTTAAAGAAAAAGTAAATATGATCTGAGACCACCACCCAGAGCTTTCCTGGAAGCAGGGGACCATGCTCAGGTCCACCCCACTACTTACTCACCAACCAGAGGACATTTCATGCCTAAGACAGCTCAAGCTTCCTTCTAAATGATGAAAAAGACATAGCTACTTTTACTCTTTAAATTTTACCTAGAACCCTTTAGAATTCAAATTAGGTATAAGTGTTCTTGGTATCAAGAAGTGATTAGGGGCTTCCCTGGTGGCGCAGTGGTTGAGAGTCAGCCTGCCGATGGAGGGGACACGGGTTCGTGCCCCGGTCCGGGAAGATCCCACATGCCGCGGAGCGGCTGGGCCCGTGAGCCATGGCCGCTGAGCCTGCGCGTCCGGAGCCTGTGCTCCGCAGCGGGAGAGGCCACAGCAGTGAGAGGCCCGCGTACCGCAAAAAAAAAAAAAAAAAGAAGTGATTAAATACAAGAGTGATCTTCAATATAAAAACTCCTGCTTTTTACACAATTCTAACAACCTACTGAATACAGCTGTGTCACCCAGCTGTTTCTTTCTCTGCCCTACACCTTTAATTTGCTCTTCTCTCAAGTTACAGGTAGCTGTCAGCCAGATGGACGGCCTGAGGAAGCTTAGGGTAACTTAATCCTGTGTTTATACATACATTTGGTGGCATTCCAAAACATCCATGATCCTTCAGTAACAAATGTAATATCCAAAATCTTACAATAAATGGTCTTTTTTTAAAACCAGATTTCTATTATGAGTACCAGTGCAAATCCCAGGATGTTAATATAGATAGTACTGTGGGAATTAGGCACATTTTATGAACGGTAACCAGAAGGTATACAGCAACTATTAAATTCTACTTTAAGTTCTTATGAAAAGCAAATCTGCAGCATCAGCAGCAACATGAGTTTTTTGTAGTTGTTTCCCAACCCTGTCTGATCATAATCATCTTGGCGGCTATTAAAAACAAATTTCTAGGGCTTCCCTGGTGGCGCAGTGGTTGAGAGTCCGCCTGCCGATGCAGGGGACACGGGTTCGTGCCCCAGTCCGGGAAGATCCCACATGCCGCGGAGCGGCTGGGCCCGTGAGCCATGGCCACTGAGCCTGTGCTCCGCAATGGGAGAGGCCACAACAGTGAGAGGCCCGCGTACCGCAAAAAAAAAAAAAAAAAAAAAAAAAAAAATTTCTAGCACCCACCTCAGAAATACTAACTTAGAATATCATACCTATATTCTATTTCTTAACCCCATAGAACCACAGCAGAAAAATATTACAATCTAACATGATGTAATTAAATTATTTCAGGAAGCTTTGTATTTAGACTATCTCCTCCCACTAAAATAAAATTGTAATAAGACTGTTAAATACTGCAATACTGTGGAGTTGAGTAGATATACAATCCCAGTCTACAAAGGGCAAAGTGAAAATCCACAGATAATTCAGTCACAAATGAAAACTCTTGAGTTTTAAGCACAGACCAAGTTTTTGATTCCCAGATCCCAGTCTCCAGACCCACTGGTGGTTTTAGTAAAGAATTTTTAAGCTCCACAAAGTAGCATGAAGTCCAATGACTTTATTTCTTCAATCTGTACTTTATTAGGTCTCATACAATTCTAGGACTTTCTGCAAAAGAAAAGTTACATAATCCTAATTAAAATTGTGAAACTGCAAAAATTTCACTGGGTCCAACTGAGAAATGCAACTAAGCATTTAAAAACTCAGCAGACACTAAATATTTTAGTGTACACTATCCCTTTCCAACTGGAACGTGCCTAACTGAAGACTGCTAGTTCAATCCTGTGTTAGGGGCCGTCCAAAAATGTTTCCACTCAGCAGTTGGCACTCCAACATAATGTACTTAAAGAGGAATGCCTCACTCTCACTCTCCCCACAAACACAGCGTCTGACTTTCACAGCAAGTAATCAGGCTTCCCATATATGTGTAGATAACGTGCATAAAAGGGAGACATGAGAGTCAATTTCTCTGCTCCACTCCTACGTATGTGCCACAGAGAAATGAAAACACATTGTCTACGCAAAAACGTTCACATGAATAGTCACAGCAGCATGACATATAACAGCCAAACAGTGGAAATAACTGCCCGTCAACTGATGAATTTTCAAAACGTGGTCTATTCATAGAGTGCAATATTATGTGGCCATAAAAAGGAATGAAGTGCCAATACCTGCTACAACATGGAAGTAAAAGCCAGTCACAAAAGACCACATATTGTATAATTCTGTTCATATGAAATATCCAGAACTGGCGGATCTACAGAGAAGTAAAATAGTGGCCCCGTAGGTGGGGGAGTGTGGGAATAAAGAATGACTGCCAATGAGTACAAGGTTTCTTTTGGGAATGATGAAAACTGCAGTGATAGTTGCACACTCTGTGACTACACATGTGAACAACTTAATGGTATCTCAATAAAACGCTGCTAAAAAAAATCAGCAACTCTGAAAATAGACCCCTTCCTTCAACCCTGTTAACATATATTAAGAATTCTTGGGCTTCCCTGGTGGCGCAGTGCTTAAGAATCACCTGCCAGGGCTTCCCTGGTGGCGCAGTGGTTGAGAGTCCGCCTGCCGATGCAGGGGACACGGGTTCGTGCCCCGGTCCAGGAAGATCCCACATGCCGCGGAGCAGCTGGGCCCGTGAGCCATGGCCGCTGAGCCTGCGCGTCCGGAGCCTGTGCTCCGCAACGGGAGAGGCCACAACAATGAGAGGCCCGCATACCGCAAAAAAAAAAAAAAAAAAAAAAAAAAAAAGAATCACCTGCCAACACAAGGGAAACGGGTTCAAGCCCTGGTCCAGGAAGATCCCACATGCCGCAGAGCAACTAAGCCCGTGCACCGCAACTACTGAGCCTGCGCTCTAGAGCCCACGAGCCACAACTACTGAGCCCACGTGCCTAGAGCCTGTGCTCCGCAAGAGAAGCCACCGCAATGAGAAGCCCGCGCACCCCAACGAAGAGTAGCCCCTGCTCGCCGCAACTAGAGAAAGCCCGCATGCAGCAACGAAGACCCAACACAGCCATTAATAAATAAATTAATTAATTTATTAAAAAAAAAACTCTTGGGGGACTTCCCTGGTGTCGCAGTGGTTAAGACTCTGCACTCCCATTGCAGGGCGCCAGGGTCCATTCCTGGTCGGGGAACTAGATCCCGCATGCATGCTGCAACTAAGAAGTCCACGTGCCGCAACTAAGACTCGGCACACCTTAAACAGACAAGTAAATAAATATGTAAAAAAAAAAAAAGAAAAAAAAAAGAACTCTTCGGAATTCTCTGGCGGTCCAGTGGTTAAGACTGTGCTTCCATGGCAGGGGGCGCGGGTTCCATTCCTGGTCCGGGAACAAAGATCCCGCATGCTGCGCAGAGCGGCCAAAAAAAACTCTTGGTGACCACTTATTTGGAATAAGATATGCATCAAAATCAAGTTTGAAAAAACAATGATAAAAAGCAGAATGGTGGTACTGTGATTGGTTTAAACGTCTGCTTTGTATGTCTAAAATGTTTCATAAGAGAAACATGTTCTTAAAACAATATTTATTGTTGCAAATCACTTGTTCTAAAAGCTGAGCAAGATATGTAGTAAATATTGACTAACTGACGGGCTAACGAGCACCTTTTCTCTACAAAACGGATTGGACTCAACCGTCTGTATCCCTCAACTGAACTTAATTACTGGGGTACGGTCCTCCATAAGAAAATCCATCCTTTGAAAAAAAAAAAAAAACTGAGAATGGTACCTGACCAATCAGAGTAAAAGAATTTTCAAAGTCCCTAATGGCCTATTATCAAACGAAGAATAATCCATAGTAGTTTAAAGATTTTCAATTGACAGTGTACATTTATTTATCCCGCGGTGTACGTGAGGTATAAGCAGTTCACCACCTACACGAACACTTGCTTAATTTTCTGGGAGACTGAAGAAAAGAAGGTACTAGAAGGGTGTGGCAACTCATCCAAGGTCACACAAGTCAGGGCAGAGACCAGCATTCTGGTTTAGACCAAACCTCCCGGGGAAATCGCACTGACAGTTTCGCTGGAGGACTTGCTTGTTTTGCTCCACGTCGCAAAGAAACAGGGGAGGGGGGAGACCGTCAGTTTCGTTAAGAACTTGTACAGAAACGGGGCGCTGGCTGCGCGGGTAACCGCGCGCTCGTGCGGGGATCGGGCCGACTCCGCAGGGCGGCGGCCAGGGCCCAAGACCGCGGGCCCGAGGCCCCGGCTCCCAGTGGGGAAGCCCCAGCTCGGAAAGTCCCGGCACGAAGGCGAGACACTCGGGGTCTGCCTGGGATGCTGGGAGAAAGACCAAAGGAAGAAACGACCTAGCGCGAACCGTGCCGCCTCTAAGGGTGGCAAAAACGAACACGTGAAATAATAGCAACAGCAATGACAGCGGCGTCCGAGCTGCCGGGAGGGGCACCGGGAACCCTGGGGAGAAGCCGCGGCCCGACCGGCTGGCGGGGACCCAGGCCGCGAGCCCCGCGCACGCACCCCTCGCCCGAGGCCCACGCCCGCCGACCCGCGCCCGGACACGTCTGAGGGGCAGCGGAACGGCCTCGCGCCCTCAGCCTCTCACTCCCCACCCGCTCCCGCGTCGGCCTCGGGACGCCTCAGGCGAAGCGGGGAGAGGGCCCGGCGCGGCCTGCCCGCGACCCCGCTCCCCTCACCTGGTCCAGGCCCGTGCCCCCGAAGAGGTGAAAACGCGGCGGCGGCGGCGGCTGCTCCGCACAGGATCCCACGGTGGCGGTGGCGGTGGCGGCGGCGGCTCCGACCCGCGGTCCTAATCTACCGCCGCCGCCATGTTGGCGGGTGAGGTCACCCGGCGTGCTTCCGTCAGCGCCGGCGTCGGGGCGGAGCGCCGGCGTCGGGGCGGGGCGCCGGGCGCGCCGCCAGGGGTGGATCCGCTTTCCCAAGAGGAAGCCCGGACCACGGAGTCCCGGAGGCCTCTTTGCGCAGGTGTGAGCCGGAAGAGCCGCTCTCTCCTGGCCTGCTCTCCTGTTGGGGAGCAGCTCTATGGTTCCGGGCGGCGGTGGCCGTGGACCGCTGGGAAGGGGGCGGACTCGGACGTGCCCACCGCCCGCCGGAGGAGCTGCAGGCGAGCCGGCTGACCGAGCGTGGAGTCCTGGGAGCTGCGGCGCCGCAGCGCTGGGTGGGGGGCTGGGCCTTGAGGGTACGGAGCGGGCTGGGGGGCGGGGGCGTCGTAGCGCAGCGAGGAAGGAACGCATCTGCAGCTGCCACTGGGAGGCGGTGCGGCGTCTCCACCGCGCCCTGGGGGAGCAGTGTGTCCGGGCGCCTGACATGGCCGGGCGGAGGAGCCGAAGCCTGCATGAGGACAAAAGGCCGATGGACAGTGCCGGCTAGTGGGGTCAAGGGTTCTTTCTGGGGTGACGAAGATGTTCTCCGGGTGATTGTGCTGGTGATTGCGCAGCTTTGTAAATACACTCACTTGAAGCCATTTAATTATACTCCGTTGTACACTTCAAAAAGGTGATTATCTCAATACAGCCGTGAAAAAAGAAGTGATAAAAACCTGAATTGATAATGAGGGTGGGTGGTGGAATCCGAAAGAAGGTTGGAGCTCCGAGGCTTTGGGCCCAAGTGACTGAGAACTCGGGTGGTGCTGTTCATAGTGAAATCGGACAGATTTGCCAAGAAGAGACTTAGTGAGCTAAGAAAACAATAATTCCCTAATAGTACCCATTAACCAGGCCATATTAAATTCCCCCGATTCGCCAAGTAATGGCTTTATAGGTTTTTTTTTAACATCTTTATTGGAGTATAATTGCTTCACAATGGTGTGTTAGTTTCTGCTGTATAACAAACTGAATCAGCTAGACGTATACATATATCCCCATATCCCCTCCCTCTTGCGTCTCCCTCCCACCCTCCCTATCCCACCCTTCTAGGTGGTCACAGAGCACCGAGCTGATCTCCCTGTGCTGTGCAGCTGCTTCCCACTAGCTATCTGTTTTACATTTGGTAGTGTATATATGTCAATGTTACTCTCACATCGTCCCAGCTTACCCTTCCCCCTCCCCGTGTCCTCAAGTCCATTCTCTACGTCTGCGTCTTTGTTCCCGTTCCTGCCCCTGGGTTCATCAGAACCTTTTTTTTTTTTTTTTTAGATTCCATATAGTTTTGTTTTGTTTTGTTTTTGCGGTACGCGGGGCTCACGGTTGTGGCCTCTCCCGTTGCGGAGCACAGGCTCCGGATGCACAGGCTCAGCGGCCATGGCTCACGGGCCCGTGTCCCCTGCATCGGCAGGCGGACTCTCAACCACTGCGCCACCAGGGAAGCCCTCCATATAGTTTTTGATTTAAACCAGGATCATGCATTGCATTTGGTTGTTAAATCTTTTAACAGTCTTCTAGTCTTAATTTTTAAAAAGTTGACTTTTTGAATTATACAACGGAAATTAGTCAGCAATAAAAGAGAAGCTGACCGTTGTTACATGTGACCATATGGATTAATCTCAAAAGCGTTGAGTCAAAGAAGCCAGACATAAAAATGTACCTACTGTGTGGCTCCATTTATATGAATTTCAGGAACAGGCAAAATTAATCAATGGTTATAGAAATCAGCACTGTTGACTGGGAGTGTGGGATTGACTAGAAAAGAGCTTTCTCTCTAGGGTGATGGAATTAGTCTCTATATTGTGGTGATCACACAGGTGTCGGAACTCATCTAATTGTACTTTGTAGGTCTATGCAGTTTATTGTATGTAAATTTCAAAAAAGTCACATGGAATAATTCTGTGTAGTTAGGTTGCCAATTTGATATACGGTTAGGT
This sequence comes from Hyperoodon ampullatus, assembly GCF_949752795.1. Lineage (NCBI taxonomy): Eukaryota > Metazoa > Chordata > Mammalia > Artiodactyla > Ziphiidae > Hyperoodon > Hyperoodon ampullatus. The sequence continues at coordinate 102,076,263 of NC_136924.1, read as the reverse complement.
AAATTTCTTTCAGATTGCTTTGTTTTAGGGTTTGCTTTTTCCCCTTTTTTTAATTTTTTAAATATATAACACAAGGATAGCATATGGGCCAATGGAACAGAATAGAAAGTTCAGAATGGTCCACTGATTTTCAACAGAGACAATTCAATGAGGAAAAAGTCTCTTCAGCAAATGGTGTAAAATATATAATGCTTTTACAAAAATTAATCACAAGCAGTTCATGGGTTTTTGGGTTGTTTTTTTTCTGACGGATCTTATGAGTGACACAGAGACCTAGACTGCAGCCTAATGTGATAATAAAATCTAAACTCTAGATTCCACTCATTCATTCTCATTCATCAGTCATTTATTGAATGCCTACTATGTATGTACCAGGCAGTATGCTGGATGCCGGCAAAAACCGTGACGTCCCTGTTGTGAAACTGACATTTTCGTTGGAAAACCTGATAAGAACATAGAAATGAAAGGGAAAAAAACAAAGTAGTTTAAAATTGTGGCATGTCCTGAAGTAAACAAGGGACAAGAGTAGAAAATTAAGGTGACAGGGTGTTGATGGAAACCTCTCTCCAAGGAGGGGATATTTTAAGTTGAGACCTAAAGACTGAAGAACAACCCAAGGGGCAAGTATAGGAAAAGATCTCAGGCAAAAAGCTTGAGAACAAACCAGTAAAGCTTGGAGCTGGTGAGAAAGGGAGGAGGAGTGATGAGGTCAATGGGCAGGGCCAGCTTCTCCAGAGCACACAGGAGCCACCAGAGGTTACAAATTAGGGAGTGATTAGAGACCAGCTAGGTTTTAAATTACTTTCTGCTGTGCGGAAAATTGGTTGGAAAAGGCTAAAAAGTGCAAGCACGTAAGTTAGACTTTCACTGCTTTCTGCCACCATTTGTCTTTTAAAAATTCCTCAACATTCAAAGACATGATTTTCATCTACCTCCAGTTTCTGTGTGTTTGTGTGTGTGTGTGTGTGCACTCCCCAGCAGACAAACTGAAGCCTTACCTTATCTATTCTAGTGACTCAGTTTCCAGATAAACCACAGACTGAGGCCTTAGCTTGGGAGCAGGTAAATCAAGGAGCATGCGGACCTCTTAAGTGACTAACCTGAAAGGAATTTAGGTCGGCAGTTTTGGTGAAGCCATAGTCATTAGGCTTATCTGGGAGTGGGATTTTTGGAATTTGTCTGAAAAGCTGTTTTAGTAAAACTTCTTCACAAGACCTAAGCTAGTATAGGAGGAAATTGGATTTGGAAAACTACCAACTAGTTAATCTTTGCATGTACTCATAATAATTTTTTCAATTGTGCTTCACTCTCTGAAGCTTACCAAGTTCTTACCAGATAGCACCTGGCCTGTTCCTCGGTGAATCAGCAAAATACTGCAGAAAGTAGTTGTAAGAGCACTGACATGGGGGAGAGGAAAGCAGCACAAAAGGCGATGCTAAGTATACCTGTAACACTATTTTATTTAAAAAATGAAGCCCTAAGGCAAATGGGACAAATGTTAATTGTCAACTCTGGGTGATGGTACATGGTACATAGACATTTGAATTCTTTGTACTTTTCTGTATTTTTTAATGTCTGAAAATAATGATAAATCATAAAAATCAGCACACTGTTTTCCAAAAAACAAAAGCACATTGATCTGGATAGTATCACATCTCTTCCAGACATTGTTTTCATAAGTGATTAGACATGTATTAGGTTGAGGCTCCCAGTCTTCAGCCCCAGATATTTGCAGAACATTGTAAAAATAAACAGGAGGAGGACTTCCCTGGTGATCCAGTGGTTAAGAGTCCACGCTTCCACTGCAGGGGGCATGGGTTTGATCCCTGGTCGGGGAAGTTCTGCATGCTGTACAGTGCAGCCAAAAATAAATAAATAAATAAACGGGAGGAAGGATTGTAATCCAAACGAGTGAATGCCACCTCATCCTGACCTAGCTTGCTAGAGGCGTGCATATGCCTGTCTTCTGGGATGATGAAGAATGAAATTATTAGTGCAAAAACTAGTTAGATGAGAGAAACAAGCCTACCATCTGGTTCAGTTGATTAGACTACCGATCAAATTGATATCAAATGCATGGATTTCCGTCACCCTGTTAGTTTTACTGTTCTGTGGCTGAACCCTTCCCTTATCCAACACCACCACTTTTCTCAAATACATGTACCAACTTGTCATACACTACAGAGAACAGTGTCCACTAGCACAGCTGGACAATAATTTGGCATTTGTATTAAGAGCCTTAAAAATGGGTGTGCCATTCCCATTAAGAGGACATGCAATGCACTGAGGATATCACACATGTACTTCTCCTGTGGTGCAGCACCTGAATGTAATTATGAGGAAACTATCAGACGAAAGCCAATTGAGGGACTTTTTACAACTGGCCAATTCAAATGACTAGTACTCTTCAGAAACGTCAGTATCAGGAAAGACAAAGTCTGAGGAACTATTCTGTATTAAAGGAGACTAAAAAGACAAGGTAATTAATACAATAGGTGATGTTGCATTGGATCCTGGATCAGAAAAAAAAAATATTGCTACAAGGAATACTAATGGAACATATGGCAAAATTTGAATATGGACTTATCAAATTTTCTGAATTTGACGTACACCCTTAGTCTTATGAAACACACACTGAACTATTTATTGACTCATGAAATTATATATATATATACATATATACATATGAAAAGTGATAAAGCAAATATAGCAAAATATTAACAGTTGGTGAATCTAGGTGATGGGAGTTTATCGCACTATTCTTACAACTTATATTTGAAATTTCTTCAAAATAAAAAGCTAGTAATAAAAATGTGTGTACCCTTTGGCCCATAATTCTATTATTAGGAATCTATCCTAAAAATAAGTTTTCAAAGTATTTTGCCTTTATAAAATGTGGGCTCGAATTTCTCCCTTAATTCTCTGAATAATTTTCTGTAAATGGATCCTGGTAATGATGTTGAAAAATGCACATGCTCATTCAGAATTACAAATAAATTATGTAGGTAGTCCACCCTAAAGAACGTGGAGCATAACTCCTCACTCCTTAAGTGTGGGCTGCACATAGTACATCTTTCCAGAGTAAAGTATGGAAAGGGGAAAAAAAGAGTAACTTTACAGTGGAGAAACCTGACAAGCACTGCTTCAGCCAAGTGATCAAGGTCAACACCAACAAAAATCAGGCTGACAGCATGAACCCCTGATGTGATGAAAATGGCACTTTCCCTCTGTGCCCTTCCTCCCCAAAACCCACAACCCCTGACCAATTATGTGAAGATCCCCAGAGGTGCATCTATAATATACCTAACAGTATCCCTCAAACTGTCAAGGTCAACGAAGAGGGAAGCTTGGGCAACTGTCACCAATAAGAACTTACGAGACAGGTCAACTAAATGAAAGGTGGTATCCGGGATGGGGTCCTGTAACAGGAAAAGGGCATCAGGGGTGTAACCGAGCAGGACCCTGTGAGGCCTTCCCAGAATAGACCCTCACCCATGTCTTCCGTCTGCCCTTTGTCTGCAGAAAAACTTCAGTCAAGGAATACATTTAATCAGACAAGTGGGAAAATGCAGAAAGGCGAACAGTCAAGCAAGCCAAAATAATAATACGTTAGCTATTACACAGTCAAGGACCTTTAGCTCTCCCTCAAGGGCTATACAGTTAATGTTCTGAGCCGGCTCCTTCCAGTTGTTCTGCAGACACTGAAGCCCCCCACCAGGTGGGAGAGGTTAGCTGCTCGCTGCCCACAGCACACAGGCCTCAGACCGGTTGGAACTAGAAGGTTGATGAGGCTGATTCCCGATTACCTCACCACCAACCAATCAGAAGAAGCTCCAGGAGCTAATCATGCCCTGTTCCTGGAACACTGTAAGACTCCTCACCACCCCCTCCAGGTGGGACACACAGTTTTGAGGGCATTAGCCTGCCGTGGCCCCCTGTGCCTGGCAAAGCAATAAAACTATTGTTTTCTACTTCACCCAAAACTCTGTCTCCAAGATATAATCCGGCGCTGGTGTACAGAGGCCGAATTTCCACAACAGAGGGAAACAAAGGAAATTGGTTAAACTGTGGGCTTTTGTCAACACATTAGCCTCAGTTAATGAAATATAACAAATGTACCCCAGAAAGGGAGGAGGCTAACAATATGGGAACCTGAGCTCAATTCTCCGTAAATGTAAAGCTGCTCTAAAAATAAAACCTGTTAGGGCTTCCCTGGTGGCGCAGTGGTTGAGAGTCCATCTGCCGATACTAGGGGATGCGGGTTCGTGCCCCGGGCCGGGAAGATCCCACAGGCCACGGAGCAGCTAGGCCCATGAGCCATGGGCTGAGCCTGCGCGTCCAGAGCCTATGCTCCGTAACGGAAAAGGCCACAACAGTGAGAGGCCCGCGTACCGCAAAAAAAAATAAAATAAAACCTGTTAATAAGTAAAATATTGACGCATTTGCTTCCATTAGGGCCAGGAAAGTAAAACAAATTCTGGTTGGCAGAACTAAACTTTTTTAAAAAACGCAAGGGCTACAAGGCTCAGTCAACGTCAGGGGCAGGACAGCAGACCCTCCCTACAACCTCGGAGCGGGCTGCTGGGGAAAAGACCGGGAGAGGTCACAAGAAGTCACGAGAAGTCACGAGTGAGCGACAGGAGGCGAAGCGTGGCGGGGCGTTGCGTGGCGGGACTTCCGGGCCGCTCTCTCCCCACTGGCTGGGCTGCACGGCGACCTGCGCAGGAACCGGAAGCCGCGCTCACAAAACAGAAGAGGCCGGAAGCGCGTCTGGCTTTCGTCTCCCGTTCGCCCGTCACCGGCGTCGGTTCTGAGCTCCGGCCGGTCACCCACTGCCTCCCGTTGCTTGCACCATGGCCCTCAGCGATGCCGACGTGCAGAAACAGGTGAGCGCCGGGCTGAGTCCCGAGAGGCGGGCGGGTACCGCCCCGGGCCTGGGGGAGCTCCGCGGCGGCCTCGTTGGCCAGATCTCCCCGTCCCCGGGACCCCGCCTCGGAGCTGTGCGGGTCGGGGCCGCGTCGGGCTTGCGGGCGAGCGGCCGGCCCGGGGTCGCGGCGTTGCTCGGCACTTTGGAGTTCGCGGGCGGCGGGCGTTGACCGCCCAGGCCCGGACTTCGGGGAAGGGCACTCAGGCCGCAGTTTAGAGAACTTGTCTCTTTCTGGCTGAAGTTCTCGGAAAACCCTGACTAACCCTCACTCACTGTCTTGTGAGCCTTAGATGAGCAGTACGGTGTTTTTTCTTTGGATGTTTCCAGTTCCTTTAAAACGCTTCTGCACTTTATTCGTTAGGTGATATGCTCTCAGAAGCGTGGTGGTTCTTCCTTTTAGGGGATCTTAGGCTGATCACGGAGGGCAACAAAAATAGCGTCTGTGCGGCACTGTAGGAAATCTTACCGCATGCTTACAGAACAGCGCTGGTTTTGAACATTAATCAGCGCTGCGTCTGAGTTTTACTGTAGGAAAAAGGACGCAGTGCCCTCCAGCGGTCCAGCGGTCCCACCCCTAGTACCAGCTCTCTTCTTTTTCCGCCTTGTTGTGATGTATTGAAAACTAGGGCTTCCCCAGGAAGAATACATGGCAAAGGTAAAGCAGTGAAACTAGGCCAGAACCACGTTTTCTTTCTGTAAAATAGTAAGAACGAGGAAATGTATCGTATGTACTCCTCCACACTACGCGCGGTCCCCATCAGGGCGGTGCCTGTGTTCCCCGTATTCCCGGCAGTGACCAGGCCTGAGCACCGAGTAGACGCCTAGAAATCTGGGTTTCCTTCAACTTCCTGCTCTTTAGGAGTTAGTAAAATCTTAATATCGTTATTTCCTGCTTTTCATCACAGTTGATTTCTGGAAACTACATTGCAAAGCCGAATGGTGAAACTGTGTTTAGTCCTCATACACTTTGGGTTAACTCAAATCTTGTTACTCTTTTTGCTGTCAGATGTCTGCTTCAGTAAAGCGAAGTGCTGATTTCTGTAAACATCACTGCTTTTACAGCTGGGAAAATCTGCAGACTTTCATGGATTCTGGGACAAGGGGGACGCATAGTTGTTTTTCAGGCACCATTAGGTGTGGGTCAGTGAAACCCTAGGATGCTCTGTGAGATTGCACTGGAGCTGCCAAGAGTGCTAAGCCAAACAGTCTCCTGTAGGAGATATATTGTGTACATACATCAAAAATGGAGTGCTCGTTCCTGTTGGTTTTTCCATCACAAGTAGGTAAATGTATTTAAAAAGAGCCCCCTAGAATCTACTAAATCTTCTTAACTCAAGGATGAACTTGAGTGCTGGAAATAAAATACTAATACTTAAATGTAAAAAGAAAAGAAATCCTGGGTTTCCTGATTCCTTCCCCACTGTATTAAAGTATTTGTGTATGTTGCTTTTTTTTTTTTGTCTGAGGAGTATGGTCATTTATTTCATCAAATTTTCAAAAGAATCTTGACTCCAGAGGTGTAGAACCCAGTAGTTTAGCAGGAAGAAGAAAAGTATATTTTACGGGCAGGTTTTTCTGCCTTGAGGGTGGAGTTAAATGTCCTGAAGGGGTTGACGTTCTCTTGTTGGAACTCCTGAAGGCAGAATGTGTTCTTGTTGACTGTAAACGGGCTTCTTGGACCTGGGTTGAAATGAGTGTGTTGTGCTGTAGGCTGTGCTGATCTTGTCAGATCTGGTAGCAGAGGGTCCAGCACGAGAGATAGAGGGTTAAAATGAGTGTGTTTTGCTCTAGGCTGTGCTGGTCTTGTCAGAGCTGGTAGCAGAGGGTCCAGCACGAGAGATAGAGGCAGATAATGCAGGTTTGAATCAGGGTTCACCTCTTAGAGGCCAGTGTCTTGTAGCATTTATAAGCACCCCAGTTGGTTACTGTCTTTAAACTACTTTTAAAGTTCCAGACAGTGCAGTGTGAGTTTGATCTGAACTTGTGATGATTCCATTCCTCACCACAAACAGAAACACACAGGCACAGATGTGTGGAGTTTGATCCATTTAGCAAGTTCACCGTGGTTTTTCTGAACAGTGTAGATTTGGGTTAGGCACCCCAATTTTTCAAGGCTTGAGATTTTATAAGTATTGTATTACCTATAAAACGGGCTCTGATTGTCATCATTATTTTGGCTCCTCACTGGTAAGGAGCTCCTAAGAATTTTGACAAAAAATAAGTCTTCCCTTCTAAACCCGTGCTCTGTGTTTTCCTCAAGACTTTGATGCCATGAGGTTGTATTCTTTTTTTTTTTTTTTAAAGCACCTGCTCTTTATTTTCCCTTTTCTTTTTTTTTTTTTTTTTTTAATTATTTTTTGGCTGCCTTGGGTCTTCATTGCTGCACGCAGGCTTTTCTCTAGTTGCGGCGAGCGGAGGCTACTCTTCGTTGCAGTGCGTGGGCTTCTCATTGCGGTGGCCTCTCTTGTGGAGCACAGGCTCTAGGCACACAGGCTTCAGTAGTTGTGGCTCGCGGGCTCTAGAGCGCAGGCTCAGTAGTCGTGGTGCACGGGCTTAGTTGCTCCGCGGCACGTGGGATCCTGGGCTCGAAGCCGTGTCCCCTGCATTGGCAGGCAGATTCTTAACCACTGCGCCACCAGGGAAGTCCCTAGGTTGTATTCTTAACTTTTTTAAATTGTGTAAAACACATTACGTGAAGTTTACCTTTTTAACCATTTTTTGGAGTATAGTTGCCTTACAACGTTGTGTTAGTTTCTGCTGCACAACGAAGTGAATCAGCTATAGGTATACATATATCCCCTCCCCCTTGCACCTCCCTCCCACGCCCCCCATCCCACCCATCTAGGTCACCACAGAGCACCAAGCTGAGCTCCCCGTGCTCTACAGCAGGTTCCCACTAGCTATCTCTTTTACACGTGGTGGTGTATGTATGTCAAACCTGATCTCCCAGTTCATCCCACCCCCCCTTCCCCTGCTGTGTTCATATGTCCATTCTCTACGTCTCCGTTTCTGTTCCTGCCATGCAAATGGGTTCATCTGTACCGTTTTTCTAGACTCCACACATACGCGTTAATACGCGATATTTTTCTTTTTCTGACTTAACTTCACTCTGTATGACAAACTCTAGGTCCATCCATGTCTCTACAGATGACCCAATCTTGTTCCTTTTTATTCCATTGTACATATGCACCACATCTTCTTTATCCATTCATGGGTCGATGGATATTTAGGTTGTTTCCACATCCTGGCTATTGTAAACAGTGCTGCAATGAACATTGGGGTACATGTGTCTTTTTGAATTATGGTTTTCTCAGGGCCTTTTTAACCATTTTTAAGTGAATGATTCAGTAGTGTTAAGTATATTCACATTCTTGTGAAACAAATCTTAACTCACTTTTGTACAGACTCTAAAAGTAGTTGGGGTACCTCAGAAGGCTTTTAACTCCCAACAGATTCTCACTCATTCACAAATGTTTATTGAGCACCTACTGTGGGGAAAGTAAACCCTTAACCCCGTGACCTGGGTTTACGGTGGTGTTTACCTTTATGCGGGGCAATTAATACATGAAATGAGTTAATAACCTAGAGGCTCTACATTAAATTTTTTTAAGCTGCTTTTTTTCTTTTTAATTCACTATTCCTTTCAGGTAGAGCTCCTATGAAATGAAAGTACCAGTGAGTTTGATTAGCTGTGTTGCTTGTATATTCATTTGGGTATATTTTACATCTGCCACTAGAGACAGTACTCTGTTTATGAGTATAAATTAGATCACTCACCCCAAGCCCCATTCAGAAGACTTTGGGGACTTCATTCTCCAACTGTAGCCAGAGATCTAAAACCCTTTAGCAAGTTCCTAGCCTTATAGTTTAGTTGAGGAGAGGCACAGGCAAGCAGGCAATTAGGACTGTGTGTTTAGGCGGAGAAGTGCAGAGTGTCCTGGGTGCAGAGAAGTGAGAGGTTCAGGAGGTTTTCCAAAGGAGGTGACAGTTAAGCGAGCTGAGGCTCGAGGAGATAGCTGGGCTGGGGGTGGGGGAGTGTTCCAAGTGGAAGGAACAGCATGTTTGAAATCTCGAAAGTGGAAAGAACGGCGAGCTCAAGGAACTGAAAACCTGAAATGAGAGTAGCATGGGGACTTCCCTGGTGGCGCAGTGGTTAAGAATCCGCCTGCCAGCGCAGGAGACACGGGTTCGAGCCCTGGTCCGGGAAGATCCCACATGCCGCGGAGCAATTAAGCCCGTGCACCACAACTACTGAGCCCGCGTGCCACAACTACTGAAGCCCGCGCACCTACAGCCCGTGCTCCGCAGCAAGAGGAGCCACCGCAATGAGAAGCCTGCGCACTGCGACGAAGAGTAGCCCCCACTCGCTGCAACTAGATAGAGAAAAGCCCATGCGCAGCAACGAAGACCCAACACAGCCAAAAATAAAATTAATTAATTAATTTTTTAAAATGTAGGATGACAGGAACTAGGAGTCTGAGGAGTGGCCAGTGGTGGAGGTTACATTTCATGTGATGCTGGAGAGGTGAGCAGTGACCACATCACAGACCTTCAAAATCTGCACTTTATCCTAAGGGGGGGGTGTGGTACGAGATGAGAGGGACATTTGTAAAGGATCTTCCTGGTTGCCAGGTAGAGTTGGTTAGCAAGGGAACAAGACTGAGGGCCCGGAGAAAATATGGAAGCTGTTGCAGTAATTCCGCCAAGAGATGATGATAGCAAAGATGAGATTGTGGCTGTGAAGATGGAGAGAGATGGACAAACTAAAGAGGTGTCAGAAGAGAGAACTCTTAGGACGTGGTGATTGATGTGGGGCCTGAGATACGGGAGGAGGCGACTTGGATGTTGGTGCTAGTCCTCAAGGCAGAGGTCAAGTGGGAGGTGGGAGGAGAGCGGTCAGTGTTCCTTACTGAGCGTGTGGAATTTCAGTTGCTATGAGTAGGAGCTCCTGAAGGAGCTGTCTAGGAGGCGGAGGAAGAAGCGCATGGCCCCAGAGGAGGCTGAGGAGGAGAGCAAGGAAGTGGTGGGAGGAAAGGGAAGCACGTGCTCAAGAAGGGTGGTGGTCAGCGCACCAAGAGACACTGCAGCTGCAGTAAGATAAGGGCGAGGAGATCGCTGTCCTCTTACGAGAGTGATTTCACTGGGCTGGGGGGAGGGGAGTCGGGTTGGAGCTCTCGAGAGTAGGAGGCCCCCTGGTACACGCCATTAGAATGGAGAAGGGAGAGGACGGTCTGGCTGAGGGAGGCCGGAAGTAGAGGAGGACGTGTATTCAGTCCTTCCTCCCCATAGACTCCGAGTTCCTTGAGAGTCGGATAATGGCCTATTTACCTGTGTTGTTGAATATTGCATCTGGTCCATTTGCTGGAGTAAATTCCAGATTGAAAGTTACCTGAGAACAGAAAGGCATTCCATAAATGATTGTTGGAAGAATCAGAAAAGATAGATATTTTTTCTTGTCATATTCAAAAATAACCTTTTCCTTCTCCTTATAGATTAAGCACATGATGGCTTTTATTGAACAAGAAGCCAATGAGAAAGCAGAAGAAATAGATGCAAAGGTGAGATTCCACTTCCTAGGTTTAAGAAGTTATCAAAGTTTCGTACTGTCTTGCTTTGCTAATTAGTACTTAGTAAAATTGTTTAACAGAGCATTGCATAGGACCAATAAGAATCTCTTTAACGTTAAAAATAAATTTTCCTTTCTAAACATTCTTTAATTTTTTTGCCTGTGCCACGTGGCACGTGGGATCTTAGTTCCCCGGCCAGGGATCGAGCCTGTCCCCCTGCAGTGGAAGCATGGAATACTAACCACTGGACCGCCAGTGAAGTCCCAAAATTCTGATTGTCAATAAGTGTCCTGAAATTTTATGGTAGGGAGTAGAAAAGTAAGGGATGGATTAATTTTCTCATGGAATCCAAACTCAGACGTTGAGCAACTGCAGCTAATTGAAGGCTGGTCAGGGGAGGATGTAGTATTTTTTCATTGTTATGTTGCTTTTTTATTTGTGCTTCCTGCAAAAAAGGTAAATACACAGTTTGGCATATGTAAGGCATAAAATGAAAGCCCCTGTCCATCACGAAGGCGGCAGTCAGCATCTAGGAATTTTACAGATATTTCGAGTTGCACAGTGTTTCTGTACAGTATATAAAATTGTTCTTTTCTCTAAGTATAATCATAGTAGGTCAGAATATATCATCTAATACTTTATTTTCATTGTCCTTTTACTTTATTCTACAGTGGTTACATTTGTTACTTAACAGTAAAGCCTTAAAATTGTGTGTGCCTGGTATCCTAGGGCCAAAACTGAACCTTTGAACTATTTGAGTAATTTATCATCTAAGGAAGAAAAGACTTATTTTGCCTGTCACTGAAGTAGAACAGTTGAGAGGGTATTGTTTAATATATATATATTTTTATTGAAGTATAGTTGGTTAACAATATTATATTAATTTCAGGTGTACAGCATAGTGATTCAATATTTTTATAGATTATACTCCATTTAAAGTTATTACAAAATAATGGCTGTATTTCTCTGTGCTGTACAATATATCCTTGTTGCTTGTTTAATATTGTTTTGATGGCCATAGGAGCACTGCAGTTTCTCATATGGCTAGTTTCCTTATTTCTCTCTGGGACAAATACAGAACTTCTCTTTCAGTTGGTAAATGCATTTCTATTTAAAGTAGTCTTATCTCGTGTGATAGGTATAGAAATAAGCTGCTGGCATTTATTTTAGAATATGAAAGTTTATCATTTTAAAAGGACTGTTAGATTTGACCTACAAAGGAAAGAATACTATTTTTATTTTCTTATTTTATAAGGGAGGACACTTAGGCTGAGATTACTTGACCAAATTTTTTAGACAGTAACTCAGATCTTCTGACTCCAAATTCTGTGTCCTTTTCATTAGCCCTCTATTAACATGGATCAAATTTAAAATACATAATTTTTTTCATACACAGAATCTTCTGATTCTATTCATTGAAACTTTGTTGGTGGATACTAGATATAGAATAAGGTGAATATAAGCAACTACCCTGGTCATCAGCTGCTTAAAATAAAACTGTCAAAATCTGTATAATGAATTAATAATAATGAATTCCTTGGTAGGCAGAAGAAGAGTTCAACATTGAGAAAGGCCGTCTTGTGCAGACCCAAAGACTGAAGATTATGGAATACTACGAGAAGAAAGAAAAGCAGATTGAGCAGCAGAAGAAAATGTGAGCTTTGAAAATCACTGGGACGAGAGGGTAAAGCAGGTGGTTTGGAGTCAGGCAGTTACGGGTTCTGGTCTTAAATGGACCACTCACTGATTGACTAACCTTGGTCAAGTTACTTAACTTCTCTTTCCTCATTTGGGAAAACGGAAGGCTCACGGGATTATTGAAAGATATAGTTGAAATAACTGATAAGAAAGTCTCACCACTTCATAAGCATTCAATAAATATTTCCTTATCTTTGAAAATAAGTGGATAAAAACCACTACATGTATTTCAGGGAGTTCTCTGGGATCTGTACAAAGAGAAGTGTTTGCACATATGTAGGAGGTTGTACCTTTCTCTACGTTGGTTGTTTTTTATGCTGTAATGATACTACTTTTCTGTGCCTTTTGCAGTCAGATGTCTAATCTGATGAATCAAGCGAGGCTGAAAGTCCTCAGAGCGAGAGATGACCTTATCACAGTGAGTAATTAGCCCCCTTTAGTTATAAAATTATAAAATGTTTATTCATTTGTCTGTTATAGAGAATTCACTAGTTAATGTTAGATTAAGGAGCTGATGAATGATTTTTAGAGAGAAAACATTTGGTCAGCAAATCATTACACTAGGTATTGTAATAAATACAGAAATGAATAAGATGTGTGTCCAGTCTTAAAGGACCTGCTGCTCTAACAGAGCATGTAGCTTCTGGGTATATAGCACGTGATGGGGGGACCATACATTATCTGAGGGCGATGGGAACTAATAAGGCTAGAAAGATAGGATGGAGTTACTGTGGGGCCATGAGTGCAAGTGAAGAGCTTTGCTTGCTTTCACTAGAAAACTGTTGAAGGTTTCATTTTATTTTATGAGGAATATCATAAATAGGGTTCATGATATGAGTACATAGACTAAATTTAACAGAGAAGAGGTTAGACAGAAAACCATTTGGGGGGTATTGTCACCCAAAGGAAAGGGCAGAAACGTACCACTTAGGTGAGACAGCCTGAAGGAATTCGAATTAATTCAGAAACAAGGGAATTCCCTGGCGGTCCAGTGGTTAGGACTCTGCTCTTCCACTGTAGGGGGCACAGGTTCGATCCCTGGTCAGGGAACTGAGATCCTGCAAGCTGTGTGGTGCGGCCAAAAAAAAAAAAAAATTTAGAAACCAAGTGGAGGCCTCTGCTTCCACTGTTATTCGTTGTTATTGTGGAGGCCTTAGATTTCTTACAAAATGGAGAGACAAGTTATATAAATATCAGGAAGGAAGAAACAGTTATTTTTTTGAAGATACGAGTGTATATTTAAAAAAATACAACATATGAAAAACTAAGAACTAGTAATTAGTTCAAAAAGGTGACTGGCTACAAAGAGAATATACAGAAATTGATAGTTTTACTACATGCCAACAGTAAGCAATTAGGAGTAAGTGTTGGAGAATAGGAACTATATGGAAAAGCTATAAAACTGAAAATATAATACTTGACTAAGCAGAAGATATACCATCTTCTTAGATGACTAGAGAAACAAACTAATATTGTAAGATATCGGTTCCTGTTAGGCGAGTCTGGCATGGTGGCGGCAAGGACTGAGTTGGGTGTCAGTGGTGACACGTTTTACAGGAGGAAGCCCCAGACATTGGCTACTGATTGACTCCTCCACCTCCTCTTCTTTTTTAAAAAAAATTAATTTATTTTTGGCTGTGTTGGGTCTTCGTTGCTGTGCGCGGGCTTTCTCTCTAGTTGCGGTGAGCGGGGGCTACTCTTGGTTGCGGTGCGTGGGCTTCTCATTGAGGTGGCTTTTCTTGTTGCGGAGCACGGGCTCTAGGTGCATGGGCTTCAGTAGTTGTGGCATGCGGGCTCAGTAGTTGTGGCTCTAGAGTGCAGGCTCAGTAGTTGTGGCGCATGGGCTTCTTTGCTCCACGGCATGCAGGATCTTCCCGGACCAGGGCTCGAACCCGCGTCCCCTTCATTGGAAGGCTGATTCTTTATCACTGGACCACCAGGGAAGTCCCAGTGGGCAAATTTTTTAACCGTTTTGAACCTTCCTTTTCTTGTAAAATGGGGAAAACATATACGTGAGGCTTCTTTAGAATTAAGTTTGTCCACATAGGAAAAGTGACCGTGCAGTGCCTCACACAGGACAGGCCTGGGGTAGGTAACAGCTCTTTACCGTCACTTCCTAAACCTCACACTGTGTAAGGTGGTGTTGTTGTCATTTAAGGGAGATAAAGAACAGACCGACCTTTAGAAATTCTGATTTGTTGGTCCTGAAGTAGAGATTTCTGGTGCTGCCGTTAAAGAGACGAAACAGAAATGTCTCTGCGGGAGGCCCCGACTCTTCATGCCGGGCATGAGCAAAGAAGACGTGGTTTTGATGTTGTCGTCATAATCGGGTTTTAGTTTCTTGCTTTCCAGGAGCAGAGTCTAATATTTTCAGGATCCTAGAGGCAGTTAGGTTCAGGTGGACAGATAATGCCCTTCCAAACTCTCAAAATACTGATCTGTAGGCTGACACGTGAACGGCAGTGACCTACATCCCTCCCCATGGAGAGTCAGACCACAGCCAGAAAGTTGAGTTTAGAATCAAAGAGTGTCACTGGGGTATTACTTAAGTTACCTTCCTGACCTGTGGGGCGTGTCTTTTAAGTGGACAGGAATGATTTAGACAAGGGACAATACAGTTTATGTCGATTAGGTTTCAGCTTTCTTAGCTGGAGTTCAGTTTATTCCAAGTTCCTACTCCCTTGATTGGAGTTCTGGGTGGTGTTAAGACTCCTCATTTGTCCATTTCCAGATTTTTCCGTGGGTTATTTTTACAAATGGCTGGCATCACTCTTTACAGCTTGACTTGATGCTCATTCTTTTAGAGTAGACCTGTCTCCCTACTCTTCCTGTCCCCCCCACCGGCTTGACCACTGTGGACAGTCAGTTCCAGCACAAAGAGAACTGTGCTTGAGGGGTCTCTTAGTGAGGAGGGGCTGCGGTTTCTTTCAGCCAGATGTGTTATATCATAAATGCTTCAAATCTTTGTGCCGTAGCGTCCTAGATTCTAAAGGCTTCAACTGCTTGGGAGTGGTTCCGGGCTGGGTGCGGCTCCAAGGGTGACTCTCAGAACCAAATACAGGGCCACTTCCTTCTCTCCACCCTCACTCCTCAAATTCTGATTATTGTCTGGGTGAGCATGTATGTTCTCCCTCTTCTTTAAATCCCCCAAATCATTCCAGAGGTCATATTCAGTAAGGGAGACATGTATGTGGAAGATTTACTAGGACGAAATGTTCTCAGCGGTGTTGGGTGGCCAGCAGTGGGATCGAGAGGCGCTCTCTCTGACTTTTAAAGGACCTCGGTCCTCTTTTACCAGTAAGCCTTTACGTGCGTACCACTTAATGAGTAGCTGCCAGCATGCTCTTCTCAACCATGTGAGATTTGTCCCCGGAGTCCCTTTCAGTGTCTGTTTTAGTTATAGAAGCCAGCGTTTATTATAGACCATTAAAAATACAGACTAACATAAAGAAAATTGAAATCATCGATAGTCGAGCCTCCCACAGGTAAACACTGACGACACTTTGTTCTCTGTGCAGAGGCTGCTTTTTCTAATAAAAAATGGAACCATCTTGCCCAGCTGCCTCAGTAGCTTGCTTTCCATGGCTGTGTCATGTGGCTTTTTCTGTTCTGGTCAGTCATGATCGGTAATCTGGGCTCTTCTGCTTGAGTGCGAGTCCCCTGGGGGCCGCGGTAGTGCTCTTGCTCGCTCGGATCAGTGTCCTTAGGGTGGCATCTGCTTTATCGTACACCTCAGGGAACGCGTGTGGAGTGAACACACAGCCGTGAAGTGAGAAGTGATTGGACACAAGCTGGGCCAGCCCCACATGGGTTCCGAGCTGACTACCCAGCTGTGTAGGTAACTTTTTCCTTTTCCACTCTTTGTAGGACCTACTAAATGAAGCCAAACAGAGGCTCAGCAAAGTGGTAAAAGATACAACCAGGTACCAAGTGCTGCTGGATGGACTGGTCCTCCAGGTAAGTTTGTAGGTCGGATGCACCACTGAGAGCCACGTCCCTGCAGAGTCGACAAGTTGGGATAGAAGCCAGCTGTTTCTCCTGTGTTCTCATTTTAGCTCTTTTCCCTGTCCGGTCGGGAGATGTGTGGGAGGACGGTGGTGTCTGGCTGGTGGATGACACTGATGTTGTCTTGTCCTTTGTAACCTCCAGCTGTAAACTTTCCTAATTTGATTTTACCACTAAAATGCTTGCTTTCGATAGAGGTTCAGACCACAGGCTGTATAAATTTTAATTGTTTGCTGTTCAGCTGTTAAATACAGTATTTGTCCTCAACCTAGTTGATGTAAGACTCCCGTATGAATTTCGTTCCCATCACCAGAGCATTGGGTATATTTATCTGGTTTGTGATATGAAGATCTTGCCATGTTCTCATACTATGTAGGCCATCTTTGGGGGAACTTAAACAAGAGGACTGCTTTCCCAAACTAGATGAAAGAGTTATGAAGACATTTTATTTGCTGTTGTTTTATTTTACAGTTTGCAGTTTTTACTAATTGTATCTGATTGTGCTTTAATAGGGTTTTTACCAGTTGTTGGAGCCCCGAATGATCATTCGTTGCAGGAAACAGGATTTCCCTCTGGTGAAGGTAGAGCTTGAAGAAATCCTTTTTCTTTTTAAAGATCAAAATGTTAGGGATGAAATGCATGCTCTAATAAATGACAGTTCAGCCATGGCCATTAGAAGAGTCTTAACATGTTGTAGATACTAACTTAAGTGTACCTGAGTCTCTTATTTATTTTCTTAAACAAATCAAGTTGCCATCTGAGTTAGTACCCTCCTCCCTTTCTGGAGACCTTGTAATACCATAATCTTCTGAAAATCCAATAAAAACAGTACTTACTGGATTGCAGCAGAGGATAGGCAATGCCGTCTGAATAAAAGAGACAGAGGCGGGGGGAGGGGCAGGTGGAGATGGTGTTTAATGGGGACAGAGTTTCAGCTTGAGAAGGTGGAACGTTCTGGAGAGGGATGGTGGGGACAGTTGCACAACAATGAACGTACTTAAAGCCACAGAACTGTACACTTAAAACTGATCACGATGATAAATTTCATGTGCGTTTTACCGCAGTTTTAAAAAGCAGTGAGCTGGGGGAAGTGGAGGTGTAGGACGGGTGGAAGAGGGTTTCTCACGCTGCACTGCACTGAGCGTGGCGTGCAAAGTCCCATCTTCGGAGAGCACTGTAGGCTCCAGGAGACACGAGAGAACGTTTTCTTGAAGGAACTTTAGTCTTTTTCTGACACGATTACTAGTTGAACAGATTGACACATACATTGGGGCTCAGACAGTATCTGTGCTTTTGTGACGGGCTTATTTCACTTGGCAGTAATGTCTTCAGGGTTCATTCATGTTGTAGCGCGTGTCAGGATTTCTTTCTTTAAGGCTGAATTATATCCATAGACCACATTTTATTTATTCATTTATGTGTTAATAGACCCCTGGGTCGTTTCTACCTTTTGAGTATTGTGAGCAATGCTGCTGTGAACATGGGTGTACAAATATGTTGGGTCTGTGCTTTTACTTCTCTTCGATAAATATCCAGAGGTAGACTTGCTGGATCCTGTGGTGATTCTGTGTTTAATTTTTGAGGGACTACAATACCATCTGCCACAGCGGCTGTACCGTTTTATGTTCCCACCAGCAACACGTCTGTTCTTTTACTTGAAAAATAAGTAGGAATATCTCTGTTTGTACAGACTGTTGGTTTTATGGATACCTGCTCCATAGTTTCTGATAAAACCCCTCTGTTTCTTGTGTTTTTCCAGGCTGCGGTGCAAAAAGCAATCCCCGTGTACAAAATCGCCACCAAAAGAGACGTTGATGTCCAGATTGATCAGGAGGCCTACCTGCCTGAGGAAATGTAAGGAACGTTTCTGCTTTTAACACCTGAGCTGCTCTGGCTGCGCGAACGGCCATCCGCCCGGCCTCGCGCGTGTCCTCTGGGCACCTTGGGCAGGATGGCGGTGTGGCCACCCCACGCGTGCCTCGTGTTGGCGCCTGTCGGTATCCCCCTTGTTAACCAGCTTCTTATGGCTCAGCTTGCCTAGAAGCAGCACGGATTCTGTACCCAGAACTTGAAGCTGGTTCCACGTGTGTCCTAGGTTCTGAGAAAGGTGATCACTCCCTCTGACAAGGAAGTAGCCATGTCTGGCTGGCAGATCCCTTGGTATGGAACGCGAGCGCCCGTGGTGCTTCTGCCGAGTGCGGGGAGACTCAGTGTGGTTGGGAGGGGCGGTAGGAGCTCCTGGCCGGGGAGAGCCCAGGGCATTTTCCCCGTGCGCCTGCCTGCCGGTCCACCCCACGGGCCAGCATTGCGGAGGCCTTGGGACACGTGAATTTAGAATCGCAAGACCTAGTTCTGAGTCCTGACTGGCCTGTTGCTCGCTGCAGGACCTCGAGCCCAAATCCCATCATCTGTAAAAGGTATCAGTCTTGTTTCATAAAGTGAGGATCAGAGGTAGGGGGTGCGTGACGGTGCTCTCAAGCTGAGGGCCTGTGGGAGCTTAAGCATTATTCAGCATGACTGTCAGATCGCGGTCTGCTGCTCCACTCTTCCAGGTGTTGGCCAGGTAGGGCTCGACTAGTTACTTAGTTTTCCTCATCTCTGACCTGGGATAACAGCACCCGCCTCACGGAGCTCTTGGAAGCTGAAGTGGGGTCACGTCTGTGAAGCACTGACATCAGGGCTCAGGATCCACAGCGACTCTGCTGACGGGTACTCAGCGTGTGGAGACCATGTAGGACTCAGCAGTTCCAGTCAGGACCACTGTGCCTGGTACTTTGAGTTTGGGTGCTTAGAGAAGCAATCCCGTACATACCCTACGTGTTACAGCATCTCCCCCAGAATTACACACACGGATGTCTCGGCATGGAAGCAGGAGCGCTCACACCCAAGGGGTAGTTATGCAGGGACACCAGCCGTTTGCTGACAGGTGACTGGAGGCCAGTTCAGGCTCTGGAGCCACTCGAATAAGATGGTTCTGTTTTCAAAGCCTTTGAGATTCAGAATTGCAGGTGAAGGACTGTGCAGGTTTAAAGTGGAGTTTTATTCAGTAAATTGGTCCTTTTATCCACCTCTTAAGCCCGTTTCCTGGTTTATAAATGGTGAGGAGACCAAGACTCCAGGTCCCTGGGGAATAGGAGACACGGAAGGGCCTGGACTTGGTGTTCAGTAGCGCCTGGCACACAGCAGACACCCCCGTTGCCCTACTGCCCGCGTGGGGACAGGGCCTGTTCAGAGAAACAAAGAGGAAATGGGGAGGAGGATGGAGTAAGAACATACTACTCACGTCACAGCCCATTGACATTTTCTAGAGAAAATTTGCACCATTTTCCCCATCCTTTGCCTCAGAGCCTGCTTATTTCAAGAAATATTTTGTAAAACACAGAATTGCAATGTAGCAAAAGAATTCCACACCCTGAGGCTCCTTGTGGTAGGATGTGACCTATCGGCGTTACGCCAGAGTACTGGGGTAGAGCCTTTTATCTGAGACGCAGGCGCCGAGGAGGGCGGCCCGCCAGGGCACCCGCAGCGCTGGGCCTTGAAGACGCATTCAGATGAGGACTGTGTGTACTGATCTGCAAACTGGGACGCAGTCTTCCCCCTTTTTGTCCAGTTGGGGAGGGCTGGTGGTTAGAATAACGTAAAACCAGATGGGCACATAGTCACTTGGTAATGACAGTTATTATCAGCCTCTACCCTAAATCTTCAGAAGCTTCTGAATTCATTTTAAACTTATTGCACGTTTATTGCCCCTAAGAGTGTTGAGACCATCCACACACCAAGACAGCTATTCTCCAAGGGAAGAAGGTAATGGTACAACATGTGTCTGTTTCCCTCAAATCTGTAAAAGTGGTTATTTCCGGTGTTCTTTGTAGAGCTGGCGGGGTTGAGATCTACAGCGGGGATCGCAAAATCAAGGTCTCCAATACCCTTGAGAGCCGGCTGGACCTCATAGCCCAGCAGGTGAGTGTGGGGACACGTCTCATCAGTTGGCCTGCGTTACTTTGAGGAGGTGCTGCGGAGAACATGTCAATTGGCCGTTATTTGGAGTTTGTGATTCTTTCTCCATTTTTTGACATTTTCTTAAAAGGAATGGGGATTCAGGCATTTAGTGCCATTTGCTGAGAGGATATTGTTTACATGAGGGGTGGCCTTGGGACCAGAATGAGGGCTTTGTGTGTCTGGGATTTTAATGTATCTGTTTTACTGCATGTGGAGATGCTGGCCCAAAGCCCCAGAACCCCCAACCCCCAGCAGGAATGATGGAAAGTCAGGCGACTGCTCTAAAGGAATTGCCACAGGGCGCCAGGAAACCAGCCAGGAAGCTTGAGTTGTCCCGAGTGCGGGGCCTCCTCCACGGGTGCGCTCTGCTGCCCCGACCTTGACCGTCTTCTGGTAACTTAAACCTCAGAGCCATGCTACCCACCAGCCAGGTGTGGCTAAATTAACTAAAGCTAGGTAAGCTGCGCAGTTCGCCGCCTCAGTTGCACTGGCCGCATGCTGCTGGTGGCTGCGTCCTAAGGTTGAGTCCTCGGGCTTCTCCAGTTGCTGCGGCGCACCTCAGCACACACCTGCGCTGTCAGCTTTCCACCCGGCGCGCGCTCAGCACCAGTTGAAAGGACGAGTGTAGGTGCTCCAGAACGTCGCCTCTTCTCCCCATATCGGAGTGGGACGGAAGCCTTAGACGGCCATGGCACCCGTCATTTGCTCTCTTTCCCCTTAAGCAGTGGCCTTAAGCCCACGTTTGTGATCGCTGAGTCTCTTGGTCGGACTCTGGCGGTGCTTGGCCAAGTATTGGGCTTCGTGACTTCGGGGCGGGGCTGAGGCGCGGGGGACGGCGCCGCCTCACGCAGGAGCTTCTTTCTTCACAGATGATGCCCGAAGTGCGGGGAGCCTTGTTTGGGGCAAATGCCAACAGGAAGTTTTTGGACTAAGCCTGAGGGAGGTGGCGTCCGCCCACTGCATGACGTGGACGTTTCTGACAGCTGAAGAGACAAGACGGCCTGCGTAGCTTCCTCTTTGCTGTCCTCCTGTCCTGTCCTGCATCTGTCGGTGGAAGGAAGCCCTGCTGTAGCTAACACCCCGGCTGGTGGGGACCGACGGGCGAGAGTCTCACTTAGTACGATCAGGAAACCTTCCTCTAGCTTGTCTCAAAGCAACACAACTTCCTGCTGTTCTGTAGCACAGAGGCGAGGGGTCAGGTGGTGGGTGCATGAGTGTCCCCAGGCCTCCTGCTCTTCTGGGGTCCAGCCTCGGGGGGCGGGGTGGTGGGCTCTGGGGTCAGGTCTCCGCTCTTTGGGCTTCAAGTGCATGTGGGGCTCATTTCTTCCAGCAGCAGCAGCAGCTTCACTGTTACCTGTTTGGGCCTAGAAATGTCTGTAAATGTGATTTAAGATCTAAGCCGTGAATATGCTTTATTTATTAAAACATAACACGTACGTGGATGTCACTGATTTATTACACAAGGCGTTCGCTGCAGGTTGTGGTTTGAGAGGGTCAAGTTCTCACTGAGGGATCTGGAAAGGAAGCATTTTCCAAACCCCTGGAGCATTTGCAGGTTGACAGCCATCAGCAGTTGAAGCCACGAACCCTCTGTGTGTCCCTCAGGCGCATCTCCTTTCTACCAAAGAAAGCCTCACCTAGAGGTGCCCTCCCAGCCCCTTAAGACTGTCCGCACACAGGTGT
Organism: Hyperoodon ampullatus; assembly: GCF_949752795.1. NCBI lineage: Eukaryota > Metazoa > Chordata > Mammalia > Artiodactyla > Ziphiidae > Hyperoodon > Hyperoodon ampullatus. The sequence continues at coordinate 102,054,384 of NC_136924.1, read as the reverse complement.
TCAGGGTCACCTGTCCCTGGAGGGCCTGGCAGCCGGAATAAGGGAAGTTATATTAGCTTTGGCAGCATCAGCAAAGAAGAAACTGCGGTCTTGAGGGAGAGGAGCTGCTGTGTGTTCATTGCATCAAGACTGAAAACCCACCGTGACCTGAAGATAAAGTGTCTGTTTTCCACCCTCATGAGTAACACAGGTCGTCACAAGTGTAGCTCGGTCCTGAGGGGACGAGCTGGGAGGATGCACTGTCCGCGCCACCCATCTCCTCCTGGCCGAACATGGGCAGGCGGGTGCCGCCTTAGAGGGCTGTCGTGGTCCCCTTGAGCTAAAATAAAATCCTGCCATTCCCCGTGTCAGTGCTGGGACAAATTGAGTTATTTAACTCAGAGTTAACGAGACTAAAGCCTCCAGCTGATTCAAGGTGCTGCGTGTGAGACAGACGTGAAATGCAGAGATGATCCCATCTGTGCTGTCTGTTCAGGGGGTCGGGGCTCCTGAGGGTCCCCGGGCTGGACCCCCAGAGCAGTGAGGGCTTCGGTCACCAAGGGAGGTGGAGGGGCCCATGAGGTAGAGGACAGGGAAGAGGAGGGCCAGGGCTGCCGCGAAGCCTACTCACAACCCTTGAGGCGCTTGCCGACGCTGAGAAGTTGACGCCGAAGAGCATCTACTGGGTGACCCCGAACAGCAGGGCTATGACCAGGGCCCTCCTGGCTCCACAGTTTCCTGGGGGTTGAGGAGCCCCAAAGGCTAACCCGACGGGCAGGGCTCCAGGCCTCCCACGACACCCCAGCCCTTCAGACTTAAGGGGTGCCTCCTTTCTCTACAATTCCAAGACTAGGGGAACATGTCCCATTTTATGGAATTAGATTCTTCACACGTCAGCCCTTTTTAGTGGAGTAATTCAGAGTACATGATCTGATGAGTTAAGCATCTAATAAACAGAACCGAGTTTTCCCCCTGAAAATTGGTTATTGATGCAAGCGTTTTGAATGTGGGTGAGTCTCATTAATGACCACAGCATTCGATGCACTGAAGTTGTGTGAATATTAATTTTTTAAATTCTCAGTGTTTGAGACACTTGGGCTAGATTTTAAGCCCTACAAGGAAGCTATTTCTTGCCTCAATTTTGACTGGTATCCAGCAGAGCAACACTGCATGCTACGAAGGTACCTGCTGCCCCTTTTACCATATTGCATAGGGTAGAGATCTAGGCACAGGTCTCAAACGAGTAGCTTTAAGAAGGTGGTCCATCAGTGAACGTTATTTTCCCCATTGTCTGCCTTAGATGTACATAATTTACCCATCCATCCATATCCTGAATTTTACTTCTTTTTGAGTGTTGGAGGAGTGCTAAGACTTCTCGTCCAGGTTGAAAAACAAAACGTGACCACCTTACCCTTTACAGATCAAAACACAGCAGGGGCTTCCAGTGTCTGCACTTCACTCTTTCTGCAGTTCTGTTTGCTTCAGGCTGGTCTGATCCAGCCTGGAAATCTGGCTAAATTCCAGCTCAGCATGTGTGGGCAGCTGGCTGGGGTGGAGACGCACACCCAAGGCCTCACAGGTGCTGTGTCAGTCCCGTGGCACGCGGGCTGGGCCTGGGGAGACACCCTCTGTGCACCCCACTGGCCTCCTTTCATGGGGCACACCCCTGTCCTTGATAGATGCTTTGATACCTGACCACTGTGTCTGTGAGAGGCCCCGGAGTTAGGAAAGGGCCGAACTTCGTTTCCAGAGAAAAGACAATAGGAATGGCCCTCTTCTCCCTTCCACTGCCTTCCCACGGAAGGCCAGCTTCCAGAGCAACTCTGAAGTGTGCGTGAGCAGGCCACTGACGTTTCTTAAAATCGTTAGGAGATCGGGCCTAAATGTTAAGGCAGCAGGACAGAGGTAATAGGGAAACATTCTCTCTCCCTCCTGAACTGAGTCTCATCCCTGCTGTTTGTCCTACAGCTGGAGGTGTTGAAATCCACAAATAAAGACTTCTACTGACCTGGAGCGCTGACTGTCACAGTCTGGCGGATGAGTGCGAACGTGGGGAAATCTGCTCGGACAGCCCTTTATCAATCCTGCGCGAAGGTGGGAGAGGCCTCACCCAGGCGCCCAGCACGCTGCAGCTGAATCTTGAGCATTTCCAGGGGACAGGTGACCACCGCCTGGCACAGCCCAGCTCCACACCCGGCGAGCATCTCCAGCTTCAGATTCCGCTGCGCCCCGTGGGCCTGAGTCAGGCTCCTTCGGCCACAGGCCAGCCCTGCTGCCCCACCCTGGCCCGTCTACCCTCCCTAGGTATTTAGTCCCTATGGGCTGGCTGCCATTCACCCAACTGGGTAAGTAGTCAAGCTCAATCTCCTTAATGACAACAGACTAAATTTAAAACAGGTTGCCAGGGAGGCTGAGACCAGGAACATGAAATAACCCATTGCAGGACTGCTTCCTTCCTGATCCCCCAAGAACTATCACTGGGGCAACAGGAAGCACAGAGAGAATTACAAAGTGTCTGCAGTTGATCTGTTTCAATACATCAGCATAAAAACAGACACAGAAAGATGGAACAGAATCCAGAGCCCAGAAATAAACCCCTGCATATATGGTCAACTAATGTTTGACAGGGAAGCCAGGAATACTCTATGGAGAAGTGACAGCCTCTTCAAGGAATGGTGCTGGGAAAACTGGATATTCACATGTAAAAGAATGGAACTAGACCTCTGTCTTATACCACTCACAAAACTATCAAAATGGATTAAGGACTTACATGTAAGACCTGAGATCATAAAACTCCCAACAGCGGGAGAAGTTCCTTGACATTGGTCACCTAAAGCACAAGCAAAAAAAGCAAAAATAAACAAACTAAAAAGCTTCTGCACAGCAATGGAAACCGTCAACAAAATGAAAAGGCAGCCTACTGAATAGGGGGGAAATAATTGCAAACATATACCTGATAAGGGGCTAATATCCAAAACATACAAAGAACTCATACACTCAATAGCAAAAAAACACCCCAAATAATCCAATTTAAAAATGGGCAAACGGGGCTTCCCTGGTGGCGCAGTGGTTGAGAGTCCGCCTGCCGATGCAGGGGACACGGGTTCGTGCCCCGGCCCGGGAAGATCCCACATGCCGCGGAGCGGCTGGGCCTGTGAGCCATGGCCGCTGAGCCTGCGCGTCCAGGGCCTGTGCTCCGCAATGGGAGAGGCCACAACAGTGAGAGGCCCGAGTACCGCAAAAAAAAAAAAAAAAAAAAAAAAGGGCAAAGGACCTGAATGGACATTTTCTGAAGAAGATATTCAAATGGCCAACAGATACATGAAAAAATGCTCAGTGTAATTAATCATCAGGGAAATGCAAATCAAAACCTGTAAGCTATATCACCTCACACCTATTAGACGGGCCATCACCAAAGGCAACAAATAACAAAAACTGGTGAGAACATGGAGAAAAGGGAGCCCTCGTGCACTGTTGGTGGGAGTTTAAGTTGGGTATTTGCCCAAAGAAAACAAAAACAGTAATTCAAAAAGACTTATGCACCCCTGCGTTCATAGCAGCATTATTTACAGTAGCCAAGACGTGGCAGCAACCAAAGTGTCCATGGATGGACGAATGAATAAAGAAGACGTGGTGTATATCTATGTATTTATTACATACAATGGAATACTACACAGCCATTTAAAAAAAAGAAGGAATTCCTGTCATGTGCAACAACTTGGATGGACCTTGAGGGCATTACACTAAGTGAGACAAATCACACAGAAAGAGACAAATACTATATGATCTCACTCATGCGTGGAATCTATAAAAATGCAAACTCATAGAAGAAGAGATGGGATTTGCGGTTCCCAGAGGCAGAAGATGGGGACTGAGTGAACTGGGTGAAACGGTGCAGAGCTGCAGTTACAAGGTCAGTGTGTCCTGGGGACGTGATGCACAGAATGGTGACTGTAGTGAACGACAGCCCTGTGTATGTGAGGGTTTGCTAAGAGAGCAGATCCCAGGAGTTCTCATCACAAGAAACACATCTTTGTAAAAAACAAAAGGGGACTTCCTTGGTGGTCCAGTGGCTAAGACTCTGCGCTGCCAATGCAGGGGGCCCGGGTTTGATCCCTGCTCAGGGAACTAGAGCCCACATGCAAGCTACAACTAAGGAGCCGGCGTGCCGCAACTAAGACCTGGCGCAAATAAATAAATAAATATTTTAGAAAATAAAAGAACTCTTAAAAAAAACATTTTTGTTAACTCTGTGAGCGGATGGGTGTTAACTAACATTATTTTGCAGTATATGGATATCAGGTCGTCAGGCTGAACACCTTAAAGGTACCCAGCACTGAACATCAGTTGCCCTCAATAAAACTGAAAAAAGAATTTGTCTGTGAAGCCCGCGCACCGCGACAAAGAGTAGCCCGTGCACCACAACAAAGAGCAGCCCCTGCTCCCCGCAACTAGAGAAAGCCCACATGCAGCAACGAAGACCCAATGCAGCCAAAAATAAATAAATAAATGTATTAAAAAAAAATTAGTCTGCTGGTTGATGACGGAGCATACAGATTCTATACGGCCTGTCTTTCCAGATTACAAATCACTTTCCATCTGCCAAACCACACCAGCGCTCAGCCACGTATGCACATGTACACACTTGCTGACAGGTGAGCCAATGCGTGGTCGCCACCCGTTCCCGCCACCTTCCAGAAAAGAGCGCGATGCACCCATCCTCCAGGAGCTGCTGCAGGAAGTCATCGGCCGCCAGCTTGATGGCCTTCTCTGGGGTGACCGCGGTCAGGTTCACCGCAGCTCCTGGAAGGAAACCACGAGGGTGGGGCGTCTGCAGCCATAGGGACCCCCTCCCCCAGCCAGTGAGCTTCCGGGATGAGTGGGGCCCCTGGGAGTCGGGGGGCTCCTCTGCCTATTTCACAGAAACACCCTTTTCCGCCGCCCCGCTGGGACTGCGCGTGCCCAATGGCTCCTTCGTGCACTTCCCACAAGTCACCTGTGTCTTGTTCGTGCCACCCGCCCCCCGACAAGTGACCAGTTCCCCAAATTCAGCCTGATCACGACGAGGTCCTACGGGGCAGGGCTGGCAGCCGTGTGGGTCCCAGGGCTTCGCCTTTACGCTCGGGGCCACTGGCGCGTCAGCCCCTCTCAATCCAGCCTCGTGTCCATCTCACAAGGCTCGACAGCCACGGTGTGCGGCCCTGGCTGGGGACACTGCGGGGGCTGGGCCAGCGGGGGCTGGCGCCGGGGAGGAGCCCCTCCCTCTGCAGCCGTCCAGGCTCTGGGGCGGGGGGAGCAGAGAAGGTGAGGCTCACTGGCCTCCACCGCCACACACAGTGGTGCCAGGACGGGGCCCCCGCGCCTCACCACATGAAAATGTGTTCCCGCTCCCCTCGCAGAAGCAAGGTCAAGTCCCCCAAGCCTGTGCCAACCTGAGCCCTGAGGAGCCCGCCTCGGCTCGCGCCCAGGAAGCCCCCCCCCGAGCTGTTTTCCCAGGCAGCCCGCTGCCGTGGAGGCGGAGGCCAGCAAGGTCAGGATGAGCAGGCAGCCGTCCCACCCTGCCCAGGCCTGCTGGGCCCCGCACCCCGACACACCCCCGGCCCCCAACATACGTTCCTTTGTAGATTTCCTGTCCACGCTGGTTCTGTAGCCGAGCCTCGGCCAAGTCGATGGGGAACACACGGGTCACCCCTAGGAGCCCTGGCAGGCCTCCACTGTGAGCGTTGCTGTGACACTAGGCCCGGGGTCGGGGGTGGGCACAGTGGGGGAGGCTGGCCGCACAGCCAGGATGGAGTCAGGGGACGGAGGGCAGGACGGAGCGGGGAACGGGCAGGAGAGGCCGCTCCTCGGCCCCTGCCCCACAGGTATTCAGAGGCCCCTCGCCTCGGCCTCCCAGCCCAACCAACCCTGCAGGGCAGAAGCACCTCCCCCAGCCCCACAGGGAGACAGGAGGCCGAGTGGGGGCTTCTGGGAGGGAGGCCAGCTCCGCACCCACAGGGTTCAGCTCCTTCAGGGCTGCCTCCGGGCTCTCTGGCTGGTCCCCACCCTGGAACCATGTGTAAAAGCTTTCAAATGATTTTTCAAGCAGTTTTATTTCCAGCTTAAGGTCAGGACTGAGTGTGAATCCTGCCCGTGCTGTTTGCTTCAAGCAGTCACCTGCCTCTGATCCCTCACCCCCAGTCCCCCAGGTGAGGCTGGCCTCACTCCAGGGTTTGTGAGGATAAAGAGGTTCTGCGTTTGGTAAATGAGAGCCACAATCCACAATAAGAACACACGCTTCTGATAAGGAAGAGAACCAGGGTTAGAGCTTGAGATGATCTGATTGTGGCCAAAAGGAAAGAAAGTCACACTATATACATTGTGAGGTCCCTCGTCCTGGAGTTTGGGAGACTGAAAATGGAAAACAAGGCTCCTCGGAACCTAGCAGAGTCCCTCTGTCTCAGGCAGAGGCAGATCCTTGGAGGTAGATTACCTGAGAGGGGATAACAGAACGTTTTTCTCAGGAGTGGACCTTGATAAACAAGCCAGAAACTGTGGCAACAAACAGACTGTGACTTAAGTTTTGCAGCCTGAGAAGATGCAGGGCCAACAATTACCAGTTCCATGGCGTCCCGGGCACCGGGGGACAGATGCTTTCCCTTGGGACCGGGAAAGGAAGCCGTTCACCTCAAATCCTGGTCGCAGATCGTCGGGAAGTTCCCAGGGCCGCGGCTCCAGTGCAGGGGGAGGCCGGTCACCTGGGAACCCGCACCAGCTGCCCACGTGCTCAGTCCGCTCTCTTCCTGGACCTCTTGGGCCTTGGGATCAAAAGGTCAGAAGAAAGGGGGTGAGGATGCCGGCGCTGGGAGGGGGAGTCCCGGCGTCTGGAGGGCCCGTCCTCGCTCCCGGGCAGCCGACACGGCTCAAGTGTCTCCAGCGATTTTGTTTTGGGGAAGAAAAGAGATCAGCGTCTCTCGTGGTGTGTACTGACCCTTTCAAGAAAAATGGACTGAGCGCCAGGCACTGGGTGCCCCAGGTCCGGGCGGGAACGCTGGTTATCAGGATCCACACGTGAAGGAGGAGACGGGCGGTAACCGAAGCAAATCCTGGGGGACAGCCAGTGACCTGCCTCTGCCCGGAAAGACGCAGCAGGGAAGGCGGACAGAGACTCCGGGACGGGGAAAAGGCGACCTGAGGCCCCAGAGGGCGTGAGGGCGAGGGCTGCGGGTGTCCGGGAAGAGCATCCAGCGGGGCAGGTGCCGTCCCTGCGAGCAGGGACACCGAGTCACGGAGGTGGCGGGGCCGAGGCCTGACCTCCTGAGGCCTCTTGCCTTCGGCTTTTCTTCTGAAAGAAGAGTCCACTGGAGAGTGCCGAGTCTCAAGGTGACGGGACCACCGGCCGCTGCGTGGAGAGCAGATGGCGAAGGTCAGAGGTGAGAGCAGACAGAGAGGATCCAGGCCGCAGGGGAAGGTGGGCGGGGGTGCGCAGGTCAGAGCCAGGACAGGGAGGCTGCAGGCACCGGGTGTGAGGGCTGGCAACGTGGGAAACTGGGTCTGTGGGAGGAACAGGGCTGGAAGAGACTGGCGGGGTGGAGGAGACGGGGGGAATGCTCGGATCCCTGCCCTCAGGACCCCGTCAGTGAATGAGGTTATTAGCACTGGTTTGCAGGGCTCCTGCCCAAGGGCCTTCATCATCCCCGACACCAGCAAAGGGACTGAGCATCTGCCAACCGCAGGCCCGGGCCTGGAGGTGGGGAGAGGAGGTGGCCGGCGCCAGGACTGGAGCCTTAGGAGCCCAAAGGCCAGGAGATTAGTGTCCTGGCTGTTCTTCCAGACACTTGCTAAGCTGTGGAGAGGACGTGTTTAATTCCAACTGCAGGAAACAACGAGCCGCATGGAAAACGCTTACTCTGTCGGAATCCAGACACTCAAATAATTGAGAATCTTGCAGTCGTATCCCCTGCTGTTTGTGAAACTAAATTACTCATTTATAAATTGTGGTTCACTGGCCACTGGAACAGAGGTACGTAGAAGCAGCCAGAAAAACCAAGGGCACCCCGATCCCAGGGCCAGTGGAGCCGCAGGTGCTCCTCCACCAGACGACAGGCCCATGTCCCCAGCCATATGCCAGGCACTACGGCCTGGCATCTCCCTCAAGCCGTGAAGGCAACGTTTGTGGGTGGTGAATGGCTTGTCAACAGTCAGCAGAAAGAAAACCGGCAGCCAGGGCTGCCCTGGAGTCACGTCCCACAGATGCTCAGCCCAGGGCGACCACGGCCCGAGTGACTGCTGCTCTGCCAGAGCCCGCTGGGTGCCTGCCGTGTGCAGGGGGGACTCAGCTGAGAACAAAAGCAACGCCCCCCTCCACGCCCCAGGCAAGGGCGATTCGTCCAGAAAGCAGGCCTGAGGCACCGTGCTGCCCGACCCAGGGGCTCGGTGTGCACTGCAGGGCCCAGGCCGCCCGGGTGGGGGGGGGTGCGGGGGCTCCCTCATGAGAATCTTTCACCCCTTTGACTTGCGAGGCCCCCCAGCCTCCTGGGACCTGTGTCGCTGGATCCCAGTGCCCCAGGACACCCCTCCCTCCGCATACCGCCTGTTTGAGCTGCCCGGCTCCCCCCGTCAGCATCCTCCCCGCCTTCTGGTCATTCCCTGCCACTCAACACCCAACCCCCCAGCCGCCGGCGGCCTCTCCCTCCCTTCCCCAAAGCCAAGCAGTCTTTGCCTTCACGCTTCCTCCGAAAAATAGGGCCACGCACGTGACTCGAAGAGAAACTGGGTCAGTGATGAGAAACCTTTATGGCAACTTCAGTAATTTCATGTTTTAGAATCTATCAATAAGGATGTATGCTTTTGTTTTTTTAATTCTATTTTTCTAGCAATCTATTTTTGCTGTATTTCACAAAATTACTGGTCCACAGTAGGCTGGGGGGAAACAAGCCCCTCTTTACGGGCAGAAATGCTGCCCAGATGCCAGCTCCCGGCCTCCGCATGGCGCCCAACGTGCTGCGCGCAGGACCCTGCCCCTGCCCGGGGTCTGTCTCATTGCCCCCCCGCACCCTGCCGCCCTGGAGCCCCGCATTCACTGTCCCCGATGGGACGGAGGTCCCCTGGGCCTCTGCTCCCCGCATCGGCCCTTTCAGCCGCTCCACCCGTGGCCTCTGTGGGCCCACCTGACGCCCAGGTACAGGCCCAGCCCAGGGCTCCAGCCAGAGTCCGCGGCTGGCATCCCATCCAGATGCTTGGTCTTGGGGAGTGGCCCGAGCCCCATCCTGTGCCCCCTCCCCCAGCCCTTGGCTCCCCAAGCATGCAAGGCCCTGACCACCTACTCCAGGCCTCCAGGATTGGAGCCCAACGCCGCAGCCCCCAGGGCACTGCACTTCCGCGTGCATACAGCGCCAGTGCAGCAAAGGAGACGAGGCAGTGCCGCAGCCTCCTGTTTGCCAGAAGCGGCTCCTTTCCTCCTCACTCTAAGCTCGACATGGACAGTCACCCACCTTCAGCCAGAGCTTCTGCCTCTCTGCTCCCTCGATGGAGGCCAGATCCCCACCCGCTGCGGGACGACTGCTTTGCGAGACCCCCGCTTGCCTACAGCAGCCCCTTCACCCCAAGCCATCTCCTCTCCTGTTTCTCCAAAAGGTGGGCTTGAACGAAGCCCCAGAGGCTACTACTCGGGGATGGGCAGCCCCATCTCCCCAGGGGCCTGGAGGTCAGGGAGGAGGACAAGCAGCACCGGCCTGCAGGCCTGTTTCGGTGTTGTGCTGGCCTCTCCGCACAGATACCTTCTGTCCATTTAGGGGGAGAGGGCGCTGCAGGCTGGTTTGCAAGGTCCCTGCACTTTCAAGAACATCACAGCTGAACTGGGAACTCAGCGCTGCCCTAAGGATTCTTCCAGCTCAGGGGCTGGGGAACTTTAAGGAGGAATGTGATGGTCTTAAAGACCAGCTTCCCGAGCGGTTAGGCTGCGGGTCCGGACGCAGGGGACCTTGTTGCCCAAGTCAGCACCCCCCGCTTTAGCCAAGTGATCTCACTCAGTGCGTTTCGTCACGTCACAGCCTTGCTGAGGACCACGCAGGGCAGCGGGGCAGAGTGGGCTTTGCAGTCAGGCTGCTTTTGAGCTGTATGATCTCCTCCTGTTTACCACTCACTAGCTGTGTGACCTTAAGCAAGTTACTTAACTTATCTGTGCCTGTTTCCTCAACTATGAGACATACTCCGACGCAGAGAACCTGGCACAGCACCTGGCACATACGAGGCGTCCACTTAATGATACTGTCCCTCCCCTTCCTGGTGGCAGTGGATGCTGACACAGGGTGTGAAGTTGGGCCCAGAGGGCACAGGCCAAGGACATTACGATAACCCAGGAAGATGCAGAAGTGGAACCTGCAGTGGGAGGGAAGGGATGTGATGCTTTCCGTGAAGCAGCAGCATGGCCAGATGCCACGTGTGAACCCCCAACCAGCAGGAGGGGCATCAGGAGGGCTGCGGCGGTGAGGACACGGGGCAGAGAGAAAAGCCTGGCTGTTGGGATGAGTCTACAGCATCGCCACAGAAGAGACACCATCGCACACCAGCTAGGGTGCTACAGACAGAGCCGGAGCTGCTGGCTGGGCCTGGCGCCCTGAGGGTGGGAACGTCAAGTGGTGCCGCATCCGTGGGAAACAGGATGGCAGCCCCGTAAGACGTTAAAACCTGAGTTACCTTATGACCCAGCAATTTCACCCCTGGGTGTGCACCCAGATTTGAAAGCAGAGTCTCGGACATGTAACTGTGCACCCATGTTCACGGCAGCATTATTCACAGTAGCCAGAAAGGGGAACAACCCAAACACCCATCGACGGGTGGTGCATAAACACAATGTCGTCCATTCACACAGTGGAGTGTCACTTGGACTGAGAAAGACGGGGTTTCTGACACCCGCTATGACACGGATGCCCCGTGAGGGCACCGCGCGCAGTGAAATAAGCCAGACACAGAAGCACAGATGCTGCACGATCGCACTTATCCAAGGAAACTGGACCAGTCAAGATCACAGACACAGAGCAGTAAAAGTGGTTACCAAGGGCGGGGGGGTTAGTGTTCAATGGGGACAGAGTTTCAGTTTGGGATAAAAAACATCCGGGTGGCCTAGTGGTTGCATGATAATGTGAGCATGCTCAGTGCAACTGCAGCATGCACTTACCAAGGGTTAAAACAGTAAGATTTATGCGTATTTTACAATAAGAAGCAAAACAAAGAGGTGAGTAATGAAGGCCGTAAATTACATTTAAACATGAATGGGGGGCACTGGGGAGCGGAGGAAGGTGTCCCCATTAATGTGAATTACAGTAAAATTGTGAAGAAAGAGTTTTATAAACAAACAATAGACAAGGTGTAGGAAATAAAGTCTGGAAATAAAATTTCAAATTGTTTACTAATTGAAAAATTTAAAACACTGGCAAACGAAAAATTACAGAACAGCAGCAGGATACACGGGTGTCAAAGTCCAACAGGAATTTGGAAAGGGTGTCAGCGTCTCAGAATTGATGGAAGCGCCAGTCGGCTGCAGTGACGACTGAGGTTACAAGTAAAAGTCTGGTCGTCTCGAGGAGGCGTCCAGAGGAGAGGGGGTGGGAGTGGGGTGAGACGGGGCTGTGGGACAGGCCTGGGCCGCTCCGGGAGGGGCTGATGCACTGCCAGGGGCCACGGAGGAGCGGAGGGCTGTGAAGTGGGTGCGGCCAAGGCAGCAGCTCAGTCCCCGCCTCCAGGAAGGGAAGGGGGAGCCAGATGCCGGGAGGAAAATGACAGGAGAAGAGCTGGGATGAGTTGGGATGAAGGTAAAGAGAGGAGACTGGGGCAACGTTTATGGGGAGGGCACCCAGGGGAGGAGATGGGTGTGTGTGGTCAGAGGACTTGCGGGGGGTGGGGTGGGGGATGGAGCGAGGACAGTCCGGCCCCATGGACCTCGGGACACCCCAACCCAGGGTCCAGGGGCTGACCTTAAGGAGCCCTCACAGGATTCCTGTGCACACGGAAACTGCAAGCTTTGGAGAGTGGTTTGCAATGCTGACGGTACAAAGGTCACCAGGAGAGCTCTGAAAAACCCCGATGCCAAGGCTGCGCCCCAGACCAGGGAAAACCTCTGTGGGGAGGGCCCAGGCATCTGATTTTTTTAAAGTCCAGGTTTTTTTTAAACCCCTAATGGGTGGCCTAGAATGGCAACCATTGGTCTAGGGCATTGCAAAGCCCAACATAAGATCACTAAAATTTGCTGGATCAATCACAACAGCAGCGGCGGGAGACGCCATGGGGAGTAAACGGATGGACGGCAGAAATGACTGGACAGCAGGTCTGCTGGGTTTAGACCCCAAAGCATCCACCAGTCCAAGGGTGGGACTCGAAGCAGAGACAGGCGAACAAGGGCAGGTGTCAGGAGGGCGGGGCAGGGACGCGGGGGCGGGGCAGGGACGCAGGGGCGGGGCAGGTGTCAGGAGGGCGGGGCAGGGACGCAGGGGCGGGGCAGGTGTCAGGAGGGCGGGGCAGGGCTCATCAGCCCTGAAGCCTTGCACACTCCACACTCCGCCTCAGGCCCACAGGCGCTGAGGCCCAGCTCTCTGTGACTCCTCAGGTCTGGGACAGGAAGCCGGAATCCGCACTTCTAACAAAGCCCCGGGCAGTGCTGCAGCCCAGAGCCACATGGAGCCCCCTCCCTGGGCCACAGGACACACAGGACTCCTCCCGAGGCCAGCTCCACCCCCGCGCCTTGGGGATCTGTTTTCTGCACTGTGTCACCTTCACGGCAGTTCAGGCTGGCCCGGAGCAGAGCCCGGGTGAAAGGGGCGAGAGGGACTCAAGCCCGAACAGGGCTCAGGGGAGACGGAACGGAACCGGCCCGAGAGGGCCTGACACCCTGCGCCGGCATCTCTCCCTACCCACCAAGGCAGCTCAGCACCGCGTTCTGCTCATATGTTGCTCTCGTCCAGCCTTTCTGCCCTGTTTTTCTCCCTTTACTGTGAAGTCTGCAGACAAAGCCGTATTTTTCCTTCTGTCTTGTTAGTTAGTACACGAGCGCCAGGCACACAGAAGGGATTTAATAAATACTTACTGAGAAGGTGACTGCGAGTTAGTCTGTTTTCATCTTAGTTCCTGGGGCTGGGCCACGTCCTTGCCTTCCTCCTGCCGACTCAGTTCCTCCTCAAAGCAAAAGCTGTGGACACGCTCCAAGGAACCAACTGCAAGGCTCTAAAAAATAACAGCCAGCCTTAACTGGCCAGAACGGCTCCGCCGTCCGGCCACTTGCTGTCCGGAACGAGGTTCAGACCCAAGCAGCCAGGAGCGGGCAGTGCTTTTCCAAGTTGGAAGACTTCTCAAAGGCACCTGAACTGGTACCCACATCAGGGATGCAGAGAGGGTGGTGCTTCAGAAAACAACAGCCAAATCTGGAGACTTTCCAGCTGCCTCCTTGGCTAGTATTTCACCGTCCATCTTTCACCCAAGATCTTTGCTAGAATTACCTAAGGAAACTAAAGGAGTGAACCCTGGTAGCAGAAGGGGAACAAAAACAGGTGCACAGATGTTCCCCTTTTAAAAACCCACAGGAAAACCATGAGGCCAGGAGACAGATCTCCAGGATGCAGGTGGGGGAGGGGACAGGGTGGGCTGCGGCAGCCTGGACACTCAGCCCAGAGGCATTTCTCCCAAAGTCCTTTCCACAAAGTTTCAGGGTGAAGGTCGCCTCCAAGGGCCTGACCCTGGGTTAATCTCACCCTGGAGGTGCCACTTGTTTATAAAATTAAGACATCTTTCCTCCCAATGACAGGAATAGGTTTAGAGACAAAAGCCATTACTGTCTAACAAGACCTCTGGATGTTTCCAAATGTCAAAATGGAAAGTTCTGTCAGAATTTTGAGACTAACCGGCACTGATCACTCATGGCTGGCTTCCTTCCTTTTCCCTAAATCTTCCCCACCAGCTTTCTTTTCACGCTCCAATCTAAAGTAAGCATGGGTATCAGATATGGTACCCCTGGGGCTTAACAAGTATAAATGTCAAACAATGATTCTGTAAACAGGGATAGATTAACACCATCTGATGGACCAGGTTTTGAAACAGTTGACCAGTGGAAGACACTTTGTTTTGGTCCCAAGGAGATAAATCTGGGAAACACCCTAAGGGCATTCAGCTAAGAGCTAAGTTCCTACTAAAAAGTCAATCTCTGGCTAAAACTGTCAGAACATTCTGGCCTTCCTTTGGCGAGGAATTCATGTCATAGTAGGAGGGGTTCCAGTTGGGAATCCAAAAGTTAGAAATCAAACTTTACACGTATTCATACGAGCACACACAGGTCCACACATCAAGATGCAAAGGGGGCCAGGCCAGGGTCCTGGCCACCTGCCCCCGGCCCCGCCCAGGCTGAGGGGACTGAGTGTCAAGCGAGACAAACACTCCGACTGGCAACACATCAAATTCAGGGTTTACTAACAACTTCCACTTTAAAGTTCATTTTTCTGTGTTTCAAAAAACATATGGAAATGCAACTACTCAACTAGAAAATGTGATTGACATAGTATTTTATAGGAAAAATGTTTTGTATGGGGGACTGACTGCACTGTGAACACAGTTCTTAAAAAGGACAAGGACTGAAGTCTCAAAAATACATACCAATATATCAATGGGGATAATCTGACAACAAACAGGGACTTCCCTGGTGGTGCAGTGGTTAAGAATCCGCCTGCCAATGCAGGGGACACGGGTTCAAGCCCTGGTCCGGGAAGATCCCACATGCCGCGGAGCAGCTAAGCCCATGAGCCACAACTACTGAAGCCCGTGAGCCTGGAGCCTGTGCTCCACCAAGAGAAGCCACCACGATGAGAAGCCCACGCACTGCAACGAAGAGCAGCCCCTGCTCGCCGCAACTAGAGAAAGCCCGCGTGCAGCACCAAAGACCCAATGCAGCCATAAATAAATAAATAAATAAAATACCTTAAAAAAAAAAACAGCTGGAGGTTACGAAGGTCATGGCCCAGAAAGTGATAAACCTGAGGGGGAACAGATCTGGAAACTGGGACTATCTGTGGTAGCATTTCTACTGAAAGGTATTACTTACAAGGATAAAACAGGCCAGGAATTTTTGTGACCTAAGACTCCAGCTAACTAATAATGGGCGGCTCCTCTTCATCTCTCCTCCCCCTCCCCCAAACAACCCCCAGGAACTGGGAAGGAAAACTAGATTGGGAGGGAGGAGAGCACGGCCTAGTCCCCAAGCCCGGGTCCCCAGGCCCAGGCCCCGGCCCCCGGTGCACACTTCACTTACGGGCGGGCCTGGTTTGGGTGAGGCGCTGTCTGTGCAAGCGCCTGGGCTGGTGAGGGTGGCCCCGGGCTGGGCGCAGAAGGCGGGGCCCACAGGCCTGGCGGGGAAGAGTGTGTGATCCCAGACGCGGCCTGGACCCACCAGCCAGCTTCGTTACTGCTCAGCTTCTCTGCAGAGCCCCCGTCACCGGTGCGGGGCCCACCCCGTCCCCACCCCATGCGTGGCCCGCGGGGACCATGTGGGCTGAGATGGGGCTGCCTTTTTAGGTGACGGCCCTGGGGCCTAATTCAAACCTCTGTCCTGATGGGAGCTTGCCCCGATGATGAAAGTGACACAGGACACACACAACTCACACGTATCACCTTGCTATTTTAAGAATGTACTTTATACAAAATAACCAGTTCATATGGAAATAACTCTACAGACCTCCAAGGATCAAAAAGCTTTTTAAAACGTTTTTAAAAAATTATCCAACACACAGTATAGAACTAACTACTGAGGTAAGTGTGGCTCTCAGTGAAACAGGGAATCAGCAGACCAGACAAAATATACACACTATAAAAATAAATAGCATTCCCCTTTCCAGTACTGGCCAGGAAAGCTCACAGGCTTCTGCAGCAGAGGAGCCGGGCATGAGCCCCAGCTGGGGAGGGGGGCAGCGTTCAGTAACTCACTCCCAAGCCCACCTACCCTTTTCAAAACCACAGGACAGTCAGCTGGTTTGAGGCATTTCTCCATCAGGCCCCAGGGCAGAAGGAGGGAGAGACCAGTGGGCAGGCAGCCCGCTGACGGACCGCTCGGCGAGGGCCTGCGAAGCAGTGGGCACGAGGAGCAGCCAGCCTCACACGAGAGGACGCAGGGCAGGGAAGGCCCGTGTCCTGGGAGAGTCCAGTCACGGGCTCAGCCCCGGGCTGGGGACCCTGCACCCCGGCAGCCGTGGCCCGACAGCCCCAACTCCCACACGACCCGATGTCTGAGGTGGGCATCCCAGTCCTTCAGCTGGACTCTGAGCGCCCTGGAGGCCGCCGTTCTGTGACGGTCCCTGCCTCGGGGCGATTGGGTTAGGGTTTCACGGGAAATTTCAAACCAGGACTTGAGAGCAGTGTGTAGCTGTAGATTGGAACTTCCTTTAAAAAGTGAGAAAAAAGCTCAGCCCAGGTGACGCTGGCTGTCCTGGACAGCACGCAGCCCACTCCCGGACCGGGCAGGAACTAAGACAAGTGATGACCCAGCAGATAACCCGCGCGACAGAGACCTGGACGCCCAGTCACAAGAACACTGCCAGGCTCTGTGGGCCAGGCTGGCTGAGGGCCGAAGGCTTTCAAGCAACATGAAAATTTTCCTGTTCAGAGGCACCCGGGGCCCCAGGTAGGGCGTCCTGCTGACAACAGGCTAGTGTGTCCCCCACCCCTACCCCCTGCAAGGGCTCAGCAGCTTTAGTTTCACTTTTAAAAGGTGGGATGAGAAAAGTGTTATGAACAGGATCCTGTGTGCCTGTCCTTACTTAGTCTTCCTATGTTTTTACTGTAATAAACTTTAGCCAAGAACTAATTTTAAATGGACAGACTCTGAGGGGGAAAAAACCCCAGGCCAGACACCTTCCAAAAGGCTCTACTTTTCTCTCTGGATCTTTTATTTCCCTGGGTCCTGGGGAGACAGTTTCTAACCAAGGTCAGCGGTGGACGTGAAGTCCTCCCGGCCCCTGACAGGCCGCAGTGGTCCCGGGGAAGGCCCCTCTGGGACCTCCTCCCAGGCCGCGTTCCAGCTGGGCGGAGCGCAGGGGCCCGGCCGGGGACGGCCCTACCGGCCAAGGGATGCAGCAGGCTCACCACAGTAAGCACGTGGGGCTCCACTCCCTCCGCACCCCCTCAGTGTCCACTCACCCAGAAGGGAGGCTCCTGTCCTGTCCACAGCTCCTGGGGCAGCGGGTGACGGGGGAGGGGCTGCGGGGGGGGAGCAGGGCGACCCGAGGCCCCGAGGCCCCCAGGCGGAAGGAGAGGGCAGAATCGCTATGGTCCCTCCTGGCCCTGCCCCGGGCTGGTTCGGCTCAAGGCAGGGGTGTCCACAGCCTCGCACCCAAAGCAGCTTCAAGGCCGGCAGGGAGAAGGCTCTGGGCCCAGACCAGCTGCACAAAGCTGTGGTCTCCCCTCCCGGCTGGCGCACAGACACGCAGGGAAGCAGAGTGTCCTGGGCACGGTCCTTCACAGCTCGGGGGCCAACCTGGACCTGCCCGCAACCCTACCCCGTCCTTCCCGAGGGGCGACACTGACCTCCCCACCCTGAACCACATCACACCAGTGACAGGGTTCTAACAAGAACCAGGATCCAATAAGAACACAGCCCCCAAACTCACTCCATCTAAAAGCACGCCAAATTTTAGTCTGGTAAGGAAAAATGCATGTTTCTGTGCAGCATGTCTGGGAGGCGTCCGCGTTCCCAGGGCTCAACCTGCCCAAGCCTCATGAGCCCCGCAGGTCAGCATCCACGTGTTTGGAGCTGGTGCCTGGGTTCCACGTGGACAACAGGGATGTTTCCAACTTGTTTCTTTTCCTACTGAAAGCGCAGGTTTATTCCAGCTTCATCAAGGACGCTAGGACTGGAGGCAAGGTTCTCTTGGCCTCTCACACAGTTGAATTTATAAGAAACAAGTGCAAATCAACCAACCAATGTTTTATGGAAGCCTTTCTACTATCCCAAAGGCATGCTTGAAAAATATACTATTCTCTACAGAAACCTGTAACTTGAGGGCATCTTCCTTAGTTGTTGTTTTTTTCTTTTTTCCTTTGTGGGATATTCAAAAGTTTAAAACGTATGAGTCCTAACTTTGGTGGCATCTCAGCTAAAATCAAAGAATGCTAATAAACAGGGAGAATCCAGTGTCGTTGGCTTCTAAAACTGTAATAAAGTAACTTAATACTGTAAAACTGTTTCCTATCACAGACAGACAAGTGATTTCAAGAACTTGTTCTTGATAGCTATTTTAAATCACCATGACTTATTTTACTATGATTCACATAAAATGAATAAAAACTATATATACTGAAATATTCCTAAATTCAAGCTGTAAATCTATAGAATACATTTTCCTATTAAAAACTGTGCAGCTTCTTTATTGATACTAAACATATACAAACCTGAGTAGTCACTGCCACAAACTGTGATTCGTGCCAGGAAGCTTGTGGCGTCTTCTAGACCACAGTCCCGGCAGGGCTGTGACGGGGACGGGTCACCTCACCTTCTAACGAGCAAATGCCCCTGATATTGGTTTACAACTACCTGGTGGGGCAGCTGGCCAACCAGGAGGGGCGCTGCTGTGCTGGACCAGGACCTGGGCGCCAGGCCAGGGGGCTGCCCCTCAGGCTGACAGGAAGAGCCCGTTAGAGGAAACACGGCGGCCTTGCCTGCCCTCTCCTCCAGCTCCCAAATGTGAGTGGGCCAGGGCTGTAAACAGAGGAGGGTAAGCAGGGCTGCGGGCCCACCGGCCAGACTCCACCCCCACCACCCGCCCTGCAGGCTTTACGAACAATACATTCACCACCAACGACAGAAATCATCTTAAAGGCAACATGAAAACTCTGTAAACTGGACCCAGCTCCAAACACATCCAACACAAGTAGTCCCTTCCCCAAACTTATACCTGAGTGCAGCTGCCATGACAGCCCACCAGCACCGCCCCCCCAGGTCAGGATGATCTTCCCTGAACCAGAGTCTCAGGGTCTGGAAAAGCCACCAGAGTCCAGCCCATCTGGTCTCCACTCTCGCCCAGGACCTCGCGAGCAGGTGCGTCGGTAAGAAGGGGCGTCCGGGCTCTGGGACGCAGGAAGTGATGCCAATGATGGGAGGGGGGGCGGGGCCGCGCCCCCCTCCTCCCCGTTCTCCACCCTCGTCATATGCAGCTTTCTGTTTCCCTGGGGCTTGTCTCCTCCTTGGACTAGCTCTGAGGGAAGCAAAATAAAGACAATTTAAACAAAATTAACATGTGTTAACCGTTAACACAATTACGCCGAGGAACTGCACGCACAAGCATTCCTCTCCATCTGGGGAAACAGCCTGATTTGGCTCCGTCAGCCAGTTCTGCCAGAGTGCGGGCTCCGAATCCTGGAATGCCCGACTCACAGCTCAGCCCTGTAGCGGCCGAGGACTCCTGCCTCCAGGGAAGCTGGGTCGGGCCAGGGGAGAGAGAGCCCGCACGGGCAGCTCCGGGCACGGCGCCCAGCACCGTGGACCAGCCTCTCCCAGATGAAGTAGGTGAGGAGGGTAAAACAGACAAGGGATCGTATCCAAGAAATGCTGGCAGCCAGTCTGGGAAAAGGAAGTTTAAATAATCCCCAAACAGCTGGTGCCGTAAGAATAGGAAAAAGGGACTCGCCAGTACGGGAGGGAAGCTGCTTCCGAGGCCCCGTCAGCTGGAGTGCTTGGGCCGGGCCCTCCCCGGCCACCCACAGGACACAAAGCCCTTTCCGGGGGACAGTCCCTGCATCGACGGCAACAAACTCAAGTCCTTACTTCCTGCCGCCTGGAAGAATAAGAAGAGCTCTGACATTTCATCACTCTGACCTGATCGAGAGGAAGCGTTGGGGGCTCATGTAGTGGCAGCCCCTCCTGCGGCGCGGCTGGCGCCGGCGTCTTTGGGAACGAGGGCCGGGACTGGGCCGGGTGCATCTGCAGCCTAGAGACGTAAGTAAGGGACGGTTAAGAATGAGCAAAGACAGACTCGGTGCAAAGGAAAAAACCTTTAATTGTGAAAAGTCTCACACAGACCCTGCCTTGACTACCCAGGGGATCAACACTGGACACTGACACAGGTGCTGCCAGGTGTGGCGGGTGAGACACGCCCGACACCACCTGTGCAGGACTCCTGACAGAGGTGTTCAATGTGACTCTGAACATGAGGAAACAATGAGAAGAATCCAGGGTCTGGGGCACTCTGACAGCAGAACTGGCCTCCGGTCTTTGAAAAACAAAGAAAGCAAAGCCAGTGTTGTAAATTAAGAGACTACGCAGGCACAGCAACCAAACGTAGATCCATGAACCTCGAATGGATCCTGAATGGGGAAAAAAATCAAAAAGAAACAGGGCTACAAGGACACTCTGCGGACAACTGAAGAAATCAAACAAGGCCTCCATCAGACCAGCTGAGGTAACGGCCTGGGGCTGTGCTCCGGGAGGACAAAGACAAGACATGAAACACAACAGGTGTTCAGAGAGGTATAAACAAATGCGGGCAGGTCGGCTGAGGCTGGCCTAGGAGGGTACTTTAGGTAGAGGATGCTGGTTTTATGGTGAGGCTTTTTCAAGACTTGATTTCAAAACTTCCTGGATGACAGATTACCTGGGTGGGTCTATTAGAATTCTCATGGGGACAGTCATGTGACTTGCCCTAGTTCTGGATAAACCTAGTTTTTTCATTCAGTGTTAGAGGAAGAAAGGAGAGCCAAGGAGTAAGCCCGGGACACCACCTGTGACCGCCCACCCCAGGTCTGAGACCCCTTCACCCGGGTGAGAGCCTCTGCCTACAGCTCCCAAACGCTGGCCATCAGGTGTCCAAAATCTAACTGCACCGTCACTTAAATGCCAATTCACGTTCACGAGGGAAAAAGCCACCACAGACAAGACTGGACTGCAAAGCTAGCGCCTTCCCAGTAAGTCCCCCGCACCCATGACCCACACGCCCTTCCCGCGTCCAGACCCCGCACACCACCTTCGTTCCCAAGGCCGTCTTTCTTTGTAAAACTACCATCTACTCTTTTTCTCCCCAGAAAACAGCACTCTGTGCAGCCTTACCCGGGCGGCCTGTACACCTCCTGGAGAGGCACCCTCACCCCACTTCCAGGGCCCATCTGCTCCATCATCACAGCCTGCAAGTGGCCCAGGCCCTCTTCTGGGTAGCGGTAGAGGGGGCACTCGGGGGACAGGCCATTGGGCTGGGCCACCACTGGGCGATGAGGCGGGTGAGCAGCCGTGGGGGAGGAGTAAGCCCTGGGCTGGAAATGCCCGGCCGGCCTCTGCGATGGGTACGGAGGCCCCGCGTGCAGCATCACTCCGTGCGGGGGGTAAGCAGACGAACCGAAGCCCACCCCCGAGCTCAGCGGCGCAGGAGGCGTTCCGTACAGATACTCGCTGGCTGACAGTGAACTCTGCCGCTTGGTAGCTGCATTGTGGTTGTCCAGATCTAAAAATTCTTTGGGACTCTCTGGCCTCTCCATAGACTCATCCTGCTTCTCCTCTGGGCCGGGATTCTGCCCGTCAGCTGTCTTGGCGACCACGGCGTCCACCCGCGCGGGGGAAGTTAAGGCAGCGCTCAGTGCCTCGCAGCCCTGCAGCCCGGCCCCAGGGCTCTTGTCGAGGAAGAGGGGCCTGGCAGGGGCAGGCTGAGCCGGCGGCGGCCCGCTCGGGCTTCCCGGGGCAGGGAGGTGTCTCTGCCAGTCTGAAAAGCCCTGTGGACACGAGTAATAAGGAGTCCGCGGGTAGTGATGGTACGAAGGCTGGGGTGGCGGCTGGTAGGGGTACCTCATTCCCTGATGGGGGCGGTACCGGGGGAAGACTCCAGAATGAGGGTCGTGGGACCGAAACGCCCGAGGGGGAAAAGGCTGAGGGTGCGGGGCTGAGGGCTTGCCCCCCATCACGGGGCCCACAGCCTGCAGGCCTGGGCCGACGTGGTACCGTGCTGTGGAGCCAGGGTACTCCAGGCCAGGCGCGTACAGAGGGGGGCAGGCGGGCTCGGCAGGCGGCATGGCCTCCGGTGGCGCCCTGCCCTTGCCCTCAGACCCACACGGAGAGGCTTCCACCCTCAGTCCATTTTCAGGCAGCGCCCCCGGGTCAGCTAGGGCGCACCCCTGGGCGGCTGGGCCTGCGAAGCCGCTCCCCGAGAGCCAGGTGCCCCTGCCCGTGCTCAGTGGGCAGCTGTCTCCAGGCTCTGAGGACTCGCGCCTAAGCTCTGGGCCATCCGAATCCCTTCCCTGGGGCGAGCTCCGCCTGGCACAGTCGGCCTGCAGCGGGGGCACGGGGTGAGGTAGCTGCTTGAGGAACGCCCCCTCCAAAGCACCAACACTGGCTGGTTTCTCCTCGAGCCCAGGCAAGGGATCTGCTGCAAGAAAAATGGAGACAAAGTTGCACCTTGGGAGCTGAAACCCCAGCATACGACGGGCAGTCAGACAATGTGGACATGGGGCCCCCGTGGCGACACCCTGATTCCCCCAACCCAGACCAGGGCTAAGGCTCTGCAGCCCCTGCAAGGTCTGCCAGAGGCCTCGCAATCCCTTCCAGACTAGCAAGGGGGTGCGATCCGTGTGCCCGACTCCGAGGACATGTGTGTGAAACAGGATGGAGGGTGCACTGGCGCTGGAACTGCAGGCCTGGTTGGGAGGCTGTACCCTGACAGTGAGAAAGAGGGACCCGGCACGAGGACACCAGGAATGCTGGAACCCAACCTCTGGCATCAGGACACCCGCTGCAAGGGAGTAGGGGCTAGGTTCTGTTCCCCACCACACACTCAGTCATTCACACAAAACGGGGCTCAATCAGTATTTGCTGAATGAAAGTACACATCTTGTCTGGACATCTTGAAAACAAGATGCCGAGGGTGTTAACACTCAGAAGGCATCTTCGGCACATTACAGAAATTGAATAACAATCAGACTAAATTACTAGACTCAAAGGCTTAATTACAAACGCAGAATTCTTTCCCTTGTTGTTGTGTTTAGCCATAAACACGTCTTATTATTATGATCTCTGAGGTAGGGCAGAGTTGCCCAGAGGTGGTCACAGTACGATTCTGGTGAGAGCTTAAGGACAAGATCAAGAATTCATGACTTTTAAGATCAACTAGGATCGCAGGCTCCTGATGAACTAACGCTGGCTTTAAAGATCAAAGGTACAAGCTATACAATGATAATGAAAATGTGCACTTTTCATCATTCAGTCAACATAAAACATGGCAACATCGCACACAAAAACAAACAATAAACAAGTGGGACCTAATGAAACTTACAAACTTTTGTACAGCAAAGGAAACCATAAACAAAACGAAAAGACAACCTATGGATTGGGAGAAAATACTTGCAAATTATGCGACCAACAAGGGCTCAATTTCCAAATATACAAACAGCTCATACAACTCAACATAAAAACAAACCAATCAAAAAATGGGTACAAGACATAAATAGACATTTCTCCAATGAAGACATACAGATGGTCAACAGGCACATGAAAAGATGCTCATCATCACTAATCATTAGAGAAATGCAAATCCAAACTACAACGAGGTATCACCTCACACTAGTCTGAATGGCCATCATTAAAGAGGTCTACCAATAATAAATGTTGGACAGGATGTGGGGAAAAGAGAACCCTCCTACACTGTTGGTGGGAATGTAAATTGATGCAGCCACTATAGAGAACGGAATGAAGGTTCCTTAAAAAACTAAAAATAAAGTTAACGTATGATCCTGCAATCCCACTCCTGGGCATATATCTGGAGGAAACCATAGTTCGAAAAGACACATGCACCCCAATGTTCACTGCAGCACTATTTACAATAGCCAGGTCATGGAAGCAACCTAAATGTCCATCAACAGATGAACGGCTAAAGAAGATGTGGTACATATACACAATGGAATACTACTCAGCCATAAAAAGAATGAAATAATGGCATTTGCAGCAACATGGATGGACATAGAGATTGTCACACTAAGTCAGAGAAAGACAAATACCACATGATATCACTTATATGTGGAACCTAAAATACGACACAAATAACCTTATCTACGAAACAGTCACAGGCTTAGAGAACAGATGTGGCTGCCAAGCGGGAGGGGAAGTGGGGGATGGATGGGTTGGGAGTTTGGGATTAGCAGATGCAAATTATTACATACAGGACAGATGAACAACAAGGTCCTACTGTAGAGCACAGAGAACTATATTCTATATCCTGTGATAAACCATCATGGGAAAGAATGTATTTACATGTGTAACTGAATCACTGCTGCTGAACAGCAGAAATGAATACAACACTGTAAATCAACTACACTTCATTAAGGTAATAAAATGCAAACAAAACAAACAAAATCCATGGCAACACAGACAGACTGCTCCAAGGTTTGGTCCTGGGACTTTTCCTCCAAAGCTCTGAATTCCAGACACGTCTGAAATCATTACTGGAAAATTTTGCTGAAGCTGGTATTCACGGGACGGGGCTTTCCTCCAAAGAAACACTAAATGGAAGTTTGAGTTCTAGGTCCACCCCCAACTTTACATGGAACTGTCATCATATCTTGCAGAAGTCCAGGTGTCCCCCACTCTCTCACATGCAACACAGGCTAGACGTCTATCCCGGAAACAAGCATTAATCACACAAAGGAGTCCTGTCGCCTTTCTCCTGCAGTTTTAGGTTTACTCTCTTAAATGGCATTTTTGAGAAACCCCTTCAAGATTTGCTGGTCTCACTAACTACTCTTCATTCTCAGCAGGCACAGATATGCACCCGAGGAGAGAAGAATGAAGAGAACTGGACCTTAAGTAAAAGGCTGGAATGTATTTCCCATGGGTAACTTTCAGGACAGCAATTTTTAAGTGGGGCTGGATAATGCAGGGGTTGAGGACACAAACGCTGGACCCGGTGCGTCTGGTTCAAATCCCAGGACCCACCCAACCACCCTGTCCCCAGAACTAGATGAAGGCAAATAACCATCTTCGTGCCTTGGAATTTCTATCTATAAAAACGAGGATGATAACAGCTCCCTGAAAGGCTTGCTCTGAGAATTCCGAGGGTCAGTATGGGTAAAAGTCTCAAAAAGAGTGCCTGGTACAGTAAGCACTGCACCTGTGCAGTGATGATCATCACAGAAATCCTTCTGGACCATGACTGGCTCAACCCAGCGTAATTAAAGAACAAGAGGCTGGAGGCGAGTCTACATTTTGTACAACAGTCTGTGTTAAAAGGTGAGTCATCTTGAGTTGAGTGTGCTGTGAGGAGCTTCAGCGCACGTCCTGAACTGAAGTGTCGGCTCAGCCATTTCACGAGGAACTCTGGTCTGAAGGGCCGGTGGCAAGGACGCTGCATGGGGCCCACTATGCGCAAGTGAAACAGACTAATAAGCACAAAGGGAAAAAAGGTGGATGGGCTAGGTGTGAAGTGAGATTGCCAGATTTATCTCCTGTCCAGGTGAAATGTGGATCCCCTCTAGCAACAGGAGGTGTAAAGAGAGAGGACCTTCAAGACGGCAGAGGAGTAAGACATGGAGATCACCTTCCTCTCCACAAATATATCAAAAAATACATCTAAGTGTGGAACAACTTGTGCAGAATAACTACTGAATGCTGGCAGAAGACGTTAGACTTCCCAAAAGCCGTGTGGCTGACAGGGTCTTGGTGCTCTGGCCAGCTGTCAGGCCTGAGCCTCTGAGGTGGGAGAGCCAGATTCAGGACACTGGACCACCAGACCTCCCGGCCCCAAGTAGTATCCACTGGCAAGAGCTCTCCCAGAGAGCTCCATCTCAACGCTAAGACCCAGCTCCACTCAACAACCAAAAAGCTCCAGTGCTGGACACCCCCTACCAAACAACTAGCAAGACAGGAACACAACCCCACCCATTAGCAGAGACGCTGCCTAAAATCATAATAAGGTCACAGACACCCCAAAACACACCACCGGACGCAGTCCTGCCCACCAGAAAACAAGATCCACCCTCAACCACCAGAACACAGGCACCAGTCCCCTCAACCAGGAAGCCTACACAACCCACCGAACCAACCTCACCCACTGGGAGAAGATACCAAAAACAATGGGAACTACGAAACTGCAGCCCGCAAAAAGGGGACCCCAAACACAATAAGTTAAGCAAAATGAGAAGACAGAGAAATATGCAGCAGATGAAGGAGCAAAGTAAAAACCCACCAGACCAAACAAATGAAGAGGAAATAACCAGTCTACCTGAAAAGGAATTCAGAGTAATGATAGTAAAGATGATCCAAAATCTTGGAACTGGAATGGAGAATATACAAGAAACGTTTAACAAGGACCTAGAAGAACTAAAGAGCAAACAAACAGTGATGAACAGCACAATAAATGAAATTAAATATTCTCTAGAAGGAATCAATAGCAGAATAACTGAGGCACAAGAACGGATAAGTGACCTGGAAGATGAAATAGTGGAAATAACTACCAAAGAGCAGAATAAAGAAAAAAGAATGAAAAGAATGGAGGACAGTCTCAGAGACCTCTGGGACAACATTAAACACACCAACATTCGAATTATAGGGGTCCCAGAAGAAGAGAAAAAGGGACTGAGAAAATATTTGAAGAGATTATAGTTGAAAATGTCCCTAATATGGGAAAGGAAATAGTCAATCAAGTCCAGGAAGCTCAAAGAGTCCCACACAGGATAAATCCAAGGAGAAACATGCCAAGACACATATTAATCAAACCATCAAAAATTAAATACAAAGAAAAAAATACTGAAAGCAGCAAGGGAAAAGCAACAAATAACATACAAGGGAATCCTCATAAGGTTAACAGCTGATCTTACAGCAGAAAGTCTGCAAGCCAGAAGGGAGTGGAAGGGCACATTTAAAGGGATGAAAGGGAAAAACCTACAACCAAGATTACTATACCCAGCAAGGGATCTCATTCAGATTCAATGGAGAAATTAAAACCTTTGTGGACAAGCAAAAGCTAAGAGAATGCAGCACCACCAAACCAGCTTTACAACAAATGCTAAAGGAACTTCTCTAGGCAGGAAACACAAGAGAAGAAAAAGACCTGCAATAACAAACCCAAAACAATTAAGAAAATGGTAATAGGAACATACATATTAATAATTACCTTAAATGTAAATGGACTAAATGCTCCAACCAAAAGACACAGACTGGCAGAATGGATACAAAAACAAGACCTGTGTATAAGCTGTCTACAAAAGACCCACTTCAGACCTAGGGACACATACAGACTGAAAGTGAGGGGATGGAAAAAGATATTCCACGCAGATGGAAATCAAAAGAAAGCTGGAGCAGCAATTCTCATATCAGACAAAATACTCTTTAAAATAAAGACTACTACAAGAGACAAAGAAGGACACTACATAATGATCAAGGGATCAATCCAAGAAGAAGATATAACAATTGTAAGTTTTATGTACCCAACATAGGAGCACCTCAATACATAAGGCAAATGCTAACAGCCATAAAAGGGGAAACTGACAGTAACACAATCATAGTAGGGGACTTTTTAACACCCCACTATCACCTAATAAGGAAACACAAGCTTTAAACGACACATTAAACAAGATGGACTTAATTGCTATTTATAGGACACTTCATCCAAAAACAACAGAATACAGTTTCTTCTCAAGTGCTCATGGAACATTCTCCAGGATAGATCATATCTTGCGACACAAATCAAGCCTCAGTAAGCTTAAGAAAACTGAAATCATATCACGCATCTTTTCCGACCACAACTCTATGAGACTAGATATCAATTACAGGAAAAAACCTGTAAAATATACAAACACAAACACACGGAGGCTAAACAATATGCTACTAAATAACCAAGAGATCAATGAAGAAATCAAAGAGGAAATCAAAAAATATCCAGAAACAAATGACAATGAAAACACGACGACGCAAACCCTATGGGATGCAGCAAAAGCAGTTGTAAGAGGGAAGTTTAGAGCAATACAATCCTACCTCAAGAAACAAGAAAAATCTCAAATAAACAACCTAACCTTACACCTAAAGCAATCCGAGAAAGAAGAACAAAAAAACCCCAAAGTTAGCAGAAGGAAAGAAATCATAAAGCTCAGATCAGAAATAAATGAAAAAGAAATGAAGGAAACGATAGCAAAGATCAATAAAACTAGAAGCTGGTTCTTTGAGAAGATAAACAAAATTGATAAACCATTAGCCAGACTCATCAAGAAAAAAAGGAAGAAGACTCAAATCAATAGAATTAGAAATGAAAAAGGAGAAGTAACAACTGTCACTGCAGAAATACAAAGGATCATGAGAGATTACTGCAAGCAACTATATGCCAATAAAATGGACAACCTGGAAGAAGTGGACAAATTCTTAGAAAAGCACAACCTGCCAAGACTGAATCAGGAAGAAATAGAAAATATAAACAGACCAATCGCAA
The DNA here is from genome assembly GCF_949752795.1 of Hyperoodon ampullatus. Lineage (NCBI taxonomy): Eukaryota > Metazoa > Chordata > Mammalia > Artiodactyla > Ziphiidae > Hyperoodon > Hyperoodon ampullatus. The sequence goes on along the minus strand of NC_136924.1, from coordinate 102,026,011 downwards.
GCACTGAAATTGAAACTGTGATTAAAAATCTTCCATCAAAGAAAAGCCCAGGACCAGATGGCTTCACAGGTGAATTCTATCAAACTTTCAGAGAAGAGCTAACACCTATCTTATCAAACTCTTCCTAAATATAACAGATGGAGGAACACTCCCAAACTCATTTTACAAGGCCACCATCACCCTGATACCAAAACCAGACAAAGATGTCACAAAAAAAGAAAACTACAGGCCAGAATCTCTGATGAACATAGCTGCAAACGTCCTCAACAAAATACTAGCAAACAGAATCCAACAACACATTAAAAGGATCATACACCATGATCAAGTGGGGTTTCTCCCAGGAATGCAAGGATTCTTCAGTATATGCAAATCAATCAGTGGGATACACTATATTAACAAATTGAAGGATAAAAGCCATATGATCAGAAAAAGATGCAGAAAAAGCTTTTGACAAAATTCAACACCCATTTATGATAAAAACTCTCCAGAAAGTAGGCATAGAGGGAACTTACCTCAACATAATAAAGGCCATATATGACAAACCCACAGCCATCATAGTTCTCAATGGTGAAAAACTGAAACCATTTCCTCTAAGGTCAGGAACAAGACAAGGTTGTCCACTCTCACCATTACTGAACATACTTTTGGAAGTTTTAGCCACAGAAATCAGAGGAGAAAAAGAAAAAGGAATCCAAATCGGAAAAGAACAAGTAAAACTGTCACTGTCTGCAGATGATATGATACTGTACATAGAGAATCCTAAAGATGCTACCAGAAAACTACTAGAGCTAATCAATGAATCTGGTAAAGTAGCAGGATACAAAATTAATGCACAGAAATCTCTTGCATCCCTATACACTAATGATGAAAAATCTGACAGAGAAATTAAGGAAACACTTTCATTTATCACTGCAACAAAAAGAATAAAATACCTAGGAATAAACCTACCTAAGGAGACAAAAGACCTTATGAAAGAAATTATGGATGATACAAACAGATGGAGAGATATACCATGTTCTTGGACTGGAAGAATCAACATTGTGAAAATGACTATACTACCCAAAGCAATCTACAGATTCAATGCAATCCCTAGCAAACTACCAATGGCATTTTTCACACAACTAGAACAAAAAATTTCACAATTTGTACGGAAGCACAAAAGGGCCCGAACAGCCAAAGCAATCTTGTGAAAGAAAAACGGAGCTGGAGGAATCAGGCTTCCTGACTTCAGACTATACTACAAAGCTACAGTAATCAAGACAGTATGGTACTGGCACAAAAACAGAAAGATAGATCAATGGAACAGGATAGAAAGCCCAGAGGTAAACCTACATACCTATGGCTAACTCATCTATGACAAAGGAGCTAAGGATATACAATGGAGAAAAGACAGTCTCTTCAGTAAGTGGTGCTGGGAAAACTGGAAAGCTACACATAAAAGAATGAAATTAGAACACTCCATAACACCATACACAAAAATAAACTCTAAATGGATTAGAGATCTAAATTTTAGACCAGACACTATAAAACTCTTAGAGGAAACCACAGGCAGAACACTCTATGACATAAATCACAGCAAGATCCTTTTTGACTCACCTCCTAGAGAAATGGAAATAAAAACAAAAATAAACAAATGGGACCTAATGAAACTTCAAAGCTTTTGCACTGCAAAGGAAACCATAAACAAGATGAAAAGACAACCCTCAGAATAGGAGAAACTATTTACAAATGAAGCAACTGACAAAGGATTAATCTCCAAAATATACAAGCAACTCAATATCAAAAAAACAAACAACCCAACCCAAAAATGGGCAGAAGACCTAAATAGACATTTCTCCAAAGAAGATATACAGATTGCTAACAAACACATGAAAGGTGCTCAACATCACTAATCACTTGAGAAATACACATCAAAACTACAATGAGTATCACCTCACACCGGTCAGAGTGGCCATCATCAAAAAAATCTACCAACAATAAATGCTGGAGAGGGTGTGGAGAAAAGGGAACCCTCCTGCACTGTTGTTGGGAACGTAAAGTGATACAGCCACTAGGGAGAAGAGTAGGGAGGTTCCTTAAAAAACTAAAAACAGAACTACCATACAGCCCAGCAATCCCACTGCTGGGCATATACCCTGAGAAAACCATAATTCAAAAACAGTCACGTACCACAATCTTCACTGCAGTACTGTTTACAATAGCCAGCACATGGAAGCAACCTAAGCGTTCATCCACAGATGAATGGATAAAGAAGATGTGGCACATATATACAGTGGAATGTTACTCAGCCATAAAAAGAAACGAAATTGAGTTATTTGTAGTAAAGTGGATGTACCTAGAGTCTGTCATACAGAGTGAAGTAAGTCAGAAAGAGAAAAACAAATACTGTATGCTAACACATATATATGGACTCTTAAAAAAAAAAAAGGTTCTGAAGAACCTAGGGGCAGGACAGGAACGAAGACACAGACAGAGAATGGACTTGAGGACACAGGGAGGGGGAAGGGGAAGCTGGGACGAAGTGAGAGAATCGCATGGACATATACACACTACCAAATGTAAAACAGATAGCTAGTGGGAAGCAGCCGCATAGCACAGGGAGATCAGCTCGGTGCTTCTGTCCACCTAGAGGGGTGGGATAGGGAGTTTGGGAGGGAGACGCAAGAGAGAGGGGATATTGGGACATATGTATACGTACAGCTGATTCACTCTGTTATACAGCGGAAACTAACACACCATTGTAAAGCAATTATACTCCAATAAAGATGTTAAAAAAAAAAAAAAAAGGTGAGTCCTTAATTAACAGCTTAGAGAGCCAAAGGGCAGATGAAGGTGAGGCTGGGAATTACCTCGGCCGTTCTCAGGCTCCAGTGTTTCCCTGCTGTCCTGTGTCCGCCCATGGTCCCCCAAGGCAGGCTTGGGGGCCGCCACGCCCACTGGGGGGAAAGGGCCAGGCACGGGGGGCGGCACGGGCTGGCGGGGGCGGTAAGGCATGCCTGGCGGGCACCCCCGCGAGGAGAGCTGCTGCATGGCGAGCATCTCTGGGCTGTCCAGCATGGAGTCCCCACCCTGCATTCCCCGCAGGGCCTGGGCCGGTGCTCCAAAGAAAGAACCTTGCGTTGGTGCTGGAGGGGGCTGGAACCGATGTCCGCCAGGTTTACAGGGTGGTCGCATGTACCCCGAAGAAGGAACTCCGTGAGGTAGGAAGCCTGATTGTTCTGGCCACTGGTTTGGGGGGAGGGGTGCTCTCATCACTCGGGAATCTATCATGTGACCCAGAGTGCGAGGCTGGTGAGAGGGTCCTGGCCCCATGGGGGGCTTCTCATCTGGCCCCAAGGGTCCTGGATTTGTAGCACCGTGATTCCCATTCCAGACTGCAGAGTGTACTCGACTCAGGTACTTGTAGGATCGGTACATGTGGCTGGGAGGGATTTCTGAACTCTCAGGAAAGGCTGGGGGTCGGGCCGGAGCCCCCCCGTGCCTGGGAGGGATAAAGCCCGGCTGGAAATGAGCTGGGGGATACACAGTCCCCTCCTGGCTGGGGCCGCTCATCTGCCCAAGCAGTGAGGGTCCAGGACGCGATCCCATGTCAGCAAGGGGCGCTAGCCCCCCGCACACTGGCTTCTCGTCAGGGGGGCCTCGGTGGTGGTTAATTCCAGCTGGAGGCTGGTGACAAGAAAAGAGAAGATGTGCTTACCACAAGGTAATGGGAAATTACAAGTCCAATTTAACCTGGGGAGAGACTGTATTTCTGAAACGCACCTTTGCACCTGTGCATGCTGAGCCGTTTGCTTACCTGCACTGCTAAAGGCTGGGGCTGCTGTCCAGGCCCACCGGGGTGCGGATCTGGGGCTCCAGAGGAGACACGGATGGTGGCAGGATCCGCCCCTCGGAGAGGACAAAACGTTCCCTGTCCTGCTGGCCTCTGGAGGGCATGGAGCAAAGGCAAGAAGAAGAAGAGAAGAAGCACACCCTTCGCATCCGGAAGACGAATGTCCTGCTGGAGGACAAGGCCGCCTCCTGCTCCGAGCACACACTCACCACAAGAGGGGCCAGAGCAGGGGCTTCCCGTCCTTGTCTCTCCCCAGAGCCGCCTCCGCCAGTGTTCTCCCCAACTGCTCCCCTCGTGAAGGGGTCACTTACACACTGTATGTACCTCTGTGCCTTTGACTTAAGAGGGGTTAATGCCCGTGTTGAGAATGTGTGGTTCAAATGATTTCAAAAAAGAAGGATTTAAAACAAAGGAAGCATAGAGGAAGGGCAGACGGGGAGAAGAGAGCATCCATAAGCAGTAACACCATTTTGGAAGAGGATCTGATTGAGAAGGATTCACGCCCCGCCCCCCAGCCCCCAACCAGGGGAAACCACAACAGGACAAAGCCGCTCCTCACCAGCTGGCTTGAGAGGGGTGCCTGGCCGGCTCCACTGTAATGCAGGGGTCCAGGGAGGCCACCGCTGTTCGGTGTGCCCACCTCGCCAGAGGGCTGTGCAGAGCCGCTGCTCTCACCGGCCCCAGAGGATGCAGCGCGGCGCCCAGGGGGCAGCGACTTCCCTCCGTTCTCCGCGGGCTGCTGCTTCCGGCCGGGTGCCTCCGAGTCCCGGGAGCGGGTGCACACGTGGCTGCGTGCAGCCCGACCACGCCTCTTCTCCCGCTTCTCCTCCTCTCTGACCCAGAATTCTTCGTCCGTGTCCCCATCCTCACCAGGAAAATGCTTCAGCATCGCGCGGTGGAAGCACCTCTCCAGGTTGTCCGACATCTTGGTGTACTCTGCGGGGGACCGAGGCCTGAGCCCCGTTGGGCAGGCCCCCAGACCTCCGCCCACAAACACGCAACGAGGCAGCCCCGGGCTCAACTGCGCGACTGCCTGGGCTGCAGTGCTTCCTACGTTGTAGGGCTACGGACACGAGACCGGGACAAGAAACCAGAACACGGATTTCTGGCCTCCAGCCTGTGTGGCTGGGACAGTGAGCCCAGTACCCCAAACCAGTAAAAATTGAATTCTTTAAGGCCGAACTGCAGAAACATTAAGTACAATCACTGAATCTGTCTAGTAAAAAAAAGAAGGCATTGTGAGCTCAAGTTTCAGCACCTGGCGCGACACGGGCTGTGTCATCAGAGGTCTGCTCTGTGATGCAAAGGTGGCTGACGGTGGAGGCTGAGGAGAACCAGAGCCAGGCGGGCCTGGGGGAAGACGAGGACCTGGGCCATCAGCCACCGCTGCCCCTCTGGTCGTGTGGGACGGGACAGGGCCCGGCACGCCCATCCCACAGCGTTAACACACATTCTCTTTGTGGTCCCCGAGAAAGGTGTGAATCTCTAGAAGGTGTGTTTCTAAAAGAGGAGGCGTGTTACTCTTGGTCCTCCTGGTGCACCAGTGTGCGTCCACAGCAACCCCCTCGTGCACTTACCACTACTTTCCCCGTTGTATTTCCGACAATTCCTGAACATAGTCTTCATGTCAGTCACAAACTCCTCCTTGGTACAGTACAAACCTCCATTCAGTTTCTTCTCCATGCTTGAAATGTCCATGGGGACCTACAACAGGACACGTTAATTACCACATGCTGGAGAACACAGCATCCCGCTGTTCCTGCAAGGCAGAGCAATCACACCGTCAGGAGCTGCTCAGAAGCCTGGGGTGCGCCCAGCAACCCTGGCCCCTGAGGGGTAGCAGATGAACTTACACACAACAACACAGATCACTAAAGGTGCACACACCACAGTCGCGTACAGCTGACAAGGCCACCTCTACCTTAATAATCTGGTAATAGTTAGGGGCATACGATTCATCCACTGGTTCCAAAAAGGGCCAGGAATCCTTGTGAGCCTTCACCACGTCCAGAACTGAGGGCCAAAGAGGAGAGCTGGGTTAACACACCGATGTGGGCACATGCTTAACCAGAACGTGGGAGCTGAGCGTGGGAACTGACCTTTGTACATGGCAGTGAAATCATCGTCCAGCTCAAAGCTGTAAATCAGAAAATAAGAAATTAACGGTAACTGAGACCACCTTCTCTCCTCGGTGCTCTTGATGCAACCTGACACACAGCTCTCTTGCACCCAGATTTGGAACAGTCCCAATAAATCTTTGTTAAGGGAAGTCTGTAACACCGAGAACGCTCCTGAAAATACGATGAGGGTGAGGGTCAGCATACTTTAGCCAAAGAGGACTACCATCTTTTTCATCTACAAAATGATGGTTGGAACTCATTTATGATTCTGTAATGTTCGTGATTGAACAGCACACTCTTTCCGAGGTTTTACTCTACTCTAGTAAGTACTTCTGTGATCTAAAGAATAATAACCCAACAAGTCAGACAGCAGCGGAAGGGGCTCACGAGCACTGGCCACGCCCCCCCGCTCCCCGACACGCTGAGGCAGGCTTGGGGCCACCCAACACTCACGGGTCTCTCGTCCTCTTCTCTTCCCGCGGCGGGGAGTGAGGGTCCAAGTGGGACAGCTCGGGCGGGAGCGCCTTGCCCTGAGCCAGCAGCCAGGCCCTCTCTTCCCTGAGCTTCCTTCTCTTGGCGCGATCTGCATGAACACAAAGCACAGGTGCGTCTGGGGCTCCAGAGGGGCAGACGTCTGTTCTGAGAGAAGGAAACAAATCACCAAACGTTGCCTTCTGCTCCCTTTGAGTCCTCTCTTTGCTAATTCGGATGGTGCTAGAGATGCAATGCTTTGTGGACCCACTTCCTCTTAGTCTTACCAAGTTCAGGTCGGGAGGTGAGGGAGGAAGGCGGCCCTGGACGGGGACGGGGAAGACCAAGAGAGAAGGAAAGCAGAAGTACAGGGACAGGGAAAAGCAGAGCACTGACTGAGGGTCACCCTCTCTGACAACCCCAAGCCCTGCCTAACTTTCCAGCAAGAAGACAACATCCCCTTTTTAGGACCAGACCTCAACCCAAACGCACCCAGGACGGTACAAGCCCATCGCAGCTCTCGCACCAGCTGTCCCTGCTTGGCGGCCACCCTACCCGTGGCAGCTGGCGCACCCTCGCCAGTGCAGGAGGAGGGCTCCTGCGAGTGAGGGAAGAAGCCAGCTGGACGGGCCAGGAGCTGGAAGAGGGAGGGCATTTTCTGGCTCCCAGCTGAGGCCACAAGGAACATACTTGACACTGCACTGCTGGCCTGCCCGGCCCTCGTGCCAGCAGGGCGGAAGAGAGGCAAGGAATGCAGAACACCAACAGAAGGCAAGACCCAGCGACGGAGAGAGAGGCCCGGGAAGGGGCCCGGTGGCAGCACGACACAGCCCTGAACCTGCAGACAGCGTGCTCTCACCAAGCTCCCTCTGTTCCTACTTCATGCTCATTTATAAATAAACTTTTAAGTGTAAGAGAATCTGTATCTGCTTTAATTAATCAGAGGCACTTTGCTATAAACAACTTTCAAAACTGATTTTTAACTAAGAGAATGATTTCAAGCTTAAAGAAAAGTATAACTAAATTAACGAATATCCACATACCAAGTAACGTTAGGACTCTTATTCTTTGCATCGTAAGAACCACCCTTTCGAAAGACGCGCCTCCCCAAGCACGGGTGAGCCCTCCAGGGTCCACGGCAGCAGGGACCTGCCAGGTGCTCTGTGGAGCCTTTAAAGGCTCAGAGCTACTCCTTCACAAGTGATGCGAGCTACCTCACTCTCACATCGAGGGGTAAATGTTTAGCATTTTTTCTAACCTGATACATATGACGTGGAATTCTGATGTTTCTGTTTGCCTTTGACTGATTGGAATGACACAACGTATTTTCATGTTTATTATCCTCTTCTGTGAATACCCTACTTACATACTTTGCCTTTTTTTCCCTGTGGGTTGTTGGATTTCTAACTGATTTGGAGAAGTGCTTTTAAATAATGTGGAGGAGAAGACTTTGTTAAAACTATCTTCTTCCATAACTGATTTGTCTTTTCACTTTGTTTAAGGTGTTTTAGTCATTTGTAAATTTTAAACAATTAATGTCATCAAATATATCAATCTCCTTCCCTTGCAGTTTGTGCTTTTGTTACTTAAATTCTTTCCGTCCCAGCATCTTAAACACCCTCACCTATGTTTTCTTCAAAAAGCTTTTGGCCTTTAGTCCATCAGGCGGCAATGGTGCTGGCAGCGCCTGGTGAGGAACCAGGTCTGTTCCTGGCTGTCCACTGCCAGGTCTCACTACCCATCTCCACGCCAGTAACACTCTCCCACATTCACGGCAGCTTTTATTGTGTTATCTGGTAGAATGAGTGGCCCGAACATATCAATTTTTAAAATGATCTTGGCTACTTGGCCCTCTGCTCTTCTGTACGAATTTCAGGAACATAAAATGATTTATTTAATATTTAACATCAAATACTGAGTCAAGGTCAAACTTACCCACTTGTTCAATAATTTTAAGTTGGTTTGTTCAAATCAAATCCAAAAAGGTCCAGACAATGCATTTGGTTGGTATGTCTCTTAAATTTAGTGGAATGTGTAACAGTGTCCTCTCCAATTTATCTGATGGAGAAATTGGTCATTTTGTCTTGGTAGAATTTCCCACGTTCCGGATTTAGCAAGTGGCATTCTCATCACAGTGTTAATGTGCCCTGTGGTAGTTCTATTGAGGGCCTTTGACCAGACAAACGAGTGTGTTTCTTGGCAATGTTATTACACAGGTGATGCTTGTACTCCCTTTTTCATCACCTCAGCAGACACAATATATGGCTACCTTTTCTTCTGTGGTGTTAAATTCCATTCATGTTTATCTGATCCTTCCATTATAAAGTTCCTATACCTCAAGATCAAACACAGTTCCAAGATAGAAGTAAACTGTAGAGAAAATTATTTATGTGATTGTTTTCTCAATAATTCCAAGGTATATACCTAGTACTACGTGTAAATATATATGGAACAGAAGTTAATTCAACACATGTAATTGGATGCTTTAGGGCCGAGCAAAAACTACAGCACACACACACACAGACACACACACACACACACACACACACAGAGCGCTAACTTTCTGTAAAGGGCCCTGGAGGCCATGCACAGCCCTGCATGGCCTCCAGGGCCCTTTACAGAAAGTTAGCTGACCCTTACATCAGGGCATTAGGACTCAGCAGTCTCCTGGAAGCTTGGTTGAGGAAAGCTTTGTCTAGATCCACTGTTTCATTACTTGTTACTCTAATACTAGTATTTCTGCTCATTTATTGACCAAATTCTTCTTTTCTCATCAATTATTTTCATATTCAAAATAAAACATAAAGAGGAAACAAAATGTTTCATCCTTCGATTTTTACCAGTTACTATTTAAAACTTTTATTCTATTCATTTAAACTAAACAGACAGACCAACATAGCCCAGTTCTCTCAATTCCCCACCAACACTCTGCCTCCCGTGACCAACAATCTGTTCTATCTAATGAGCTTTTTTCTTTAGAGATTACACATATAAAAGGGCTCATACTGTGCTTGTCTTTCTCTGACTTATTTCACTTAGCATAATGCCCTCTAGGCCCACTCATGTTGTGGCAGATGGCAGGATTTCATGCTTTTTTTTTAATGGCTAAACATTACTCCATTGTGTGTGCACCAACTCTTCTTTATCCATCTAGTGATGGGCACTTAGGCTGCTTCCATATCTTGACTATTATACATCTTGCTATGAACATGGGTGTACATGTATCTTTTATTATAATTAGTTTTTGTTTTCTTCAGATAAATACCCAGAAATGGAATTCCTGGATCATATGGTAGTTCTATTTTTCGTTTTTTGAGACATCTTCATAGTGGCTGCACCAACTTACATTCCCACCAACAGTGCATGAGGTTTTGCTCTAATCCACATCCTCGCCAACACTGGTTAGCTCTTGTCTTTTTGATACTAGCCATTCTGACAGGTATGATGTGGTATCTCATTGTGGTTTTGATTTGACATTGAGCATCTTTTCTATGTCTTCTTGGGAAAAATGCCTATTCAGGTCCTCCTTTTTTTAAAAAATAAATTAGTTTATTTATTGGCTGCGTTGGGTCTTCGTTGCTGCACACGGGCTTTCTCTAGTTGCGGTGAGCAGGGGCTACTCTTCGTTGTGGTGCACGGACTTCTCATTGCCATGGTTTCTCTTGTTGCAGAGCACAGGCTCTAGGCACATGGGCTTCAGTAGTTGTGGCACGTGGGCTCAGTAGTTGTGGCTCGTGGGCTCTAGAACACAGGCTCAATAGTTGTGGCACATGGGCTTATTTGTTCCGTGGCAAGTGGGATCTATCCGGACCAGGGATCAAACTCGTGTCCCCTGCATTGGCAGGTGGATTCGTAACCGCTGCGCCACAAGGGAAGTCCCAAGGTCCTCCATTTTTTAATCGAATTGTTTGGGGTTTGGTGGTTTTCTTTGTTTTTTGGGGGTTTTTTTGCTATTGACTTGTGTAAGTTCTTTACCTGTTTCGGGTATTAAGACTTTATTAGGTATATGATTTGCAAATATCTTCCCCCAATCAGTAGGTTGTCTTTTCATTGTGTATAGTTTCCTTTGCTGTGCAAAAGCTATTTCATTTGCTGTAGGCCCACTTGTTTATTTCTGCTTTTGTGGCTTTTGTCTTTGTAGTAAGATCCAAAAAACCATCGCCAAGACAGATGTCAAGGAGCTTACTGCCTATGTTTTCTTCCAGGAGTTTTATGTTTTCAGGTGTTACATTCAAGTCTGTATGTCATTTTGAGTTAATTTTTGTGTATGGGGTGAAGCAGTGGTCCAGTTTTTTTATTTTTTATTTTTGGTTGCACCAGGTCTTAGTTGCAGCCAGTGGGCTCCTTAGTTGTGGCATGTGAACTCTCAGTTGCAGCATGCATGTGGGATCTAGAATTCCCTGACCAGGGATCAATCCTGTATTCCCTGTGTTGCAAGGCAGATTCTTAACCACTGCATCACCAGGGAAGCCCCAGTGGTCCAGTTTTTCCAAAACCATTTATTGAAGAGACTGTCATTTCTGCATTGTATATTCCTGGACTGGTCCTGGACTTTTGTTTGTAGGAAGGTTTTCTTGATGACTAATTCAATCTCCTTACTAGTAATTAATCTGTTATGGTTTTCTATTTCATCATGATTCAGTCTTGGTAAGTTGTATGTTTCTAGGAATTTATCCATTTCTTCTAGGTTGTCCAGTTTGTTGGCAATGTTAACTGTTCTCAGTAGTCTCTTATGATCCTTTGTATCTCTCTGGCACCAGTTGTAGCATCTAGTGTTCACTTCTGATTTTATTTATTGGAGTCCTGTTTTTTCTTTTGAGTCTAGCTAAAGGTCTGTCAGTTTTGTTCATCTTTTCAAAGAATCACCTCTTGGTTTCATTGATCTTTTCTAATTCTTTTTAGTTTCCGTTTCATTTATTTTTGTTATGATCTTTATTTCCTTCCTTATAACTGTGGGCTTTTTATGTTCTTCTTTAACTGGTTCCTTGAGGTGTAAAGTTGGTTTGTGTATTTGAGACTTTACTTTTTTCTTGAGGTAGGCATTTATCAAAACTTTCTTCTTAGAACTGTTTTTGCCGCATCATTTTTTTTTTTTTATTTTTTTATTTTTTGCTTTATCACAAATTTAATCAGTTATATGTATACATATGTTCCCATATCCCCTCCCTTTTGCGTCTCCCTCCCACCCTCCCTATCCCACCCCTCCAGGCGGTCACAAAGCACCGAGCTGATCTCCCTGTGCTATGCGGCTGCTTCCCACTAGCTATCTACCTTACGTTTGGTAGTGTATATATGTCCATGCCGCTCTTTCACTTTGTCACAGCTTACCCTTCCCCCTCCCCATATCCTCAAGTCCATTCTCTAGTAGGTCTGTGTCTTTATTCCTGTCTTACCCCTATGTTCTTCATGACCTTTTTTTTTCTTAAATTCCATATATATGTGTCAGCATACAGTATTTGTCTTTCTCTTTCTGACTTACTTCACTCTGTATGACAGACTCTAGGTCCATCCACCTCATTACAAATAGTTCAATTTCATTTCTTTTTATGGCTGAGTAATATTCCATTGTATGTATGTGCCACATCTTCTTTACCCATTCATCCAATGATGGACACTTAGGTTGTTTCCATCTCCGGGCTATTGTAAATAGGGCTGCTATGAACATTTTGGTACATGTCTCTTTTTGAATTATGGTTTTCTCAGGGTATATGCCCAGTAGTGGGATTGCAGGGTCATATGGTAGTTCTATTTGTAGTTTTTTAAGGAACCTCCATACCGTTCTCCATAGTGGCTGTACCAATTCACATTCCCACCAGCAGTGCAAGAGTGTTCCCTTTTTTCCACACCCTCTCCAGCATTTATTGTTTCTAGATTTTTTGATGATGGCCATTCTGACTGGTGTGAGATGATATCTCATTGTAGTTTTGATTTGCATTTCTCTAATTAGTAAAGATGTTGAGCATCCTTTCATGTGTTTGTTGGCAGTCTGTATATCTTCTGTGGAGAAATGTCTATTTAGGTCTTCTGCCCATTTTTGGATTGGGTTGTTTGTTTTTTTGTTATTGAGCTGCATGAGCTGCTTATAAATTTTGGAGATTAATCCTTTGTCAGTTGCTTCATTTGCAAATATTTTCTCCCATTCTGAGGGTTGTCTTTTGGTCTTGTTTATGGTTTCCTTTGCTGTGCAAAAGCTTTTAAGTTTCATTAGGTCCCATGTGTTTATTTTTGTCTTTATTTCCATTTCTCTAGGAGGTGGGTCAAAAAGGATCTTGCTGTGATTTATGTCATAGAGTGTTCTGCCTATGTTGTCCTCTAAGAGTTTGATAGTGTCTGGCCTTACATTTAGGTCTTTAATCCATTTTGAGCTTATTTTTGTGTATGGTGTTAGGGAGTGATCGAATCTCATACTTTTACATGTCCCTGTCCAGTTTTCCCAACACCACTTATTGAAGAGACTGTCCTTTCTCCACTGTACATTCCTGCCTCCTTTATCAAAGATAAGGTGACCATATGTCCGTGGGTTTATCTCTGGGCTTTCTATCCTGTTCCATTGATCTATCTTTCTGTTTCTGTGCCAGTACCATACTGTCTTGATTACTGCAGCTTTGTAGTATAGTCTGAAGTCAGGGAGCCTGATTCCTCCAGCTCCATTTTTCGTTCTCAAGATTGCTTTGGCTATTCGGGGTCTTTTGTGTTTCCATACAAATTGTGAAATTTTTTGTTCTAGTTCTGTGAAAAATGCCAGTGGTATTTTGATAGGGATTGCATTGAATCTGTAGATTGCTTTGGGTAGTAGAGTCATTTTCACAATGTTGATTCTTCCAATCCAAGAACATGGTACATCTCTCCATCTATTTGTATCATCTTTAATTTCTTTCATCAGTGTCTTATAATTTTCTGCATACAGGTCTTTTGTCTCCTTAGGTAGGTTTATTCCTAGATATTTTATTCTTTTTGTTGCAATGGTAAATGGGAGTGTTTCCTTGATTTCACTTTCAGATTTTTCATCATTAGTATATAGGAATGCCAGAGATTTCTGTGCATTAATTTTGTATCCTGCAACTTTACCAAATTCATTGATTAGCTCTAGTAGTTTTCTGGTAGCATCTTTAGGATTCTCTATGTATAGTATCATGTCATCTGCAAACAGTGACAGCTTTACTTCTTCTTTTCCAATTTGGATTCCTTTTATTTGCTTTTCTTCTCTGATTGCTGTGGCTAAAACTTCCAAAACTATGTTGAATAAGAGTGGTGAGAGTGGGCAACCTTGTCTTGTTCCTGATCTTAGTGGAAATGGTTTCAGTTTTTCACCATTGAGGACGATGCTGGCTGTGGGTTTGTCATATATGGCCTTTATTATGTTGAGGAAAGTTCCCTCTATGCCTACTTTCTGCAGGGTTTTTATCATGAATGGGTGTTGAATTTTGTCGAAAGCTTTCTCTGCATCTATTGAGATGATCATATGGTTTTTCTCCTTCAATTTGTTAATATGGTGTATCACGTTGATTGATTTGCGTATATTGAAGAATCCTTGCATTCCTGGGATAAACCCCACTTGATCATGGTGTATGATCCTTTTAATGTGCTGTTGGATTCTGTTTGCTAGTATTTTGTTGAGGATTTTTGCATCTATGTTCATCAGTGATATTGGCCTGTAGTTTTCTTTCTTTGTGACATCCTTGTCTGGTTTTGGTATCAAGGTGATGGTGGCCTCGTAGAATGAGTTTGGGAGTGTTCCTCCCTCTGCTATATTTTGGAAGAGTTTGAGAAGGATAGGCGTTAGCTCTTCTCTAAATGCTTGATAGAATTCGCCTGTGAAGCCATCTGGTCCTGGGCTTTTGTTTGTTGGAAGATTTTTTATCACAGTTTCAATTTCAGTGCTTGTGATTGGTCTGTTCATATGTTCTATTTCTTCCTGATTCAGTCTTGGCAGGTTGTGCATTTCTAAGAATTTGTCCATTTCTTCCAGGTTGTCCATTTTATTGGCATAGAGTTGCTTATAGTAATCTCTCACGATCTTTTGTATTTCTGCAGTGTCAGTTGTTACTTCTCCTTTTTCATTTCTAATTCTATTGATTTGAGTCTTCTCCCTTTTTTTCTTGATGAGTCTGGCTAATGGTTTATCAATTTTGTTTATCTTCTCAAAGAACCAGCTTTTAGTTTTATTGATCTTTGCTATTGTTTCCTTCATTTCTTTTTCATTTATTTCTGATCTGATTTTTATGATTTCTTTCCTTCTGCTAACTTTGGGATGTTTTTGTTCTTCTTTCTCTAATTGCTTTAGGTGCAAGGTTAGGTTGTTTAGTCGAGATATTTCCTGTTTCTTAAGGTGGGATTGTATTGCTATAAACTTCCCTCTTAGAACTGCTTTTGCTGCATCCCATAGGTTTTGGGTCGTCGTGTCTCCATTGTCATTTGTTTCTAGGTATTTTTTTATTTCCTCTTTGATTTCTTCAGTGATCACTTCGTTATTAAGTAATGTATTGTTTAGCCTCCATGTGTTTGTATTTTTTATAGCTCTTTTCCTGTAATTGATATCTAGTCTCATAGCATTGTGGTCGGAAAAGATACTTGATACAATTTCAATTTTCTTAAATTTACCAAGGCTTGATTTGTGACCCAAGATATGATCTATCCTGGAGAATGTTCCATGAGCACTTGAGAAAAATGTGTATTCTGTTGTTTTTGGATGGAATGTCCTATAAATATCAATTAAGTCCATCTTGTTTAATGTATCATTTAAAGCTTGTGTTTCCTTATTTATTTTCATTTTGGATGATCTGTCCATTGGTGAAAGTGGGGTGTTAAAGTCCCCTACTATGATTGTGTTACTGTCGATTTCTCCTTTTATGGCTGTTAGTGTTTGCCTTATGTATTGAGGTGCTCCTATGTTGGGTGCATAAATATTTACAATTGTTATATCTTCTTCTTGGATCGATCCCTTGATCATTATGTAGTGTCCTTCTTTGTCTCTTCTAGTAGTCTTTATTTTAAAGTCTATTTTGTCTGATATGAGAATTGCTACTCCAGCTTTCTTTTGGTTTCCATTTGCATGGAATATCTTTTTCCATCCCCTTACTTTCAGTCTGTATGTGTCTCTAGGTCTGAAGTGGGTCTCTTGTAGACAGCATATATATGGGTCTTGTTTTTGTATCCATTCAGCCAATCTGTGTCTTTTGGTGGGAGCGTTTAGTCCATTTACATTTAAGGTAATTATCGATATGTATGTTCCTATTCCCATTTTCTTAATTGTTTTGGGTTCGTTATTGTAGGTCTTTTCCTTCTGTTGTGTTTCTTGCCTAGAGAAGTTCCTTTAGCATTTGTTGTAAAGCTGGTTTGGTGGTGCTGAACTCTCTCAGCTTTTGCTTGTCTGTAAACGTTTTAATTTCTCCATCAAATCTGAATGAGATCCTTGCTGGGTAGAGTAATCTTGGTTGCAGGTTTCTCTCCTTCATCACTTTAATTATGTCCTGCCACTCCCTTCTGGCTTGTAGAGTTTCTGCTGAGAGATCAGCTGTTATCCTGATGGGGATTCCCTTGTGTGTTACTTGTTGTTTTTGCCTTGCTGCTTTTAATATGATTTCTTTGTGTTTAATTTTTGACAGTTTGATTAATATGTGTCTTGGCGTATTTCTCCTTGGATTTATTCTGTATGGGACTCTCTGTGCTTCTTGGACTTGATTAACTATTTCCTTTCCCATATTAGGGAAGTTTTCAACTATAATCTCTTCAAATATTTTCTCAGTCCCTTTCTTTTTCTCTTCTTCTTCTGGAACCCCTATAATTCGAATGTTGGTGCGTTTAATGTTGTCCCAGAGGTCTCTGATATTGTCCTCTGTTCTTTTCATTCTTTTCTCTTTATTTTGCTCTGCATTAGTTATTTCCACTATTTTATCTTCCACCTCACTTATCCGTTCTTCTGCCTCAGTTATTCTGCTATTGATCCCATCTAGAGTATTTTTCATTTCATTTATTGTGTTTTTAATCGATGCTTGATTCATCTTTAGTTCTACTAGGTCCTTGTTAACTGTTTCTTGCATTTTGTCTATTCTATTTCCAAGATTTTGGATCATCTTTACTATCATTATTCTGAATTCTTTTTCAGATAGACTGCCTATTACCTCTTCATTTGTTAGGTCTGGTGGGTTTTTATCTTGCTCCTTCTCCTGCTGTGTGTTTTTCTGTCTTCTCATTTTGCTTATGTTACTGTGTTTGGGGTCTCCTTTTTGCCGGCTGCAGGTTCGTAGTTCCTGTTGTTTTTGGTGTCTGTCCCCAGTGGCTAAGGTTGGTTTAGTGGGTTGTGTAGGTTTCCTGGTCGAGGGGACTAGTGCCTGTGTTCTGGTGGATGAGGCTGGATCTTGTCTTTCTGGTGGGCAGGTCCACGTCTGGTGGTGTGTTTTGGGGTGTCTGCAGACTTTTTATGATTTTAGGCCACCTCTCTGCTAATGGGTGGCGTTGTGTTCCTGTCTTGCTAGTTGTTTGGCATAGGGTGTCCAGCACTGTAGCTTGCTGGTCGTTGAGTGAAGCTGGGTGCTGGTGTTGAGATGGAGATCTCTGGAAGATTTTCGCCGTTTGATATTATGTGGAGCTGGGAGGTCTCTTGTGGACCAGTGTCCTGAAGTTGGCTCTCCCACCTCAGAGGCACAGTACTGACTCCTGGCTCCTCAATTTGGGATGATTTGTTGTCTATTCATGTATTCCACAGATGCAGGGTACATCAAGTTGATTGTGGAGCTTTAATCCGCTGCTTCTGAGGCTGCTGGGAGAGGTTTCCCTTTCTCTTCTTTGTTCTCACAGCTCCCGGGTCTCAGCTTTGGATTTGGCCCCGCCTCTGCGTGTAGGTCGCCGGAGGGCGTCTGTTCTTCGCTCAGACAGGAAAGGGTTAAAGGAGCAGCCTCTTCGGGAACTCTGGCTCACTCAGGCCGGGCGGGAGGGAGGGGCACGGAGTGCGGGGCGAGCCTGCAGCGGCAGAGGTCGGCGTGACGTTGCACCAGCCCGAGGCGCGCCGTGCGTTCTCCCAGGGAAGCCGCCCCTGGATCCCGGGACCCCGGCAGTGGCGGGCTGCTCAGGCTCCCGGAAGGGCGGTGTGGACAGTGACCTGCGCTCGCACACGGGCTTCTTGGCGGCGGCAGCAGCAGCCCCAGCGTCCCACGCCCGTCACTGGGCTCCGCGCTTTCAGTCGCGACTCGCGCCCGTCTGTGGAGCCCCTTTAAGCAGCGCTCTTAATCCCCTCTCCTCGCGCAGCAGGAAACCAAGAGGGAAGAACAAGTCTCTTGCCTCTTCGGCAGCTCCAGAGTTCTCCCGGACTCCCTCCCGGCCAGCTGTGGCACACTAGCCCCCTTCAGGCTGAGTTCTCGCCGCCAGCCCCAGTCCTCTCCCTGCGCTCTGACCGAAGCCCGAGCCTCAGCTTCCAGCGCCGCCCGCCCCGGCGGGCGAGCAGACAAGCCTCTCGGGCTGGTGAGTGCCGCTCGGCACCGATCCTCTGTGCGGGAATCTCTCCGCTTTGCCCTACCCAGGTATGTGGGGAGTTTCTTGCCTTTTGGGAGGTCTGGGGTCTTCTGCCAGCGTTCAGTAGGTGTTCTGTAGGAGTTGTTCCACGTGTAGCTGTATTTCTGGTGTATCCGTGAGGAGGAAGGTGATCTCCGCGTCTTACTCTTCCGCCATCTTACCCGGAAGTCCTCGCCGCATCATTTTTGGTATCTTACATTTTCATTTTTGTCTTAAGGTATTTTGATTCTCTTTTGGATATTCTCTTACCCATTGGTTGTTCAGGAGCACACTGTTTTAATCTCCCCATGTTTGTGAATTTAATCTCCCCATGTTGTGAGTTTTCTTCGTGTTATTAATTTCTAGTTTCATACCAGTGTGCATGGAAAATATTTCGATCCTATTAAATTTATTAAGATTTTTTGGTGGCCTAATGTTTCATCTATCTTGGAAAATGTTCCATGTGCACTTGAAAAGAATGTGGATCCTGTTGCTTCGAAATGGAATGTTCTGCAAATATCTGTTAAGTCCATGTCTATCTGGTCTAACATATAACTTAAGGTTTGTGTTTCCTTATTGATTTTCTGTCTAGATAATCTGTTCATTGATGTCAGTGGGGTATTAAAGTCCCCCACTATTATTGTTTTGCTGTCTATCTCTCCCTACAAGTCTGTTAATATTTGCTTTATATATTTACATACTCCTCTGCTGGGTGTACAAATATTGACAAATGTTGTATCTTCTTGAAGACTGACCCCTTTTTCATTATGTAAAGCCCCTCTCTATCTCTTACTACAGTCTTTATTTTGAAGTTTATTCTGTCTTATATATGGACAGCTACTCCAGATTTTCTTATGGTTTCCATTTGCATAGGTATCTTTTTCCATCACTTCACTTTAGTCTGTGTGTGTCCTTACATTTAAAGTGAGTTTCTTGTAGGCAACACATAGATGGGTCTTGTTTTTTCTTTATCCATTCAGCCACTCTATGTCTTTTGATAGGAGAATTTAGTCCATTTACATTTAAAGTAACTATTGGTAGGTATGTACTTATCACCATTCTGCTGCTTTCTGGCTGCTTTTGTAGTTTGTTTCTTTCTTCTCTTGCTCCCTTCCTTTGTGGTTTGGTAACTTTTTTTAGTAATATGCTTATACTCATTTCTATTTATCATGTATTTACTGTAGGTTTTTGCGTTGTGGTTACCATGAAGCTTACATATAATAACTTACATCTACAACAGTCTATTTTAAGTTGTAACAACTTAAATTCAACCCCATTCTAAGCTCATCATTTTTACTCCCCACTCCCATGTTTTATACTTTTGATGTCATGTTTCACATCTTTTTATCTTGTTTATCCTTTAATTATTATAATCATAGTTATTGTTACTACTTTTGTCTTTTAACCTTCATACTAGCTTTATAGGCAATTAATCCACCACCGTTATTATGTATTTACTTTTCCAGTGAGATTTATCCTTTCATATGTGTCCCTCTTACTAATAAGTGCCCTTTCTTTTTTTTTTTTTTAATTAGTCTCTGCTTTACAACAAATTGAATCAGTCATACATATACATCTGTTCCCACATCCCCTCCCTCCTGCGTCTCCCTCCCTCCCACCCTCCCCATCCCACCCCTGCCCTTTCTTTTTAATTTAACAAAGTTCTTTCAACATTTCTTACAAGTGGTGATGAACTCCTACACTTTTGCTTAAATGCAAAGCTCTTAATGTCTCTAATCTGAACGATGTCTTTACCAGGGAGAGAATTCTTGGTTATAAGTTTTTCCTTCACCACTTTGACTATATCATGCCTGCAAAGTTTTGCTGAAAAATCTGTTCATGTTCTTATGGGGAGAGAGGGTGGGGTTTCCTTTGTATGTGACAAGTTGTTTTTCTCTCCTCGTCTTTAACTTTGGAGAACTGAGCTATAATGTGCCTTGGTGTGGGTCTCTTTGAGTTCTTGGATGCCTGTTTCCTTCCCAAAGGACAGGAAGTTTTCAACCATCGAGTCTCTGTCTGAACCCCTCATTTTGGTTATTGTATTCTTCAGCTCTGAGACTTCTCTTTGGCACTTTTAAATATTTTCCTTCTCTGTTGAAGTTCTCACGTGTTCATGCATTCTCTTCCCCAGTTTGGTGAGCATCTTTATGACCATTACTTTAGCTCTTTATCAAGTAAATTAGTTATGTCTCATTAAGGCTTTTTTCTGAGGTTGTAATCTATTCTTTCATTTGGAACATATTCCTCTGTTTCTTCATTTTGCTGGACTCTGTGTTGATTTCTGGGCAGAAAAGGAAACAACTGCCTCTCCCAGTCTTGAAGGCGGGGCCTCATGTAGGAGATGAGCCTTTTTGTTCAGCTCTTCCCAGCTCGTGGTCTCTCAAACCTCTGTGCTTGTCCAGGCAGCGTGATGTATTTTAGTGGCTCCCAGTAGTTGAGGGTGTGCCAAGACCTGTCAGTGTCCCAAAGGGGAGGGTCTCAGCACCCAGATTCAGACTGACTGGACATTTTCCTCTAAAGTTCACAAACATACAGGGCTGTGAGCAACTGCAAGCCTGAGTCCCACTGGCCACCAGAGCCAGGGACCTGCAGTGACCCCTGAGTGGCAGTCACAGACAAGTGTATAAACTCTCTTCTGGGGGCCCAACTCGGGGAAAGTGGGAGACGGCAGGCATCCACAGCCTCCAACCTATGAGAGCAGCTCTGCACGCCCAATCTAAGCCTGCCCCTCAGGCTGAAGCTCCAGGACAAGCAGGGTGGCCTCCATCACATGACAGCATGGAGTGTGCCAGCCTGTCCCAAACCGGCCCTCCGCTCACCACAGTCCCGTGGGACCCAGGAATACAAGCCCCTTTGGCCACCAGAGCCAGGCGTTCAAGGGGTGAACCATGGGTGTCAGATGCACGTAAAGCCTCCCTCCAAGAAACCTGGGCTCTGGAGGGCCCACCCTCTGACGTCTCTGTAAAGGATTCGGGGGCCCCTAGATGCAGGCTTAGTTACAAACCTACCCCTCAGGCCGCAGCCATGGTGATCAGCTAATAAGTCTCCACCAGAAAGACTGAGCTCCTGGTCTATAGTCTTTTGCTGTGCCCTGGGGGTGAAGAACCTGCTGTATAAAATAAATAAAATTTTTAAAAAAAAAAGGGAATCCTTCTGATGTTTCCCTATTAAGTAGAATGTTTGCTTACATTTAAGAAAATAGATATTGGTTAAGGAAGTTCCCTTCTAAGTTTTCAGAGGAAACCAGAAAAGAACACAGGAGCCACCAGAAGCTGGAAGAGGCACAGGAGGGTGTGACCCCAGAGTCTCACTAACACCCAGATTTCAGACTTCCAGCCTCTAGAGCTGTGAGACACTTACTTTCTGCTGTTTTAAACCACCTAGTTGTGGTAATTTGTTATGGAAGCCCTAGGAAGCTAAAACAAAATCCAATCCCATTTCCTCCTGAACCCTACCTGCTGCTCCCGAGAAGTCTGCTCTCTCTGTACAGGACGTCCTCTTTTCCCACCTGGCAATGGGCCGTGTGTCCCGTGCTTCGGCCCCCGGGTCTGTGTTCTATCCAGTTCATATCTCATCTCTCCACCAGTCCTATCCAATATCTCCTCTGCCCCCATCACCTGACCCTTCCATCTTACAGCCGTGGACAGACACACTCTGGAGCTCCGGACTGTGACCCGTGAGTCAACTATCAAGCGGTTTCCCCACTCTCTGCCGGCTTGATATTCCACCACAGGGAGCACTGGAGGGGAAGGGAGATGGCGGGAGTGGGGGGGATGGATTTCTTCCCCCCTGGGTGCTCTTCAACAGCCCACCAGCTTGTCCCTCCTTAGGAAGACGTCCATCATTGAGAAGGCACAGCTGGCAGTCCCAGAACCGGGCTGGCACCTGCCCTGAGACTAAGGTCCAGCTCGCGAGCCCCTCCTCCCCTGCGGGTCTGATGACCCCAGCCCTTCTCTTTATTCCCCTGCCTCAGACCCTTTCAGCTTTTGTATTTCTCTAACTTGCATTAAAACAAAGACCCACGTGAAATTCTCCACTGAAGCATCTCTGTGACCGCACACTGAACGATGGACCAGAGGCGACTTCTCCTGCCACGTCCATTCTCTTTATCTCCGTGATGTGTTCTGCACAAGCCCCACGAAGCTCTTCCAGTGTGATTCTCTCCTCAGGTCTAACTAAGCGTTAGAGCCCAGTTATCAAGTTATTATTCCAATTACCATATGTACATTTCTAGAAGTTCTTTCAATATTTGTTTCCTTTGAATCTGCCTGTACTTTCCTCAAGGTTATTTCTTCCTGATGTTTCCAATTTCTTCTTTTTTATACCTGGTAATGCTAAATATGTTTCTACTTTCCCTGCTGCACCTGCCAACCCACTGCTCACAGCGGTGCTTCCTCACGTCCACTCCTCTTCAACACGGGTTTGTCCATGGTCATCCTGCCCGGGGCAGAGATTCCCCAGACGGACTGCTCCACACCCACAATTCGATCTGACAGTCTGTTTCACTAACTTACCGCTGTTTTTAATCCCCCTAAAAGCAGCTTCTCATAATTTTCGTTACTTGGTTATGATTTCAAAAATGTTCTTAAAAAGGGTATTTACACAATATCAGACCAAGTATTATATCGAATAACAAATAGAATCTCCACGTAATTGAGGCAAGAAGAATTTTTAGGTTTCGCATCAACCACACTGAGAACAAGGAAGTCTCAATGTCCCCTTCCATATGGGCTCATTTCACTTAGCATGAGTATTTGTCAGAATCCAGTCTTATAACATCCTTTTTATACAAAGACAATCCTAATAAATAGCAGTATATTTATTCGGCCTTTTCCTTTTCTTTTTGCTTTTTAAAAATTTTAGTGAGAAATATAAAAATGTACCTTTTTAACCATTTTAAGTGTATGATTCAGTAGCATTAGGTACATTCACAGTGTTGTACAACCATTACTGTTATCTACCTCCAAAACAAAACAGAACGAAATCAAACTCGCAGATACAGAGAACACAAAGAAGGGGAGCCAGGGTGGGCGAAATGGGAGATGGTGTCAAGAGGTGCAAACTACCAGTGACAAAAGAAGTCAGTCCCAGGGATGTGATGTACACTGTGGTGACCACAGTCCGTAACACTGGACTGTGTATGTGAAAGCTACTCTCATTAGAAGAAATTCTTAACTTATTGTGGTGATAATTTTGCAATGTACATAAATGTCAAATTGTGTTTACTCCTGAAAATAAGGGAATGGTGTACACCAATCATACTTCAACTTAGAAAAAAGTCAAATGACAATGGTACCTAGTAAGAATTCCACTGAAAATTACAGAACTCTATTGAAAAATATAAAGAAATAAAAGCATAGTTACTATTTTGAGGAATTTAAATCTAGCACTGGAAATAAATTATGCAAAATCTCAACCTATGATATACCACCAAATGTGGCACAGGCTACATTAGTAGATTAAACACACTAAGCGTTCTAGAATGAAGAAACGATCAAGGTCAGAATAGGGTTAGCCTACTAAGAATCAGAAGGCAGGGCTTCCCTGGTGGCGCAGTGGTTAAGAATCCGCCTGGTAATGTAGGGGACACGGGTTCGAGCCCTGGTCCAGGAAGATCCCACATGCTGCAGAGCAACTAAGCCCGTGCACCACAACTACTGAGCCTGCACTCTAGAGCCCGTGAGCCACAACTACCGAAGCCCACGCACCTAGACCCCGTGTTCCTCAACAAGAGAAGCCACCAAAATGCCAAGCCCAGGCACCGCAACAAAGAGTAGCCCCTGTTCGCCACAACTAGAGAAAGCCCGCGCACAGCAACGAAGATACAACGCAGCCAAAAATAAATAAACAAATAAAATAAAAAAGAAAAGAATCAGAAGGCAATACCCTAGGAATGAGAGGGGAAATCACATGATAAGGCCAGAATCCTTTAAATTTTACAGCCAAAATGTGTTTAAAATTTGCATGTTAACACTGCATTAAAAAGCCAAATCTGGGACTTTCCCAGTGGTCCAGTGGTTAGGACTCGGCGCTTCCACTGCCAGGGCCCAGGTTCGATCCCAGGTCAGTGAACTAAGATCCTACAAGCCATGCAGTGTGGCTGGAGGCGGGGCCGGGGGGGGGCGGGGGCAAATATGTGTTATGCTATTTTATTTAAACTTTTAAAAAGTTCAGTTGGACTTCCCTGGTGGGAAGAACCCGCCTGCCAATGCAGGGGACACGGATGCAAGCCCTGGACCTGGAAGATCCCACATGCCTTGGAGCAACTAAGCCCGTGTGCCACAACTTCTGAGCCCACATGCCACAACTACTGAAGCCCACGCACCCAGAGCCCGTGCTCCGCAACAAGAGAAGCCACCGCAATGAGAAGCCCGCCCACCGCAATGAAGAGTAGCCCCTGCTCATCACAACTAGAGAAAGCCCACGCGCAACAACGAAGACCCAACGTAGCCAAAAAATAAATAAATAAATTTTAAAAATAAATAAAAAGTTCAATACATTTACTTAAAATACTGGTCTGTATTTAAGAAAGCCAAAATGCTCTGCTATCCAGTGATTTATCAAGTTCAGCTTATAAACACCACTGCATCTAACAGATGTGCTTTAAGTACAAAGGTTAGAAACCCCGCACGCCCGCGCAGGCCGGGGCAGGGCGGGCGAGGCTTTTCATAAGTACATCTCCTCTGTGTGTAAGGTTATTTCTGTGAGAGTCACCTTTTTTCAATTCCACACGGGACTGTGGCGGAGCCGAGAGTGAAGGCAGGGATGGAAGGACCCCAGGACGGCAAGGGCGAGGGCACTGCGGGGCTGGCCCCGAGCCAACCAGTCGGCAGGGCTCCCAGGACACCCCCCCAACCCGGACAGCCCTGCTGCCGGAGCCCTGGGCAGAGCCCTCCTACCTTCCACGGCCTTGACCCTTTCCTCCAGCTCCCGTTTCCTCTCCTCCTTCAGCAGCTGCTCCTGCTCCTTCTTCTGCACCGCCAGGAGGATCTGGCGCTCCTCCTCCTCCTCCCTGCGCTTCTGTTTTTCTATCCTGCTGAGCACAGGGGTCTCCTGCGAGGGGCCAAGAAGTTCAGTCAACACACAATAAAGCAACACCACGCCTTTGAGTAAAGATTCCACGTTTTCTATTCAGCATATAGTGTCAGACAGCTGGGTGACTTACAACCTAGCTACAAGTTCATCTTCTCATCTGTACAATCAATGAATGGATGCAGACACACACTCACATTAAGACACAGTGGGGATCAGAACAGGTAAAGGCTTGGGCCCGATGACTGACCTAATTTGTAGTCTTTGGGAGATAATCTGGAGAGGAGACCGGAGCAGAGAGGAGACACCACTCTTGGATTTAATTTTTGATAAAAGTGGTATCTTAAAAAGCATCTTCGGGCTTCCCTGGTGACGCAGTGGATGAGAGTCCACCTGCCGATGCAGGGGACACGGGTTCGAGCCCCGGTCCGGGAAGATCCCACATGCCGTGGAGCGGCTGGGCCCGTGAGCCATGGCCGCTGAGCCTGCGCATCCGGAGCCTGTGCTCCGTAACGGGAGAGGCCACAGCAGTGAGAGGTCCGCGTACCCCCCCCCAAAAAAAGCACCTTCATCTAAATAACTATGAGAAGGATAAGCTAGCACAATTTCAATAATGTGCACGCCTTCGAAACTCCTAACTTTTGTACTTTTCTTTACTAATCAAACAGTAAATAAAATGGAGGGTTCGGTGGGAAGGGCCACCGTTTTGCCTTAAGATACAGAAAAGAGATGAAGGTGACAGCACAGAAATGCATTGCGTCCCTCAGACTGGCGAGCTTTCCCCTTGTTTTTCAACCCAAACAGCATTAAAATATAATGATTTCAGGTGGTTAGTGCGAATGCGACTGCCTAAAAATTTAAGGAAAGAAAAGGAAAACAGGACCATTACCATCATAATTTCTGCAAGTTTTACTCTGGACATTTCCAACATAGCTAGTTCTGAGCCATTCTGTAGCCCAGAACACTCAAACTAGGACTGAAATCGTTATTTTCAATTTCTTCCCTTGACTTCTGTGCTGATGTGTAAGGTAGAACTTTTTCTTTTTTAAAATTGAAGAGGTAATAATTGTTGCCTGCAACAGAGAACACCTGTAAGTTGCACAGACACAGAAAAATGAATCAGGTGTCTACAAAGGGAAAATGCCAGTTATCCTTACAGAAAAGATAATGATTATCCCACGTTAGGTAAAACTAAATCAGGAATATGACTTTTTCTTAACAGATCTTTTCAGTGGGAAGAAGACCTAATAAGAATCTTCTATGCTAGATATCTGTATTCTATGGAGATTACACAAGTGGTCTTAACGTGGGGGAAAAAAAAGATGACAGCCGACTGCCATCTATACAAAGTCATAAAACACTGAAACCACTCTCGTTGAAATTTTCTACTTTTTTTTATGGTCCTTAAAACTTGTTTCGATTGTCATTTGACTCATAATTAGGAAAGCGGTCTTGCCTAGATAGTAGACCTTCTGAAAGTCAAAGGTTTTACTGTTCAAATTCTGAGCCTCACTTTAAAAAAGGTGGCTACTTGACAAGGTAAAAATATGAACTGAGTAAGAGAAGAGAGATGAAAATGAAAAAAATGTTAACCATTATTACTGCACACATGACATGTAGTCAGCCACCCAAATAGAATTAAACAAAGTTCCCTAAAATCTTTCTCCTGTAACTAGAGTGGGCAGTGTACACGAGCTAGATGTCCTTTGTGACACTGGGCTGCCGCTGGCATTGCACACAGACAAGCCTCCTAAGGCTGGGGAAGCACCTTCCCTCGCACTGCCCCCAGCTCCACAGGTCCCTAATTATTCCAACTTCGGGGCAACATCTTTACCTAGTTGAGAAGTTATAGTGGAGCTACTGTTAACAAAGCAAAAGCAAACCAGAAAAATGCGCCTTTACTCTTTTCATCTGTACAGTGATTCCAAGCAGACGCCCCTAAGATGTCAACTGATAGGGTGGCAGAAAGGCAGGGGATAGAGGAACACAAGCCTCGCCAAACAAATTATTTCATTCAAAGAAAAGTGCACTGCTTTCTACACTTCAGACCCAATGAAAATGCAGAGAAAAACAAGCACATATAATAACCACTAGTTATTTACTGCATACAATGATGACAGCAATGTGTGTGTCCTGCCCCTGCCTAACAAAGGACGGCATGAGAAGTGCTCTCCCTTCAGCCAGAACAAAGACATACTAGAGAGGATCGGCATCTCAGTGAGGACTGAGGACACACAGCCCAAGGACTGGTCACCAAAGAGTCACCTGGTCAGCAAACAAGAGAGGCACTGCACGCGTGAAGACAACGGAAGGAGGGGAAAAGGGGAAGATAGGTAATTACGTACATCCTAAGAATATCTACACAATTTTTTCAACAAAGACAACGACGTACTATTCTTAATATGGGAAGATGTCTTACAAAGCAATTAACAGTAGCCCCCACCAAAAAAATGAAACATGAATACAAAATTCACAGAAGTAGATAAAACACATCCATGATCATAAGGAAAAGCAAAACAGCCTCTTCACTTACAAAACTGTAAAAGATGAAAAAAGTAACACGTCTGCAAAGACATGGTAACATGGACGCCCTCAATGAGCTGGGGACACAGATCTTCTGGAGGACAAGATGGACACACATATCAGGAACCCTGAACAGAGTAATTGCACTGCTGTGACTTTATCTTAAAAGTGAGACAGCGAGGCAAAATATTTCTGAGTACATTAAAGTCAACATTATTTAAAACAGTGAAAAACTGTAAATATCCTAAATGTTTAAAAATAGGTAAAATTACATAATAAGTATGCAATCATTAAAAATTGTTTTTTCTGAGGAATATTTAATGAAATATGAAAAGGCACCTTGATGTTAAATGAAAAACACAGGTCACAAGGCAACAGTCAGTGTGATCCCAGGTTTGTAATAAACGCACAGAGAAAGGGCCTGAAGCAAACACATGAAACTGTAAGTAGGGAAACTGTTACCACGTCTTCTGCACTTTTTACGTGAGTTTTCTGTAAGAGCGTGTAAATTCTTTCGGACACAGAACAGCCCCTTCCCAAATAAGCTGGGGAAATCACCTAGTATTACATGCTCTAAAACGACCCAATTTTTATTAACTTCTTACCCCCACTACCATGTGATCCCTATTAAAAGTCTAAAATTCAAAGGTTAAAGTACCAAAAGGCTACGATCACTTACAGATTTTATGGTGAGGTATTAAAACTGATTTTAAATAGCCTAAGATATTTCGATAACAATGCAGCAGGAATTTTTTAATTAATTTTTTTTATTGGAGTATAGTTGGTTTACAACGCTGTATTAGTTTCTACTGTACAGCACAGTGAATCAGCCATACACATGTCCACACCCTTCTAGACTCCATTCCCATGTAGATCATTACACAGCACCAAAGATAGTTCCCTGTGCTGTACAGGAGGTTCTTATTAGTTATCTGTTATAGATTGAAGCAGGAAGTTTAAAACTTAGAAAATCATAAATGCCAAGGACTGCTGCTAAATCAGAGACTCTGAATCCTTCAGAAATACATGCAAAGATACTGAAGTGAAATTCACAGGAAATGAACAATTTGAAGGTGCATAACCTTAAAGAGGCATTCAGTATATTCACAACGTGTGCGACCACCATCTGTGTTAAGTCACAGAACATTTCACCACCTGAAAGAAAGCTCCGCACCCAATAGGCAGTCACTCTGCATCCTCCACTCCCCAGGCCCTGGAGACCACCAAGCTGTTCTTTCTATGGATTTACTTATTTTGGACATTTCACATAAACGGGATCATACAATTTGTTGTCTAGTTAGTTCTTTTTTAAATACATTAATATTTATACTAAGCACATAAGATGTAATAATTGAATAACTTGAATTTACAGCATCTTAAAAAAGCAAACTGTTCTAACAATAGCAAACAAAAAATCCCGTTAAAAAATGGGCAGAGGATCTGAACAGACATTTTTCCAAGGAGGACATACAGATGGCCAACAGACACATGAAAAGATGCTCAACATCATTAATCATCAGAGAAATGCAAATTAAAACCGCACACCTGGTAAAACGGCCATGATGGCCATCATCAAAATGACAGGAGGTGGTAAGTGTTGGTGAGGGTGTGGAGAAAAGGGAACCCTTGTGCACAGTTGGTGGGAATGTAAATTGGTGCAGCCACTATGGAAAAGAGTATGGAGGTTCCTCAAGAAATAAAAAATAGAATTATCACATGTCCCAGTAATTCCACTCCTGCGTATCTTTCCAAAGAAAGTAAAAGCACTAATTTGAAAATGTATATGGACTTATTTGTGCATTGCAGCATTATTCACAATAGCCAAGACAGGGACACACCTAAGTGTCCACAGATGAAGAAGAGGTGGTGCATATACAATGGAATATTACTCAGTCACAAAAAGCAGGAAATGCTGCCATTTGTGACAACATGGATGACTTGAGGGCATTATGTTAACTGAAACAAGTCAGAGACAGACAAATACTGTATGACCTCACTTGTATGTGGAATCTAAAAAAACTGAACTCACACCAAAAGGATTAAAGACCCAAACGTAAGACCAGACACTACAAAACTCTTAGAGGAAAACATAGGAAAAACACTCTTTGACATAAACCACAGCAAGATCTTTTTTGACCCACCTCCTAGAGTAATGGAAATAAAAACAAAAATAAACAAATGGGACTTAAACTTAAAAGCTTTTGCACAGCAAAGTAAACCACAAACAAGACAAAAAGACAACCCTCAGAACGGGAGAAAATATTTGCAAATGAAACAACTGACAAAGGATTAATCTCCAAAATATACAAACAGCTCATGGAGCTCAATGTCAAAAAAACAAACAATCCAATTAAAAACTGGGTGGAAGACCTAAATAGACATTTCTCCAAGGACGACAGATGGCCAAAAGGCACATGAAAAGATGCACAACATGACTAATTATTAGAGAAATGTAAATCAAAACTACAATGAGGTATCTCCTCACGCTGGGTCAGAATGGCCATTACCAAAAAATCTAGAAATCATTATCAAAAAATCTAGTAAATGCTGGAAAGGGTGTGGTGAAAAGGGAACCCTCCTGCACTGTTGGTGGGAATGTAAGTTGGTAACAACCACTATGGAAAACGGTATGGAGGTTCCTTAAAAAACTAAAAATAGAATTACCATATGACCCAGCAATTCCACTACTGGACATATATCCTGAGAAAACCATAATTCAAAAACAGTCATGTACCACAATGTTCATTACAGCTCTATTTACAACAGCCAGGACATGGAAGCAACCTAAATGTCCATCGACAGATGAATGGATAAAGAAGATGTGACACATATATACAATGGAATATTACTCAGCCATAAAAAGAAACGAAATCAAGTTATTTGTAGCGAGGTGGATGGACATAGAGTCTGTCATACAGAGTGAAGTAAGTCAGAAATAGAGAAACAAATACCATATGCTAACACAGATATATGGAATCTAAAAAAAAAAAAAAGTACTGATGAACCTAGTTGCAGGGCAGGAATAAAGAGGAAGACAGAGAATGGACGTGAGGACATGGGGTGGGAGGGGGAAGCTGGGGCGAAGTAAGAGTAGCATCGACATATACACACTACCGAATGTAAAACAGTTAGCTAGTAGGAAGCAGCAGCATAGCACAGGGAGATCCGCTCGGTGCTTTGAAATGACTTAGAGAGGTGGGTTAGGGAGGGTGGGAGGGAGGCTCAAGAGGGAGGGGATATGGGGACAGATGTATGCATATGGCTGATTCACTTTGGTGTACAACAGAAACTAACACAGTATTATGAAGCAATTATACTCCAATAAAGATCTATTTAAAAAAAAAGGTGGTCAAAGGGTACAAACTTCCAGTTATAAAATAAATAGGTGACCGTAGTTAATAATACTGTATTGTGTATGCGAAAGCTAATAAGAGAGTAGATTTTACGGGTTCTCATCATAAGAACAAATCTGTAACCGTGTGAGGTGATAGATGCTAACTAGACCTATTGGTGATCATTTTGCAGTGTGTACAAATATCAGATCATTATGTTGTACACCTAAAACTAATGTTGTAAGTCAATTACATCTTAAAAAAAAAAAAAAAAAGTCTGTGATTTGGAGAACTTGACAACAACAAAACTCAAAGCCCCCGGAGCGCCCAGGAGCAAGAAGGAAGGTCCAGAATCTGTGCTGCAACGTCCTGACCGCCCCCGCCCGCAGTGGCCCTTCTCCGGGGTTTCAATCCCTGCCTGGTCCCCAACTGCTTTCTCCAGACTGCCCCCACCACGGGTTGCCTGCTGGCATAAAAACACCTCTGCTTAGTGAGATACCTCTTCGCCTCACAATTTCTCATGCCCCTTTCTCCTTCATCGTAACGTGTTATAATTTCAGCAGTTCCCATCTGATGTGAATTCTGAACAATTACAATTTTATATAAATTGCATCACACACATTTGGGAAAAAATATGTACGTGGTGCACCAAGAGTCTGTTTTAAATTTCCGTGCTACTTTTCAGCAGCGGATGGGACTTATGACCTGAAGACACCTGTGGCAGTTCAACAGTTTAAACTTCAGTAGTTTAAAGAACAAGTACATACAGTCGAGTCAACAAAAACCAAACAAAAAACTAGCAGTTAAAAAAAAAAATCTTACACTGTTTTGCATTGCAACTTTTTTTCTTTAGAAGGGGTCAGCTGCAGACGGGGCAGGGCTGTGTTTAATGCTGTGCAGAGAAGAGGCCTGTGGCACCAGGACAGGGTTTCAATGAGAAGCTAATTAGAAATGGCACTTTGAAATCCTCTCAACAATTACAAATAGAATCTGGCTGAAGCGGAGCCCAGGACTCCCCGTCCATGCCCCCCACCCATCCCCAGCACACATGGGACCCGAGCTCCCTGGCAATGGCATGTCCAGAGTCTCCTGACAAAAACAGTCCAGGAGGTCAGGGAGACAGTGTCCCTTCACTGGTGTATTTCCCCAGGAGTCATAATTAAAAGACTTTCGGAGGCACTAAGATTGGACTCCTGGGTGACCAGAAACCCTGCCTATAAGCCACTAAAGACCTGAAGATTTTCTGCTGTTTCAACAAAAGCACAAAACTCACGCCACACTGAAGGCTTTCTCCCGAATGTTCAGCTCTGTAACTGACATCCAGACTCTCTTCAATACCATGGTTACTTGTATCTAAGACCAAAGAGCAGAATACAAACAAACAACGCTGCAAATAACCTAAAACTCTAGTGTCTGAAGCTAGGCTTTTGCTGGCAGCAGTGAAGAACCTGCCTATCTGTATTCAGATTATTCTGCAACCAGAGGTAAACCAGGGCATTTAGGACTCAGTCCAGGGCAGTGAGCAGAAAATGGGAAGGCTTTCAAGGAGGCGGTTAACTGTCCAGATACAAAGGCAGCGAGAGCCCGTCAAGGGGAACGAGGCAGAAAACCAGTTGAGAACTACGGCTGGACAGCCTGACTGAGGCCACCTCCAATCAGGGCCTCGAGGGAAGAAGGGACTGGAGAGACCTGCAAATCAGGCAGAACAGGACTGCCTCAGTTTACCTCCTGGTACAGACATACTTACGAGCTGAAGAAAAAAGACGCAGGAGATAAGTCCAAACATACTGGAAATACAGAGATCTTTAAATGAGCTTTTCCCCTTTCGGGGATCCAGGGAGGATGTACTCGGTTAATGGCCCGGTCCCTGAACACACAATCTTGCAGCCACACCAACGACCGCAAGGCCGCAGAGGGTCCACACTGTCACAAGCCAGCCAGACACGGCCTCCAGGGGAAACGTGCTCTGACCACTAACTGCTTGAACAGCCAATGGGATGGATGCTAAAAGGAGACAAGGCATTAAAAAGTGGAGCGAGTCTGGGAACTGGGCAGCAGGGGGGCAGGGGGTGCCCCCTCAGTCCTGCCCGCGACCCCTCCCCCGTCCAGCCCTTGTCGTCAGACACGTCCAGGCCCCCCGGGCCTCATCCCGCCCTACCTGCCCACTGTTAACGTCTCAGTAAATACAAACAGCAGCTTCGCCCCTTCCTACGGCTGCGATGCTGAACGTCACAGAACACAACTTCCCAAACACAGGGGGCTCCGGGGACTGCTCGCCCCGAAGCAGCTCTTCACCAAGCACTGTCTCAACTCTTACCCTGCCCCTCCCAGTTCGCGTCCCCCCCGCCGGACACGCGAGCGCCCCCACCGCACAGGGAGCACCGAGAGCCCGTGGACGTCCTGCTCCAACTAAGGAAACGGGACCTGAAATGCCGAGAACTCTCCTCAGTGCTGCTTCCTCTGCACTTCGTCACTATTCCTTTGTTTTCTTTCACGGCCAGGCTTCTCAAGAGGACAAATACCACTCCGACCAGTAACTCCTCTTTTACTCACTTGCAACCCGACCTTCACTCCATCATCCTCTAGTGAAACGCTCCCCCCAAAGGCCACCCTCCCTTCTAAGCCCACGCTCCCAGAGCAGGGACCCTACAGCTACTTGCTCACCTTGCAGTCGTTCCTGATGGGGTCTGACCACAGATGCATCTTCCTGACACAAAGACCTAACGACATAGCCTCCGACCACTGCCTCCCATGGACAAACAAGCAGGGGACGGCCAGGGGACTCCGAAGTCTGACTGTTCCAACCCAACCGCCACTCTGAGTCACAACACATCTTACACGCCAGCCACGACCCAGCACACACACTCTCCGACTGCATTGCACGCGACCCTGCCTCTGTACTTCTGCTTGCCTTGACCCTCCGCCTGCACTGCCACCGTCAAAACCTCAGCCACCCTGCAGGGCTCAGGCGACACAGTTCTGCTGCTCCAACTCTCAGCCGCAGTCCCTTCCATCTTTGCCTCTTGCATTCCTATGACACGTGTGTCTGTAACAGAACGCATCATTCTCCTCGGTATTACAGTAAATAATGATGTGAGTATCATCCCCGGAGATTAGGGGAGCCAAACAGTCAACTTATGTCTTATTTTTACAACTCCTTCTCTTTCTAGAAATGCATCTTACGTAGAAGGATACTCCATAAAGGCTTGAGGTTTTAAACACGAAATCAAGGTAAATAAAGAATCTGGGGTGGAAGGAGCACACGAGATAAAACGGGACCATCTTTTCTGAACACGTCAACCCTTCTCTCCGCCCGCTCTCAACACTCACCTACTGCTCAGTGGACTTGACGGACAGGCGGTCAGACCTCCGCCCAGGCTGCAATCCTGCCCGTGTCCTCTGGGGACGCTTTCCCTACAGTTACAAGTGAGGAAGAGCGAGGACAAGACGGGTGAGTGTCCTCAGCTGCTGCTGTGGCTGCCACTGCCACCAGTCGAGAGAGGCCTGGAAGGGCCAGGTGAGGCGCGACCTAAACGAGGGCCCGTGGCACCCCAGGCCAGTCGGCAAAAATGACAACTCGGCTCTACAAGGCCCCACGCAGCTTATTCACTTAAAAACGCTCAACGAAGCTCAGAGGTACCATGTGTCAAACTCCCTGAACGGTGTAAACATTTTTAACAAGTTTTGTCTCGTATTACCAAGGAAAAGCCAGTTTCATCGCCTCGGGTTGCCGGGAAGGGCTCTCAAAGGCGGATTCTGAGCAGCAGGAGGGCAGCTCTCCTTTAGAGGCGGTTCTGTGGCCGGTGAGGCTGGAACAGGTAGGAGGACGAGAGACGACAGGCTCAGCCACGAGGGATCGCAGAGCTTCCTGGGGGTGTTAGACCCCCAGATGATGTCAGAGGCTCGGCAGCGGCCGTCACAGGGAACTTCAAATAAGGCCAACGTCAGTTTTGGAATTTCTGTGGACTGAGCCCCAGAGCCTCACCATCATAACCTCGTATTAAGAAATGGTAAGCGAGGGCCGTGCAGGTGAGGTGAGTAGGCTCTGCGTCGTCACATCAGCATCATGTACGTGTGGTCTGGCACCACTTAACTGAAAAACTTGAGACTTGTGGCATCAACGAGGTAAAGCAACAAAGGATGGAAAAAGCTCAGTGGCGCTAATGCCACTAAGTGGTGGTTTATGCAACCCAAACGAACCACAGAACGGCAGGAGACCTGCTGAGACGGGAGATCTAGAAAGCTTTTCCATTATGAGAATGACCAGCCTCAGTAGAGATAAACCCCAACTGTCAAAGGGGGCATGACCCCCTTTACCCCAAAAGCTACTGCAGCAGTTCCTGAAATGTGCCTATGAGCGACTCCTTCGGAAGTTCAGGCCCAGGGGAAGAGCCCTCGGGCCACGAGCTCTCAGGGGACCAACAGCAAAGGGGCCGGGGGCCACGTCCACCTCTGCCGAGTGAGGCAGGTGCTGGGGCCAGACAGCGCGGCGGTTTCCCTGTCCTCAGAACCATCTTCTACGTGACTTATCAACTTATCTGTTAAAGACCTGATGTGTATGACACACCTTACTATCACTGTCTGTAACCTTAGCTAAAATGCTTTCACTAGTCTACACCCCCTTGACTTTAATCTTGCCATAAAAGTTGAACTTTCATGTGGTCAACGCGGCCTTGCCTTCCGGTTCTTTCATGATTGCGAAGTTCACAGGACTGTCACACCTCCGTGAGTTAACCCATCAGCGCTGCCTCTCTGCAGACTTGCAATTATTTTGGTAAGAAATGCGGATTTAGTTTTCTATCAAAATTCCTCGCCAGTTGGGGCTTCCCTGGTGGCACAGCGGCTGAGAGTCCGCCTGCCGATGCAGGGGACACGGGTTCGTGCCCCGGTCCGGGGGGATCCCACGTGCCGCGGAGCGGCTGGGCCCGTGAGCCATGGCCGCTGGGCCTGCGCGTCCGGAGCCTGTGCTCCACAACGGGAGAGGCCACAACAGTGAGAGGCCCGCATACCACAAAAAAAAAAAAAAAAAAAATTCCTCGCCAGTTACAAGCTGTCAGAAACAATGGAGGGACCAAGTGCCAATCCCTCGCTAAGTACTAGGCCAGCTGCTGGACAACGGTCCTTCCCACAGAAACTGGGAAGTTACAGCACTTCATTTTACTAATAAGAAGATCGAAATTCAGAGCTATCGGGAAGCTCACCCAAATGGGCAGCTAGAAGAGGGCGGCGCCACACCGACGGGGGGTCCTAGAGGGAAGCTCACGACGCGCAGCCCCCCAGACCCTGTGGCTCTGGGCCTGCCATGCTGCACTGTAATCTCTAACGGTGTCCATTCTGTTTTACTGGCATGTGATTTCCACTTCACATTCAGATCATAGGTGTGTTTATTACTAGAACAGACCCCAGCATAACTTGGATGGGTACTGGTAGGTTCACACAGTCACTGTCAAAGAAGAATCTACACAGTGTGTGTGTCTTAACTTAATGTATAAAAATGTACTGCCGTTCACCAATCATACGATGCAGGCCCACTGAGGGGGTTCCCAGAGATTCTCTCCTAACAATCACCCTCTTAAACCTTTATCTGCCCTTCCAGTTTTGTTTTCATAATCGCAAGTGAGATGTGAATGATACTTGCAATCCAAATACCGAAACCATAAGATTGTAATGAATTTTTTCCTTTCATCTTTTACTATTTTATCCTTATTTGACAGTCAACCTTTCAGAAGCAACTCATCCTTAATGTTTCTGTTTAATAAAAACTTTTTATAGAAAATTTTATGCCCTTATTTTGTTTCATAATATTTAATTGTGTAAATTCAGTAACGAGAACAATGGACACACACAGGTCTGTGAAAACATCAGCAGGATGCCCAGCTCGCAGGTTGTCATTTCCCGTGGGTGGCCTCTCAAATGAAGACCCCCCGAGGGTGCTCCTGATGTCTGGCCTCTGTGCCAGGACAAGGCAGTGCAGTCACTCCACTGCCCCCACCCGCAATATCTACATTCACCGGTTATTCTGGAGGAGAGCTCTGTTATGCTGGGACTTAGCTAAAGCAACAACAAACCTCAATTTATCTTGGCGACGACTGACATCTAAACTTTCCTTCAAGAAACAGAGAGGTCTGGCATCCTTACTCGAGATGTGAAGAGATACATGTACTCACAGCTTTGTACCTTCTTCTTTCTCATCAATTCTGCATAGGCATAGTCAGATTCACAGCAGCACCTGTTTTGCTGCTGCAGCCAGTAACTGTTAACCTTTAGCAGGCATAGGAATGAATCACAGAGCAACAGAACCACATCCAGCCATCCTGCCAGGCTGGGACAAGAGCAGGGCGGGATCCGGCGTCTAGCGTGCGGCCCAGGTGACGCCCACGCAGGATGTCGAGAGCCAGCACTGCTGTGAGCACTAAGCAACAGACTTCGTTAAGTGTAATTCTATTCCCCCAGATGAAGCGCTCTAAAATTCTGCCTCTTACTCTTTTCTTACGTCACACACACAAGACTTCCAAGACAGTATTCCCATACCACACATGCCACTTAACCCCGATGGGTTATGAGTTATTATTCTTTTGATGAGGAAACGGTCTTTATTTGTTAGTGCACTTTTAAAGTCTTGACATTTATATTACTGAATGAAGAGCGTATTTAAATTCATCAGGAATGGGGCACTAAGGTAACTATATCTCAATGGACACAATAGCCAAGCCACTTCTTTCTTCATTTTTGAACTGTTTGGAAATTATCTTTTCATAAAGGTTTAGAAAATTTGACCTGTGAATAAATCTAAATGATTCTGGAGCTTTTGCTGGGATGCTTTTGTGAAAACTCTTCTTCCCTAATTACTGGTCTGCTAAGGTTTCCGGTTGCATAATTTAGATTCTGGGGTGTTTTTTTTGGGAAATCAACATCCCATTTCACTAAAGCTTGCAAATTTACAGCACTGTATAGCTTTCAAAATATCAAATCTATTATTTCCTTTTTCAGCTTCTAATTTCACTGTTCTTGAAATTTGTATTTAAGGTTTACCTTATTTTAATTTTTTCTTCTCTTGCAAAGAATCAACTCCTGAAATTTTCTGTATCAAAACCATCCGTTTTATGCTTGTAAGTTTTTTCCCTTAGTTACACTATTCAAAAGTCTGAGGTTGAATATTGCAGTTAAAAAGACAGAAATTATAAATGAAAGTTTAAGCAGATTAGGTAAACGTCTTACAGATGATTTAAGGTGCTGTCATGAATCATATCAATAAAGTCATATACAAGGCTATTTAAGTTATAAAACCATCTCTATTAAATAGCTACTTTAAGAAAACTAGATTACGTATTTCAAGTCCTGGAAAAATGGTCACAGTGTGCTGCGGAGGACAAGATCCAAGTGTAATTATAGTCAACGGGATTAAGGACGTCGATGGGGAGATGCTCACCCATGAAAAGGCAATTCCGTGACTTTCTACAGTTCACCCCAAAGCACCAACCTGCTCAATGGTTACAAATACCATTGGAGTCACGACAAATCAAGTAACGTATCTGTCACTGTGTCCTTCCCTGGGGGTGCTGCAGCAAGAGTTTAAAAACACTTTCTCCTCAGATGTCAGGGGCAGTGCTCACATTTCTGTCTTCTATTAACAAGTATTAAGAATCAGAAGCATCAGATTTATGGAAACTGGATGGTTGTCAGGCATCCACCACAGAACGGGCGTTCCAGGTGGTCACCTGTGGGGTTACAATGATGGGGAAGACATGGCCCCTGATCCAGAGTTGCTTAGACAACTCCTAATGAAATGA
This sequence comes from Hyperoodon ampullatus, assembly GCF_949752795.1. Classification (NCBI taxonomy): domain Eukaryota; kingdom Metazoa; phylum Chordata; class Mammalia; order Artiodactyla; family Ziphiidae; genus Hyperoodon; species Hyperoodon ampullatus. Next base: position 101,987,424 of record NC_136924.1, on the reverse strand, counting down.
AGTCGGGAAGCGCACTGCGGGGGACACCCTCACCTGGGAGAGGCGGGGAGAGCTCACAGACACAAGGCCCTCAAGTGGGGCTTCTGAGAGCCCTGGAACAGGCGGGGGCAGGCGGGGTGCAGGACGAGGCCAGGATTCGGTGCCCTGCAGTCAGAGGGGGCAGCTGGGGGGAGCCGGCACTAGAGCCACAAAGAAAAGCACCTTCAGAGCCTGCTGTTAGAGGGAGACAGACCAGAAGATGATCTTTTTTAAAAAGTAAAGTTAAAAAAAAAAAAAAAAAAAAAAGGCAGCAGTCTATGTACAGGGAGAGGTACACACAGGGTGCTCTATAGAGACACACCTGGGGCTCAGTGGGTGGTTCCCAGGGGATGCTGGGGAGAAGGAGAGCTGGCTCCCAAGGGTGAAGAGCGGTGAGGACGGGGTAGCGGCATGAGGATTAAATCACACGGCCCGGGCTTCCCTGGTGGCGCAGTGGTTGAGGGTCCGCCTGCCGATGCAGGGGACGCGGGTTCGTGCCCCGATTCGGGAGGATCCCACGTGCCGCGGAGCGGCTGGGCCCGTGAGCCATGGCCGCTGAGCTTGCGCGTCCGGAGCTTGTGCTCCGCGGCGGGAGAGGCCACAGCAGTGAGAGGACCGCGTACCGCAAAAAAAAAAAAAAAAAAAAATCACACGGCCCACAGAGAAGGCGAGTGGGGGCACGAGGTCCCATCTTAATGCCCCAGATGAAGAAAGATGAAGGCTGGACCAGCTTCAGGAGAGCATGGAGTGGAGAGTGCTCAAACCTCTAATGAAGGAACCCTTTACCAGAGCAGCTTGACGCCACACACGGAGGACAGGGACCCTGTCTGCACACCTTCTGGGCAATCATGCTGCAGATCTCGGGCAGGAAGTCCTCGCTGAGGAGCTTGTAGAGCTGCCGCTCTCGCAGGGATGTCCTCTCCCGGAAACTCTCGGTGACCTGTCTCCACTCCTCTTCTGTCTGGCACAGGAGCCACCAGGAGCCTTGGCCTGGCCCCTGGGACCCTAGAAGAGAAAGCGGTGGCTCAGTAAACAGATCCCATGAGACCTGTTTCTTTCTATCTTCAGTTTCAGTTGGACCCTGGGTTATGATCAAAGCCAGGTAATCAGAAAAATGGGGGGCCCATTACCATTTAAGGTTGATGCTGTGTACTTCTGATTTTCCTGTTACTATCACTGTTTACAACTAAGAGATAAGAATACGTAAAGGCAATACAAATGTAACTATTGTAACCTTCATGATAGATTCTAATATACTAGAAATGCTTCAATGTATTTACTTTTCTACAAAATTGGTTTTGATTGAGCTTTTGCAGTCTTGCTTGTTGCACTGAGATACTCTAAATTGCTATTTCTCCCCAAATTTATACAATTTGGATTACAGAACCGAAGTCTAGGTAGGAACCCAGTACACTTCCTTATGCAGTAAAGCATTTTACTGGGTTGGTCAAAAAGTTCGTTCAGTTTTAAGTAAGACACATTTTTCATTTTCACCAAGAACTTTATTGAACGTATTCACTAACCGAGCAAACTTTTTGGCCAACCCAATACATTAAAAGAAAGCTCTCGGAGGAGCTGCTCATTTACTCCAATGTTGGGTGTCTATTCTGCTGGGCCTGCGTAAGGGCGCCCAAGTGAAAGGACCTGGTCCTGCTCTCAAGCTGTCCGTCAGGGGGAGAGATGAGCACAGGGAGACGATGTGTGAAGGGTGAGGAGGCTAGTCAGAGGCTATTGTAATAGTCGTAACGCTCTGCACTCGACTCTGGAAAAGGACACAAGTCAATCATGTTCATGCAATCCCTTCTGACCCCGACAAAAGCCATTACCATTTCTTGTCTGCGGCTCAGATGCTAAGGAGTTTTCTTCCTGCTTTTCACTGAAACACAGGAAAAAGAGGCACCAATTAAAACAAAGACATGGGGCTTCCCTGGTGGTGCAGTGGTTGAGAGTCCGCCTGCCGATGCAGGGGACGCGGGTGCCCTCGTGCCCCGGTCTGGAAAGATCCCACATACCGCGGAGCGGCTGGGCCCGTGAGCCATGGCCGCTGAGCCTGCGCGTCCAGAGCCTGTGCTCCGCAACGGGAGAGGCCACAACAGTGAGAGGCCCGCGTACCGCAAAAAACAAAAACCAAAAAACAAAGACATGTCCAAAATTGTTGTGCTCCCCTGTAAGGCAGACACATGACTTACTACCAGGAATGTGTGTTGGCGCAGAGGGGAAGGACAGATACACGGGGACACAGGAAAGGAGAAGTTCAGTGTCCACAGGTAAATGCCAAGAAAAGGGCTTCCTCCCGGACGGCACTGAGGGTGGCACTGCAGGCGAGGTGTATTGAATTGGCCCTCACAGCAGGCTGGGGTGAAGAACACAGGTTCTGAGGCCGGGCCACCTCTATTCAAGGCTTGCCACCATCTACCATGTGACCCCAGAAAAGTCACTGAACTTCCCTGTAAAATGGGGCTATTAATAATGGCCACCTCACAGGGATGCTGGAACTAAATTATAAAATACAAATGTGCTCATCAGCCCGACAGTGTTAAGTCTCCCTGAATCATGAAGGGCAGTCTCTGGATTTTCTGGTTTGTTTTCAACCACCTAACCCAGCACTGCCCCGAACAGCCTCCCAGGAGAAGGAAAACGTCCTGTACCGTCGCTGTCCAGCGAGGCAGCCCCGGGCCCCGAGCGCCTGCTCCGCTGAAGTGTGTCAGGGGTGACTGAGAAACCTAACTTTACATTTTATTTATTATTTTTTAAAAATAATTTGTTTTAGGGGCTGCCCTTTTTCTTTACTTTTGTCCCCCTCCTACACATACCTTATTGTCTACATTTGTTTTTCATCATTCTTTGAAAAACGGAGGTATAGTTTTAGATGTACAACACCATGATTCACAGTTTTTAAAGATTATACTCCACTTATAGTTATTATAAAATATTGGCTATATTCCCTGTGTTGTAGAGTATATTCCTATAGTTTATTTATTTTACGTAGTAGTTTGTACCTCTTAATCCCCTATCTTGCCCCTCCCCCGTCCCTCTCCCCGCTGGTCACCACTAGTTTGTTCTCTGTTTCTATAAGTCTGTTTCTGTTTTATTATATTCACTACTTTTACTTTTTAGATTTCACAAAATTTTATTTAATTTAAAAATACTGTATTGGATACAGAACTCTAAAGAATAAAATCACCAGCAGAGGGTAGCACAAGCACACATATGCTTCTTAAAATGACTACAGCCCCACCACTAAGGCACTTTAATTGTTGGGACTCACAGGGAAACTGAGATAGTACAGAACAGATTTCTGAATGTATCAGGAGGTGTAGATCGCTAACAAAATCCAGAAACACATGTCTTGTGTATAACACATGATTATAAGAACATTTCTCACAAATACTGGTGGGAGGAAAGCTGCAATCTGTAGTCAAAATTTCTGGAAAGTTAAGTGTAACACTGACTGTTGTAACAAAAAAATCAAATTCTGATTGTTTTATTCATAATCTGATTCCTAAAAATATTTCTTAGTAGTTAATAAGCAGCACAGTGAAATCTGGTCCACTTCAGGCATTTAGGTTACTTAAGCAGTTCTAAAACGCCGAAGGAAGAAGCAGCTTCTCCTGTGTTATTAGAATTTTTAAGACTATGACCTAACTTCCATAAGTGGATAATGATAGATCTGATCCTCAAGTAAAAGGAAAAAGTATTTCTACACAGAACAGGTCAGATTCTGAAAACTCTTATATTGAGATTCACATGGTGGGAATTCCTAAAAGGCAATGACATATTAAAATAAAATTTCCCAGGACTGCCCTGGTGGTCCACTGGTTAAGACTCCGCACTTCCACTGCACCGGATGCGAGTTCGATCCCTGGTTGGGGAACTAAGATCCCACATGCCGCGCAGTGCGGCCAAAAAATAGTAATAATACAATTTCCCAATCGTAAGAGAATCTTTTTCTTTGCTAAAATTAAATATAAAATAAACACTATAAAAATGTTTAAAGTCTTACCTTTTCCTTATTGTAGGAAATTGTATTCTACATACAACAAAGCATGTTTACTACAAAATCTCCTTACCAGGAAAGAATTAACTCCTAAACTCATATACAGTATTAACTCTCTCCACACTCCTGTGAAGAAACATGTGGTGTAGGGATGGGAGTTTCAGGGCACTTCCTGCAGGCGGGCTCGGTCCTCGGTGCCGTCCACTGTCAGGTTCACTGTCAGAGTCCCCACTGTCCAGTGAAAGTGAGGGGCCAGGCAGGAGGCCCCCGAGGACTGTGACGCAGGGCCCATGTCCCCCCCGAGGCACAGAAAGCAGGATGGAGGCGAGTGCCTCCAGCGTAAGGGTTCGGGTTAGGGACCTGCACAGACTAACAAGACTTACTCACCTCACTAGAGTTTCCTCCTGCAGTTTTTTCCGTTTTGGGGGTCTTCCTCTTCTTTTTCCTGTTTTCCCAGGAACACTTGAAACATTTTTTTGTCCTTCACTTTCCCTAAGAAATAGTACGTTAAACAGAAATGTTCTGTCATAGGACTGATGCGTTACACATGATTTATAAGCTAGTGATTATGGGGCTTTCCTGGTGGCCCAGTGGTTGAGAGTCCGCCGACCGATGCAGGGGACACGGGTTCGTGCCCGGGTCTGGGAGGATCCCACATGCCGCGAAGCGGCTGGGCCCGTGAGCCATGGCCGCTGAGCCTGCGCGTCCGGAGCCTGTGCTCCGCAACGGGAGAGGCCACAACAGTGAGAGGCCCACGTACCACAAAAAAAAAAACAACAACAAAAACTGGCTTTAAGCTAGTGATTAGTTTTTCTGGCCATGAGGTTACTAAAAAGGAGCAAAGGCAGCAGTTACAGGCAAAGAGCAGGGTGACCTCCCACTTTCCATGGTTAAAACGTGTAACCAAGGAAAACAACATCTCCCACGTGAACATCTGAGTGAGGCCTCAGGCTTCGCTAACAGCAAAGGGCCCAGCAACCCGGACGTCTGGGGAAGGTGCAGCATCACTCTGGGCAGCTGGGGACAAGGCCTCTTCCTCACTGAGGACGTCAGCTCTAGCAGGAGGAGGGATTCTCCAGAACCCACTCTGCTGGAGGGAAAGGCCCCGGGGAGCACTTGTGCTGCTTGAAAACCTGGCGGGCGGAACAGCCTCCGGGGTGGGGCCGCTGAGAGCTGGGCTAGAGATTAATTCCTTTTCACTTCTGTGTGAAATAACTCTTTGCCATCTCTTTGTAGACATGGTGCTACAGCTAATTCCTTCATGAGAAAAAATAACTTGTGCTGCGGAACTCCGATGTATTTGATTTTAATGATGCTCTTGTAACAGTGGCTATGGCAGCCCTGACCTTTAGGAAGGTACCTGCTCAGAGAGAGCTCTCCGTTGGATTTTCCTTGTACTGGGTCCTCCTTGTACATTCGCGTCCCATAGAAATACCAGTAGAGGGCCCCGGAGTTGTCCTCACCCAGTGGTTCCACACGGAGACTGTCTGCATCCAGGCCCTGGGCAGGACAAGGAAAGAGGTTTGGGCTCACAACGAACAAAACTAAAGAGACAACTGAAATGAGGATTCTGAATTTGTCCTCACATATCCCTCATATTAAAATGCTCAAGCATCTTAGGTAATTCTCAGTCAGGGTACCCGACACACGGGACGGGGAGAAGGTGCCTGCTCTAAGAGCAGGATACAGAAGTACTTCACACGAATCCCATTGCCACCATCGCCCCGACCTTGCCAAAAAAAGAGCAACCCAAAGGGATTTTGATTAACATGTGACATACTTGGTTTAGACATGTATTCTGTGTGTACCAACAAGAGGAAAGACAATTCCAACAGGAGAGTCTGGTTTTGTGGCAGCCTCATCCCCCATGACACTGTCGCCGCCGGCCAGTCCGGCTCGGGGCTCCCCATTCCCCCAGCCTGACCTGCACTGCCACCCCTCGGTGGGTGGAGGCCGAGACCTCAGTGAAGACTGTGCTGGGCTGCACTGCGGTTTTCACCATGGTGCCCACCTGAGCCCACGAGCACCGTCGACGCAGTTCATCATTTGTGACCGACCTCCCGGTGAGGGCAAAGCAGAAGCCTGCCCGCGCCCTCCCTCTGAGACAGGATAAGAGGGAGGGGGGAGGCGTCCACAGCCCCACCCAGCACACATCTACAATGTGCACACGGTGTGCGGTGAGGATGGGTTAAAGTCCTGGGAGGTTTCATACATATTTCAATTATTCTAAGTCAAATTTCAGACCTCAGGAAATAAAACTCAGTGACTAATGTAACGGCAATTCTGGCTGATGACAGAGCAAACAGGAACCTAGGATTGTTCCCATGTCAGCGGGGACTCGGTACATGGAACGAAGAACAAACCAAAGTAGAAGTTAAACCAAAATAAAATAACATGCAGTCATCTGAGTGTGTGGCTTGGATTCCCCTGGCAACAGTGGTAACGGCTGCATCTACAAGATTCCCAAGACCAGCACAGCATCCAAACGCTGGCTCCTCTAAACTTCTGCTCCAGGGACAGGGTGCCTGTCAGCTACGCACCTTGAGGAGATCGAAGACATCATCTGCGTCCAGCCGGTAGTCACAGAGGCGGTGGAGGATTTCCACTCGGGTGCGAAGGGGCAGGTCCTGGAAGCTGGCTCCCCGCAGGGGGTTCGGCTTCCCCTCTTCCAGCTCCCAGCGGTAGCTGATGATGTCCTCCAGGTAGCTGTGGAAGGTCTGAGACCTACCCAGGTGGCCCCAGACACAAAGACACATGAATACCACATAGAGAGGGGGGTGTTGGGGGAGGGGCGGCTGGACAGCTGACAAATCTTCAACAGCAGCAGGAATGGAAAGTGCCAGGAAGGGCCCGGGGATCCCTTGAGGAAGCACTATGTTATTACACCATCTCCTGGGACCTGACACCGTCAAGTCCCAAAGATCATCAATGTTAAGAAGGTTGTGGGACCTTCCCTGGTGGTACAGTGGTTAAGAATCGCCTGCTGGGCCTTCCCTGGTGGCGCAGTGGTTGAGGGTCCGCCTGCTGATGCAGGGGACACGGGTTCGTGCTCCGATCCGGGAAGATCCCACATGCCGCGGAGCAGCTGGGCCCGTGAGCCATGGCCGCTGAGCCTGCACGTCCGGAGCCTGTGCTCCGCAACGGGAGAGGCCACAGCAGTGAGAGGCCCGCGTACCGCAAAATAAAAAAAATCTCCTGCCAATGCAGGGGACACGGGTTTGAGCCCTGGTTCCGGAAGATCCCACATGCCGCAGAGCAACTAAGCCTGTGTGCCACAACTACTGAGCCTGCGCAGAGCCCGTGAGCCACAACTACTGAAGCCCGCGTGCCTAGAGCCCATGCTCCGCAACAAGAGGAGCCACCACAATGAGAAGCCCGCACACCGCAACGAAGAGTAGCCCATGCTCGCTGCAACTAGAGAAAGCCCATGCACAGCAACAAAGTCGCAACGCAGCCAAAAACAAATAAATTAATTAATTTTAAAAAAAGATTAGGTCCACAACTTAGATGGCAAACAGCAAAGAATGCCAATGTCTGCCTGGCCTAATCCATTTATATTTCAGGTTAAGATGCAAAGGTGAAAAAACCTTCTCCAGAACACAGGAGGCTACTCCAGGGAATTCCCTGGCGGTCCAGTGGTTAGGACTCCATGCTTTCAATGCCAAGGGCCCAGGATCAATCCCTGGTCGGGGAACTAAGATCCCACAAGCTGCCCTGTGTGGCCAAATTGATTAATTAATTAATTTTAAAAGAGGCTACTCCGATGTGTAACTATACTTTCCATGTGCCGTTACACGTAAACTTGTGGGTGTGTTATGAAACACTAAATTTGAGGGTTTTTTCTATAGAAAACATTTAAGACAACTTAAATTTTTGATTAGTACCTAAATGGGCCTTGTATATAACAAGTGCTGTTTAACTGTTAGTTATTCCATATCTCAACTATTAAAGAATCTGGATATAATTTCACCTAATGCTTGATTTTAAAATATTTTTCTCACTAAACGAAGAGCTCTAAAGGAATTATGTGTCAATAAAATCTTTACAAGAGGCATGTATCATGTTAACTTATAATCTATGTAGTTATATTTGTAGAAAAAGTGAGAAGAAATACTCATAGAGGAAAAACAAAGGGCCTTAGGCAAATAAGAAATTAAACATTTTGCTTTTTCAAAGAGAGAAGAAACTTTATTTCCTTCCTGTTGATACCTCAAGTGCGGACAGTGTGAATGTGGTTCCCTTATCAAAATGCAGCATTACACCTGGAAACACAGGGCTCTCGGCACCACGACCTGAGCCCCACTTGCAGGCACCTGCGGGAGCCTCGGGACCAGCCTGGCCTCCTGCCCGCAAAGCCGGTGCTGCCCCTTCAGGTGGAGGAGCTGGGCAAAGAGCAGCTCCAACTGGCGGTGAAAAGCAGGTGGTACGGCAAAGGAGAATTTGAAAATAAAACGGGGTGCTTTTTCGTTTCAAAGAGTATGGAGAAGACAACCTGCCTTCGGTACTAAACCCCTTTATCTGCCACATGCTTTCTAGGATTTCTACTGCACACCAAGTACCCTAAACAACAAGGTGTGTTCCTCTTGCAGTAAAATGAAACGTGGGCTCCATGACATGAGATCATTCCACGAGGACGCGCGGCAGGAGGCGAGGAAGCACAGACAGCCGCGATCTGCCTGAAAGCCCCTACGTGTCCCGAGAGCCGCAAGTCTGAGATTCCTTCCCAACAGCCCTATTGTCCTACTCAGTTCCAATTACATCACTTCTGCTAAAAGTTTCGTAAGTCATCTCCATACCACCTTACCAAGAGATACTAACGGACTTACAATTCAAGATGACTCTTTTGCCTTGTATATAGATAAGCCTCATAAAAATCTGTCTCTCTTCCTTTTAAAGGTCAGATATTCGAGGGAAAATTTTTTGGAAGGCAGCGTGGTCAAGGGTATTTGAAACAAAAAGGCTCAGTAAGCCAACAATTAGGGTTAATACTTTGCACTTAGCGGTTTTTCATCTTCTCTAGGACACAACACTTTCAGAATCTGGTAAGACCATGCACTCCCGCCCTCAGAAAAATGAGCGCCGTGATCCTGTGTGCTGCTCAGAGGAAGAGTGCGTGGCAACAGCTGCTACAAACTGATCCTACGTTGTAAATCTCTCAGCTCAGCTCAGGGCACTTCTTCCTGAGTTGTCACTAATCCTTTCAACAGGACGTGGGAACAAAAAGATCGAACCAACTGGAGGTTCTGAGCACAACCAGGTCAGTGCTCCTTCTTGTCTGAAAAAAGTTCCAAATGCTAATTATCCCTTTATTTCTTAAAATAGTTTGCACAAGAGAGAGAAAAAAAGACAGAACTATCTTTCCACAGTCGCAGAGTGAGCATCTCGTAGGGCCCCAGCAGAGAACTGCTTATTTTCCTTCAGACAGAACAGGCTTCCACTGTGAGACCCACATTCCCAGGGACAGCGTGGCCCGAGAGGAGCGGGCTGACACGACCCCGGCCGGAGCTGGAGCTGGCAGGACTCTGCACCACGCAGGAAACAAGCTGCCTGAGAAGATCACAATGAGAAAGAAGGCTCTTGTGTCAGTTCTGAGACATGAAAGTGTATCTGCAGCCCACATGCAGGGAGCAATGAAGACCTGGCACCGCAGGTGCCATGTGGAGACTAAATAGAAAAATTTTATCTTCCCATTTGCTATGGCTACTGGTGCAGCTAATGAAACACCCATGTGCACAGTTAGGCCACGTTTAACACAAGTACTGGGGGACTTCCCTGGAGGTCTAGTGGTTAAGACTCTGCACTTCCAGTGCAGGGGGTGAGGGTTCAATCCCTGGTCGGGGCACTAAGATCCTGCATACCGCACAGCACGGGCAAAAAGCTTAAAAAACACACACACACACACACACAAACACATGAGTACTGGATTGAAATAAAGATTTTAGTTCCAAATGAAGCAACAAATAAAAGGCTCCATAAGAAAATTTGATGAAGTGCTTATTCTTAAAGATCATAAAAAGATTCGGCCCAAAACAACTAAAATAATGTCTCTTCTATAGGACTATATAGTGCCTGCCATATCCTGAAATATATCCTGAAATCAATGTGATAGCCAGAATAAGTAAAAAATCATGACAATTTCAAATTAAAGGAAAATATGATTACAATACAAAACATATCTTTTTAACTAGGAAATATGTATATAATATAGATTTTATTTGTGTATATGAATGTTTATGTTAGGTAACAAAGAAAAGTATTAAAAGTCATCAGGGGGATTTCCCTGGTGGAGCAGTGGTTAAGAATCTGCCTGCCAATGCAGGGGAGACGGGTTCAATCCCTAGTCTGGGAAGAAGATCCCACATGCCGCAGAGCAACTAACCCCATGCACCACAACTACTGAGCCCGCATGCTCTAGGGCCTGCATGCCACAACGGCTGAGCCTGCGTGCTGCAACCACTGAAGCCCACGTGCCTAGAGCCTGTGGTCTGCAACAAGAGAAATCACTGCAATGAGAAGCCCGCTCGCTGCAACTACAGAAAGCCTGCGTGCAGCAACGAAGACCCAACACAGCCAAAAATAAATAAATAAATAAATAAATTAAAAAAAAAAAAAAAGTCATCTGGAAATCAACATGTATTAATCTTTAAATAACCCAAAAGAAAGCACTAAAGGACAAAGAGAGAAAAAAAGGAAACACATGAAAAGACACTCATTAGTCATTTGGGAAATGCAAATCAAACCCCAACAGGGTACCAGGTCACACCCACCAGGATGGCTAAAATTAAAAAGACAGATAAGAACAAGTGCTGACCACTTGTTAACAAGGACGTAGAGAAATGGGAGCCATCGTATACTGCTAGTTGGAATGTAAAATGGTGCAGCAACTTTGCAAAAGTTTGGCAAGCTGCTCAAAACTTAAACACAGAATTACCATATGACCCAACCATTCCACTCTTAGGTATACAGCCAAGAGAAATGAAAACATACATCCAAACAAAAATGAGTAGACAAATGTTCATACACAACAGCATAATTCATAACAGCCAAAAAGCTGAAACAGCACCAATGTCCATGAACTAACAGATAAATAAAACATATATCTATACAACAACAGAGTATTTTGGGGCCATAAAATGAATGAGTACATGATTCACACTACAATATGGATGAATTCTGAAAACATGCTAAGTGAAAGTAGCTGGATACCTATATGTATGCATACCACCTATAAGAGGGACCTAGAATAGTAAAAACATAGACAGGAAGCACATTAGTTAGTGGGACCGGTGACTGGAGGAAGCAAGGAGTGACAGCTGACGGGTGTCGGGGGTCTCTGGGGGGGATAAAATGTTCTGGAATTCAACACTGGTGATGACTACACAACCTTGTGAATATACTAAACACCAATGAACTGGACACTTAAAAACCCCCAGAGAACAGTGGAAAACCAACCATACCAGTAACTGCACTAAATGTAAATGGACTAAACAGCCCAGTCGAGCACTGCCTAGAAGGAAATTTACAGCTTTAAAATGCCTGTATTGAAAAGAAAAAAGGCTCATAACAAGTATTATAACTTGAGAAGAAAGAAAAAGAAGAGTAGGCTAAAGACAAAGTAAATAGAAGAAAATAATAAAGATAAGAAATCAAAAACAGAAAAAAAAAATTTGAAAGAAAACAGGCAAACAGTAGGTAAAGTTAAAAGCTGGTCCCTTAGTAAACATTTGAAAAGTTGATAAACCTGTAGAAAGAACAGAGGGAGAGAGAGAGAACAAATTCCAACATCAGGAATGAAAGTGGAGAAACCACTGTAGATCCTACAGATAGTAAGAGAATAAAAGAATATTATGAACAGTACTATGGAAATAAATTTAAAAACTTAAATAAAATAGACAAACTCCTTGAAAAATGCCTAGATTACTTACCAAAATTGACTTAAGAAATAGAACACTCAGGAGAAAAGGGAACCCTCCTACACTGTTGGTGGGAATGTAAATTGGTGCAGCCACTATGAAGAACACTTTGGAGGTTCCTCAAAAAACTAAAAATAGAGCTACCATATGATCCAGCAATCCCACTCCTGACAAAACTGTAATTTGAAAAGATAAATGCACCCCTATGTTTATAGCAGCACTGTTGACAACAGCCAAGACACAGTAGCAACCTTTACCCGTTGACAGATGGATGAATGGATAAAAAAGACGTGGTACGTATATACAATGGAATATTACTCAACCATAAAAAGAGGGTGAAATAATGCCACCTGCAGCAACATGGATGGACCAAGAGATTATCATATCAGGCAAAGTCAGAAAAAGAGACAAATACCGTATGATATCACTTATATGTGGAAGCTAAAATATGACACAAATGAACCTATCTACAAAGCAGAAACAGAATCACACATCTAGAGGTCAGACTAGTGGTTGCTATGGGCAGGGGGAGAGGGATGGACTCGGAATTTGGGGTTGATAGATGGAAACTCTTACATTTAGAATGGATAAACAACAAGGTCCTACTGTATAGCACAGGGAACTATATCCAGTCTCCTGGGATGAACTATCATGGAAAGGAATACGAGAAAGAATATATATATATGTAAAACTGAATCACTTTGCTATACAGCAGAAATTAACACAACACTATACTTCAATAAAATTTGTTTAAAAAGAAACACCTAAATAGCCTTAATCCATTAAAGAAATCAAATCAATAATACTCAATCAAAAGCTTGCACCCAAAGAAAACTACAAACCCAAAGGCTTTCAGTGGTGAGCTGTTTGAAAGAAGTTACACAAACTCAGACTTCCCTGGTGGTGCAGTGGTTAAGAACCCGCCTGCCAATGCAAGGGACACGTGTTCAATCCCTGGTCCGGGAAGATCCCACATGCTATGGAGCAACTAAGCCCGTGCGCCACAGCTATTGAGTCTGCGCTCTAGAGCCCACGAGCCACGACTACTGAGCCCACGCGCCACAACTACTGAAGCCCGTGCACCTAGAGCCCATGCTCCGCAACAAGAGAAGCCACCGCAACGAGAAGCCCGCGTACTGCAACAAAGAGCAGCCCCCGCTCGCCTCAACTAGAGGGAAAGCCCGCGCACAGCAACGAAGACCCAACGCAGCCAAAAATAAATATAAATAAAGTAAATACATTTTTTAAAAAAGATAAGAAATTACACAAACTCTTTCAGAAACGAGAGAAGGGAACACTTCTCAACCCTTGTGCCAAAACCTGACAAAGATTCATAAGAAAATAAAATTACAGACCAATATTCTTCATAAACATACATGGAGAAATCCTCAACAAAACAGCAGCAAACTGAATTCAGCAACAGACAAAAGGGACAGCATTTCATCACACTTGAGGGTGAAAGGCTGAATACTTTCCCCCAAGATCAGGAACAACACAGGAGTCGTGGCCGGCACAGTAATAAGACAAGAGAAGGAAGCTCTCGGGACAGGGAGCCGGGATAGAGGCTGGAACGGAGACAGACTACAGAAACTCCTCAGTCAGCGACAAGACCAATAGACTAAGAAGTGAATTCAGGAAGACTATAGTAACACAGTCAATATAAAAAACTCAATTGTATTTTACATATAATGGCAACAAATAGCTGGAAAATATAAAATACTTAGGCACAAGTGGAAAGATGTACAGTATCTTTACAATGAAACTATATAATATTCCTGAAATTAAAGAAGATAAACAGGGACTTCCCTGGTGGTTCAGTGGTTACGACTCCACACTCCCAATGCAGGGGCCAGGGTTCAATCCCTGGTCAGGGAACTAGATCCCGCACGCTGCAACTAAGACCCAGTGCAGCCAAATCAATAAATTAAAAAAAAATTTTTTAATAAAGGAAGAGAAACAAGTGGAGAGATATATATCATGGTCAAGGACGGGGAAACTCAACATTGCTCAAAATGTCCATTTTCTGCAGCAGGCCTTTTCTGGAGGGTGGGGGAGTTGACAAGCTGATTTTTAAATTTGTATGCAAAGAACCCAGAATAGTCAAAACATTTAAAAAGCAAAACTAAAATATAAAAAGGTGGAGAACTCACCAATTTCAAGACAATCTGGTACTTGTATAAATATAAGACATACAGAACAATGGAATAAGGCAGAGTCCAGAAACAGACTGAACACAGATGAAATCCATAAGGAAAAAATGGACACTGACTGACCTTCTACTTCACACAATACACGAATACTAACTCAAAATGCATCATAATGCCAACTGCAAAAAGCGCTAAAACTGTAAAACTAAGAGGAAAACCTCAGAGAAGATCGCTTGACATTAAGGTATGTCCCGATTTCTTAGGAAAAAACTGATAAATTAGACTTCAACAAAATTAAAATTTGCCATTCTTTAAAATGGAAAGGCAAGCTACACATCAGAAGAAAACAGTCACAGCCCATTATATATCTAGTCATCAGGGAAATGCACATTAAAACCACAATGAGTTACCACATTACACACAACAGAATCAGTAAAATGAAAAACTGGGTAGAATTAAAATTAACAGATGTCGGCAAAGATATGGAGCAACTGGACTGTTCATGTGTTGCTGGGGGGAGAATAAAGGTCACCACTGCTCAGAAAACAAGTCAATGTCAATCGTGCTCTCACGCACGACCCAGCGATTCCCGAGAGAAACGAAAAGACATCCACAAAAACATCCGTGCAAGTGTTCACAGCTGCTCTATTCTCAACAGCCCCAAACTGGAGGCAACATACAAGTCTACCAACTAGTAGACCAAAAAACTGTGATATATTTTTGCACTGGAATCCGACGCAGACCCCCTCCCCAAAAGGAACGAAGAACTGATACAAACAGCAGCGTCAGTGAGTATCACACAGACCCTGTGCTTCCTCAAAGAAGCTGGACACACAGAGCCCATACTGCATGACCCCAGCCACACACACACGAAATTCAAGAATAAGGCAAAACAATCTGCATCAATAAAAATCAGGTCACTGCGTGGGATGCAGTGGGGTTTTGGGGGTGTAGGGAGGTTAGATTTAGTGCAAAGGGCACTTTCTGAGGAGATGGAAATGTATTATCTTGAGCAGCATGAGTTTGTGGAATTAGAAATAGGAACCTATTTAATTTTCTAAAAACAGGGACAAACTATGGCTCATGGGCCAAAGCTGGCCTGAATGTCTATCTTTAGCCTGTAAGCTAAGAATGTGAAAATCATTCTTTTCTAACGGTTGGAAGAAAAAAGAAATCAAAATAATACTATTTTATGACAAGAGAAAATGATATAAAATTCAAATTCCAGATTATGAAAATCTAATAAAACACAGCCACAATCAGTCACGAAGCACTGCTCTGGCCACTTTTCTTTTTTTTTTTTTTTTTTGCAGTACGCGGGCCTCTCACTGTTGTGGCCTCTCCCGTTGCAGAGCACAGGCTCCCGACGCGCAGGCCCAGCGGCCATGGCTCACGGGCCCAGCCGCTCCGCGGCATGTGGGATCTTCCCGGACCGGGGCACGAACCCGTGGTCCCCTGCATCGGCAGGCGGACTCTCAACCACTGCACCACCAGGGAAGCCCCGCTCTGGCCACTTTTGCACTGGGACGGCAGAGGGGAGTAGTTTAGACCATGTCACCCACACAAAGCCTAAAATGGTTATTCTCTGGCCCTTCGTAGAAGTCTGCTGACCCCAGTTCTGAGACGTGCAAACCGCAACATTTAAGACGTGGGAAGTAGCCTGGGTCAATATCCACTTCCTACTCCACACACGTAGATGTTTCTGGTATTTACTAAAAGCTCAAGACTGTTCTAAGGCTGTCTTAAGTGAATTCGTTTAATTTCACATTAAATTTAGTAATGGGTACGGTTATCATTCCCATTTTACAGATGAGGCGAGTAATGCACGAAGAGATTAAGGAACGTTCTTAGCTCCACATTAACAGGTAAGCCTTAGAACCAAGAAAGGCAGGCATTCATCTGTCCAAAATCCTGTTTCTTTAGGGTGGGATGAAAATAAAACTTCAGAGAATACCGAGCACAAATTCACTCTAAAGGTACGTGGATACCACTGGAGGACAGAGTAACCATCACTTTAGGCAATTCCTTCCAATGGAAAAAGGAAAATTCATTGTGATGCCTTCTTGTCTGAGTGATCACTGCGTAGGTGCATTCAGTTTGTACAAATTCACTGAGCTGTATGATTAAGCAATGTGCCCTTTTCTGTGTGTATTATAATGTATCGACAAAAACAACTTTTTAAAGGGCTGAAGCCTGAGCCTCACTTCAGACCAGTTAGTCCAACTTGGATCAACCAGGCCCCAAACTTACTTGCCCATTCAGAATTTTTTAATTTCATGTATACTTAGCTGTTTTTAACACAAATAAAATTACAGATTATGTTTTCGGCAACGCTCTGACACCTCACAGGTATGATATGAAAAAGGGTGGAACCATCACTTGCCTCCCTGGCCCAGCACAGAACAGCAGGACCAACACTGCCACCCACTGTCCCCAGGAAAGGGGGACGAGCATGGGGGGCACCAGGATCCCCTCTCCACAGGGGGCTGACGGGCCCCCCACTAATTCTGCTTCTGTCCATCCGAGACTCACAGTTTCCTTCAACAGCAAAAAAAGTCACAGAGGCAGCTGCCTGTAAAAGGAAGGGGGAAAAAACCCTTCTCTCCTCCCGGTTACAACACCGTCTGAAATTTTATGACATTTATTTAACTAGGGTCATTTTTTTGTTTTTTTCAAATAAATTAACCTCTCGTTTCAAAAGAAATAATTTAGGAGGAACTGACACAGTGTTGTCATAAGGAAGAAACTAGTGTTAAGAGGACTGCCATCAGCACTGGGGAGGGCGGGCAGCTCTGCACCGTACCCAGAAGCAGAAGGGCTGGGGGAGGACACAGAAGACAGGGTGCCACGGTGTCTGCGGGTCTCTGACGAGCCAGCACAGCTTGATGAGACAGACACATTCTGAAATATTAAATGCTATTTGCACCTCTAGGTACACACGTGTGAAAAAGCAAACTGTCCAGAACAGCCCACCCGGCACCCCATCTTCAGGACGGGTGGGGTTTCTGCTCTATACTACTTTAGGCGATGCTTTAAAACTTTTTTTTTATTTATTTATTTATTTTTGATTGCGTCGGGTCTTCGTTGCTGCGCGCGGGCTTTCTCTAGTTGTGGCGAGCGGGGGCTACTCTTTGTTGCGGTGCGCCGGCTTCTCATTGTGGTGGCTTCTCTTGTTGCGGAGCACAGGCTCTAGGCGTGCGGGCTTCAGTAGTTGTGGCACGTGGGCTCAGTAGTTGTGGCTTGTGGGCTCTAGAGCGCAGGCTCAGTAATTGTGGCACGCGGGCTTAGGTGCTCCACGGCGTGGGGGATATTGCCCGACCAGGGATTGAACCCGTGTCCCCTGCATTGGCAGGCAGATTCTTAACCACTGCGCCACCAGCGAAGCCCAGAATTAATTTTTTTATACTGCTAAAATCATTAATTTTATGTAAGGATGACAGAAAACAAAGAGTCAGAGTTAGAGACTCAAACTTCAGATTCTATGAGGGATGAATATCTGGGCTCCTGATCTCTCAATTCTTTGTAGGCATTATTCACCTTCTCACTGGCTACCTAAGTCTCTGGATGTTTCCTTCTCTGTAAAACAGGACCCGGTTAGCCTTTGAGGGGGTCTCCCCCAACCTCTTCTTCATAGCCTCACAAGAAGACTGAGGCAATGAAACGTTCCAAAGTGAAAGCAGATGAGTGATGGGAAAAGCCTGCATCTAAGCTAAGAATATCCTGTAGAACACCCACTATTTTCAAACTAATTGTTTTTTTATAGGGGATATTATCAATATAAGTACATTTATAGTGGAGGCTAATGGTAAACATGGGAGAAAATCAAACTAGGAACAAGTTAGTTATAGCCATTTACTGAAACAAAAGGGAAAATCAAAACCTCTTGTTGATAATTCATTTATAAAGGACCACATGTGACTATCCAAAAATCAACTGGCTCTTGTCCAAAAGCCTACGAAAACAAGAGAACTTACGATATGTTGTTGATAACTAAGTACACCTGATTAGACGCAAGCCTAAGCCTCACCACCAATATGCAGTTTTCCTCTGGAGAATACAGTCACTATTAACAAACAAAAGCCCAGGCAACAGGCCCCCTGGTGTTCACAGCCTTGCATGCTGGGCTCTCCCCAAGGGGGCGCAGCACATCTGGGGCTCGCTCCTGGTCACAAAACTGGGCAGGCGAGGGCACTCCCGCGAGCGCGCCAGGTCACGAGAGGAGACACAGCAGGGCCGAGAGGGCCGCATGGAAACAAAGACCTGGGTCCTACAGCTGCCAGGGCGACTCTGCCAGCAGCCTGAAGGACCCTGTGTCCCTCCCCAGCTAGGCCTCCAGACACGCCGAGCGGGGCCCCCGACAAGCCACGTGCAGACCCACAAAACCGACCGATACCAAACGCAGTTTCAGCTCTTCGGCCTGTGAACTGCGCTAAGCGGCCACAGGAAACAAACATACGGCCCTCCCAAGGGCGGGCCCGGGGTGGCCACGGTCCCAGAAGCACGGCCGGCACAGCAGATTCCTGACCCACAGAAACTGATGTTTAAAGCTGTTAAGTTTTAGGGTAATTTGCTACATAACAGTGGATGACGAATACAGCATGAAACAGGCAGAAGCACAAACACGAAAAGGAAGGGGGGTGATAACCTAGAACATCAAGAGGATCCACTTTGAAAAATCAAGGTCAGTAAACTGGGCAGATTCAAGACACAAACACAGGAATATGTTAGGAATATATCATATTCTACACTTGGAAGTACTTGTACCGTGTGTGAGTATCACTCAACTCTTAGCAGCAACACAAGTTAAAGTAACCCAGGAACGGATCTGACCTACATGAACAAAGGTACAACTTTTTACTGAGCAACATCAGGACTTTTTTTTTTTTTAATAAATTTATTTATTTATTTTTGGCTTCGCTGGGTCTTCGTTGCAGTGCGCGGGCTTCTCATTGCAGTGGCTTCTCTTGTTGTGGAGCACAGGCTCTAGGCGCACGGGCTTCAGTAGTTGTGGTGCACGGGGCTTAGCTGCTCCACGGCATGTGGGATCTTCCCGGACCAGGGCTCGAAGCCGTGTTCCCTGCATTGGCAGGCGGATTCTTAACCACTGTGCCACCAGGGGAGTCCCACAACATAAGGACTTTAATCAAAAGAAGGAGATTCCTTATGGAATATGACAAGATTATATCATTTTCTGGAAGAACTAACAAGCAGGATTAGTTAAGAGCAATGGTATCAGAGCCAAAAGAGACTGGCAGGTACAGCCAGGAACAGCCGAGTGGATTCTCACGTGTCAAAAACCTGGTAAAGGGCTTCCCTGGTGGCACAGTAGTTGAGAGTCCGCCTGCCGATCCAGGGGACACGGGTTCGTGCCCCGGTCCGGGAAGATCCCACATGCCGCGGAGCGGCTGGGCCCGTGAGCCATGGCCGCTGAGCCTGCGCGTCCGGAGCCTGTGCTCCGCAGCGGGAGAGGCCACAACAGTGAGAGGCCCGCGTACCGCAAAAAAAAACCAAAACAAACAAACAAACAAAAAAAAAAACCTGGTAAAATGTCCAATAGACACCACATGCCAACAGGGAAGGGAAGCTCTACTACACAGATGGTATGAGCCAACACTAGCTATTCAGACCTTCAACCGCAGCCTGGCCCCCGTCCCCACCGTCACACAGAAGGCAGGCGTGCAACACCTGCCCCGCAAATTTTAAATGGGCGTTTCTTGTGCTTGATCATCAACCAACACACCCATGGAAGACACGGCCTAAGTATGTAACAGGAAATTCAAGTCCGTAAACCACGAATGTGCACAGTAAGGTTGGAGAGACAGCCTGTCAGGCAGGAGGCACCAGGTCATCACCTTCACCCCCTAACAGACCTTCATGATGGGCTCGCCTCTGCCCTCAGGCCTGATCTACTCACTGGCCCCTTCCTGGTCCCCCGCCCTCCCTGCCCTCAGGATCACACCCCCGAACTCGCCGCCCAGCCTACAAGGCCTACTAGGCTCCTACTCCTGTTGTGCTGTGGCCACAGGACTCCTCGACTGGCTGTGCGTGCCGGAGACAGCAGGGAAAGAACGTGAGCAGGTGGGCCAAGCAGGCCCCACAGATGCAGTGACAACCAGCCTCTGTGTGGAGAGCCACCAGGCGGGCTGGGGCCCTGTTTTCCCTCCAGCTGATCAGTGTCTTAAATGCTTTCTAAAAGCTACAAACTGGGTTTCAACATGAAGTCTCATTTTAGATGTTGGCGACAAACCAAAATATAACACTCAGGGGCTAATAAGACTTTGAACTTTGCAGCTCAAATAAATCACATCTCTGAACCACATGGGACCTTCTGCTCTGCGACCCCCTGGCCTCTGCTCCAGGGCGTCAAACCCCAGACACTCACCTTCCTACCTGCAACTTCGGGGGGGTCCATCCCTCCTTCACTCACCCTCTTACTGGGCTCTGTAATATAAGGGCACTGGCTCAGGAAGCACCCCATGACGGCTCAGTCCACGGCCCCTTCTCACACAGGCCACGTGCTCTGTGGATGTCACAGCGCTTGCCATGGCAACTGCACACACTCTACGGTGGAGCCCAGGACCGAGGGTCCCCAGGGCATCTGCCCTCCAGCACCCTGGCCAGAGCGAGGTGAGGCAAACAGACCCCCTTGGACACTGATGGTCATGGGTGAAATGAAGCAACCCCTGGGGTGAGTGGCCCGGAAATTTATTTTTTGAATCTTAAGTGGGCATTTCTTTTTACGGAGTGACTACACTTGCAGAAATTTAAGAGTATGATTCACTAAGGTGTGCAAACTTTTATGTCCAAGGCTATGTAATATAGCATGTTTTTAACAGTTAAAAGCTGGGCACAAATGTTCATCTACTAAATCGGAGTATTTGACAATCCCATTTAAAGAAAAGGTGGTTATAAGAAAAATTATCATTGTGATGAAAAAAATGAAAGATATGAAAAAGTGAAATTATATACACAGTATGACTACAACTGCTTAAAAACCGCAAAAACTCCCAAGTTACATCTCAAAAAGAAAATGGGAGAAAATATACTAAACCCTATTGTCATGGTGTTTAAGTGGTAAGATGGTAGATTTCTTTCTACTCTTTGTTTAGCAGGACAGCCTGGACGCCCTGGGGACAGTCAGTACACTCGCGGAGAATGCAGGAGATGACGACTACAGCATGAAACAAGCAGAAGTACAAACACGGAAAGGAAGGGGGATGATCTCACTCTCTCTCTCTCACACACACACACACACACACACACGAACGCCGAGCTCCGCGCTGGATGCAGTAGAAGTTCGTCAACCCCTCATTCACCTTGTTACCACACGTCTACCCCCCGCCCTAACAGGCACCCAGGAGTGGATCTACTAGAAGAGAAATATTTCAGACACCGTCTTTTTTTTAACTGTCTGAAAACTGTAAACCGTAACACCCCAGACTCCTGCCTGCATGGGGAGCCCCGTCCTGTCTCAGCTTCCCGGGAGCTGGCCTCACAGTCCAGCTCTGTGTGGAAACATAGTAGCAAGAGAACGTCTATCAACTCTATCAAAACAAGGGATGAGGCCTTATCAGGAAGATCCTTTATTTGCTGACAGAGATGAAATCTTGCTCCAAATTTCTACACATCTCAATGTACCAGACAGCTGTGTACTTGGCAGCTATGGTGTGAGGGGCCCAGAAGCTCCACGTTAGAAAGGATGCCAGAGATACATTCGGTAGATTACTCCTTTCTGCCCGTGGACACTGCCGAGTAAGCATCGTTGACGTTCCCCCCCGCCACCACTGCCATCATGTCTAAGTCAGGGTCTCCCAAAGAGCCGCACAGCTGCGGAAGCTCTTCGTCGGAGGTCTGAGCTTTGAAACAAGCGACGCGAGCCTGAGGAGGCATTCTGAGCAGCGGGGAGTGCGCACAGACTGTGTGGCGACGAGGGATCCAAGCACCAGGCGCTCCAGAGGCTTCGGGGTTGTCACACACGCCACCGTGGAGGAGGTGGGTGTGGCCATGAAGGCAAGGCCACACGAAGTGGACGGGAGAGTTGTGGAACCAAAGAGGGCCGTCTCAAGAGAAGACTCTCAAAGACCTGGTGCCCACTTAAGTGTGAAAAAGATTTTTGTTGGTGGCATTAAAGAAGACACTGAAGAACATCATCTAAGAGATTATTTTGAACAGTATGGGAAAATTGAAGTGATTGAAATCATGACTGATCGAGGCAGTGGCAAAAAGAGAGGCTTTGCTTTCGTAACCTTTGATGACCATGACTCTGTAGACAAGACTGTCATTCAGAAATACCACACTGTGAATGGCCACAACTGTGAAGTAAGGAAAGCCCTATCTGAGCAAGAGATGGCTAGTGCCTCATCCAGCCAAAGAGGCCGAAGTGGTTCTGGAAACTTTGGTGGTGGTCGTGGCGGGGGTTTTGGTGGGAGTGACAGCTTTGGTCGTGGAGGAGACTTCAGTGGCTGAGGTGGCTTTGGTGGCAGCCGCAGTGGTGGTGGCTATGTTGGCAGTGGGGATGGCTATAATGGGTTTGGTAATGATGGAAGCCATTTTGGAGGTGGTGGAAGCTACAATGATTTTGGCAGTTACAACAATCAATCTTCACATTTTGGACCCATGAAAGGAGGAAACTTTGGAGGCAGAAGTGCTGGCCCCTGTGGTGGTGGAGGCCAATACTTTGCCAAACCCCGAAACCAAGGTGGCTGTGGTGGTTCCCGCAGCAGTAGCTATGGCAGTGGCAGAAGGTTTTGATTACTGCCAGGAAACAAAGCTTAGCAGGAGACGAGAGCCAGAGAAGTGACAGGGAAGCTACAGGTTACAACACATTTGTGAACTCAGCCAAGCACAGGGATGGCAGGGCCTAGGTGCTACAAAGAAGACATGTTTTAGACAATACTCATGTGTATGGGCAAAAAACCTCGAGGACTGTATTTGTGACTAATTGTATAACAGGTTATTTTAGTTTCTGTTCTGTGGAAAGTGTAAAGCATTCTAACAAAGGGTTTTAATGTAGAATTTTTTTTTTTTGCACCCATGCTGCTGATTGCTAAATGTAATAGTCTGATTATGATGCGGAATAAATATGTCTTTAAAAAAAATTAAAAAAAGAAATGATGCCACTGTTTAAGTGAACAGAAGATACATACCCCAGGGGCAGAAATACGGTAAAAATCTAGTTTTAATTTGTTAGGCACCATTTTACCAATACTGAAAACAAAGATCAGAAAGAAAGCCCTACATTGAGAGAACACATTCCACACTTGAATATGGTAGTTGGTGGACCCAAGAGTAAGGGATATAGATTTCTGAGAGTGAAATAAAGTCAAGAATTACAATACAATGAAAACTCAGCTGCAGAAGGAGCCAAGCACGGGGCCTGGGAACCGTGTGTAAATACACTGTTACGTCTTGGCCGGTGATCTGCTCGGGTTTATTCCAGGAGACACGAAACATCACTAGGACTGGTTAATTCCTTCCCCCCGCCAGAAACAGGAAGATTGGGGCTACTCACGTGATATCCCTTCGCTGATAGCAGCCCTGAAGTAGGCAGGCGATCAGGTCGCTGATAAACTCCACATCATCTCTGTGAAGAGCTGCTTCTAACTCCTGAGGAGGAGAAGGGAGAGGGACTGAGAGCTCGGACACGGAGGCAGATTTCCTAACAGCCAGCGGCCTGTCCCTCCCAGGTCGCCACCACACCACCACTGCCGTCCCCGTCACGGGCCAACTGCCCTCCTTTCTGGTTTTCCAAGAGTTTACTCCCCCACTGCTCCTTACCAAGCTCCATCCCTTTCACCTGCACACAGACACCTCTGTTTACAAGTCAATGCCAGCACAGTCATAAGAGCTTAACTTATATTAATATACTGTTTTGCTTTCTATTATTTTGCAAGAGTGTAAAGGAGCAAATATGTAATTACTCAGAAAGTATTCATTTATTTAAGAGTTTCAACAGGTAAACCAACTGCAACAGCTTTCCAGAACCACGCTACCTTGAGAAGCAGCACTAGTAGGAAATGAGCAATCTGTGGTCCCCACAGGCCCGAGGGAAGGAGGTGCCAGCGCCAAGGCCGAGCTTACATCACCTGAAGAGAAGTGAGGCAATGCCGTGCTAAGGGGCTAATTCCAGGGGAGGTGCACGTGCTGTCCTTGGGGTTTAGGCAGAGATGCCAAAGATTTAGCTTGACTTCGCGCATACTCTAAACAAAGGTTCGCTGAGGAGCTACAGGGACAAAAGGTGACAGCGTGGAATTTTGGGAGATTCTATTCCCTTCTCAAGCTCCCACAGTGAACCAGTGTTTCCTGAGATGATAGAACATGCCCCAGTCACCAGCTCCCGGGACGCAGAGAGGGCCCACGTCTGGTCCACCAGGATGCCGTCCACCCACCGTGCAAGCCATTTCCCAAGGGTCCACTATGCTTGTGGTGTGGCCGGCTCATAACCAAAATTGCGAGGGTCTTATGAGTGGTTTGGAAAGCATGAGGTGTGCCAAAGATGCAGTTTCTGCCCACACCAAGTACCGGGCAGTGTACACAGGGTGGGGGTCCACTTCTGCTGTAAAAATGGTAAAGGTCTTTTTAAAGCTATTTTAATTGTTCCGTTTATTATTCTATGTTTAAAAGTTTCTCAGTTTGTAAACACCCACTCCGAAAACTTCACATGACAAACAACTGCTAAGCACGCCAACTGATAGACGCAAACAAAATACAAACTACCCTGAGAAGGAAGGGGGCGGGGGGGCGGCATAGACCCCTTGAAAGCCCAGGCGAGCGACACTCAGAGCTCAAAGACAAGGCCCAGGCGTGAAAGCCTTGTGCCTGCCCCACAGACAAATTTGGTAACGATGAGCACGTCTATGACAGTGGCTCTTATTCTTCTATTAGCTTACTAATTCCTTTGGGCAGAGCTCTTTTCTACCGACCAAACATAACAAGGATTTGAATTATATTTGGTCAGAATTCATTTATTCAACAAACATTTCCAGGGCACCCAGCACTTCCTGAGCCTTGGGGAGCTGGGGTCAGCGGGGGGAGAAGACGGGACACAGCACCTCTGGGCACAGAACCGGTGCTGTGGGAGGGAAGGGCGCTGCTCCCGGGGCCCAACACCCAGGGTGGGGCTGCACACGGGCCAGGCGGGCCCTGCCCTCCGTGAAGAGGTGGGACCCGCCCGGCTGCTGCGGCAGAGGGTGGAGATGAGGCCACTGCAGCTCGAGCAACAGCCCAGAGGAGACTCTGAGGGACTTGGCTGAAGGAGACAGACAGCAGGAGGGGAGACACGCACATCCAGAGCCCAACAGGAGCACAGGAGGGACAGAGCAAGGGGAGGTTCGGGCTCCTACTGCAGCCCAGGCACACTGGGCAAGACCCCAAAGGGAACCGCAGTGAGAGGAGAGGCTGGACCCTCGAAGCACAAAGCCCCGGGCCACCCCCTTCAATAGATTAGCCAGAATTACTGACACTAGAACCGGAAGGAAAATATCCACAAACCAATGATAGGAATGTGTCATGAACCAAGAATTACGATTAATACAATCTGTGAATCTGAGGTTTAAAAAAGGAAAGAAAAAGCTGTTACACTGTATTTTCTGCTGGCCTCAGAGCCCAGGCTTCATGGGTGATTCAATCATTGCTTTCTTTTTTTTAATATTTATTTGTTGATTTGGTTGTGCCGGGTCTTAATTGCGGCACGCACGTGGGATCTAGTTCCCTGACCAGGGATCGAACCCGGGTCCCCTGCACTGGGAGCGCAGAGTCCCATCCACTGCGCCACCAGAGAAGTCCCCAACCATTGTTTTCTTAACATTATCAGCAGAAAGTGAAGACTAACACCCCTATCTACACTTGAAAAAATTATTAAACGATCTGTTCTATCCAACTCTGGCGGAGAGTCTAAATGGCACTGGTGAAAACCTGTCCCCAGTGAACCTGGGCTTGCCTTTCTGGCACAACCATACTCTAGGTAGCCACTGGGAAGGCGGTCACATACGAGGCTGTGCACCGGGGATGCTGAATGGGAACTGGACAGGCTTGAAATGTCTCTCAGTGTACTGAGAGGAGCTCTGGAATCATGACGCAATCCCACCCCCGCCTCCCATTTCACCCACGGGATATGGTGACTCACAAACAGTAACTCACAAAATATACAACTGCTTTTCACACGTATTTCTATGATATTATGCTTCATAAATCAAAAGCTACCTAGAAAACAAACCAGAACAGATGCAGGCCCCTGGTAACTTGGGAGGTGCACTTTTCCCTCTAGCTCGGCAGGGCTTCACCCACACAACTGGTGGACAGTCCGAGGAAGAAGGCACTGCCTCTGGACAGCCAGCTGTCCTCCCCTGCAGCTGCCACGTGGTGACCAGGGCACCGGGCGCAGCCTCAGCACTCACGGCCCTGGGCCTAATGTTACAGAGAGACAGCAGAGGAGAAACAGGGGAGCAATTTCAATCCGGCTGAACAGAAACAAGTGCCGGCTTACCGGTTAAAATGTTTTCACTTCAATGCGCAGAGTTTCAGATATTGCAAAAGGTGAAAACGTCGTGGAGCTGATTCAGAACAATGTGAATACACTTAACACTCCTGAATTGTGCACTTGAAACGATGGTAAATTTTGTGTCTTTTACCACGATTTATTATAGAAAAAAAAAAACTTGATCACATTAAAAGTTTCCCTGCGCAGGGGTTGTTGTGATGATTTAAATGAGGCGATGCTTATAAAAGCCAGACCAGCCTGGCACGCAGCAAATGCTCTATAGCATGTGAGCGCAGCAATTATCTCATCTTCCTTAAGTGGTGGTGTGTAGAAAAAAGCAGACTGAAGAGATAGAAAGCGGTCTTTTCAAAATTCAGGTTTCTGAACAACAGAAATTCAAACTCTTAATACATGGCCTGTGTGCATGAGCCAATAAAACTATCTCCAAATCCAGTTATTCAAAGCTTCACCGCATAAGCCTTCAGCCGGGAGCCTGAGGCTTAGGCTAAGGCAACAAGAAATAAACACCCTTCAAGCGCCCCACCCCCACTTTCCTCCTCCCCCTTTGTATTTCCTTTTCACTGTGGGCACTGAGCTGTGAGCACAGAAATCTGAACTTTGCCAAGATGCTCTGGGGCGGGGGCGGGCGGGGGGGTGGTGATCAGCAAATCAGCCGAGAAGGGACACGAGAAGGGCTCCTGGGCTCCCGCTCTTCAGAGGGGCCGGAGGGAGAACAGGGCTCGCCCTCTGTGCAGCTGGCGGCACAGCTCATTAGGGACGGGCCTGTTCAGCACCGGCACACGGCCCTGCCCTCGGGACCTGGCGGTGGCTGCTGGGAAAGGAACCCCAGGGTGAGCCAGGGAGGGAAAGGGGACCCTTAGCCTGTGTCGTGGAAACCCTTCGCCGCAAACAGGGAGGACGTCCAGACGAGACAGCCAAGTGCGGCACAGGGACACAACTAACTCCTTCCACGCACGGCCACCACTTGGCACCTGTTCTCAACGTCACTGCAGGGACTTTCTACTGTTTGATCTGCTCCTGAGCCCCGTACAAGTCTTCTTTAACCTTTTGCGAAAGAAGGTGGTAAAGAGAGAACAACTTTCTTTCCTTCAACTCCCAAGGAAGGATGAAGATCACAGAGCTGCACCCTCCGGGCACAAAGATCCCGCTGAGCGTACCTAAGGAGGGAAAAAGGGCTAAGGAAAACGGCCATATGTGCTGCATTTGATTTCAGAAGGTTACAAACCTTTCTCACCTGCACAGGAACCAACTGCAAGGCAGTAGGGGTCACAGTCAAAGACGGGGGCTTCTGCGTGGGCCCCAGAACTGCGCTCGCACAAAGGAGATGCACAGCAGGCCCTCCGAGGACCATCCCAGCTGCTCTCCATGAGACACCGCCTGGAGAGCGGGCTCAGCCTCCAGAAGGCCTCCCTGACTCTGGCAGCTGATGCTTTCTAACTTGATATAAATTAATTTAATCCCAAAGGCTGCCCAGGCCAATTCAAACCATGAGGTATACATCAGCCCGAGCGGGTTACCGCTGAGGATCCCCAAGGTGCTGCCCCAACGCCCTCCCCGTGGCCGGCAGCTCTGCACTGCGGCGTCGCTGCAGACACACCTTCCTCTGGGCAGCCCACGACACGGCTGTCACTGGCTGTGATGCTGGGGAACAACAGAAAGGAAGCCACATAGCTCCCCTCAGATAGGACTGCTGTCCTAGAATATTAGATTAACCGGAAAATACTAATCAAAGCAATAAATGTGTAAACCTACAAGAACATGATTTTCTAAAAAGGTATAAATTACCAAAACTGGCTCCAGAAATTTTAAAAAAGGCTCAGAACTTTCATGGATCTTCTTCCACAAGAAAGCCCCCACGATACACAAATAATTTCTGAGCACTGAGGAGATGGAAGCTTCGCAACACGTCCACAAAGCTGCTGCTGGATGAGCAGGGCCCTATGGCCCAAGCAAGCCTCAGACCCAGGTCGCCGTCGGGACTTCATCGCAGAGACTGTGCCTCTCGGGCCCCACGACGCATGGACGCGGCACAGCTTCCTGGAAAGCTGGGTTTACTCTGATTGTTTTGTTTTCATCGTTGTTGCTTATTGTTGTTTCGAAAGATTTTTTTAACTGAAACAGGAGCCTTCATCAGACAATTTATGCCAAAGCTACTTCAGACGGTAGAGCTCTAGACCCCTGAGGTTAAGCAACGCTACTCCCTGCTCACCACTGGACTGGCTGGAAATTATTTGAGGTGGAGCCAGTGAAATGTGGGGAGAGAAGCAACAGTCAAGGCTGGAGGGTTAATTTGGGCACGGTTTGCAGGACACAAGGTAAGAGAGACCAGGGTGAGAAGGTCCCAAGCCCAGCCCAGGGAAGACGCCAAGGGGCCAAAACCAGGAGGACGTCAGTGAAATGGAAAGGACGGGGTGAAACAGGCGCGTTTCAGGAGAAGAGTCAATGAGATTTTGCAACTAACTGTAGGCAGAGGGCAAAGGACAGGAAATTTTAGGTAACGAGTTTTAATCCTGCATCTCCCGCCCCCCACCAAAAGATTACGGGATCGCTAAGTGATAAACAAAAAAGCTGAATGGAGGCCGGGTGGGAGGGACAGAGACAACAAAGTTTAAACTGGGAAACATGCTGGTTGTTGGTATGTGACCACGGCCTGGTCTCCTGAGAGCAGCACAGAAAACTGCACGCATGACTTGGGTGTGTGGGGCCCTCCTGACCAGTCCTATCAGCTCACCCTCCGTGGTCACATGACAGTGGGTGTCACAAGTGAACGGTGCCCCTGCATCTGAAGACATGCTCCACGCCAGGCTCTGTGTCTAGTGCTGAGGGTGCCAACAGGTCTGGAGACGCCCCCTCCAGGAGCCTCACATCTGGGAGGGGCAGGCAAAAGGAGCAGTAATCCCCATTCCCAGCTGCGGCTACAGACAGCAGTGACTAAGAATGAGCACCTAACGAGCACCTGTGCCGAAAGCCCTCGGGCCTCCGCAGAGGAAGGGCCGGAAAGAGCAGAGAGAAAACCAAAGACAGGAGCCCCTGGAAGCAACCAGGCTAAAGGATGAATGTGTGACTGAAGGTTCGCAGAAATGCCTGCCATCGAACAACGAGGAGAAATCTGGGAAGACAGGACAAACTAGGAATGACCAGGATGTGGTTATAACTGGGAAAATAGTCCCGAATTCTCACTGGAAAAAGATAAAGAATGTTCCAACCAATCTGCATGCTATCTAAAGATGTCCCCAGGTAAAGAACTGGGCTGTGCTGACCCAGTCCCATTCCTGGTGGGGCAGGACCTTTCATCAGGCTGGGGAGAAATCACCCCCTCTTCTGATTCTCAGCTCCCTGACCAGTACGTGGGCCTGGGTGTTAGGAAGGTGGTGTGTGTTGAATGGCAGGTACCAATCCAATTTTAAATAAACACACAACAAGGTCCTACTGTATAGCACAGGGAACTAAATTCAATATCCTATGATAAACCATAATGGAAAAGAATATGAAAAAGAATGTGTATATACACATATAAGTGAGTCACTTTGCTGTACAGCAGTAACTAACACAGCACTGTAGTTCAACTATACTTCAATTAAAAAATAAATTTAAATAAATAAACAAAACACCATCGCGAGACCCTGGGCCCACGGACATTGTTAGGGTTCTGAACCTACAGAGCTGAGCACCAAATCGATCACCTGAAAGGACTCACAACAAAGCCAGCTACATACAGCCCCAGCAGGACCTTTAGGAAAGGAACACCTGAGAAGCTGTGCAGTAAGCAGGTACAACTCTTGTTGGGCTGAGGCAAAGACTCCTCAGCAAAATTCTCTCACAACAGAGTTATATAGAACGTTAATACTGACCGAGTTTCTTCTATTACAGGACACTCACTCAACTGTTTTATTTTGGGGTAAGAAATTAAGGAAGAGACAATAGCTTGAGACAACCTCAGTCAATGCCAGTTCTGGATGCCTCCAAAGGCCACTGACTGAATCATTTTACAAGGAGGCAAAAAAAACCCAACTTGACAACGATTCCATAATGGCTCCGCAGGTGTGATAACAATTACAAGTGTTGAAAGTCACCTTAAATACACACATACAAAGTGCTTATGTTGTAATGACCATGACTATATACCCACAGAGCAACTAAAACCCGAACTATCTTACTACTGAGTGAATAGGGACTTGGGACAAATTTTTCAGAAATCAGCATTAAAAGCAGGTTCAAAAAGACAGCAGTGAGGGTGAAGTATTCTAGAAAGCTGTTCTTGAGATCTCCAAAAGTGGTTCTAGTGATGATGAAGAAATCATTTCTGGAAATAAGGACAGGGAGAAAAAGCCATTACTTCTAAACTTAAAATTCAAACGTTTATGTAAAATCCCCAAAGTCAAATCTCCAAATAGAAATTTGACTATTTCATCTCTGACATTAAAGTTTAAATACACTATGACAAGTCAATAGTCCCAAAGTTTTATTGAATCATCTCACTGGGAAGATGGGGTATCGCCTAAATTTAGGCGTATGTGGGAAGTTTTCACGTTAATACCACTATGAAAGGAACTGAGTCAGAATTCATAGCTCCCGCTCTTTCCACTTTACCAAAAAGGAAGAGACCATTAAAGTTTGGAAAGGAGAGCGACTTCCCTGGTGGCACACTGGTTAAGAATCCGCCAGCCAATGCAGGGGACATGGGTTCGAGCCCTGGTCTGGGAAGATCCCACATGCCGCAGAACAGCTAAGCCCGTGCGTCAAAACTACTGAGCCCACGCACCGCAACTACTGCAGCCTGCACACTCTAGGGCCCGTGAGCCACAGCTACTGAGTCTGCATGCTTTAACTACTGAAGCCCATGTGCCTACAGCCCACGCTCCGCAACAAGAGAAGCCATCTTAATGAGAAGCCCACGCATCACAACGAACAGTAGCCCCTGCTGTATGAAACTAAAGAAAGTCCGCGCGCAGCAACAAAGACGCAATGCACCCAAAATTAAATTGTTTAAAATTAAAAAAAAAAATGTCGTTGCTACAATTAAAAAAAAAAAGTTTGGAAAGGGGAAAAGGTATGGAGAATAATATTCAACAATGACCTCATTTCTTTTCAAACAGATCAGAATCACTGCCCACCCCCCACCCTACCCCCATCCCATCACAGCCAGTTACTAACAAACACCCTCAGGTTCACTGGGCCTCACTCGAGATGCAGCTTTTTCGTCTCCAGGTCTCTGCTCTTTGTCTTTCCTCCCGTGTCCCCTCAGCCTCCATATAAAAACTGGACTTTTGGGGCTTCCCTGGTGGCGCAGTGGTTGAGAGTCCGCCTGCCGATGCAGGGGACACGGGTTCATGCCCCGGTCTGGGAAGATCCCACATGCCGCGGAGCGGCTGGGCCCGTGAGCCATGGCCGTTGGGCCTGCGCGTCCGGAGCCTGTGCTCCGCAACGGGAGAGGCCACGGCAGTGAGAGGCCCGCGTACCGCAAAAAAAAAAAAAAAAAAAAAAAAACTGGACTTTTTTTTGATCAAGATGATTAGTAAAACAAATAAGCCAATATTTTCCAGTCAGGTTTTACCAATGTCTGTAGTAGGAAATGTAAACTTCACAGCAGGAAGGAGTTGAAAGGTTTTAACAAGAAAAAAAATTAGGACTTCCCTGGTGGTGCAGTGGTTAAGAGTCCACCCGCCAATGCAGGGGACACGGGTTTGAGCCCTGATCCAGGGAGATTCCACATGCCACGGAGCAACTAAGCCCGTGCACCACAACTACTGAGCCTGTGCTCTAAAGCCCGCGAGCCACAACTACTGAAGCCCGTGGGCCTAGAGCCCGTGCTCTGCAACAAGACAAGCCACCACAGTGACAAGCCACCACAGTGAGAAGCCCACACACTGCAACGAAGAGTAGTCTTCACTCGCCACGACTACAGAAAAGCCCATGCATAGCAACGAAGACCCAACACAGCCAAAAATAAATAAATAAATAAGTTTATTTATTTATTTTTAAAAAAGAATTAGGTAGGAGACTTTGGGTTTGATTAAAGATTTTAATGCAAACAACTTGGAGGATGGAGAAGTAATACAGGTTTACAAGGTAAAAGCCTACGGGCATGAAAAGGACAAAACCAAGACACACTAATCCACGTGCTTGGCGATTACTGCTGCTCTCTGGTGACGTGTGTGTGCCAGCGCCTGGGAGCACCAGGGCAGGCCAGGACACCAAACACAATAGGAAACAAACAAACAAATGTTGGAGAGCACTGGTTCATACATCCAATGAGACTTTTATTCCTCAAAAGCATAATGAGCGTTAGACAAAGGTTGACAGCTGACAAAATTAAGTGACATGGGGCTGTGGTGAAGAGGCACCCAGAGCAGGCTCTCCTCTTCAGGAACACAGAGCAGACCTGCCGGCCAGGTCGCTTCTCCCACAGTGTACCAATCGGGAGTAAAAATAAAGGACGTGGACACCTTTACAATTCTCTTACTAGTCAAGAAATTTCATCAGCTGTCCTTAAGCAACAAGATTAATTACCGACAGAGGAGGAACCAAGATGGCGGAGCGGAAGGATGTGCGCTCACTCCCTCTCGTGAGAACACCAGAATCACAACTAGCTGCTGGACAATCGACAGGAAGACACTGGAACTCACCAAAAGAGACACCCACATCCAAAGACAAAGGAGAAGCCACAATGAGACGGTAGGAGGGGCGCAATCACAGTAAAATCAAATCCCATAACCACTGGGTGGGTGACTCACAGACTGGAGGACACTTATACCACAGAAGTCCACCCACTGGAGTGAAGGTTCTGAGCCCCTCGTCAGGCTTCCCAATGTGGGGGTCCGGCAACGGGAGGAGGAATTCCTAGAGAATCAGACTTTGAAGCCTAGTGGGAATTGATTGCAGGACTTCAACAGGTCTGGGGGAAACAGAGACTCCACTCTTGGAGGGCACACACAAAGTAGGGTGCTCATCGGGACCCAGGGGAAGGAGCAGTGACTCCAAGGGAGACTGAACCAGACCTACCTGCCAGTGTTGGAGGGTCTCCTGCAGAGGTAGGGGTGGCTGTGGCTCACCGTGGGGACAACAACACTGGCAGCAGAAGTTCTGGGAAGTACTCCTTGGCGTGAGCCCTCCCAGAGTCTATCATTAGCCCCATGGAAGAGTCCAGGTAGGCTTCAGTGTTGGGTTGCCTCAGGCCAAACAACCAACAGGGAGGGAACCCAGCCCCACCCATCAAGAGTCAAGTGGATTAAAGTTTTACTGAGCTCTGCCCAGCAGAGCAACAGTCAGCTCTACCCACCACCAGTCCCTCCCATCAAGCCTCTTAGACAGCCTCATCCACCAGAGGGTAGACAGCAGAAGAAAGAAGAACTACAATCCTGCAGCCTGTGGAACAAAAACCACGTTCACAGAAAGACAGACAAAATGAAAAGGCAGAGGGCTATGTACCAGATGAAGGAACAAGATAAAACCCCAGAAAAACAACTAAATGAAGTGCAGACAGGCAACCTTCCAGAAAAACAATTCAGAATAATGATAGTGAAGATGATCCAGGACCTCGGACAAAGAATGGAGGCAAAGATCGAGAAGATGCAAGAAATGTTTAACAAAGACCTAGAAGAATTAAAGAACAAACAAACAGATGAACAATACAATAACTGAAATGAAAACTACACTAGAAGGAATCAATAGCAGAATAACTGAGGCAGAAGAACGGATAAGTGACCTGGAAGACAGAATGGTGGAATTCACTCCTGCGGAAAAGAATAAAGAAAACAGAATGAAAACAAATGAAGACAGCCTAAGAGACGTCTGGGACAACATTAAATGCAACAACATTCACATTATAGGGGTCCCAGAAGGAGAAGAGAGAGAGAAAGGACCTGAGAAAATATTTGAAGAGATTATAGTTGAAAACTTCCCTAACATGGGAAAGGAAATAGCCACCCAAGTCCAGGAAGCACAGAGTCCCATACAGGATAGACCCAAGGAGAAATACGCTGAGACACACAGTAATCAAATGGACAAAAATTAAAGACAAAGAAAAATTATTGAAAGCAGCAAGGGAAAAATGACAAATAACATACAAGGGAACTCCCATAAGGTTCACAGCTGATTTCTCAGCAGAAATTCTACAAGCCAGAAGGGAGTGGCATGATATACTTAAAGTGATGAAAGGGAAGAACCTACAGCCAAGATTACTCTACTCAGCAAGGATCTCATTCAGATTTGATGGAGAAATCAAAAGCTTTAACAGACAAGCAAAAGCTAAGAGAATTCAGCACCACCAAACCAGCTCTACAACAAATGCTAAAGGAACTTCTCTAAGTGGGAAACACAAGAGAAGAAAAGGACCTACAAAAGCAAACCCAAAACAATTAAGAAAATGGTCATAGAAACATACATATCAATAATTACCTTAAACATGAATGGATTAAATGCTCCAACCAAAAGACACAGGCTTGCTGAATGGATACAAAAACAAGACCCATATATATGCTGTCTACAAGAGACCCACTTCAGACGTAGGGACACATACAGACTGAAAGTGAGAGGATGGAAAAAGATACTCCATGCAAATGGAAATCAAAAGAAAGCTAGAGTTGCTATACTCATATCAGATAAAATAGACTTTAAAATAAAAAATGTTACAAGAGACAAGGAAGGACACTACATAATGATCAAGGGATCAATCCAAGAAGAAGATATAACAGTTATAAATACATATGCACCCAACATAGGAGCACCTCAATACATAAGGCAACTGCTAACAGCTATAAAAGAGGAAATCGACAGTAACACAATAATAGTGGGGGATTTTAACACCTCATTTACACCAATGGACAGATCATCCAAAATGAAAATAAATAAGGAAACACAAGCCTTAAAAGACACAATTGACCAGATAGATTTAATTGATATTTATAGGACATTTCATCCAAAAACAGCAGGTTACACTTTTTTCTCAAGTGCGCACAGAACATTCTCCAGAATAGATCGCATCTTGGGTCACAAATCAAGCCTCAGTAAATTTAAGAAAATTGAAATCATATCAAGCATCTTTTCTGACCACAACACTATGAGATCAGAAATTAATTACATGGAAAAAAACGTAAAAAACAAAAACACATGGAGGCTAAACAATATGTTACTAAAAAGCCAAGAGATAACTGAAGAAAGCAAAGAGGAAATCAAAAACTACCTAGAGAAAAATGACAATGAAAACACGACGATCCAAAACCTATGGGATGCAGCAAAAGCAGTTCTAAAAGGAAACTTTATAGCTATACAAGCCTACCTCAAGAAACAAGAAAAATCTCAAGTAAACAATCTAACCTTGCACCTAAAGGAACTAGAGAAAGAAGAACAAACAAAACCCAAAGTTAGCAGAAAGAAAGAAATCATAAAGATCAGAGCAGAAATAAATGAAATAGAAACAAAGAAAACAGTGGCAAAGCTCAATAAAACTAAAAGCTGGTTCTTTGAGAAGATAAACAAAATTGATAAACCATTAGCCAGACTCATCAAGAAAAAGGGGGAGAGGACTCAA
This sequence comes from Hyperoodon ampullatus, assembly GCF_949752795.1. Taxonomy (NCBI): domain Eukaryota; kingdom Metazoa; phylum Chordata; class Mammalia; order Artiodactyla; family Ziphiidae; genus Hyperoodon; species Hyperoodon ampullatus. The sequence goes on along the minus strand of NC_136924.1, from coordinate 101,951,321 downwards.
ATCAATAAAATTAGAAATGAAAAAGGAGAAGTTACAACAGAGAGCGCAGACATACAAAGCATCCTAACAGACTACTACAAGCAACTCTATGCCAATAAAATGGACAACCTGGAAGAAATGGACAAATTCTTAGAAAGCTATAACCTTCCAAGACTGAACCAGGAAGAAACAGAAAATATGAACAGATCAATCACAAGTAATGAAATTGAAACTGTGATTAAAAATCTTCCAACAAACAAAAGTCCAGGACCAGATGGCTTCACAGGTGAATTCTATCAAACATTTAGAGAAGAGCTAACACCCATCCTTCTCAAACTCTTCCAAAAAATTGCAGAGGAAGGAACACTCCCAAACTCATTCTATGAGGCCACCATCACCCTGATACCAAAAGCAGACAAACATACGACAAAAAAAGAAAATTATAGACCAATATCACTGATGAATATAGATGCAAAAATCCTCAACAAAATACTAGCAAACAGAATCCAACAACACATTAAAAGGATCATACACCACGATCAACTGGGATTTATCCCAGGGATGCAAGGATTCTTCAATATATGCCAATCAATCAATGTGATATGCCATATTAACAAATTGAAGAATAAAAACCATATGATCATCTCAATAGATGCAAAAAAAGCTTTTGACAAAATTCAACACCCATTTATGATAAAAACTCTCCAGAAAGTGGGCATAGAGGGAACCTACCTCAACATAATACAGGGCATATATGACAAACCCATGGCAAACATCATTCTCAATGGTGAAAAACTGAAAGCATTTCCTCTAAGATCAGGAACAAGACAAGGATGTCCACTCTCACCACTATTATTCAACATAGTTTTGGAAGTCCTAGCCATGGCAATCAAGAGAAGAAAAAGAAAAAGAATACAAATTGGAAAAGAAGAAGTAAAACTGTCACTGTTTGCAGATGACATGATACTATACATAGAGAATCCTAAAGATGTCACCAGAAAACTACTAGAGCTAATCAATGAATTTGGTAAAGTTGCAGCATACAAAATTAATGCACAGAAATCTCTTGCATTCCTATACACTAATGATGAAAAATCTGAAACAAAAATTATGGAAACACTCCCATTTACCATTGCAACAAAAAGAATAAAATACCTAAGAATAAACCTACCTAGGGAGACAAAAGACCTGTATGCAGCAAAGTATAAGACACTGATGAAAGAAATTAAAGATGATACCAGCAGATGGAGAGATATACCATGTTCTTGGATTGGAAGAATCAATATTGTGAAAATGACTATTCTACCCAAAGCAATCTACAGATTCAATGCAATCCCTATCAAATTATCAATGGCATTTTATCAGAACTAAAACTAATCATTTTAAAATTTGTATGGAGACACAAAAGACCCTGAATAGCTAAAGCAGTCTTGAAGGAAAAAAACAGAGCTGGAGGAATCAGACTCCTTGACTTCAGACTACACTACAAAGCTACAGTAATCAAGACAATATGGTACTGGCACAAAAACAGAAACACAGATCAACGGAACAGGATAGAAAGCCCAGAGATAAACCCACGCACCTATGGTCAACTAATCTATGACAAAGGAGGCAAATATATACAATGGAGAAAAGACAGGGTCTTCAATAAGTGGTGCTGGGAAAACTGGACAGCTACATGTAAAAGAATGAAATTAGAACACTCCCTAACACCATACACAAAAATAAACTCAAAATGGATTAGAGACCTAAATGTAAGACCGGACACTATAAAACTCTTAGAGGAAAACATAGGAAGAACACCCTTTGACATAAATCATAGCAAGATCTTTTTTGATCCACCTCCTAGAGTAATGGAAATAAAAACAAAAATAAACAAATGGGACCTAATGAAACTTAAAAGCTTTTGCACAGCAAAGGAAACCACAAACAAGATGAAAAGACAACCCTCAGAATGGGAGAAAATATCTGCAAGCAAATCAACGGACAAAGGATTAATCTCCAAAATATATAAACAGCTCATACAGCTCAACATTAAAGAAACAAACAACCCAATACAAAAACGGGCAGAAGACCTAAATAGACATTTCTCCAAAGAAGACATACAGATGGCCAAGGAGCACATGAAAAGCTGCTCAACATCACTAATTATTAGAGAAATGCAAATCAAAACTACAATGAGGTATCACCTCACACCAGTTACAATGGGCATCATCAGAAAATCTACAAACAACAAATGCTGCAGAGGGTGTGGAGAAAAGGGAACCCTCCTGCACTGTTGGTGGGAATGTAAATTGATACAGCCACTATGGAGAACAGTATGGAGGTTCCTTAAAAAACTAAAAATAGAATTACCATATGATCCACCAATCCCACTACTGGGCATATACCCAGAGAAAACCATAATTCAAAAAGACACATGCACCCCAATGTTCATTGCAGCACTATTTACAATAGCCAGGACATGGAAGCAACCTAAATGCCCATTGACAGACAAATGGGTAAAGAAGTTGTGGTACATGTATATATAATGGAATATTACTCAGCCATAAAAAGGAACGAAATTGAGTCATTTGTTGAGACGTGGATGGATCTAGAGACTGTCATACAGAGTGAAGTAAGTCAGAAAGAGAAAAACAAATATCGTATATTAATGCATGTATGTGGAACCTAGAAAAATGGTACAGATGAACCAGTTTGCAGGGCAGAAGTTGAGATACAGATGTAGAGAAGAAACGTACGGACACCAAGGGGGGGAAAGCCGCGGTGGGGTGTGGATGGTGGTGTGCTGAATTGGGCGATTGGGATTGATATGTATACACTGATGTGTATAAAATTGATGACTAATAAGAACCTGCAGTATAAAAAAACAAACAAAAAAAACAATACTAAAAAAAAAAAAAGATTAATTACCTGCCTCGGACTGAAATGAATCAGTAGCTCATGTACAGTGAAACTGCAGTAAAATGACTGAACCTCAGGGGTGGTTAAAAACAATCTGGCCAATATCAGTGATGCAAATGCACTCTCACTCTGACCAGTCTACTGCATCCGAGTCACATCTAAGGTCTGGGCTGAAAAGGGCATGTAAATTAGTCCATTCTTTCCTCCACCCAGACACCCTTCCTCCTCCAGGCCAATTCCCTTTCCTTCCCATCTCTGCCAGCTTCCCCTCCACCTCCACCTCCACCTCCACCCTCCCCTGTCCTCTGCAGGCCACACCCACCATCCTGCTGAGCCCCTCCAGCCATTCATACTCTGTTCTCTTCCTCAGAATCCCAGCAGACAGAGCAAACCCAGCACAAGGAGCCTGAACTCCCGGTCCCACGGCCTCCGACCTGCTTCCCCTTTGGCCGCCCGTCTCCAAATGGCAGCTTTGTCCCACTGCTCCAGCAGAAAGCCTTTCAGTCACCCCTGACCCTTCGCTCATTTCACAACTAACCCAGCAACCTGCCCTGCTGACTCTCCCTTCTAAGTGGATTCAGAAACCACCCTGTGTCCTCAATGCCTTCTCCTCCAGCCACTGTCTCAGCATCGACTTCCTCAGGGCCTCCCAACTGGATCCCTGTCCCTGCACATCAACGGGCTCAAGTCCTGCTGACCCTCAGCCCTCTGACCCCAGCCCGCATCAGCCAGCCTCCTGCCCTCTTCTCGAGGACCCGCAGCGCTCCTGCCAGGGGCCCCCTTCCTGCCCTGCATGGCTTCCCCATCATTCCCCAATCCACCTACTGTACTTTATTTTTCTAATTAACTGATCACCTATTTATTATATGTTTGTTTATTTTCTTTCTTCCACTGTTATTATGCAAATCCCTTGAGAAGCTTCCTGGTTTTTGCTTGTGGCTGTTTCCCTGAAATGCCCAGTGAGTATTTAGTAAATGTTTTTTGAAAGTTAGCCAGCATCCATAAGCCAAGATCTTAAACTTAACACAGTAAGACTGTATCACACACAGTAAGCCCTAAATTCTAGCTATTATAAGGGATAATAATTTAAAATATGAATATTGAGCAGCATATTATGAATATAAAGCATCTGAAACATTTTATGACCGCTCGGAAGTTTGGTCTGAAGTCATTTAACAATTACCTACATCTGTGAAAACTTTTCTCTCCGAAAATTTAATCTGGAAGGATTCACTAATCCAGCAGGCACAGGGGTTGTTCTGAGGTTAAATTAAGCTCACAGGCTCTACAGGAGCCCTTCTGGGGTCAGTGCAGCGTTGGGTGTCCGGGTGTCCTGGGCCGGGGGGCACCCTCGCAGCCCCCACGGCTGCGGCACTTCTCCCCGCACTTCCCAGCCCCTCTCCCACGTCCAACACAGACCATCTCCTCCGCTGCCCTGTGAGAGGTGCTCAAACTCATTACTGTCACATCGCTTGCTCAGAAGCCTCCCAAAACTCCAGCAACTCACCAGACTGAGACACACTCCAACCCCTGAGTATGCCATTCAAAGACCTCAACTGATCCTTTCAATATTCTCTCCATTAAATAGACATCTTGTGGAGAACTAACCAGCTGTATTTTTCAAAAGTAACAGGTATTTCCCAATCTTTACTCCTGTTTGTTTCTTCTTTTATTATTTTTTCTTTTTTGCTGTACGCGGGCCTCTCACTGTTGTGGCCTCTCCCATTGCGGAGCACAGGCTCCGGACACACAGGTCCAGCGGCCATGGCTCACAGGCCCAGCCGCTCCGCGGCATGTGGGATCTTCCCGGACCAGGGCACGAACCCGTGTCCCCTGCATCGGCAGGCGGACTCCCAACCACTGCGCCACCAGGGAAGCCCCTGTTTCTTCTTTTAGAATAAAGGTCCCGCCTTCACACCCACCCATCCCATCGCAGGGGCCCAAGGCCTCAGGGGGAAGGAAGGTGGATTTCCTGTGGTGCTCAGAGGTGGCCTGCGAGCTCAGCCCGAAGGACTTCTGCTAATTGCTTTCACCTGGACGATGACACTCACGAGAGCCCTGAACCCACAGTGCAAGTGTGGAAGGGGTGGAGGACAGGAGCTGTGCTGTGTTTCTTTTTCTGCCTGTGGCGCCATCAACTATGAACGCTTGAAAAGGAAAAGGGGCTTGAAAAGTAACATCTCAACTGACAGATTTAAAAGAGGATCAAGGAAATACTTGTTTTGCTGGACAACTTACTGACATTGGTGGGAGTCAAAACTAATGTCAGTAAGTTGTCCAACAAAACAAGTTGCACTGAAGGAAAAGAATAAACTCTGAACCACCGGAGAAGGACAGACACGTTCCTCCTGTAGGATTAACTAAGACTTCTGCATAAACGCAATTTTCTGCTTCTGCTGACAAAAACCAAGGGCCACCAGCACGGCAGCTCGGTTACATGCCAGCGGGGAAGACCTTGTTTCCTTGATGTTGGGAATGAGGGGAGCGGAGTGCCCACAACCAGGAGGAGGGCAGCTTTCCCAAACAGGCCTCCAGGACACGACAAAGGGCCAAGGAAAACTAAACCAAACCTGCCAACCACTGCCTGCTGGTTTGAGTGGAGATGGAAGGCTGCTAACACCTGAAGAGGCCCAGAGGGGTGATGTCCTAGGCAGGAAAAGACAGTATTTGATGCAAACATGAGAGAATTTTCTCCCCCAAAAAGAAACATGTGATATGAAATATAGGATGTAGCTCAACTATCAGGACACAGACCGAGACCCTCAGAGCAGCCGACAAATGACAGAGACAGAGACACTCCATAATATCCAAGACTGTCTCTCTCCAGACATGTCAACTGCAAGCTTCACACTTCAATGAGAGGGGCAAGAAAACTGAGCCCCTAAATCAGGACCCCTCTCAAGGTCCAAAATGAGACTCCAAGTTACAAGTGTAAACAGACAGATGTCATAGGTGACGGGATACCGAGGACACCATGTTGCCTTCTTGGCTGGAGGAAGAGGGTCAGTCCCTGTAGTAAACAAGCGCTGACCTAAGTAACTTTGGAAATGAGTAGAATCTGCGAGATTACAAGAAGCACTGCCCAGCACTGTACTCTAGTTGGTAAAGCTGTTTCCCATGGGGTTATGTGTCATAACAAGCCTGACACTGCTGGAGCCGGAACTGGACAGTCACCTGGTGGATGGCAGATGTGGGAGCCGGCTTCTCTCTCTGCTGCAGCCACACGGAGAGCTCACAGAGAAGCGAGGACGGACCACGAAGCAAGTGGCCTGAGAGACCTCAGTATGAACTCATGATTAGCCTTACATAGTGACGGTTAATACAGAAATATTTATACACCTTAGTACACACACATACGTCTCCTTGCCCTATCAGCTGAGAGGGTCCAGAAGCAAAAATAACCCAAGAGCAAAGTGCACACCTAGCACGCAAATCTCAGTTTTCAATACCGTTCTCCAATAAAAGGAACCTGAGCTCCTTGGAGAAATGGCAGATTCTAGGATAGGGGTTGGAAATGTAGTAAATGGAGGACCTTTTAGTGTCTGAAAGTAAGGAAGCACTCAAAAACAAAACAAAACAAAGCCACCCCATAGGGCTTCCCTGGTGGCACAGTGATTAAGAACCCACCTGCCAATGCAAGGGACATGGGTTCGAGCCCTGGTCCGGGAAGATCCCACATGCCGCGGAGCAACTAAGCCCGTGTGACACAACTACTGAAGCCCACGCACCTAGAGCCCGTGCTCCGCAACAAGAGAAGCCACCGCAATGAGAAGCCCGTGCACCGCAACCAAGAGTAGCCCCCGCTCACTGCAACTAGAGAAAGTCCGTGTATAGCAACGAAGACCCAACACAGCCAAAAATAAATAAATAATTAAAAAAATTTTTAAAGCCACCCCATAGCCAAATGATTCAGTTCCCAATGGCCAAAGCTGGAACAACCTGAGTAACAAAATACATAAACTATTGAATTATAAAAGCATAAAAATGCATAAAAGAATAAAACAATAAATATTTATAAATATAAATAAATAAAAAGAATAAATCAGTCCAATAAAAAACTGTGCTGTGAGGGCATCATCTGTGGCTCAGCGGAGGATCACTCTGCAGTGCAGAGAGGTCTGGACTGAACAGAGCTCAGCAGAGGCGGGGTGGGGCCGCAGCCCCCGGGAGGCACCGCTAAGGAGCAGCCCGCAAGGTGCGGGGTCGGGCGGCACTCAGCCCACAGGCCTTCGATGCGCCTGTGCTACTTGGAGGCCATAAAGGGGTCCTAGTGGTGGAGGCTTTTTTGTTTGGGGGAAATTTGTCTCCCGTTTGTTTAGGTTACTTGTGCCTGAGAAACACCTGCAGGGCACACACTTAGTGGCCCTTCGTACAGACACCTTGCGAAGGCACGGGCTCTGCTCAAGGAGCTGAGAGGCTGGGACGCTCCTTGCCAAGGGGTGCCTAAGGCTGCATATTTGGAAAACCCACGTGAAAAGCCAGGTCTCCCGCACTGAACTTTCAAAAAGGGTGGAGGGTGCACAATGGTGTCAGTCATGAAGAAGTTTAAGAATTTAAAGAGCTGCAACCAAGAGGCAGCGCCACTGTGTATCTGCCGTCACATCCGGTTCTGTGCGGGCCCTGCAGGTAAGAGAAGGAAGAGCTGGATTTAACCAGGATGGGCTGGAAGTGTCAGAGGAAGCGCAGCAGTGGTGGTGGCCAGCCCTGGCATTCCACCCAGAGAACCCCTGCCTCCTCGGCCTCCAGCCCCACGCCATCTCCCCTCCTCCAAGGCGAGCATCTGTGGCTTGCTTCTGACCCCACAAGACAGCAAGGGTCACGGGATGACGCCGAGGTGACGCTCAGTGTCGGTGCATCCCGAGCTGGCTCGGAGGAAGCAAGCGGCCGCGTGGAGGGCTCCCGTGGCAAGGAATTGAGGGGTGGCTTCTCATCCACATGGCAGGCGATCGTGGCAGCAGATCCCCCCACTTCTGGAGTTGAGCCTTCCGAGGCCACCGCAGTCCCCACCAGGCCTGGCCGCGGCTCAGCGGTGCGCAGCTCCTGCCCAGGGGAATTGAGGTAAGGAGCACGTGCGGCTTTAAGACGCAAAGTTCACACCTGTTGCACGCTGTTACGCATCAGTCTTACGCAAGAGAGGAACTATAACCAACCATGAAAATGAAAGTGGGTCAGGAAGATGTGCATGTAGGGACAGAGAAAGCTGAAGAATCCGTGTGTGCACATCTGGGGAAGGAAGGTTGCCGGAGCTCAGGTGCCGGGAGTGAAAGCTGGCGATGCTCACAGTGCTGGGCTTCGCGTTAAAGTCGTGCAGGTTTTGCAGCTGTTGGTCAACGACAGGTCTAGGCTTTTTCTCACTGCGTCGCACTTAGAAGATACTAACACAAACTCGTACAGCCTTCTCAGGAACTAACAGACCTGTCTTTTCCTGCTCAGCTGCGGGATCAATTTCTCAGTTCAACTGTTCGTCATGACACCCCACACGCTAAGCCCTGGCCTGCAGCGTGGACATGTGGCTAAGCGGCTTATCACAAATCATTCTGGACCAGTCATCTTGCTGCGGCAAACCACATCACCACAAAGCTTAGTGGCTTAAAATAACAACAAACGTGTTCTCTCCCACGACTCTGAATCAGGAACTTGGGAGCTGTCCGGCCTCGGGGCTTTCGTGAGCTGCCACCAGATGCTGGCGAGGGGTTCCATCACCTAAGGACAGGCGCTCATGTGCACGGTGAGCACACAGATGCTGGTGTCAGCCAGTCGGTCCCTCCTACAGGGGTCTCTGCAGGGTTGCCGGAGGGTCCCTGCACTGCGTGACACGTGACCCAAGAGACCAAGGCTGAGGCTGTTCTGCCCCAGCCTCAGAAGGCGCACACCATCCCTCCCCGCTGGGTTCCACAGGCCACGTGGGTCAGCCTGATTCGGAGTGGGAGGGGACAAGGACCACTGAGACATCTGGGAGCCTGGCTATTTCATACTCTTCTAAGTTGAAGTTACTAACGGCCACTAATACTAAGCTTGTCTCTGAAATCCAGCAACAACATCCAAATTTCTATCTCCCTGGTCAAATAACAGCTTCGCTCTATTCAGATGGCTTTCTTTAAAAAAAAAAAAAAAAAAAAAGAGTGCGGGGAGGGGGTGATTTTTAAATGCCGCTTATAATTGACAGTTTCAACAGTCCTCTCCCAGTAATTGATAGAGGTAGCCTCCTCCCAGCAAATAAAAAAAACTACACAGGATTGCTTGTTGACCAGACGGGTCAGCATTCTTATTCCTCAAACTAAAAAGAAACTATGAATATTGCTGAAATTCTTAATTACCTAACAGTAAGAAGATAGAACAAAAGCGGACCTTTCCTTACAGTATAAATTTAAGTATAAAACTTTCTATTTTTTCAATTAAGAGGCACTTCACCGCACACCACAACAAAGATCCCGCATGCTGCAACGAAGATCCTGTGTGCCACAACTAAGACCCGACGCAGCCAAATAAACAAACAAACACGAAGCCCTTCACATATTGGTGCAAAATATTAAAAGAAAAGTATAGTGTTTCACAACTGACGGCAACATTAGCTAACTCACACTAAGCTCTCACTACGTGGCAGGCACCGCGCTGCACTCTCTACATCCATTATCTCAGCTGACCCATTTGACAAATAAGGTGAAAGAAAAAGGAAGAGCCCTCCTGAGGCAACCTAACAGGCTGTCGTCCGGCACAAACACCAGACTGGAATTAGCCTGAGTTAGAGAACTCCGGGTAGGACTCTTGGAGGAGGAGCTCAGCTTGTACAATTCTGAGGTGGAGAAAATTTCATCACAGACCAAAAATGTTATCGAAATTTAGATTCATATCAAGAAAATGTCTCTAAAATCAAACTGTCATTCTTATGTCAGTCATCTCCACATCCTTTACATAGAAAGGAGAATGTAGGGTTGATGCATCCCTTTTGCACACAATAATAAACTACTCTAAATGACAATGTTGGTAAGATAGCACTGGCCAAATTTTAAGGAACAGTCTCATGAATGGTACAAACTCTTTTAAAGGTAAGTTGGTAAAATTTATTAAATTTTCAAATGCATACCACTTCTATAAATATGCTCACACATATTTTTATGACTGGCATGGAAAGACCTAAATATGAACCAGTAGGGGCAAAATTATGGTATATCCATACAATGTACTACAATGCACTGTATGGAGGTGGAGGCAAGAAGATTTCTACATTTATTCAGTCAACAGACATTTGTGTGTCTACTCTATTTCATAAACACGGAATTGACATGATGTATGGAAAGACTTCTCTGCTTTCATACCCTTACTGCTAGTGGGGAACACAGATAATCACAATTCAGTTTTTAAAAAAATTTACAGGACATGATGAGTCATCGCTTTTCTTCTCTCTCACTCCTCCCCACCCTCAACCCCAAGTGATCTCTCATCCTTTCTCGTGGCTTTAAGCAGTCCCTGTACTCTGAAGGCTCCTAAAATTATCTTTCCAGCCTAGAACTCCACACTCTATATTCAACTTCCTATACAGTAGCCCATGTATAATAAACATCTCAAACTTAGCACTTCCAAAACCTGAATACAGACAACACCCACCCCACAGGTGTTCCTCCCCAAGCCCTCCCCGTCTCAGTAAAGGTTACTTTACCTCCATTCCTTCAGATGCTCAGGACAAAATCTTCAGTGTCACCCTCAACCCCTCTCTCTCGCACCCCACAACCAAGCCAACCAGGAAACCTGCCATGTCTACCGGTAACACCTAACCAATCCTTGCTACCTGCCCTCACCGCCCAGTTTTCTTTCCCCTCTCCCTCTTAGGCCTGAGGTCTTTAAAAAAGACCCCCTGTGCCAAGACTACCACCACAATCAATAAAATTCAAACTCAGGCCATGGCTCAGGAGGCCCAGACGCCCTGCCTTCCCACAGTCTCAGGCCTCCCCTCGTACTCTTCCCCCGTGACTCCCCCCAGCCCGCTGGGCTCACACTAGCCCCCTACACGCCAAGGCTGCACTTGGCCTCAGAGCCCTGGTGCTCGTGTCCTCAAACCCAAATCCTCCATCATTTCCAGACATTTGCACCACCAACTCTCCTTCTTCCGGAGCTACTCAAAGACGGGCTCCGAGCGCCATGCTGTTACACTCTTGAAGGGAAGGCACTTCCTTCACTGCTGTATCCCTACTACAGTGTTTACTGGAAATAATCTGGGTAGCAGGAGGATGACTGGAACAGGAAGTCTAGCTGAGACAACGTTTAACCTGAGACCTAAAGGGTGTGAAACAGCCAGCCAGCCAGAAGGCACGAGCGAGAGGTTTCCAGGCAAAGAAAACCACAGCTGAAAAGCTCTGAGGAGCTGAAGGGGGTTCTGCCAGGCAGGAGTGGAGCAGCACCTGAAGTGCAACATGCGATGAAGCGTGCCTTGTAAACTGAGACAAGAAGCATCTATCTTCTTTGACGATGAACAGGAAGCTCTTAAGCAGGAAAATGACAGGGTCTGCATGTGTTTATTACTCTAGCTGCTGGTGGTATGTGGATTAGAGATGGGTTAGAAAGGAACTCCAGACGTGAGATGATGGTGGTTGGACTAGAGCAGTAGCAGGACAAGGGACGAGCAGAAGGGGAGAGTTTCGAGATCCATGCTCAGAGCCAAACCAACAGAACTGCTGGTACGTAGAAAGTGTGGGGGGCAAAGGAGAAGCAGGAGGCTAAGACGACTCTGAGGATTTGGGTGTAGGCAAAACTTCAGTAAAAAATGATCTTTTTCATAGTGGATAAAATTCAATTAGAGGTTGGGGAAATCAAACTAACGCAGTAACTCACTAGGGAGAGGGAAATGTATACACACAGGGGATAGATAGATATGCACAAAGTGTTTTTGGAAAGATACATATGACCAAAAGCTAATGAGGAGATCTTTTCATTGCACAGGCTTTTGTACTCTTTTTTTTTTTTTTTTTAATTTCTTTCTTTCTTTCTTTTCAGCTGTGTTGGGTCTCTGTTGCTGCACGTAGGCTTTCTCTGGTTGCAGCGACCAGGGGCTACACTTCATCGCGGTGCACGGGCTTCTCATTGCCATGGCTTCTCTTGTTGTGGAGCACGGGCTTCAGTAGTTGTTGCTCGTGGGCTCTAGAGCATGGGCTCAGTAGTTGTGGTGCACGGGCTTAGCTGCTCCGTGGCATGTGGGATCTTCCCGGACCCGGGCTTGAACCTGTGTCTCCTGCATTGGCAGGCGGACTCTTAACCACTGTGCCACCAGGGAAGTCCTGTACTGTTTCAATGTTAAGAAATTAAGCTAATGTATCACTTTTTTCCATTAAAAACTAATATTTTCAGCTTGAGGTATAACTGACCAAAAATGTAAGGTATTTAAAGTATGCAACATGATCATTAGATACACAGACATCGTGAAAGAATTCCTGCCATTGACTCATTAACACACCTGTTACCCCACATATTTACATATCCTCTTATAGGGGGAGAACATTTAAGTTCTACTCTCTAGAAAATCTCAATTATACAATACAGTGATATCAACTATAGTCACCATCCCCAGATCTTACTCATCTTACAACTCAAAGTTTAAACCTTTTACCAACTTCTCCCCATTTCCCCTACCTTCAGCAACCACTTTTCCACTCTCAGTTTCTAGGAGTTCTACTTTATCATTATTTTTTTAAGATTCCACATATGTGAGATCATACAACATTTGTCCTTCCGTGTCTGGCTTATTTCACTCAGCATAATGCCCTCTGTGTTCATTCATGTTGCTGCAAACGGCAAGACTTCCTTCTTTTTAAAGGCTGAATAATATTCACCTGAATGTATATACGGACCACATCTTCTTGATCCATTCATCCAACGACTGACACTTAGGTTGTTTCCATACTTTAGCTATTATGAATAATGCTGCAATAAACACAGGAGGACAAATGTCTCTTCAAGATAATGATTTCGTTTCCTCTGGATCATATGGTAGAGTTCTATTTTTAATTTCTTGAGGAACCTCCAAACTCTTTTCCATAGTGTCTGTATCAGTTTACATTCCCACCAACAGTGCACAAGGTTCTCTTCTTCACATCCTCACCAACACTTATCATTTGTCTTTTTGGTAACAGCCATTCTGACAGGTGTGACATGACACCTAACTGTGGTTTTGATTTGCATTTCCCTGATGATTAGTGATGTTGAGTACCTTCATGTACCACGAAAATGGTCATTTGTATGTCTTTGGAAGACTTTTTATTCAGATCCTTTGCCCATTTTTTAGTTGGGTTGTTTGGGGTTTTGCTATTGAGTTGTACGAGTTCCTTATATATTTTGGTTATCAACCCCATATTGGATATGTGGTATGCAAATATTTTCTCACATTCCATAGGCTGCCTTTTCATTTTGTTGATGGGTTTCCTTTGCTGAGCAGAGGATTTTTAGTTTGATGTAGTCCCACTTGTTTATTTTTGCTTTTGTTGCCTCTGCTCTTGGTGTCAAGTCCAAAAGAGCATTTGCAAGACTGATGTCAAGGAGCACACCCCTCGTTTTCTTCTAGGAGTTTTACAGTTTCAAGAAACATATTCCTTGTTTTCTTCCAGGAGTTTTACAGCCTATGGTCAAGTCTTTAATCCATTTTGATTTGATTGTTGTGTATGGTGTTAGATAGTGGTCCAGTTTCATTCTTTTGTATGTGGCTGTACTGGTATGCCAACACCATTTACTGAAGAGACTGTTCTTTTACCATTGTATATTCTTGGCTCCTTTGTCATAAATTAAGTGAGCATATATGTGTGGGTTTATTTCTGGGCTCTCAATTCTGTTCCATTGTTCTATGTGTCTGTTTCTATGTCAATACCATACCGTTTTAATTCCTGTAGCTTTGTAAGATAGTTTGAAATCAGGACGTGTGATGCCTCCAGCTTTCTTCTTCTCAAGACTGCTTTGGCAATCTTTCATAGATCTTTTGTGGTTCCATAAAAATTTTAGAATTGTTTATTCTATTTCTGTGAAAAATACCATTGGAATTCTGATAGGGATTGCACTGAACCTACATAGTACTTTGGATAGTATGAACATTTTACCAATATTTATTCTTCAATTCATGAGCACAGAGTATCTTTTATTTCTTTCTTCAATTTCTTTCATCAATGTCTTATAGTTTTCAGTGCATAGATCTTTCACCTCCTTGGTTAAATCTATGGCTAAGTACTGTATTCTTTTTGATGCTACTGTAAATGAAACTGTTTTCTTAATTTTTTCTTTCTAATCAGTTTGTTGTCAGTGTGTAGAAATACAACTGATTTTTTTTTTAGATTTTTAAAAAATTTATTTAGTTTATTTATTTTATTTTTGGCTGCGTTGGGTCTCCAGTGCTGCGTGCAGGCTTTCTCTCATTGTGGCAAGTGGGGGCTCCTCTTCATTGCGGCGCACAAGCTTCTCATTGCAGTGTCTTCTCTTGTTGCAGAGCACGGGCTCTAGGCGCGCAGGCTTCAGTAGTTGTGGTGCACAGGCTCAGTAGCTGTGGTGCACGGGCTTAGGTGCTCCGCATCATGTGGGATCTTCCCAGACCAGGGCTCACACCTGAGTCCCCTGCATTGGCAGGAGGATTCTTAACCTCTGTGCCACCAGGGAAGCCCAAAATACAACTGATTTGTGTATACTGATTTTGTATCCTGGAACTTTACTGAATTTGCTCATTAGTTCTCCAACAGTTTTTTGGTGGAGTCTTTAGGGTTTTGTCTATATAATATCATGTCATCTGCATATAGAGACAATTTTACTTCTTTTCCAATTTGGATGCCTTTATTTCTCTTTCTTGTCTAAGTGCTCTAGCTAGGACTTTCAGTATTATGTTGAATAAAATAAAATAAAATAAATTAAGTGATTTTTAAAAATTGTTTCCAAGCGTTTGTCTTTTATTGATATTTATTTTCTGTTGATTCAATTAGGCATGTAGCCTGTAATTTTGAAGCAATTCTGCATTTTATGCAGCTGAGTTTTACAAAAACCATTAATACAATGTAGGAAAAGACAATACTCAATTAATCTCTTATGTATTAACCTGATTACTAGAATTAAGTTGGATAGTTTCATTCTTTTTTTAACATCTTTATTGGAATATAATTGCTTTACAAATGGTGTGTTAGTTTCTGCTTTATAACAAAGTGAATCAGCTGTACGTATCCATATATCCCCATATCTCTTCCCTCTTGCGTCTCCCTCCCACCCTCCCTATCCCACCCCTCTAGGTGGTCACAAAGCACCGAGCTGATCTCCCTGTGCTATGCGGCTGCTTCCCACTAGCTATCTATTTTACATTTGGTAGTGTGTATATGTCAGTGCCACTCTCTCACTTCATCCCAGCTTCCCCTTCCCCCTCCCCGTGTACTCAAGTACATTCTCTACGTCTGTGTCTTTATTACTGTCCTGCCCCTAGGTTCTTCAGAACCTTTTTTTTTTTAAGATTCCATATACATGTGTTAGCACACAGTATTTGTTTTTCTCTTTCTGACTTACTTCACTCCGTATGACAGACTCTAGGTCCATCCACCTCACTAGAAAATTGATTTTTAAATAAAAAATTTACACCATTCTTTTCCTACAAAGAATCTAAATTGTTTGCATATACACTTAAAACTTAAGACTGGGCTTCCCTGGTGGCGCAGTGGTTGAGAATCTGCCTGCCAATGCAGGGGACACGGGTTAGAGCCCTGCTCTGGGAAGATCCCACATGCCACGGAGCAACTAGGCCCGTGAGCCACAACTACTGAGCCTGCGCGTCTGGAGCCTGTGCTCTGCAACAAGAGAGGCCGCGAAAGTGAGAGGCCCGCGCACCGCGATGAAGAGTGGCCCCCGCTCGCCGCAACTAGAAAAAGCCCTCGCACAGAAACGAAGACCCAACACACCCAAAAATAAATAAATAAATTTTTAAAAATGCCAGAGCTTCCCTGGTGGCACAGTGGTTGGGAGTCCGCCTGCCAATGCAGGGGACACGGGTTCGTGCCCCGGTCCAGGAGGATCCCACATGCCGTGGAGCGGCTGGGCCCGTGAGCCACGGCAGCTGGGCCTGTGCGTCCAGAGCCTGTGCTCCGCGATGGGAGAGGCCACAACGGTGAGACGCCCGTGTACCGCAAAAAAAAAAAAAGCCAAAAAAACCCTTAAGACTACTCAAATTGATGTAAGAAAACAACAATAGGAAATTCAGACCACTAAGAGAGCGAGTTCAAAGAATCCTGTTTCCTATTGGTCTTACTCCTTAAATGCAGAATGATGTTTCTCACACAAGTCCAGGCATGTGAGGGTACCATCAGTTTATTCATGTTCATTTACTTTGTTTGATGTTTAAGATGCAGTGTTGGCTGAGACACGATCCTTGTTTTCAAAGAACGTTGTCTATTGGAATGCAGCTACGTATGTAACTGATACGTGGTACCACTGACAGCAGTGTGGGTCTAGATTGGGGTAATAGCCACTGCAGGCAGGGAACTTATCAGAACACTGTAATTGTCCAGGCAAGAGAGGCTTAAGTACTGAACAAGGAACAGATGAAAAAATGTTAAGAAGAACTGATTACTAGTTAAATGTATGGAACTATGACAAATGCGAGAACTAGGGAAAACTACGAAAATTCTTTCTTAACTAGAGATGGTGGTGCCAGTTACCAAAACAGAGGAGACAAGTGGAACAGGAGGTTAGGGGTCAGGAAAAACGGGTTCACTGTTAGACATGTTCAGTCCGCCACACTTGAGGAACAAACAGGTGAGGGCATTTTTAAGGGGCACAGGGCACAGGGCGCAGGAGACAGAGTTTATACGGTATTCAGGCCATTGTCTTTTGCTACTATTTAGAGATTTTACCACTCTGGGCAGAAAAGAGAATGCTAACAGTTAAATGGTGGGTGAAAGAAGAGGAACCTGAAACTGAGGACTGAGAGTGGTGTTAGGAGAGGGGCATCTGGGAAGCCAGGACAGAAGGAAGGGAAGTGCTAGAGTTCAAAATGAACAGCAACTGATTGAGCATTAGGGGTCAACAGCCCTAGAAAAGACAGCTGACTCATGCAGGAGACAGGAAGACAGCAGTGGATGGGGCAGAGAATCAGAGTAGACCTGTTTAGTCCCCAAAGTATAAACACACACACTGTTAACAATGTGAGCTCTTACCAAAAACCTACTGTGTACAAGGCAGTGTTTTAGAGCTTTATATACTCTATTTCATTTAATCCTCAGCAATACTATGAGGTAGGTAGTAATCTAATTAACCACATGTTACAGATGCAAAAATGGAGATTCATCAGGGAAAAACCAAAGGTCACACATCTAGTAAAGGGAGGAACCAACTATCGTATAACAACAAAGTCACCTTCCCTTACACTACTTCCTTCAATGCATCATACACAGGAAATTACATTAACTACCTCACAAAAATCTAACTTAACGATGTAAGAATTGTAAAGGGACAAAGCTGGACATTACACTGACTTGCTATATAAATAATCGAACGATTTTTCATAGTAGCACACACAGAAGTTTAATTACAGCAGTCTCCCCTTAACTGCAGTTCCGTTTTCCACGGTTTTACTTACCTGCGGTCAATTAACATCTGATAATATTAAATGGAAAATTCCAGAAATAAGTAAATCTTAAGTTTTAAACTGTGCACCATTCTGAGTAGCATGATGAAATCTCACTCCGCCCTGCTCTGTCCTGATCAGGACGTGAATCATCCCTTTGTCCAGTATATCCCTGCCCATTAGTCACTCAGTAGCCTCACGTATCAGATGGACTGTGGTTATCACAATGCTTGTGTTCAAGCGACCTTTATTTCACTTAATACTGTCCTCAAAGTGCAAAGGGAGTGATGCCAGCAATTTGGATTTGCTAAAGAGAAGCCATAAAGTGCTTCTTTTAATTGAAAAGGTGAAAGTTCTCACTAAGGAAAGAAAAACAATCGTATGCCAAGGTTGCAAAGATACACAGTAAGAAGAAATCTTCTATCAGTGAAACTGGGATGAAGGAAAAAGAAATTCATGCTGATTTTGCTGTCGTGCCTCAAACTGCAAGTTACAGCCACAGTGAACGATAACTGCGCAGTTACGATGGAAAAGGCATTGAAGTTGTACAATAAGACATTTTGAGGGAGAGAGACTCAGTCACATAACTTTTATTACAGTATATTGTTATAACTGTTCTGTTTTATTATTGTTGTTAATCTCTTATTGTGCCTAATTTAAATTTTATTTAAATTAAATTTTATCAAATGATACAAATGAACTTATTTACAAAACAGAAACAGACTTACAGACTTAGAGAATGAACTTATGGTTACCAGGGAGGAAGGATGGGGGGAGGGATAGACTGGGAATGACATGTACACACTGCAATATTTAAAACAGATAACCAACAAGGACCTACTGCACAGTACAGGGAACTCTGCTCTATACTCTGTAATAACCTAAATGGGAAAAGAATTTGAAAAAGAACGGACACATGTATAACTGAATCACTCTCTGCTGTACACCTGAAACTAACATGATATTGTTAACCAACTATACCCCAATATAAAATAAAAAACTTTACCAAAAAACTGTGTGTGTGTGTGTGTGTGTGTGTGTGTGTGTGTGTGTGTGTGTGTGTGTGTGTGTGTGTGTGTGTGTGTGTGTGTGTGTGTGTGTGTGTGTGTGTGTGTGTGTGTGTGTGTGTGTGTGTATGGTTCGGGACTACCTGCAATTTCAGGCATCCACTGGGGGTCTTGGAACGTGTTCCCCCAGACTGGGGAGGGGGAGCGTTACTGTACTGGCCAACAGTAGTCATTCTGACACGCTTTTTAGAATCACAGAAATATACTACATATCTCACTTTCTTGTCTTTTGACCTGATTACATAAGGCAAATGCATTAATCATTATGGCTGATTTGATGTGAAAAACAAGTTTCAATCAAAATACAGATGCTTTGGGCTTCCCTGGTGGCGCAGTGGTTGAGAGTCCGTCTGCCGATGCAGGGGACACAGGTTCGTGCCCCAGTCCGGGAGAATCCCACGTGCCGCGGAGTGGCTGGGCCCGTGAGCCATGGCCGCTGAGCCTGCGCGTCCGGAGCCTGTGCTCCTCAACGGGAGAGGCCACAACGGTGGGAGGCCCGTGTACCGCAAAAAAAAATACAGATGCTTTGCACAGCCTACTCATCTCCTAGTCTTTGAATGTATATTTGTATTTTCTGTGGGGAAAATAAGGATAGTATAAAATTCCCTAAAATTAAAACACTAAAAATTTAAAGTTACCCAGAAAGTTCTCAAAGTATTCAGACAGAGCTTTCTCTGATGATGGATCTGTTCCTGTTCTCTAGTTGCACTGCCCAATACAGCAGCCACTAGCCACATACAGTTCCTAAACACTTGAAATGTGTCTACTATGACTCTGGCACTAATGTAAAATTTTTATATATGATATTTAAGACATAACTTACTACTAGGTATACAAATAGGCTAACAGACCCAAGTTTTTTTTAATTGAAGCATAGTTGATTTACAATGTTGAGTTGATTTCTGCTGTACAGCAAAGTGATTGTTATACATATATATATTCATTTTTTAATATTCTTTGCTTTATGCTTTAATCACAGGATATTGATTACAGTTCCCTGTGCAAATCCAAATTGTTAATATGTAGAATTCAAAAGCATTTAAGAACATTAAACTAGGAAGAGAAAAATAAAATTTAACCTATTTGAGAAATTAAAGATCAAATTACTTTTTCAACAAGAAATCATGATATATTCTTTTTCATCTTAAGTAAGAATGCTTGGCGGTTTTTGTTGAATATTCTTTTTAAGGAGCTATTGGTACTGTCTGCATCATCTTCCTAGGAAAGTACTGCTTCTATCTGACATAATTAATACAATAAATTCAAGTGTTCTCTTACTGGAAGTTTTTACCAACCCTTTGATTTTATGTAAAAGGAAAACATCTCTTTTTGGTTAAACTCTTTCAATTCTAGGCAGGGTTTAGAGGACACTTTTACTATTTCTCATTTTATATAACTTCTGCTATGGGAAACCTTATGATAGTGAGAGTGGTAGTTCAGAGCTATTTTGAGGTACTTCTCACCAGCCTGACGGCCCGAAAGAGTTGCTTATTCATGTATCACCTGGCACTTAAGATGCCAGCTGAGGATACTACCTGTATCAGCCAGCAACAACTTCACTGTCTGCAAGCAACTATGGAAGCAGACTGTGAAAAGAGACCACCGCCAGGGCCTGGAGGAGAGAGAGACGAGAAAAGAGAGACCTCGGTTCTATGGGGTGCCCCGTGGGTCCTGTACGAGTCCCCGCAAAGCGTGGGTATGTGTACTTACATGTGCAAGTACCTAGGAGAGCACCCTGAAGCCTAGAGGGTTTAATCAACCTATGAGGAGATCTAAGGAAAAGCAGATGAACTATCTAAACAACTTGCTTTTAGTCAGTGCATTCTACTTTTTTAAGGTATGGCTGCATCATTTTTGTTATCCTTTGCCCCACATTTCAAAATGTTTTCCTAGCCTGAATCTCTGTGCCTCTATCAACTTTCATACCTTAGCTCCTGAACTCACCCTGTCGGCCCAGGCAGGGCCTGCTACTTAAGGATTACACACCCCAGTGCCTCCAGGGTTGGCAGGACGCAGGCTAAACCAGAAAGGAGACTGGACGGAGAGGGGAGCCGTCAGAGCCTCTAAGGAGAACAGAGGCGCACAGAACTGCCGGGGAGGCTCTGCTGCCAGCAGGCCTTCACGGCTCCCTTCTGAGACTTTACCCTGTTTAGCCGAGAAATGGAGCTGCTGAAGAGTCTCTTCCCTATGACAGTTTCTCTCTTCTTCTGAGTCAAAATTAGAAATGAGTTAACACCTGGGATTGAACATGACCTTCTTCCTCCCTGCTGGGGCCTTTCCACCGTCTGCCTGGGCTCTCAGGGAGGCTGTACAGGATTCTTATTGCTTAAAGGGAGTCTGCCTTTTCTTCCTTTCTGAATCTTCCAGGATTCATTTCAAAGATAATAAAACCATTTCAGATACGATTACAATTACTAACAAGTTACAGCCAAGGAGAATTTTAACAGGGAAATCACCCCGTGGAATACTACCAAGTGGCAAAATTAAACATGTAAAACTAACCTAAAAGCACGCCAGTCTAACTTAACCACACAACTTCCTACCCGCTTTGTTGTTCTTATGTATTGCAAACATAAGGATCTGTAGAATGCCTGGGTCAGAGATTTGGTTTAAGAAAACAAGCTCAAGAAGAGAAGCTGAGAGATGTAGACAAAGGAATATATACCACTAAGCAAGATTGGACAACAATTAAATTAAGCCCTATTAAAGAATGGAAAAAAAGGTTCTTTAAAGTGAGAAAAGGGTTTTCCCCCCAAGTTGGAAAAAAAAAAAAAAAAAAGGACCTTGCTGGTGGCACAGTGGTTAAGAATCCGCCTGCCAATGCAGGGGACACGTGTTTGATCCCCGGTCCGGGAAGATCTTACATGCCGTGGAGCAACTAAGTCCATGCACCACAACTATTGAGCCTGCGCTCTAGAGCCCATGAGCCACAACTACTGAGTCTGCGCACCTACAGCCCGTGCTCCGCAACAAGACAGGCCACCACAATGAGAAGTCCAAGCACTGCAACGAGGAGTAGCACCCACTCGCCGCAGCTAGAGAAAGCCCGTGCGCAGCAACAAAGACCCAACGCAACCAAAAATAAATAAATAAATAAGTTATTTTTTAAAAAAGAAAGAAAGTTGGGTTCTTGCACCAGCACTGCAGTGATTAACAAGTTCTATGGCTCTGTCAAGTCACTTTTGCCTCTCTGGGTTACAGTCTGAGACCACATCATCAAACTCATCACTCTTTTTAGACTGCTCTTAAGAAAACATAAAGACGTTAATTTAAGCAATGTTTTAGAGAAATATACCTCCACGTATGGTCTACGGACCTGCAGCGTCTCACATGGGCGGTAATTAAAAATGCAAACTGACTCGGCTCCTACTGGATCAGAGTACCTCAGGCAGGGCCCAGGGACCTGCTCTTTAGCAAACTCTCCCCATCGTGGTTCACAGGAACATCAAAGTAAGGAGTGTTAGAGGGAAGCAACCGCTGACATCTTACACAGAACTCTTCTTCAAGTATA
Organism: Hyperoodon ampullatus; assembly: GCF_949752795.1. NCBI lineage: Eukaryota > Metazoa > Chordata > Mammalia > Artiodactyla > Ziphiidae > Hyperoodon > Hyperoodon ampullatus. Next base: position 101,929,297 of record NC_136924.1, on the reverse strand, counting down.
ACGTGTTCTATTTTGGAGTTCTCTTCTTATTGCCCTTCTCGCCTTATATCTTCTTCTGGATTCAATTAGGTTCCCTAAGTTGTGTAATTCTAAAGAGAGCACAGTTTGATTCTATGTAGGTGTTTCACTCAAATTAACGTCAATATGCCTGCCGTGTCCCATCTTCAAATACACAGGTTTAGACCTAAATTTTTCTTTTCCTTTTGAGAGACAAACTAACATGCTTGGTCACAACAGATGGCCGGGTGTGATCTCCTTTTAGAACTTTTATTTTATACTTGAATATATTCCATAAAATTCTTACCTTAAGATGAGTTATACATAATATGTCAAGCACACCTCTGCAAAGTTTCTTTCATAAAGCTCTTTAACCAAACAATTATTTACCCTCAATTCTAATCTTGTTTCCATATAAACTTCTTCAACTTAGAAACAAATATCTGTTAAGACTAATCCATTCATAGGTCCAGGACTGAGGCATCTATCTAAGTCATCCTCTGGCAAGATCCTCAAAAAGAACAACATACACTCTTTCCAAAAGGGGGGGGGGGGGGATGGTGTATGGAGTAAGACACACGGAAACTATTAAACCCTTGGTGAAGCACCCCAGGCAATTCTTTTTTAAATGATGCATTATTCTATACGAATAGGGGCAACTGGTTTTTAAAAAACATACTGCAGGGCTTCCCTGGTGGCGCAGTGGTTGAGAGTCCGCCTGCCGATGCAGGGGACACGGGTTCGTGCCCCGGTCCGGGAAGATCCCACATGCCGTGGAGCGGCTGGGCCCATGAGCCATGGCCGCTGAGCCTGCGTGTCCGGAGCCTGTGCTCCACAACGCGAGAGGCCACAACAGTGAGAGGCCCGCGTACCGCAAAAAACAAAACAAAACACCATACTGCAGCACAAAAGTCATTTCATAGGGCTTCCGAGGTGGCGCAGTCACTGGGGGTCCGCCTGCCGATGCAGGGGACGCGGGTTCGTTCTCCGGTCCAGGAGAATCCCACATGCCGCGGAGCGGCTGGGCCCGTGAGCCATGGCCCCTGGGCCTGCGCGTCCGGGGCCTGCACTCCGCAACGGGAGAGGCCACAGCAGTGAGAGGACGCATACCGCAAAAAAAAAAAAAAAAAAAAAAGGTCATTTCATAAACTAGAATAAAACTAGGTGTCTCAAGTATTAAGATGATCATCTAAGCACACTCCTGCCTTCCACCATGTTCCGGGTTCTTCTGCCAGCAAGGAAGATCTAACTCATCCAACAGCACCCCAGACCCCAACAACAGCCGGTACTGCTGCCTCAACACACACCATCTCCCTGTGTTATTAGACCTGACAATCCTCTGAATAACTACAGAATTAGAAACATAATCATCCAGAGATACACGGCACTAACTTCTTGGACATTAGTTTACTAAATAAATGTACCAGACAACACACGTTGAGCCTCCGATGACTGCACACACGTAATGTTGAGCACCTCTGTTTTTCCAGAGCTTATCCAAGATGCAAACACAGCAGACAGGGGCCAAGGAAGACTAGCTAGAAGTGCATAAAAACGCACCTGGCTAAATCTAGCCCTGGGAATTAAGGTTTAAGGAATAATAGAAGCTAGAGCCAGTCTTGGCTTCTCAGTCCCAGACTTGGCAGGGGCAGTGGTGGGTGGGGATGAGGGGGTGGGAGGAATTCATTCCTAGTAAATCTTTTGAGGGACAACTGCAATAAAAATTTTTCCTTATAACTCTTTGCTATGTACCATTCCCTTCCATTTGTCCCCAAGGAGGACCACATTCTGTAGTGGATCAGGTACCAGATCAATAATCCACAGAGGCCTGAGGAGTCAACAAGCAGATGGAGGGGTGAACAGTGGGAAACACAGGACGGACCTGGATTCAACTCAAATGTCGGTTCCCTCAGTTACCAGATGTGTGACCTAGAGAGTCTTTATTTCTCTGAGGCATTTTCCGTCTTTTCCTTGAAGTTTTGTCATAAAAACAGGGAGAAAAAAAGAGTTTAATTTCTCAGTCAACAGGGCAAATAGGACAAGTAATCAGAGATGTACATAAAGGCAAGTGTATTTGAGGACATCAAGTTCAGGTGCTAGGAAGCCCTCTGACAAATCACTAGAGTTTCAAAGCCAGAGTGATGGTGTTTGTTTTTCCTTTTTAACAAACGTTGTAAATGATTATATGTACACATATACACATATACAAACACACAGTTTATGTAAATTCAAAAAGCAGTCACACTATTCATTCTGGGTGTTTCACAAATGCAATCTTTTCTCCCTTCTTTATCCTCTACAACAGTAACATTTCATGTTCACTATTAAATATATATCCTTTCTTGTTTCTCTCAATGCACATAAAATCACATACATGGTTCATACAAATATGAATGCAGATATACACAAAAACATGAGGGTCGGCTTTTTCTTAATTGATTATTATTACCCATACTTTTCTGCACACTGCTTTTCTCATTATCTTGTACAAATCCCTCCAAGTCCAGGGGTATAGCTCCAATTCATTCTTTTAAAGTCTACCTAGTATTCCATGATATAAGGTAATATACTGTATTCATCCACTCTACTACTGATGGACTTTCATTTTGTTTTCCATTTTTTGCTGCTTAGAATCATGTCACAATGAACTTTCTTGTTCATATGGCCTTGCAGTTGTTTTCCATTACGGGCTAAAATCCTAGCAGTGCTATAAGACTGAAAGCGTTTGCTCTAAGATCAGGAACAAGGCAAGGATGCCCACTTTAACCATTTCTATTCAACACATACTGGACATTCTAACTAGAGCAATTAGACAAGAAAAAGAAACAAACAGCATCCAAATTGGAAAGTAGCAAAATTATCTGTTTACAGATATGATCTCATATGTAGAAAACCCTAAAGATAACATTAAAAACCGGTTAAAAAAACGGTTAGAACTAACAAAGGAATTCAGAAAAGTAACATGATACAAACAACACACAAAACTTAGCTGCATTTCTATATACGTGAATAAATTTTTTTAATTACAAAAATAATTCCATTTACATGAGCATCAAAAAGTAAAATACTTAAGAGTTAACCAAGAAGGTGAGAGATGTGTACAATAAAAACTATAAAACATTGTGAAAGAAATTAAAGACGACATAAATAAATGGAAATACATCCCATGTTCACTAATTAAGACTTAATATTGTTAAGATGTCAATACTACCATAGATTCAATGTAATCCCTATCAAAACCCCAAAGAGGTCTTTTGTAGAAATAGAAAAATCCATCATAAAATTCATACGGACTCTCAAGGGGCCACAAACAGCCAAAACAATCATGAAGAGGAACAAAACTGGAGGACCCAGGCTTCCACATTACAAAACTTACTACACAGCTACAGTAATCAAAACAGTGTGGTACTGGCAAAAAGAAAGACATATAGGCCAACGGAATAGAGAGCCCAGAAATAAATGTTTGCATATACGGTCAAATGATCTCTGACAAGGATGCCAAGGCCATTCAATTGGGAAAGGACAGTCTTTTCAACAACTGGTGGTGGGAAAACTGGATATCCACGTTGAAAAAAAAAGAAGTTAGACCTTCACCTAACACCATATATAAAAATTAACTCAAAACGGATCAAAAACCTAAATGTAAGACCTAAATCTATAAAACTCTTGGAAGAGAACATAGAGCAAAATCTTCATGACACTGGATTTGACAGTGATTTCTTGGATATCACAGGCAGCAAAAGAAAGACTTCTTGAAAATTTTGCACATCAAAAGATATCAACAGAGTAAAAATGCAACTCATAAAATGGGAGAAAATATTTGTAAATCATATATCTGCTAAAGGATTAATATCCAGACTATATGGAGAATTCCTAAAACTCAACAACTAAAAACCAACAACAACTAAAAGATGGGCAAAGAACTTGAACAGACATTTCTCCGAAGAAGATACACAAATGGCCAATAAGCACATGACACTAATCAGGGAAGTGCAAATCAAAACTACAATGGGATATCACCTCACATCCATTAGGATGGCTACTACTGGAAGAAAAAAAAGAAAGTGTTGGCAAGGATGTAGAGAAATTGGAAGCCTTTGTACACTACTAATGAGAATATAAAATGGAATGGCCACCATAGAAAACAGTGTGGTGGGTCCTCAAAAAATTAAAAATAGAATTACCATACGATCCAGCACTTCCACATCTGGGTCTATACCCCAAAGAATTGAAAGCAGGGTCTCAAAGAGATATTTGAACACCCCTGTTAACAACAGCCTTGTTCACAATAGCCAAAATGTGGAAGCAAATCGCGTCTCCATTGATGGATGGACCGATAAAAAAAAATGTGGGGACTTCGCTGGTGGCACAGTGGTTAAGAATACGCCTGCCAATGCAGGGGACACGGGGTCGAGCCCCGGTCCAGGAAAATCCCACATGCTGCGGAGCAACTAAGCCCACACACCACAACTACTGAGCCCACATGCCACAACTACTGAAGCCTGCACACTCTAGGGCCCTCATGCGGCAACTACTGAGCCTGCGTGCCACAACTACTGAAGCCCACGCACCTAGAGCCTGTGCTCCGCAACAACAGAAGCCACCACGATGAGAAGCCCGCACACCGCAACAAAGAGTAGCCCCCGCTCGCCACAACTAGAGAAAGCCCAGGCGCAGCAACGAAGACCCAACACAGCACCCCCACCAAAAGAAAAAGAAATGTGGTTTAGGGACTTCCCTGGCGGTCCAGCGGTTAAGACTCTGCGCTTCCACTGCAAAGGGCACAGGTTCCACCCCTGGTGGGGGAACTAAGATCCTATATACCGTAAAGCGTGGGCAAAAAAAAAAAAAAAAAGTGGTCTATACATACAGTGGAATATTATTCAGCCTTAAAGGAGGAGGAAATTATCACACAGTCTACAACATGGATGAAGCTTGAGGACATTATGCTCAGTGAAATAAGCCAGTCACAAAAGGATTCCACTTATGTGAGGTACTTAGAGCAGTAAAAGTCAGAGAGACAGAAAGTAGAATGGTGGTTGCCAGGGGCCTGGGGAGGGGGAATGGGGACTTACTGTTTAACAGGTATAGAGTTTCAATTTTATAAGATGAAAGGAGTTCTAGAGATGGACCGTGGTGACGGTTGCACATTATGAATGTATTTAATACCAATGAGCTGCACAATTTAAAAATGGTTAGAATGGTACATTTTTATGTTATGTGTTTTACCACAATTTTAAAAATTGGAAAAAAATAAAATAAAATAAAACCACAATGAATTATCACTACTTCCCCAACCCCCAAATCCAAGGAGTAACATCTCTGGGACAAAGAGTGAGTGAGTGAGTGAGTGAGTGAGTGAGTGAGTGAGTGAGCGAGCGAGTGAGGAGCGAGCGAGCAAGCGAGCGAGCGAGGAGGGAGGGAGGGAGGGAGGGAGGGAGGGAGTGAGGGAGTGAGTGAGTGAGTGAGGAGTGAGTGAGTGAGTGAGTGAGTGAGCGAGTGAGCGAGTGAGTGAGCGAGTGAGGAGCAAGCGAGCGAGCGAGGAGGGAGGGAGGGAGGGAGGGAGTGAGGGAGTGAGGGAGTGAGGGAGTGAGTGAGTGAGTGAGGAGTGAGTGAGTGAGTGAGTGAGTGAGGTTTTCATTTTAGTAAGATGTCAGATTATTTCTCAAAAAGGCAGAATCGGGCTTCCCTGGTGGCGCAGTGGTTGAGAGTCCGCCTGCCGATGCAGGGGACACGGGTTCGTGCCCCGGTCCGGGACAATCCCACATGCCGCGGAGCAGCTAGGCCCATGAGCCACGGCCGCTGAGCCTGCGCGTCCGGAGCCTGTGCTCCGCAACGGGAGAGGCCACAGCAGTGAGAGGCCCACGAACCGCCAAAAAAAAAAAAAAAGGCAGAATCCCATTTTCCAACAGCAATATTTAAGAGTACCCTTTTCTCTTCCAGTAACAGATATTGCTGACTTCTAATTTCTGCCAGTCAGAAGGACACCTTTTCAGATACCTGTTGGCTATTTAAATCTGTTCTTCTGTGACTTACTTCTTCTTATTCTTTGCCCATTGTTCCAATGGGATATCGACTCCTTGTCATCTCTTTTGCCAATATTTTACTTTTAAATTTCTCGTTTGTCCATTGACTTAACGGTATCTTTTGTTATACAAACTTTAAAAAATTTTTATGGTCTAATGTTTGTCTTTTACACCTTAGAACAGGGGTCAGCAAACTATGGTCTGCCACTTGTTACTATAAATAAAGTTTTATTCAAACATAGCCTCACCCAAATATTACATAGCTAGGTCACATAATTGCAACAGACAGTGTCTGGACCTTTACAGAAAAGAAGTCACCAATGCTTGCTGTGGAATGTCAAGAAAATGGGGTGCCTGGTACGTCTCCTTCCCTGTCCGCCTCCAGAAGAATTTAAGCTCCAAGAGAATTTTTATTTGTTTTGTTCACTGACATACTATGTAAAACAGTATCTGGCAAACAGTACATATTAAACTTTCAGAATTAATGCAAGGTCCCCTTGCTCTCACATTCTTAATTAGAAATGTAGCCAAGTATTAGTGATATTTGAATAGTACTGTTATAAAAGAAAAATCCTTTTTATTAGCAATGTATGATTTTATTAAGTTTTACTGTGAAAATCAATGAGAACCAACCCACTACAGTTTTATAGCTGAAAAGTAGCCCAATAATGAGGACATCCCACATGGGAAAACATTTGGGGGTCACTTTGATGTTAAAAATCAATAAATTGTTTTAGAGACTCTTTATATACAGGCACCAACTCACAGCACTCAAGACAATTTACTGTTTATAATTTTTCAGTTAACAAGTCTGATCAAGGTGTCTAAGCATTTTCAACCTAAAGGACCTGCTGAGAAGGGGGAACACTTTCCCCACTAAACCTGATGGTCAGCAACACATGCAGCTTTAGGCTCTGGGCTCGGCTTGCCTACAGTAAATGCGAGACAGCAGGCCCACGTCAGAATTCAAACCGTACATGACACGTGTCACCTGGGGTCCTTTTTTTCCCGCGTTATCTTGTTTCCAAGCATAACTTTACAATGCATTGTGAGACTACTATGTGTTTCATTCAACTTGGTAAAAAAAAAAAAAAACTTTTTAAGCCCCAAATATAATGTACAATCCTTTCAACCTTTGTGTTCGTGTGAAAGTTTTCTTAGTAAAATATTGGGGAGGAAATGTTCCAGGATCACAGAAAAAAATTCCCATAACCCTTGTAACATTACAGTCTCATTTCCCTTACACCCCACAAAATAAAGATTGTCCTTTTAAACTATGAAATTACAGTAAACAACATCTATCTTTCGGTGTCATGGTCAATGAAGACAGGTTAACATGCACACTACATCCTTGAGTCTAAGCACAGTTTTCCTTCTACTTCTTTAGACACTTTGGAAAACATGCAAAACCCCTAGTAACACGCAATACTACTCTCCTTGTACTTTAAAGTTTGACAAACTTTAAAATCTTTTTTATCCTTATACTATCTAGATAAAAAGCTGATAGTGAACAGTGTGACAGCAGGAAAAAGGACACCTGGAATAATTAAAACATATCTTAAAAACACTGTATCTGGTAAAAGCAGGAACTCCCTTACTAAATCTATCCATAATAACATACCACTCAGAAAAAGGTGAGATCGTAAAAGAAGGAAGAACAGAAAATGGACAAGAAATAACAAAGAGAAAGAAAGAAGAAAAATCTATTTCCAGGTTCTCAATGACTGGGGTGGGGGGAAAGAACATAATGAAAGAAACCTCTCACGATGACACATGTATCCAGAAAATGTATGTGTTTGTGTACAGGGTGATTACAGTTCCAAGAAGCTGGAATTTAAAATAAAAGGTTGAAGCAGCAGCACACAGATGAAAGGCGGCCCCTTTAACATTTGCTCCTGGAGGCCAGCAACGCTCAGCAGTTGGCTGGAGACTAAGCTGGCCGATCCTGTGGAGCTCCAACAAAGGGACGAAACAAACTCGAGTCCCCAGGGCCCCCCTCCCGACAACGCGTGAAACAACTTGATAAATGATGGCTCTGTCAGGGGACCGGGAGATGGAGACGTCTGGGAGCAGAGGGGGACGTACCTCATTTAGAAGGCCAAGGGGGGAAGGGGGAAGGGGAGCCGGAAGAGAGGCGGAGTGGCAGAGAGAAGCAAGACCACCTTATCACACCAGAGAACCCGAAGCAGGCTGGGATGGCCAGGAACTGACGTCCTCGGGGTACAGCAAGAGACCGCGCAAGGGGCAAAGTGTTCATCTTCCGTGGCCCATTTTCCAGCCGCAAGACCAAGCTTAAAAACAGCACTGCTCTCAGGTTACTTCATTCATTTGGGGACGACCTAAAATACAGACTCCACCCCCACCCAGCCCGTACCTAAAGGCTGCCGATCTGAATGGAAAACCAGAACACAGAGTCCAAAGCATAGCTCAATCCAAGGAAACATTAATTACCCTAAAACAAAACCAGGAGGAGCTCACATCTGGGGTCCAACACGAAAATCCTCCTCCTTCCCCTCCTCTAGAGTGTGGCACAACCATTTATACAACCTCCTCCTACCCGAGGGCTGGTGTCGGTCCCATAGGACTGCCCTGTGTGGGGAGAACTCAGTCAACACTGAGAAGCAGGCATACAAGGGATCTCCATCTGAGAAAAGAGCTGTCGGAATTAGTAGTGGAACAAATATAGGTTTTTCAAAATCAGCTACCCAAAGAGTAATTAACTAATTCAAAAGGGACATTAATTATTCAGAAGGGACATAGCCTAAGCATGTGATGAAAGACCATCAAGCAAGTTGACTAAAATACAACTCAAAGGTAGGAACAAACAGGCAGCAAGTAAAGAATTCTTAATTGACTCGAGTCTTTTCAAGTCGCTCCAATATGCTGTGATGAACTAGAAACAGGCAATGTGAAATTCTGCATATTGTTACTGAATATAAACTTTCTCTAAAGTTTATCGAATTCAGCTTTGACTGTAATTAAGCATAATTAAAAGTAACAGCAAACTGTATTCCAAGAAAGTGAAATTAGGGGATTTATCTTTGCTAACGCCCAGCCTCCTTAAGGGATTACTGATAATTCATATTCGATGGCCCCAAATCTAATTTATCACCATGTATTTCAGAACATCTGATATACTAAGTCACGGTTAGAGACACTGCATAGTCTAAGGGGCCAGGACAACCATGAGAAAATAACCATTTCGGTGGGTTACGCTGAAGGGTCCTGCTCCTGGCAGCTGCAACTTCAGTGAGTGCACCAAGCCTGCACGCGGACAAGGCCCACCCAGTTCGTGTTCTTTTCCAAGGTTAACATCAAGCCCGGATGATGCTAGTCTCTCTCCTCTTCAGGTCGCCCCACACGGAAAAGAATCAATTTTCACCCCCTTTGGGAAAACATCACCTACTTTAGAATGCACTCAACAGCGTGTGAATATTAACAACGATGAAATAATGGGGAGAATGTCAGTCTAATGCTTAACACTTAATTTTAACTTCTCTGACCAAATCAAGACATGATTTGTGTTGATATGTGTTACTAAGTTTTAAATACCTTCATCAGTTCTCCACATCAACTTTCCCCAAACCCTGGGCATTATATTAACAGCATTCCTATAAAATCCAATAACTGTTATTGAAACAAACACATAAAAGTATTTCTAAAGACTTTAGCAATAGCAATACTAGGCCTTCACATACGTATTGACTTTAACCAGTGATAACACTCTATCAGTTCAAAGAATTAACCTTCCAGGGACTTCTCTGATGGCACAGTGGTTAAGAATCCGCCTACCAATGCAGGGGACACTGGTTCAAACCCTGGCTCAGGAAGATCCCACACGCCATGGAGCAACTAAGCCCGTGCACCACAACTATTGAGCCTGTGCTCTAGAGCCCACGAGCCACAACTACTGAAGCCTGCACGCCTAGAACCTGTGCTCCGCAACAAGAGAAGCCACCGCAATAAGAAGCCTGCGCACGGCAACCAAGAGTAGCCCCCGCTCGCTGCAACTAGAGAAAGCCCGCACGCGGCAACGAAGACCCAATGCAGCCAAAAATAAAAAACAAATAAATTTATTTAAAAAAAAATTAACCCTCCAGTTTTCCAATGATATATTACGCTTTCCACCCCTAAGTCAGAGTAGCACAGAAGAACCAGGGAAAACACCATGCAGAATGCACCACATTTACAGACCGCGCTAAAGCATCTCATGGTCATCCAAGCCGATATGTAAAAAGTCTAAGAAAGCTATAATCAAAAAGACAGATAAAAGCAAGTGCTGGTGAGGGTATGGAGAGAATGGAACCCTCATACACTGCTGGTGGGAATGTAAAATGGTGCAGCCATTTTGGAAAAGTCTGGCAGTTCTTCAAGAGAAATGAACACCTACATCCACACAAAAACTTATATTATGAATGTTCATAGCAGCATTATTCATAACAGCCCAAAGTGAAAACAACTCAAATGTCCGTCAACTGATGAATGAACAAAATGCCCTAAAACAGAGCAGTCCTTAGCAATAAAGGGATGAAGTACTAATACCTGTACAAAATGGATGAACCTTAAAAACATGATGATAAAAAAAACATTATAAGTAAAAGAAGCCAGTCACAAAAGGCCATACTTTGCATTATTGCATTTATCAGACATGTCCAGAGCTGGCAAATCCAGAGACAGAAAGTAGATCAGAAGTTTCCAGATGACAGAGTGGGAGGGAGGAGTACAGGGTAACTGCCAAACAGTCTGACATTTCTCTCAGGGGTAATGAAAAGTGTTCTAAAAGTGACTGTCGTAATGGTTGCACAGCTCTGTGGACACACTAAAACCGTTGAATGGCATACTTTAAATGGGTGAGCTGTGTGGTTTGTGAATATCTCAATGAACTGTTACCGGAAAGAAAAAAAGTCTTTGAAAAAAATACCAGGAAGTGTAGCCTGGGTTTTTTGGTTGTGGTTGTGGTTGTGGTTGTTCTTCATTTTAAAGTAATGCTCCAATGAGACCATTCAAAATGGAAATATGTTTTTTTTAATGCTCATATTTTAATTTACTGAATTCAGGTTGAACAGTAGTGTATAAAAGCAAAGTACTGATGGCAGTTATTCAGAATCTATATACAAATCACTTTATGCTGTGGCTCAAGATGGAATGAACTACCTTTAGAAATGAACAAATTCGAGCAAAGGCTAGGAGGTTCTGGAAGACGCTCTAGACTATTATTTCACTGAGAACAGGAAACACGTCTGTATAATAATCTCACGGTCAGGCACTATGCTTGATGCTTAACATATATACTAAGTGTAATCCTTCCAACAACCCTACAAGGTGGGTATCACTGTCTTCATATGAAATAGCCAAAACCAAATATCCTCAAGACCAGAAGACAACAGCTCAACTCAGTAATCAGAGCTTCAGTTTCCTGACCCATGAAAGAAAGAACAGTGCTCCGTAAATCAGAGTAGTTGTAAGAGCTCCATGAAATAAAGTGTATTAAGAGCCTGGCATTATTTACAGCAACATGGAAGGACCTAGAGATTACCATACTAAGTGAAGAAGTCAGAAAGAGAAAGACAAATACCATATGATATCACTTATATGTGGAATCTAAAATATGGCACAAATGAACTTATCTACAAAACAGAAACAGACTCACAGATATAGAGAACAGACTTGTGGTTACCAAGTGGGAGGGGAGAGGTGGAGGAGGGATGGATTAGGAGTTTGGGATTAGCAGATACAAACTATTATACAAAGAATGGATAAACAACAAGGTCCTACTGTAGAGCACAGGGAACCATATTCAATGTCCTGTAATAATCCATAATGGAAAAGAATAGGAAAAAGAATATATATATATGTATATATGTATATGTATAATTGACACATTAAACAGTCACTCACATTTCTTTTACCCCAGCTTCAGCAAAAACAGATAAGAACCTTCAGAAAGCTAGTAAAACGCATATAAATGATGAGGGCTATGATCAATATTCAAAGATCATCAATACTGTCATGTTCACCAGGGTTCTCTAAGTAACAAACTAGGAAACACAGCATTCACAGAGGTTACTGTGTTGGCTGAATAAACTAACAGTTAATCTGGCATACATTTAATGATGCATGTTACCATAATTCTGCTAAATAATAATTAAATATAAACAGTGGCAGTCACTGTCTGTAACTATTATGACTTACACAGGCAGAGTAATTGTCTTCAGGGTCATCTTTTAAAAGCCAGCAGAGACACTGCAGCCACGACCCACAGGGACAATAAAGCTTGCACTCGTCCTCCTCGCTGCACACAGTGCAACTGGAGCTTAAGGCGTAACTCCTCTTCCCCCAGCATTAAAATCTGCTGGGCGGCCCAGCCTAGAGAGGGAGCTGGCAGGAGAGGAAAGGAAATCAATCACAGCCTGAGAGACAGGAGCACTGGGTGTGTACTGGGGGCCGAGAGGGGAGAGGGTTAGAAATAACTGAGTGTGATGAACTGATGGAGGATAGATGGACTCATAGAACCGCTGGGAGAACTGGGGGCAAAAGAAGAGTGACAGATGGAATGATGGCCAAAGGACCCATGTGGAGAGGGTCATGGACAGGGTGCAGAAAGGTAGGACCGCACCAGCAGAATCCGTGTTCAGAAATCCATGTTCATGTTCACCATTTCGCTAAACAAATGTTAACACAGATCATGTGCATTTATCATACAGCACCCTACTGGAAAGTCTGACCAGTTTAACAGGCCTGACCTATGAAAGATATAGTGCAGATAAAACGGCAAAAAATGTAGCAGTGGCCCAGTAGCTAGTGGTCTGACACGAAGTGAAGAGCCAGAAACAATCCTTTAAAAAGCTAGTTCCTTTAAAAAGCTAGTACAGGGCTTCCCTGGTGGTGCAGTGGTTGAGAGTCCGCCTGCCGATGCAGGGGATACGGGTTCGTGTCCTGGTCCGGGAGGATCCCGCATGCCGCGAAGCAGCTGGGCCCGTGAGCCATGGCCGCTGAGCCTGCGCGTCCGGAGCCTGTGCTCCGCAACGGGAGAGGCCCCAACAGTGAGGCCCGCATACGGCAAAAAAAAAAAAAAAAGCTAGTACAAGAGCCCCACCCCGAACCTAAGTGTGGAACTACTAAAGTTAGGGCAGAGGCATACACTGCTCAGGAGAGATGAAATTAATCACCGTGCTGCAGTGCAGAGCAGGTGTAAGGATGCAGTTACCGGGACCAGATAAAAGTATGTCCCATATACTGTATTAGGCTGGGGAGGATATGAAAGAATACACATGATTCTATTTACTTTCCAAGACAAGCAAATCTCATCTGTAGTGATAGAGCTCACCCCAGCGACTGCATGGGACGGGGTGCGTGTGTGTTTCTGGTGGGGAGACATCACTTGAAGGGGGATGGGGAACTTTTAGGGGAATGAAATCATCGGTATTTTGTTTGGGGTGGTGGTTACACGGGTGTATACAGCTGCTGAAACTCAACTGTACACTTCAAAATAAAGTTGATGAATTTTTTTTTTAAAGATTGGGAAGTTAAATACATTCTATCTAGATTTCTTCTCAAATAAATGTAGGCCATAAATTCGTAAATAGTGGTAAACTCTGCAATATATAGTAATCTTGGCTACCCAGAAGCTCTGCTTCCAAGGAAATTCCAGGAAGCCACAATTTTACCTTTCACCCTAAGCACAGATTGTAGCAAAACACTTTGCTACAAACACCTTAACACTTTTTTCCTCACTTTTTGCAAAACTTGACCAGCAAATTCATCAATGATACTTTCACTAACTACAACTTATTAAGCTGCTATAAAAAATTTTCCTTCCCTAGAACTCAAAGTAATTATTGCTTCTCGAAGCAAGTACAGTACAGAAAACTTCCCCATTTTATAAAGTGAAACTGAATTACCAAGAGGTGACCCTCAAAGAAAACATAATGGTAGCCAAAGGCTGCTGCTGGCCAATATTTAAATTTATCCTCTACTAAAATTCACACAACAGAAACTTGTTGAATTTATGTAAGAAAGTCCATCAGAAATTAAGTCTCAGGGCTACCCTGGTGGCGCAGCGGTTAAGAATCTGCCTGCCAATGCAAGGGATACGGGTTCGAGCCCTGGTCCGGGAAGATCCCACATGCCGCTGAGCAACTAAGCCCATGTGTCACAACTACTGAGCCTGTGTGTCATAACTACTGAACCCACGTGCCACAACTACTGAAGCCCGCACACCTAGAGTCCGTGCTCCACAACAAGAGAAGCCACCGCAATGAGAAGCCCACGCACCCCAACGAAGAGTAGCCTCCACTCACCGCAACTAGAGCAAGCCTGCGAGCAGCAACAAAGACCCAAAACAGCCTGCCAGCCATCAATAAATAAATAAATAAATTTATTTTTTTAAAAAAAAGAAAAAGAAATTAAGTCTCTTCCTCAAGAATCAGCATGGGCAAAACACTCACCAAACCGCTAGCTGTGTGACGAAGCAATTTTAAATTCTTAAAAGAAGTTCCTCTGTTGTGAAAGAACACATCTGAACACTTCAATGTGACATTATATGGAGAGACTTTAAAAAAGACTAGCCCTCTCAGGAATTTATCATATGGAAATAATCATAAATGTGCACATTTGATATCCATTGGTACTTTATTACTTTTTTTAAAAAAGGCAAAGCACTGCAACAATCTAACGGTCCAAACTGGAAAAGTAATTAGATAGTCTCGGTCCATTCACAGCATGACTGAGATCTGAATCCAGACAGTTCAGAGCCCAAGCCCTTAACTAACATCCTCTTTTGCCTCACCCACTCTACCATTCAGAGCATTAACGAGGGGAAGGAACTGATCAATATTTGACAGCCAAGGAAACCGACATAAAAATCAGTAAGGTGGGCTTCCCTGGTGGCGCAGTGGTTGAGAGTCCGCCTGCCAATGCAGGGGACACAGGTTCGTGCCCCCGTCCGGGAAGATCCCGTGTGCTGTGGAGCGACTGGGCCCGTGAGCCATGGCCACTGAGCCTGCGCGTCCGGAGCCTGTGCTCCACAACAGGAGAGGCCACAACAGTGAGAGGACCGTGTACCGCAAAAAAAAAAAATCAGTAAGGAACAATAAAGGTCTAGAAAAAAACAATTAAAAGGGTATATATTCCATCTTCTTCACTCACAAAATTAAGGAATTCTAAATTCAGTATTAGTAATCATTTTGAAGCACTTTAATAAAGATAAAAATCACTACTCCTTTCTTTGTGTCTCTAACTTACTTTGGACTCTACACATACCTTACCTGCCTAAGTCCAAACATTTCACATGAAATTCATCACTATTAAGGGGACCGAGTTCAAAAGTATTTCAGTAAACAGGGCACTCGACTCCCTCAGCACTAACTGCTGGCTTCATAATTTCACCATCTCAACCTCCCCAACGCAGAATGCGAAAGACCTGGAAATATTAAAAAGAATCCTAACAAGGTTCTTCCCAGAAATCATCAGTATACTGGGCCTCAGGAAGCAGTGATGAGGCCTCAAATCTCCAGTGAATGAAATTTAAATGGAAGATGAAAGTTTGTGCTCAGTTGGATGCTACAGATAGATGGATGGATGGATGGATGGATTTTTGATGGACAGATTAAAAGCTTCAAATTATTTGCAGTATACAGATAAAGTGAAATTGCTAAAGTCCACATTTTTAAACTCCAAATTCTGACTCACTTGTAAACACAACCATCATCTCGGGAAGATGTGCTACCAGGCGTCTTTCCTCTCCACCAATAAGGCAAGCCAAAAGCAAAAGGCAGAATAACTGCTAATCCACTGTGGCCTGGACTCAGATTTTCTGACTGCGGAAGGCTAGTCGACACCTTCTCGTCTTCTGCTCTGTGTGGTGGACATTTCAATGGTAGAAGGTATGGTAACTTAAATGAACTATAATACAACATATGCAGGTACAATTTTATTGAAAACATAGTTGATTAAATAATCTTACATTAAGAAATACCCACAAATATAAATAGAATTCTTCAGTACTGCAGAAACGGCTTGTAAAAGAGGATTTGTTGAGTGGTTTAGTGTAGAAGCTGTGCTACGTATTAAAGGGCTGTGGACCCTGAAGGGAAAACAATCTAACAAATCAGAATAAAGTGCAAGTTTCTTTTCCTATTTAAAGTAAATAAACGTTACCCTTATGTATAAAAATTAACACCATACACAACAAGGTCCTATGCAGAGAACTATATTAAATATCCTATGATAAATCACAATGGAAAAGAATATTTAAAAAGGAATGTATACATATGTATAACTGAATCACTCTACTGTACAGGAGAAACACAACACTGTAAATCAATTATACTTCAATAAAAAAATTTATACCACTCGATGTAGATAACCTATATTGAAATCCTGAATGGTCACATTTCTGTTTTTACCTTATTCAATTCACTTTATTAGTGCTGTTTTCTGGTGGTATATCACTAAGGTTACCCCACCCCACTATCACTACACATCTGCTACTGGCTTGAGGCCATCATAAATTATATATGAAATAAAAAGTCAAAAGACTTTGAGATAATCACAACTGAATATAGCATTTGACTTCCAAACAGCATTACATAAAATGGCAACTATATCAAGAATGGTAAAATATACTCTCCCATTCACCTAGGATGTATCACAATTTGTTAATGTCACTAGCAAGCCAAACAGTTCTAATAAATGCACTCTACCTATCCACAACAAAACATATTACAATAAAAATCTCTTTGTACGCCTAGTGGTTAGTACACAGATGCTATACCATCAGGATTTTCTGGAATACATGCTGGATTTTCAGATATTTACTATACTTTGACGTATTATATTATAGGTCACATTGTTTCCGAGAGTTCAGATGTATTTGGACACTAAATTATCTCCTTTCAACTGCAGCCCCAGAGAGCTCACACATGGTACTAAAAGGTAATGCTACTGTACACTAGCACATGTGAGAAGATGAGATGGCCTTTCTCTTCTATTATAATGTACAAACATTTCACTTTCCCTTCTCTCTAGTTTATAGCAAAGGGGGTGATTTCAGACACTGTACAGTACCTTAGTTTTGTACCTTGTATCCTTTTATAGGGAATTATTTCTATAGGTGAATTAAAATTTTATCTTGAGTGCCTTGAGTTTTACAACACCATGAAATAACTGGAGAACCTAGGATTTAGCAGAATTGGACACTGTAAAGTACTAACCTGGAATCACCCAGAAAATGTTGTCCATCTATGGGTATCTCTCTAGAGGAACAATATAAAATATGAAGGAAACTATAGGCCATATCACACTGCCTGTGCTCCAATGAATTATACCCAAAGTGCCAGTCATGTCCCAATTTACATCTGAATTACTCTATTAGTTATAAAATTCTTTATTTGAAATCTATAGCAGGAAATCAGTTCACCTAATAAGCAGCAGCATAATGAGTGAAAACACTAGGCCAAAGAGGCAGGGCAGAATGCTGGACCTTCTAAGAAGGCAAGAAAAGGGATACTGAAGTTAGTGACTTGGACTAAAAGCCAAGTGCCTGTCAACAGGTACAGTTCAATAGCTAGAAGAAAGTCATTTCACCTACTGATTCATTTATTCAAACACTTAGGTGCCCACTGCTAGGCCTGAAAGGTACCAATACAAATAGCTTCTAAGTGAACTGAGTCACCAGCTTACACTTTTCCACCATCTACATAAGAGACAATTTAATAAAAACTATTTTAACATCGTGTATAGGGAACTCTCACTTTTAAAACCACACTTCTGGAACTAATCACTGGTTACAAACAGACTCCTTAAACACGTAAGCATGCTTCCAACAGGAAAGATCACCAGGAAGGGCTAAGGTGAATGATGGACAGACTCCGGCCCCTACTAGCTGTGATCCACTCAACTCCTCACCCCAACAAGTTTTCCCCCATCCTAGAGAGTGAGCGAAAAGATTACCTCTGCTCTAATTAATCGTTTATGTGTATCCTTTGCCAACTAAGGTAATTCATAATCAACAACAAAGTACTTGCAATACAATTCAAAACTTGGTCATCATCGAGAACCTCTGTCTTCTAGACCTAGAGTGAAATGCATGTGAAACTTGGACTAGTTTTAAACTGCACATCTAGGGCTTCCCTGGTGGCGCAGTAGTTAACAATCTGCCTGCCAATGCAGGGGACATGGGTTCAAGCCCTGATCTGGGAAGATCCCACATGCCGTGGAGCAACTAAGCCCGTGAGCCACAACTACTGAGGCTGCGCTCCGCAACGGGAGAGGCCGCGACAGTGAGAGGCCAGCGTACTGCGATGAAGAGTGGCCCCCGCTCGCCGCAACTGGAGAAAGCCCTCGCACAGAAACGAAGACCCAACACAGCAATCAATCAATCAATCAATAAAAACTGCACATCTAGCTTACAGAACATCTGGAGAGGAGAGCAGGTCCAAAATGCCAAATGGAAAACTGGACCTAAGGTCCTGCAATGGAGATGGTCCTCTGAGACCAACCATTCCACTTTCCTGCTGCTCAGACGCGTGGATCTGGACAGTGCTGGGGGAGGAGCGAGCCAACCCACGGTCGGACTAATGAGTGTGACCACATGGGGCAACCACCGCCAAGACAGACCAGTGCACTAAGGATCCACTTGCGAACAGTTAAAAGCAAAGTCTAAGCACAAACAGACACTATGGCCTCCAAGTGTGACTCTAGGTTTTGAAGGGTAAGTGCCTGAAAAAGAGAAACCTTGCAAAGGAAGAAGTCAGACCGTGCGGGTACACAACTCATTCCTGTGTTTCTCCACACTCCAGCTTCCAAGGTCAGAACTGTAAGCTTCCTTTCATTGTTCTCCCCACAAGAATAATTTTCTGATTCTGACCCCTTTATACGAGGGTCCACAATCATCACAGATCCCCCTCATCTAAAACTAACCTCATAGCTACCTAAAGGCTCTGCAGAAGGTGCCCCCAACAAGATCAAGGGAAGGTCTGTGCACCCCATGCAAGGCAGTGGAGCTGAGATCAGACCCCCGCCACCTCGGAGCAGCTTTACAGTGGGGTGTCGGGCGTTTCCCGAAGAAAACTGTGGCAACGGGCCATCGAAAGTCTGACTGCAGCCTATCAGCCAAAAGAGAACACCCCCCTCAAGGGACAGAGTGCAGATGCACAAACAGACCATGAGAAAGGAGGCGGCTCTGGATGGCTCCGGCCCCACCCATCCCCACAGAGACACAATACCCCACTAATGGAGACTTAAGTCACTTGTAAGCTTCTCCAATTACTTCAAAGAGCTTTGAGGGATACAGACGGACTTCCAGACACAATCTTCCAAACCTCAGAAGTCCTCATCTGCCTTCAGCAGAGCCTCTGGAAAAAAAGGTTCTCCAACTTTTAGCTGACCCCACGGCAGCATCTTCCATCAGTTACCTCTGCTGAAGACAGTAGGGATTTGGAACAGTCCTCGTATCCCTCCCCCAATGTGAAAATTAGCAAGTGATACACAATTTTGTACTGGGAGCCAAAGGCTTCTTCAGCCCTAAGAATGGGAGCTAAGCCAAAACCCAGGCCTGCTTTAGGCACACACAGAAGTAGCTGCAGGGTACAGGGGCAGGGCAGGGAATTAAAATGGAAAGAAAAGCCAGAAACAGAAAATGAAGTGTAGCTCTAAGAACATAACAGCATGACTTTATTAACTGGCTTTGGTCGCACCATTAAGACTCAATGGTGACAATTCCTATTGGCTTACTTTGGGGAACCAGATTGAATACACAGAAGTTACCCCTCCCCAATCGTTTCTAGTTATAATAAATAAGAACACCAAAACTGCAGCCACAGCTATGGATCATCACTCATTCAACATGCAGGAGAAATGAGGCAAGCTTCTAGAATATCAGCCATGACAATCAAAAACATCACTTAAAAAGAATCGGTACCTAACCATGAGTAGAGAAATTCCACTATCCTAAGGAAAGAGTCATGTACACACATATACAAAGATGCCATCTTAGCACTGTCAGTGTATGTAAGATTGGGGAAAACCCAGATGTCCAACAACAGAGGAAGTGGGTAAATAAATGATAGCATAGTCACGTCTGATTGTAACAACAGTACAGATCTGCATGTTAACAGGGAAAATGTTCATTAGATATTACTTTTAAAAAGAAATAAAACTATATCATATAATGTTATACTGATACCACATATTTTTTTTACTTTGAATTTTTAAATAAGTTATATTTATTATTTATTTATTTTTGGCTGCATTGGGTCTCTGTTGTTACGCACGGGCTTTCTCTGGTTGCGGCAAGCGGGGGCTGCTCTTTGTTGTGGTGCACGGGTTTCTCACTGCGGTGGCTTCTCTTGTTGCGGAGCACGAGCTCTAGGCGCGCGGGCTTCAGTAGTTGTGGCGCGCGGGCTCTAGAGCGCAGGTTCAGTCATTGTGGCGCATGGGGCTTTGTTGCTCCGTGGCATGTGGGATCCTCCCGGACCAGGGATTGAACCCGTGACCCCTGCACTGGCAGGAGGATTCTTAACCACTGCGCCACCAGGGAAGTCCCAGACATATACTTTAAAAATATGTGGCGGTGTCGGGGGGTGGGTGGGTGGGACTTCCCTGGTGGCGCAGTGGTTAAGAATCCGCCTGCCAGTGCAGGGGTCACGGGTTCAAGCCCTGGGCCGGGAGGATCCCACATGCCGCAGAGCAACTAAGCCCCCTGGGCCACAACGACTGAGCCTGCGCTCTAGGGCTGTGAGCCACGACTACTGAGCCCATGCACCACAACTACTGAAGCCCACGCACCTAGAGCCCATGCTCAGTAACAAGAGAAGCCACCACAATAAGAAGCCCATGTACCGCAACGAAGAGTAGCCCCCGCTCGCCACAACTAGAGAAAGCCTGCGCACAGCAATGAAGACCCAATGCGGCCATAAATTTTATTAAAAAAAAATTTTAAGTGTATGTCTGCATGTATATAAATAGACGTACATAGGCTCAAAATAACTAATTTTAATCATTTTATTTTCTTTTTTTGCCTATCTCAATCTTCTAAAGTTTTTACAACGAACTTTGTGAGAAAAGGTACTGTTAATTTTGATATTTACTTAAGTTTTCTTTTGATAAATTAAAATTGGAACCAAGGTAACCAATGTTCTGGATTTTACTAGATAAGTGGAAAGAGATGTCATAGATTAAGAACTACCTAGTCCAAGTCTTCAGTTCTATGTATCCCGTCTCTGTATTGAACATTTCCAAATCTACCTAACCTGACAATTACTTTCAGCAAAACCCAGCTTTTACATCCCACGTCCATTACATCACATTCTTGTACTCAGGGGAGGCCCAGATGGTCTTTCACACTGGACTGGAAGCAGGAAGTGATGGACTCACGCCAACAGCGAAGCCTCCATCTGCAGCCTTCTGTTAACCCTCCCAGTCTCATCTGCCCCATTCCCAATTCTTGTACATACCCATTGCACAAGTAAGCAAGATGTGCCCTCTGGTGTCTCTTCCCATAAGGCAGGGAGAAATGTAATACTAAATTAAATTAATTCTCAAATAAAGCAATGCCCTTACATTATTCTCCTAGTCCAAAAACATTACTCTGTGCTTGGTGTTAAAAGCTATGTTGGGTGGGGGGGTGGGGGGTCGTGAGGCTCAAGAGGGAGGGGATATATGTATATGTATAGCTGATTCACTTTCCTGGACAGCAGAAACTAACACAACGTTGTAAAGCAAATACACTCCAATAAAAATAAATAAATTAAAGCCATGGAAGGTACTCAGAGTACAACACAGGGCCCCTGATTACAAGGAAATTAAGAGTCTAACTAATAAAACAGAACTGATAAATATGAAACGATGAGAAAATGATTCAGTATTGTTAACTGCTAGCCTTGGGTCTTGTTTCCAATCCCAAACGAACCCACTACCTTACCATATGACCCTGGGCAAAGTCCTCATCTGTAAAACTGGGAGTTAAACCTTGATGATCTTACCTTCCACAGTTCTATCAGGAAAAGGCAAGATAAATGTGGGCTTCTAGAATGTGTTACCAATTACCTATGAGCAGACAACAACTGAGATTAAAAACCAAATGAATCTGGCAAGAGGAAAAAATCTCCAATCTTATTATACAAGCAAAGTGATCTGAAAGCAAATGGAAGCAAAGTATACTCTCCTTCTTTCCATTAAAGAAGTCCTGCAAGAGGGTTACTAGAGTGGTGACTGCGAGTGCAGTAGCTCTATATCAGGCACAGTTAAGAAGACAAATACGGGGGCTTCCCTGGTGGCACAGTGGTTGAGAATCTGCCTGCCAGTGCAGGGACACGGGTTTGAGCCCTGGTCTGGGAAGATTCCACATGCCGCGGAGCAACTTGGCCTGTGAGCCACAACTACTGAGCCTGCGTGTAGAGAGCTTGTGCTCCGCAACGAGAGGCCGCCACAGTGAGAGGCCCGCGCATCACGATGAAGAGTGGCCCCCACTCACCAGAACTAGAGAATGCCCACGCACAGAAACGAAGACCCAACACAGCCAAAAATAAATAAATAAAAATTTTAAAAAGACAAATATGGGTTAAACACAGTCCCTGATGTGCAGAAGTTTATTTCATTTCATTCATTCATTCAGTAAATATTTACTGAGCACCTACTACGTACACAGACAGAGGGACATGTTCCAGGCACTAGGGGCTCAAGAGTCAATAGGATAGACAAAGATGCCTGCTCAAAGAAACTTCTGGGGGGGGTAAACAGAAAAGGTAACTGCAGAAAAAGAACACTGAAAAGAGTAGTATGACAGAGAGTGACAGGAAGAGGCAGGGCTACTTTAAACTGGGTGACCATGAGCAACAGTACGCGTAATGGGAATTCACTGCATTATCCTCTCTACAATACTCACTTTAAATTTTTAAAACAAGCCATAGATAGACAGAATAATCAGCGAAGGTTTCACCAAGATGACATCTGAGCTGAGATATGAAAACTAGTACAAGGCATGTTCCCCTATGCCATCCAAATAGAGGCAACAGCTGGTGCAGAGGCCGTAAGGAGCTGGGAGCCTTTATGAGAAAAAAAGGCTCTTGTGGCCACAACAAGAGCTAGGGAGAGGATGGCACAGGCCAGGCCATGAGAGCAGAAAGACTGTGGGGACCCTACTATACAATGGTAAGGAATTCAGGAATTATTCTAAATGCAAGAAGTAGCCATTGGAGGGTTTTAAGCAAGAATGATAATATAGGAATATACTTCGTTTGGGTTTGTCGGGGTTTTTTTAGTTACAAAGCAATACAAGTTAGGTGCTAAACTAGGTGACCCCAAATACATTTATGTTTAGTAATGGGATGAATTTACTTCCCTAAGCACTTCACTCTCTAATTCTGAGCACATCAATGCAAGGATATTCAGTTCAGCATCTGGGAAGGTGGCTCGGAAGCATCCCGGGTAAGAAAGAAATCAGTGTAGAATTTAAATTCTGTTACAGACATCCAACAAAAATTCTGAGCAAAAAGACTGTGGGTTAGAATTTCAGATTTTAAAGATCTTGTGTAAAGCAGAAAAATATTCTGGGTACTGGACCGGCAGCAACATAAATAAAGGGGAAATGGGGGCGGCTTGGGTCGGGTGAACGCTTTGCCGCCATCACTGACAGTAAGAAAAGAATGGGGACCCCAGATGTCACGTCCACGCTCCTGACTCCTCGTCCAGTGTTCTTTCCAAAGCACCACATAAAGAGAATTCAGGATCCACAGAGACGTAAGAATTAAATTTAAAAAAAATAAAATAAAATCTACAGAGACAGAAGACGACTAGTGGTTGCCAGAGTTGGGGCGGGGGATGAAGTGTCCTCTAAAGGGTGTGGGGTCTCCTTCTGGGGTGATGGGAATGTCCTGGAACTACACAGAGATGGCAGTTGCACAACATATTGAATTTACTAAATGTCATTGAATTGTACACTTTAAAATGGTTAATGGTTAACTTTATGTTAATGTGAATTTTACCTCGATTTTTTTAAATGAAGTTGAAAAAATGAAACATAATAGCAGCTAATGATGAGACTGTGTAAGTCACTGGAAGCAGTTTTGGAGATCCAGGTTCTAATCAAAACTCAGGATCAACTGAATGCAGACCTTTCTTAAGCTCAGCAGTATTGACATTTTGAGCCAGAGGACTGTTCTGTTCCGGGGATTGTAGGATATTTGGCAACTTCCCTGGCTTCTACCAAGTGGATACTAATAGCCCCCATGTCCCAACATGTGGCAACCAAAAATGTCTCAAGACACTGCCAAAGTCCTCAGAGGGGCACGTCACCCCCTGCTGAGAATGGCTATTAGACAACCACTGACTTTTCTGCATCTTAATGTCTTCAACCACCAGATGTCCATCACCTTATCCAAGAACTCTTCTAATTCTGAGATTCTAGTCCATATTTTGTTCACCCCCTGTGATTTATAATGCAGTGCAGCCTTCTCTTTCACTAACCTGACTCTGTGCCTCACAGGCTGATGCAAGGATATGATGAAATAACCAAGGAAATGCTTTTACAGTGAAATCTCTTTGAAGAGCAAAACTGGCTATGTAAAAGAAAGGTTGGTATAGAAGCTTTTCCATTAAGACTCCAGAATCAGTTAATAAAGGAATATTCAAGTTGTCAAATAAAGGAATATTCAAGTTGTCAGAGGACTAGTTTCTGAATCTGTAATTATTTTTTGTTTCATCTTTATTTTTATTTAATATGCCTCTTAAACAAGGTCTTCTCTTGAAACTGACTGAAACATCTTTATGTCAGAGTTTTCAAGGATTTTAGGCTCTTCTATATTCATTAAAGAATACCCCAGGCATACTGGGCAATAAAGGGTTAACTTAATTAGTTCTGTGTATGCTCAAAGAATTACAAGCAATTTCATTTAATTATTCAGTAGCCAATCAGGTAATCTCTGTGGCTGCTTAGTGCACTAATGAAATAATGTCCTCCAGTTCAGAGCTGTCATTCCAATCAGGAGACTGCTCCTCAGCTAGTAGAAAGAGATGGCAGGATTTCCAAGGATTCTCACTATGAATTTGGGGAAAGAGAAATGAATCCATTTCTTATTTTACCCTTTTTGTGTTAAAAGATACAAAATTCCTGAATTGCCATTCACAGAACACTCCAGACAACAATAACAGACTACGTATTCTTTTCAAGTACACATGGAATAGTTGGCAAGAGAGACCACATTCTGGGCCACAAAACAAGTCTCAATAAATTTTAAGGATGCAAGTCATATAAAGTAACTCGTCTGACCAAAATGGAATTAAGTTGAAAATCAATAATAGATTTGGAAGTTTTAGCCACAGCAATCAGCGAAGAAAAATAACAGGAATCCAAATCAGAAAGGAAGAAGTAAAACTGTCACTGTTTGCAGATGACATGATACTATACACAGAGAACCCTAAAGATGCTAGCAGAAAACTACTAGAGCTAATCAATGAATCTGGTACAGTAGCAGGACACAAAAATAATGCAAGAAATCTCTTGCATTCCTATACACTAATGATGAAAAACCTGAAAGAGAAATTAAGGAAACACTCCCACTTACCACTGCAACAAAAAGGATAAAATACCTAGGAATAAACCTACCTAAGGATCCAAAAGACCTGTATGCAGAAAACTATAAAACACTGATGAAAGAAATTAAAGATGATACAAATAGATGGAGAGATATACCATGTCCTTGGATTGGAAGAATCAACACTGTGAAAATGACTATACTACATAAAGCAGTCTACAGATTCAATGTAATCCCTATCAAACTACCAATGGCATTTTTCACAGAACGAGAACAAAAAATTACACAATTTGTATGGAAACACAAAAGACCCTGAATAGCTAAAGCAATCTTGAGAAAGAAAAACAAGAGCTGGAGGAATCAGGCTCCCAGACTTCAGAGTATAGTACAAAGCTACAGCAAGCAAGACAGTATGGTACTGGCACAAAAACCAAAATACAGATCAATGGAACAGGACAGAAAGCCCAGAGATAAACCCACCCACACATGGTCACCTTATCTTTGATAAAGGAGGCAAGAGTATACAATGGAGAAAAGACAGCCTCTTCAATAAGTGGTGCTGGGAAAACTGGACAGCTACATGTAAAAGAATGAAATTAGAACACTTCCTAACACCATACATAAAAATAAACTCAAAATGGATTAAAGACCTAAATGTAAGACCAGACACTATAAAACTCTTAGAGGAAAACATAGGCAGAACACTCTGACATAAATCAGAGCAAGATCCTTTTTGACCTACCTCCTAGAGAAATGGAAATAAAAACAAAAATAAATAAATGGGACCTAATGAAACATAAAAGCTTTTGCACAGCAAAGGAAACCATAAGCAAGACGAAAAGACAACCCTCAGAATAGGAGAAAATATTTGCAAACGAAGCAACAAAGAATTAATCTCCAAAATATACAAGCAGCTCTGCAGCTCGATATCAAAAAACCAAACAACCCAATCCAAAAATGGGCAGAAGACCTAAACAGACATTTCTCCAAAGATATACAGATTGCCAACAAACACATGAAAGGATGCTCAACATCACTGATCATTCAAGAAATGCAAATCAAAACGACAATGAGGTACCACCTCACACGTCAGAATGGCCATCATCAAAAAATCTACAAACAGGGCTTCCCTGATGGCGCAGTGGTTGAGAGTCCGCCTGCCGATGCAGGGAACGCGGGTTTGTGCCCCGGTCCGGGAAGATCCCACATGCCGCAGAGCGGCTGGGCCCGTGAGCCATGGCTGCTGAGCCTGCGCATCCGGAGCCTGTGCTCCGTAACGGGAGAGGCCACAACAGTGAGAGGCCCGCGTACCGCAAAAAAAAAAAAAAAAAAATCTACGAACAATAAATGCTGGAGAGGATGTGGAGAAAAGGGAACCCTCCTGCACTGTTGGTGGGAATGTAAATTGATACAGCCACTAGGGAGAAGAGTATGGAGGTTCCTTAAAAAACTAAAAACAGAACTATCATATGACCCAGCAATCCTACTACTGGGCATACACCTGGAAAAAACTGCAATTAAAAAAGAGTCATGTACCACAATGTTCACTGCAGCACTATTTACAATAGCCAGGACATGGAAGCAACCTAAGTGTCCATCCACAGATGAATGGATAAAGAAGATGTGGCACATATATACAATGGAATATGACTCAGTCATAAAAAGAAACGAAACTGAGTTATTTGTAGTGAGGTGGATGGACCTAGAGTCTGTCATACAGAGTGAAGTAAGTCAGAAAGAGAAAAACAAATACCATATGCTAACACATATATATGGAATCTAAAAAAAAAAAATGGTTCTCATGAACCTAGAGGCAGGACAGGAATAAAGACGCAGATGTAGAGAATGGACTTGAGGACACAGGGAGGGGGAGGGGTAAGCTGGGACAAAGTGAGAGAGTGGCACTGACATATATACACTACCACATGTAAAACAGATAGCTAGTGGGAAGCAGCTGCGCAGCAGAGGGAGATCAGCTCAGTGCTTTGTGACCACCTAGAGGGGTGGGATAGGGAGGGTGGGAGGGAGACACAAGAAGGAGGGGATATGGGGATATATGTATGCATATAGCTGATTCACTTTGTTATACAGCAGAAACTAACCAATGTTGTAAAGCAATTATACTCCAAAAGAGATGTTAAAAAAAAATCAATAATAGAAAGCTCTCTGAAAAATTCCCAAGTATCTGAAACTAAATTAACATACTTCTAAATAACCCATAGGTTCAGGAAGAAATCAAAAGGAAAAGGGTGAAAGTCTGAATGCTTTCCCTCAGATGAAGAACAAGACAAGGATGTCTGCTCTGGCTGCTTCTACCTGATGTTTTATGGGAAGTTCTAGACAGAGCAATACGGCAAAAAAAAAAAAAAGAGGTACCCAGATGGGAAAGAAGCAAAACTGTCTTATTTGCTGATAACATTATCACCTATGTTGAAAATCCAATGGAATCTACAAAAAAAATGCTAGAAGAAGTGAGTTTAGGACAATTAGATTAAGCTCAATATAAAAAGCTCAAGGGCATTTCTGTAAACTAGCAAAGAACAACTGGAATTTTTTTAAATGTACAACAGAATAAAAAAAGTATAAAATGCTTCAGGAAAAATCTAACAAAAGGTAGGACCTCAACTGAAAAATATAAAATTTTCCTCTGAGAAACTAAAGAAAATCTGAACAAAGAAAGAATACTAAGTACTATTAAAAAGTCAATTTTCCAAAACATGATCTATATAGTCAACACAATCCCAATCAAAATCTCAGTAATTCTAAAATTCATATGGAGGGACTTCCCTGGTGGTCCAGTGGTTAAGAATCCACCTTCCAATGCAGGGGACATGGGTTTGATCCCTGGTTGATCCCACATGCCACGAGACAACTAAGCCCACGCACCGCAGCTACTGAGCCCACGCGCTCTGGAGCCTGAGAGCCACAACTAGAGAGAAGTCCAAGTGCCACAACAAAAGACATGACACAGCCAAATAAATAAATAAATGGAAAAAATTTTTTTAATTCATATGGAAATGCAAAGGACATAAAATAGCCAAAACAACAAAAAATGAACAAAAGAGTGAACATTACTAACATTATTTAATTTTAAGACTTATTACAAAACTACAGTAATCAAGATAGAGTGGTATCAGCCTAAAAACAAATTCAGTAATGAAATAGAATAAACAGTCCAGAAGTGAGCCAACACATATACAGGCAACTGATTCTTGACAAAAGGACAAAGGCAATTCAGTGAACAAAGGACAGCCTTTTGAACAAATGGTGCTATAACATACTCAAAACAAAACAACAACAAATTTGATTAATGCCTCACACCATACGCAAAAACCAATTCAAAATGGATCACAGGCCTAAATATAAAATCTAAAACAATAAAACTTCTTAAAGAAATCGTAAGAGGGGCTTCCCTGGTGGTCCAGTGGTTAACACTCCATGCTTCCACTGCAAGGGGCGCAGGTTCACTCCCTGGTCAGGGAGGTTCCGAACGCCATATGGCCAAAAAAAAAAAAAGAAAATATAAGAGAAAACCCTTGTGACCCTGGGCAAGGAAAAAATGTCTTAGATATGATGATAAAAGCACAACCACAAAAGAATAAACTGATAAATTAGAATTCATCAACATTCTAAACTTCAGAAAAGACAACCCACAGACTGAGAGAAAATATATGTAAAATAATATTTTCTGATAAAGGACTTGTATCCAGAATACATACACTTAATAGACAAACTAATTTTTAAAATGAGCAAAAGATCCTAATGGAAATTTCATCAAAGATATGTGAATCACTAATAAACACATGAAAAGGTACTGATCATCATTAGCATTAGGGAGATACAAATCAAAACCACAAAGACGTACCACTCCACATCCACTAGAATGTCATAATGTACAGACAATAATGAGTACTAACAATGATGGGAGAAACTGGAACTGGTGCAGCCACTTTGGTAAGTAAATTTGGCAGTTTATTAAAAAGTTAAATACAACTCCAATCCCACTCCTAGATATCCACCCAAAAGAAAAGAAAATACATGTACACACAAACACTCGTGAGCAAATACGCAAAGCTATTATTCATACCAGCCAAACAGTGGAAACAATCCAAATGTCTACCATCTCATGAAAGGATCAACAAAAAGGAGGAGTACATCCATGCAAAGGAATACTATTCGGTCAGAAAGTATTCAAGGGACTTCCCTGGTGGTCCAGTGGTTAAGACTCAGCACTTCCACTGCAGGGAGTTCAGGTTCAATCCCTGGTCAGGGAACTAAGATCCAGCATGCCGTGCAGCCAAAAATTAAAGTATTCAAAACAGAAAAAATGAGGACATATCTAAAAGACACAGGCTAACCTGAAAGAACTCCCAAAGGCCAAAGCTAGAACAATTTGAGCAACAAAACTCACAGAATAAGATGAGTATCCAGAGTCTCCAGCTGACAGTAACAGACTGAGGAGACAGGATAACTAAGTGTAACTGGCATGCAGGATTGAAACCTGAAACAAAGACACACGGGGGAAACTGCAGAATCCGAATAACGTCTGAGCTTAGTTAGCAGTACTGTATCAAAGTTAATATCTTAGTTTTGACAAGTGTACCATGGTTGTGTAAGATTAAATATTAGGAAAGCTGGGTAAAGGGTATTCAGCAGCAGTCAGCAAACTAAAGCCCACGGGCCAAATCCAACCTGCCATCTGCTTTTATAAAGTTTTACTGGGGGAGTTCCCTGGTGGTCCAGTGGTTAGGACTCAGTGCTTTCACTGCCAGGGCCCGAGTTCAATCCCTGGTCCAATCCCTGGTGGTGGACCTAAGATCCCACAAGCTGCATGGCACGTCCCCCAGATAAAGGTTTCATTAGAACACAGCCACGCCCATTCATTTACTCATAATCCGGCTATGGCCGCTTCTGCCTTACACTGGCAGAACTGAGCAATTCCAAGAAAGACCACCTGTCCACAAAGCCTAAAATATTTCCTATCTGGCCCTTTACAGGAAAAGTCTGCTGACCCTGATACACATGAACTCTCTGTACTGTCACAATAACTTTTGTGTAAATCTAAAATGACTCTAGGGACTTCCCGAGTGGTGCAGTGGGTAAGAATCTGCCTGCCAACGCAGGGGATACAGGTTTGATCCCTGGCGCGGGAAGATCCCACATCCTCGGAACTAAGCCCGCACGCCTAGAGCCCATGCTCCGCAACAAAAGAAGCCACCACAATGAGAAGCCCTTGCACCGCAACGAAGAGTGGACCCTGCTCACCACAACTAGAAAGCCCGCGTGCAGCAACAAAGACCCAACGCAGCCAAAAATAAAATAAATAAATTCTTTGTAAATAAATAAATAAGTAAATAATTTTTTCAGTTAAGTGTTCACCTACCATATTATCCAGCCATTCTACTTCTAGGTATTCACCCAAGAGAAATGAAAATTTATGTCTAAGGAATGGTACACAAATGTTCGTTAACAGGTGAACTGGATAAACAAATCACGGTAAACCCATACATGGGGGACGTATTCGGCAATACAAAAAAGACATGAACTACTTCATATGCCGCAACGTGGATGAATCTCGAGCTCATTATGCCGAGTTGACTAAGCACACCGCCCCCTGTCCCAAAGAGTACATACTGTGTGGTGGCATTTCTACCAAACTCTGGGAAAATGCAAACTAACGTAGGTGAGAGAAAGCAGATCTGGTGCTACGTGGGAAAGGAGGGTGGGGGGGACGGGAGGAGGTGAGGATCACACAGGGGCACAGGAAACTCCTGAGGGCCATGGACACCTGGTGATGACGTACAAGTGTATACATACATCCAAACTTACCAAGCTCTACACAGACGCAGTTTATTGTGTGCCAATTATACATCAAAAGAGCTCTTTTTCAAAATTCATTAAGTCGATAAAATATTCTTCTGGTCTTCCAATATCAAGCAGTGCTGTGGAGACACAGAGTGATCCACCAGCAAAACCTCTCCAGCTGCCCGTTTCCGCCATCTACCCCTCCCTTGCCCCTGAATAGTTTTTCTTTGGAGGACAGGAGCAGTCTGAATCATAGCCACACTTGTTCTATAAGTCTATCCTGCAAGGACAAAGCTCTCCCGGGGTCCTGCCAACCACCTCTACAAAGACAGATGAGATTACAATTACCCAGATTTGCAGCCAGCTTCTTAGAGAACAACCAACCTCCATCCCCCTTCAGAACAACCTCTCCCCTCTCTCTAGGCTTCCCCGGCTTGCTGGCTTGCCTTCCGCTCCTAAACCTGGGAGAAAAGCAGATGGCAGCCAGCACAGGAGTCAGAATGCAGCCCCTGTTTAAAACAAGGATTTCAAAATGAAGTGACCTGCAAGAAGTAGGACATTCCAAAGGGCCTCCTAGGGGATGGGAAAGAAGCAGCGTTGGGAGGTGGTGGTCTCTGGCTACCTTAACCTCATTCAGCACCATTCAGTTACCTTCCACCTCACCATCCACCGAGAACACCCGCTTTCACCTACTCCAGCACATCTCTGTGGCTGCCTGTCACTGAGCTCTCCACTTCCCACATACCTTTCTCTTAATACAAACCCCTTTTCCTCAGTCACTCAACCTGAGTTTGGCATAAAAATTGAGGGTAATCCTAAAGATTACACTGCAACTACATTCAAGGAGAAAAGATCTAGATTTTTCAACTTCAAAGAAGTTAATATATTTTTAGGAAAAATGTGTAAATCAAACACAAATAAAACATCATCTAACACTTGCCGGGTGGCACAGTGGTGAAGAATCCACCTGCCAATACAGGGGACACGGGTTTGAGCCCTGGTCCGGGAACACCCCACATGCCGCAGAGCAGCTAAGCCCGTGTGCCACAACTACTGAGCCTGCGCTCTAGAGCCTGCACACCGCAACTACTGAGCCCACACTCTGCAACTACTGAAGCCCGCACCCTCTAGGGCCCGCGTCCTGCAACTACTGAGCCCAGGTACTGCAACTACTGAAGCCCACATGCCTAGAGCCCGTGCTCCGCAACAAAGAGTAGCCCCCGCTCACTGCAACTAGAGAAAGTCCACACGCAGCAACAAAGACCCAACTCAGCCAAAACTAAATAAGATTTTTAAAAAAAAGTGGCTCGCCTACATTTAGAAATAAATAAAGTGTTATCTAATACCTAAGCACACTAAAATGTGTTTATTCTAGACATCATCCCTGTAGGTACAAAGAAGTAGTAGACACTGCCAGTGCCCTCAGGAAGTTTAAAGGAAAATGAGGAAGCTCTGACAAATGTGGAACCCAAATCTGACTTCTAGATTTTTCTTAAAAAATAATACTGTTTTAGAACTTAATATAAAATACATCCAAATATAATGTTAACTTGAGAATTACAATAAGCCGAATAACGAAAAAGTAATTACCACATGAGCATCATGCCATCATTAACTTACTTTAATTTTATTTAATTTTATTTTTTTTGCGGTACACGGGCCTCTCACTGCTGTGGCCTCTCCCATTGCGGAGCACAGGCTCCGGATGCGCAGGCTCAGTGGCCATGGCTCACGGGACCAGCCGCTCCGCGGCACGTAGGATCCTCCCGGACCGGGGCACAAACCCATGTCCTCTGCATCGGCAGGCGGACTCTCAACCACTGTGCCACCAGGGAAGCCCCAGCATTAAATTTAAAGACATGCTTAAAGAACGTATCTCTTGAATCTTAAGATTTCTGGACAAAATTCAGAGAGGATGAAATTATACTAAAATATATTTACTTTAGTAAAAGCCACCGTTTCCATTCATGGTGTACTCATTCCTCAGTGTACTTCTGCTGACCCTCCTACCAGATCGCCGCTTACCGCTAGCACCATCCAAACCCTAAGCATTCTGCATAAGTATCTTCCCAGTAGAAGACCCAGAACATAAAACCATAAAATGTTAGAGCTGAAAGACAACTTGCCTCACCTAAAGATGAAAAAACTGAGGTCCAGAGAATGAAAGAGAGCTGCCAAGGTCCCAAAGCTAAAACTTGGAGCAAGGGACAGGGCCCAACCTGGTGGTCTACCGCCTGAGCCTTCTACTACACCACCTAACAAGGCTTCCTAGTTTTCTACCCCTGCTGAGTTAGACCAGCTCACATCTCTGAGCCCAAAGCTTCTCATGCTTTAAGGGGCACAGGAACCACCTGGCAACTTTATCTAAATTCAGAGTCTGACACAGCAGACAGAGGGTGAGGCCTCAGATTCTGCAAGTCTAACAAGCTTCCGAGCGAGGCTGATGCTGCCAGTCTGAGGATCACAGATGGAAGAGAAAGACCTCACAGCATTTGATTCGATGCTATCCAATTTAGGCTTATTACTTACTGTACAATTTATGACTCCCAAATCTACAGTAAATCTCCCTAAGCCTCAGTCTTCTCATGAAAATACTGTTTTGTAAGGACCAGATGATATAATTCATATATTAATTTATAATTCTTGGCACTTACTGAATTTTTGCTCAATAATAATAGCTAATTTGAGTACAACTTTTAAATTGGCACTATTCAGGTATTTGACTTGTTTTAAGGCACTTAATTCCCAAATGAATTCAATGAATAGGTACTATTATTCCCATTTTTAAAGATGAGAAAACCGGGTGTGAGAGCAGTCCATCAGGAAACAAACCCAGGCTGGTTCCACAACCCGTTTCTTAACCACCTCACTCTCCATAAACGTTAACTGCTATTTTCCTCCTCATCTCCAAATCCCCATTCACAATTTTTACCACACATCTTTACTTTAAGGTCGCATGTAAGCCCAACCTCAGCGTGCCCCACGCTTACTACCTTCACCCCAGACCCAATCCTCATCTCAATTAAGAGCAACGACATGCAGGCAGTCCCCAAGCCAGAATTCTAGAACTCACAGAAGACAAGAGATTCTTCCCCTGTCAGATCCTGCACTCCCCTCCTCATAGCATGGTCCTGACATGCCCCACATTATCCTGATGTAAAATTCATAGATAATAAAGCCTTCCTACATCCATCATTTTTAGGCATGTGACTGTCCTGAACCAAGAGAAGGTTATACCGTTCTGTTTGGAACACTGCTGAGAGTTTTTCACCATTTCAGAACATCCTGTATCGTATCTTACTCATCACTGGTCATATATAACATAATTGATATATTACCTCAACTGTAATCAAGAGGAGACACAAAATGAAATATGTCATAAAATACATTTCAAAATGTAAATGCTTAAGCATGGACTCACTACAAGACACAACAGTCAGTCACTTGTTAAAACAGAACCCAAAGGTAAGAACACAGACCGACACACGGCTGTAGTGTAAGCAATTCAACTATGACCGATGATGAGTAAGATACGATATAGGGGCTTCCCTGGTGGCACAGTGGTTAGGAATCCGCCTGCCAATGCAAGGGCATTGGTTCGAGCCCTGGTCAGGGAAGATCCCAGATGCCGCGGAGCAACTAAGCCCGTGTGCCACAACTACTGAGCCCAAGTGCCACAACTACTGAAGCCTGTGCACCTAGAGGTCGTGCTCCACAGCAAGAGAAGCCACCGCAGTGAGAAGCCTGCACACCGCAACGAAGAGTAGCCCCCGCTCACCGCAACCAGAGAAAGCCCACGTGCAGCAACAGAGACCCAACACAGCCAAAAATAAATAAATTAAATAGATAAATTTATTTTTAAAAAAAGATATGATATAGGACGTCCCGAAATGGTGAAAACTCTCAGCAATGTTCCAAACAAAACACTATAAGCTTCTCTTGGTTCAGAACAGTCGCATTCTGGGACTTCCCTGGTGGTCCAGTGGGTAAGACTCTGCACTCCCAATGCCGGGGGCCCGGGTTCATCCCTGGTCAGAGAACAATATCCTGCATGCCGTAGCTAAGAGTCCATATGCCGCAACTAAAAAAAAAGGATACCGCATGCCGCAACGAAGATCCAGCGCAGCCAAAATAAATAAATAAATAAATACTTTTTAAAAAATGGTCGCATTCCTAAAAATTTTGATATCTGTTAAAACACTGCAAAAATTATCTTGTGTTTACATATAAAACGGAAGTTTCGATTTAGATTCCAATTTTTTTCTTCAGCTACGTGAAAGCTCTTAAGATGGGGGTGAAGTCCTCATTGTGGGGATGTCCTGAGCCCTGTATGACATCTAGCACGCCGCCCCCAACCACGAAACGCCAGTACTGCCTTCAGATCTCTGGGACCAAAAATGCCTCCACAAATTCCCGGAACACTCCCTGGGGATGACGTGGCACCGTGGGTGGGACTGGGACCACTGTGCTATATATTCAGCCACTGTCCAACCGTCTGCAACCCTCATATGCAGCCTCATTCGATCTGGAGTTCAGGTCCCGTCAGCTCTCACCTAGGCCAATGCCACGGCCTTGTGTCTTTCTGGTTCCGATCTGCTCATTCTATACTGAGAACTGAACTTTTTACTCTCCATTCAATCAACAAATATTTACTGCACATAGATTATATGCCAGACCTGCTCTAAACACTAAATCACATCATTCTCCCCTGCTCAAACTATAATAGTTCATCACCTACGGCAATTTTCAAACAGTGCTCCATTTTTATGTTTTATATATTGAGTTCCTGCATAAGATTTCCTTTCAACAAAGTGATTCACTGCTTTAAAATTTTGAAAACCCCAACCTTCAGGATAAAACCAAATAATCTTCCTATCTAACCATCGCCTCAGCACTAACCTAAGCCTCACCTCCTGCAACCCCATCCACCTTGCAAAGATGGTCCTACAATACCCATATTCCCTCCCCTCTCTGGCACACTGTCTCTCTTCCGTGCTTCCACACGGGCTGTCACCCCTGCCAAATGACCCTCTCTCTATACCTACCCACCTGCTGACTCTGCAGCCAGCCTTCCAGGCTCTGGGAAAGCTGTGAAACGTTCCCAATTCCCCTCGACAGGCTCAACTATTAGTTTTTTTGTTTTTTTTTTTAAGCTACTAGCTTCTGCTGTATTGTGCACACTTCCATTTTAACAGACATCTTATTGTACTACAACAGTCTGTTTGAACATCTATCTCTATAATATCTCCAACTAGCTCTTCAATTTTGTGGGCAGTGACTACATCTTTTGCCTCACTTTCTGGTACCTGTCAGTGTACAGAGCTATCCTCTCAAGGGTAACTTGACTGAGTGATGTTCGTAGGTTTCTCTTCTTCTCAATCAAAAAGATAAATTTCCTTACCCAAGTGATCAAAATAAGTATCACTAACAGTAAACAACTTGAAACTGCAGCTTCTGATGTGAAACAGTATGTACCCCACAACATATATGAAGTAGTCTTAACAAAAATGTTTAATTTGAATCTAATCTTGAGTTAACAGAAAAATCTAAAACACGGAATATTCTATAAGACAACTGACCCAGACTCTTCAATGGGTACGAAAAGCAAAGTCAAGGGACTACTCTAGATGAAAAGAAATTAAATCATATCCAGGTGCAAAGCATGAAACCTTGACCAAAACCAAACCAACGATGAAGGATATTTTTGTGATGGGGGCAGGGTGAGGGTCTGAATATTAGATTAGATAATGTTATGAAATATTATTAAGTAATATTATGAAACAGTTTTTAATTTTCCTTAGAAGCGTTAATAGTATTGTGGTTGTACAGGAGAACATTCTTATTTTTATACTATTCTTAGGCAATGTATGCTGAAGTATTTAAGAGTGAAAGGTCATGATGTATGCATGACAAGAAAGTGAGTATTTGTGTTTATATATAGTGTGTATACACACATACGGGGGGGGAAAGAAAAGAGAAACAAATGTGGAAAATGATAACTGCTGAATCGAAATGAACACTATTCGGGTGTTCATTGGACCATTCTTTCAAGTTTTCTGTAGGTCTGAAATCTTTCAAAATAAAAACTAAATTAAAAAATAAATTCACATAATCAAGTGATTTGTCTACACATCATCAAAATAATGGACTTACTGACTCCTCCACTGAAAAGACTTTTTGATGTAATTCAAGGACATTCTAATCTAAACAGCTTCAGATGAAGTGTTTAATCTATACACTGAAAACACCACAGCCAGAGACTTCCCTGGTGGTCCAGTGGCTAAGACTCCTTGCTCCCAATGCAGGGGGCCTGGGTTCGATCCCTGGTCAGGGAAGTAGATCCTGCACGCCACAACGAAGACCCAGCACAGCCAAATAAATAATATTAAAAAAACACCACAGCCACACAATAAAGTACAGCCTCCAAACCTCGAACTCTCTGAGGCTGCAAGACCTCTGCTTCTAGTTCCCGCTTCTCTTTCAAGTCCTGGTTCTGTGTAACTGCTCACATGGACAGTCAGTCAGAAGAACTAGTCATCTCACCCACTGCTGCCATTAACTAGCCAAGCAACCTTGGGCGAGCTACTTAGTCCACATTTTCGGGTGTGCATCACTCACTTGAGAGATGACCACCAAAGTACCTTCTGGCTCTGAGATCTTGAACCCAGTCTTACTTTCTTAACTGACATTTTCATAATCACAGATTCATATGCAGTTCTAAGAAATAATACAGAGAAACTTGTGCTCTTTGCTCACTTTCCTCCAACGCTAACATTCTCCACAACTATAGCATTACCACCAGGGTATGGTAGTGATATCAATACCATCCACTGATCTTTTTCCAATTTCTCCAGTTTTACTCGTACTAATCTGCATATGAGTGCGCATTCACAACTTTTTATCCCATTAATCATTAAGTACTTAAGGAAGCGACTGTAAAATAAGCAAACTGATTGTTTCTGCTTTGTAAATTATCTTGTACCAACTATTTCAATAATCTACTCTTTATTTTCATCATCAAAGTCCTTCCTTCAGAGGAAAAGCTAACACACACAATGCCAATGCTTCTGCAGCACCACTGCAGCCAACTTTTGAGGTAAATCCCCTTTCAACAACCTAGCAGGAAGATTTGTCTTTTCCAACACAGAATGATTCTCTATGCTCCAGAATTAAGCTGGAAAAAGAAATCAGAACTTTACTTCTAAGAATTAGTCCTCTAGACTGTCCCAGACAAAACAGTTCCATGCAAATAGAGAAATACCACTTACTTCTTAGAAATTAAATGAAGAGCAATAAAAATACTTCTCATACACTGTCAACAAAACATATAAAAAGCAACTATAAAACCTCTAGAAGAAAACACAGAAGAAATTCTTGGTGATCTTAGGTTAGGCTACGATTTCTTAAGTATGATGCCAAAAGCATGATCCAAAAAAGAAAAACTGGATAAGTTGGACTTCTCAAATTTACAATGTTCTGCCATTCAAGAGACACTTTTGGGGGATTCCCTGGTGGCATAGTGGTTAGGATTCCAGGCCTTCACAGCTGTGGCCCAGGTTTAATCCCTGGTCAGGGAACTGAGATCCCCCAAGCCACAAGGTGCGGCCAAAAAAAAAACAAAAAAAGAGAGAGCGAGACACACTGTTAAAAAAGACAAGCCCTAGAATAGGAGAAAATATTTTCCCAGCGTGTATCTTATAAAGAACTTCTATTGCAAATAAATGAAAAACTCTCAAAACTCAATATTAAGAAAACAACCCAAGTTTTCAAATGGGCAAAAGATTTTAAAAGATACTTCTCCAAAGTATTATGGATGGCAAAGCAGCACATGGAAAAACGCTCAGTACAATTAGTCATGAGATAAATGTAAATTCAAAACACAATGAGATAGCAGTACACACCTATTAGAACAGCTTTCAAAACAACAACACTGACAGTGACAAACACTGGATGCAGAGGAACCGGGAGGCTCACACATGCTGGGGGGACACCAGGAACGGCCAAAGTGTTCTCCAAAGTGAACCGCACATTTACCAGGGCTCAACAATCCTACTCCTAGGTAGTCAGGCTAACAGCTGTGTGTGAATGCTTAGGCAACTTTATGTGTGATCACCTGAATTAGAAACAGCTCACACGTTCTTCTACTGGTGAATGGATAAACAAACTGGTCTGCCCCAACACTGGAATATTATTTGGCAATAAAAGGAACGAAGCGCTGACACATGCCACGACAGGGACTAGCCTCAAATGCACTCTGCCAAGTAAAAGACACCAAACTCAAAGGGCTACATACTGTACGGTTCCACTTGTACGACAGCGTAAATGACTGCCTAGGGCTAGAGGAAATCGTCAATTACCAAGTGGCATAAGGAAAATTTCTTGCAGGATGAAGCTGTTCTATACCTTGATTGGGGTAGTGGTTATACAACAGTAAAAAGCCACAGAAATGTACATCAAACATGGGGGTGTTCATATGTATAAATTATACATCAATTAAAATAATTTAAAAGGAAATTTGTTTGGAAAACAATTTGGCAGATTCTTATAAAGTTAAATATACACTTACATACAACCCAGCAATTCACAGCTACAGATTTACTCAAGAGAATTGAGAACAAATATCCACACAGACTTGTGATATATGTATATGTGAATATACGCAGCACTTATATTCAGTTGCCAAACCTGGAAACAACCCAAATGTCCATCAATAGGAGAACAACAGGAAATTGGATACCTGCAGTACAGCCATACAGTGGAATACTATTTAGCAGTTAAAAGATTAACCACTGAGACACACAACTATATGGATGCATCTTAAAATCATGCTGACTGAAAGAAGCCAGATACAAAGGAACACAGCCTGTAAGATTATTTATGTGAAATTCTAGAAATGGCCAACTAATCTATAGTCACAGAAAGCAGATCAGTGATTGAGACCAAAGTGGGAGTCAACTGCCAAGGGACACAAAGAAAATTTGGCGGGGACAGAAATGTTCCATATCTTTTTTTTTGGCCGCGTTGCACAGCTTACGGGATCTTATTCCCTGACCAGGGATGGAACCCGAATGCATGCCCTCGGCAGTGAAAGCACAGAGTCCTAACCACTGGACCACCAGGGAACTCCCCCAAAATGTTTGGTTGTTTTTTTTTTAATAGATTTATTTATTTTTGGCTGCGTTGGGTCTTCCTTGCTGCGCGCGGGCTTTCTCTAGTTGCTGTGAGCTGGGGCTACTCTTTGTTGCGGTATATGGGTTTCTCATTGTGGTGACTTTTCTTGCTGCGGAGCATGGGCTCTAGGAGCGCGGGCTTCAGTAGTTGTGGCTCGAGGGCTCTAGAGCGCAGGCTCAGTAGTTGTGACGTACAGGCTTAGTTGCTCCGCGCCATGTGGGATCTTCCCAGATCAGGGCTCGAACCCGTGTCCCCTGCATTGGCAGGAGGATTCTTAACCACTGTGCCACCAGGGAAGCCCCCCCCAAAAGTGTTCTATACCTTGATTGGAGTAGTGGTTGTTACAAGGGTGCATGCATTGGTCAAAACTCAAACTACACATTTAAAAAAGGTACAACTTTACTGTATTTAAATTACAGTAAATAAAAGTTACTGTACAGTTAATAAAACTGATTTAAAAACACAATGTTAGGGCTTCCCTGGTGGCACAGTGGTTGAGAGTCCGCCTGCCGATGCAGGAGACACGGGTTCGTGTCCCGGCCCGGGAAGATCCCACATGCCCTGGAGCGGCTGGGCCCGTGAGCCATGGCCGCTGAGCCTGCGCGTCCGGAGCCTGTGCTCCACAGCGGGAGAGGCCACAACAGTGAGAGGCCCGCGTACCGAAAAAAAAAAAACAAAAACACAATGTTAATGAACAATCTGAAAATGAAAACAATTCCACTCACAAATAGCATCAAAAAGAAAATATTTCAGAATATATTTAACAAAAGCACAAAAACTTACACTCAGAAAATTATAAAACATTGTTCAAAGAAATTAAAAATAGGAAAACACCCCATGTTCATGGACTAGAAGACTTATTGTTAAAATGGCAATACCCCCTACACTGATGAACAGATTCAACCAAATCCGTATCGGAATCCCAGCTGCTATCTTCGCAGAAACTGACAAACCGATTCTAAAGGGACCTGGTGTAGCCAAAACAGTCCTGAACAAGAACAGAGGACCCACACTCCTGAATTTCAACACTCACTACAAAGCATCATTAATCAAGGCAGTGTTAGTACTCGCACAAGGACAGACATATAGATCAGTGAAACAGAATTCAGGGTCTAGAAACAAACCTATATATATATATCCATGGTCAACTGATGTTTGACGAGGGTGCCCAGACACTTTGATGGGGAAAGAACAGTCTTTTCAACAAATGGTGCTGGGGCAGCTGGACAGCCACCTGAGAAAGAATGCAGTTGAACCCTTACCTCACGTCATAAGTAAAAATTAATGCAAAGTGGGTCAAAGACCAAAATACTATAAAACTATGCTACATATTATAAAACTCTCAGAAGAAAACATGGGGTATAATCTTCATGACCTTGGATTTAGCAAAGGATTCTTAGATATGACACCAAAAGCATGAGCAACAAAAGAAAAAATAGATCAATTTAAAGCTTTTGTTCTTCAGGGAATTCCCTGGCGGTCCAGTGGTTAGGACTCGGCTCTTTCACTGCCATGGTCTGAGTTCAACCCCTGGTTGGGGAACTAAGATCCTGCAAGCCACGTGGCATGGCCAAAAAGAAAAATTGAAAAAATTTTGGGGAAAAAAACTTTGTTCTTCAAAGGACACCATCAAGAAAGTAAAGACGACCCACAGAATGGGAGAAAATATTTGCAGAGCACATATCTGATAAGGGACTTATATCTAGGATATATAAAGAACTCTTATAGCTCCACAATAAGCAGACAGCCCAATTTTAAAATGGGCAAAGAATCTGAATATATATTTCTCCAAGAAAGATACATAAATGGCCAATAAGCAAATGAAAAGACTCTCAACATCATTAGTCATCAGGGAAATGCACATCAAGACACTACTTCAGGGCTTCCCTGGTGGCGCAGTGGTTGAGAATCTGCCTGCTAATGCAGGGGACACGGGTTCAAGCCCTGGCCTGGGAGGATCCCACATGCCGCGGAGCAGCTGGGCCTGTGAGCCACAACTACTGAGCCTGCGTGTCTGGAGCCTGTGCTCCGCAACAAGAGAGGCCGTGATAGTGGGAGGCCCGCGCACCGCGATGAAGAGTGGCCCCCGCTTGCCACAGCTAGAGAAAGCCCTCACACAGAAACGAAGACCCAACACAGCAAAAATAAATAAATAAACTCCTACCCCCAACATCTTCTTTAAAAAAAAAAAAAAAAGACACTACTTCACACTAACCAGATGGCTAGACTCAAGGAGTCAGATAACAAGAATGTGGAGAAACTGGAACCCTCATATACTGCTGGTAGGAACAGAAAATGCTACAGCCTCTTTGGTAAACAGGCAGTTTCTCAAATGATCAAACACAGTTACCATATGACCCAGCAACTCCACTCCTGGGTATATACCCAAGAGAACTGAAAACGTGTCCACACACAAAAAAAGTACACCAATGTTCATAGCAGCACTGTTCATAAAGCCAAAGGTGGAAACAACCTAAATATCCATCAACAGGTAAATATAGTAGAATATATCCATACAATGGGATGTTATTATTCAGCTATGAAAAGGAATGAAGTACTGATCTACAACATGGACGAGCCTTGAAAAAGTGATGCTGAGTGAAAAAAGCCAGTCACAGAAGACCACATACTGTATGATCCCATTCATTATGAAAACTCAGAAGAAGGTATCTATAGAAACAGAAAGTAGATTAGTGGTTGCTCGTGGCTGGGGAGGGAGATGGGAAATAAGAGTTGGTAACAGCAAAGGGTATGGGTTCTTTTTGAGGTACTGAAAATGTTCTAAAATTGACTGTGGTGATGGCTGTACCCATCTATGAATACACTAAAACCAAAATTATACTCTTTAAGTGGGTGAATTGTATGGAATATGAATTATGTCTCTAGGAAGCTATTAAAAACCTGTACTCAGCAATCACTTTAATCCACGTAAGCATGTGACTGATTTTCTTTTTACAATTTTATTGCCTTTTGACTTCAAAATAAGTAAATGAGCAATCTCACAAACATCTTTATTATTTAATTCCTTTCTTCCAAATGATTGTGTTAAAACATTATCATAATTCTAAATCTAAAATGAGGACTTTCCTAGTGGTCCAGTGGTTAAGACTCCACGTTTCCACTGCAAGTGGCACAGTTTGAGCACTGGTAGGAGAAGATCCCCCATGTCTAGCAAA
This sequence comes from Hyperoodon ampullatus, assembly GCF_949752795.1. Taxonomy (NCBI): domain Eukaryota; kingdom Metazoa; phylum Chordata; class Mammalia; order Artiodactyla; family Ziphiidae; genus Hyperoodon; species Hyperoodon ampullatus. Next base: position 101,885,590 of record NC_136924.1, on the reverse strand, counting down.
AAAAAAAAAAACTTAATGATAATAGTTACCAGGTGTACAAATCTGTGTGTGCCACGCCCTCCTATGCCTCAGCTCATTTGAATCTCAGCATAACCCTATGGAATAAGCCAGTAACTTGCCAACGAAGAAGCTGAGGCTCAGAGAGGTAGCTTGCCCACACTTAAGCACAGCCTGGACTGGAACCAATATTATTCCAATGAACTCTCTTTTTTCCTTATTATTTCACCTAATATACTTGCAGCTTGAAATTTAAATCATTTTACCAATTTTTCCTTATTACTAGAACAAATGGGTTGGCTTCAACCTGCTTAAAAACTATCCGCTTGGGACTTCCCTGGTGGTGCAGTGGTTAAGAATCCGCCTGCCAATGCAGGGGACACGGGTTCGAACCCTGGTCCGGGAAGATCCCACATGCCACGGAGCAACTAAGCCTGTGCGCCACAACTACTGAGCCTGCGCTCTAGGGCCCGCGAGCCACAACTACTGAGGCTGCGTGCCACAACTACTGAAGTCCACGCGCCTAGAGCCCGTGCTCGGCAACAAGAGAAGCCACTGCAATGAGAAGCCCGCGCACTGCAATGAAGAGTAGCCCCCGCTCACCCCAAGTAGAGGAAGCCTGCGCGCAGCAACCAAGACCCAACGTAGCCAAAAATGAATGAATGAATGAATGAATGAAAAATTAAAAAAAAAAAAACTATCCCCCTAACAACCAAACAAATGTGTGATCCGGGATAGAGGTGAGGGACAAAATCTCTAAAAGTCACTGTGGGGCCAAGTGAGGATGTCTGGATATGGATATTACTACAAAATTATTAATTTTCTTAAATGTGAACATGCTGACGTGGTCACGTGGGAGAGGGTCCCTATGTTTATGAAGCACATGGCGAAGTATTTTTGGGGGGAGGGAAGTAACATCACATTGCCAACTTACTGTCTAACGGTTCAACAAAAAAGAAGGGACTTCCGGGCTTCCCTGGTGGCGCAGTGGTTGAGAGTCTGCCTGCCAATGCAGGGGACACGGGATCGTGCCCCGGTCCGGGAAGATCCCACATGCCGCGGAGCGGCTGGGCCCATGAGCCATGGCCGCTGAGCCTGCGCGTCCGGAGCCTGTGCTCCGCAACGGGAGAGGCCACAACAGTGAGAGGCCCGCGTACCGCAAAAAAAAAAAAAAAAAAGAAGAAGGGCCTTCACTGGTGGCGCAGTGGTTAAGAATCTGCCTGCCAATGCAGGGGACACGGGTTCGAGTGAAGCCACCGCAATGAGAAGCCTGCGCACTGCAACGAAGAGTTGCCCCAGCTCGCCACAACTAGAGAAAGCCCGCGTGCAGCAACGAAGCCCCAACACAGCCAAAAATAAATAAATTAAAAATAAGTAAATAAATCAAAATTAAAAAGAAAAGAAAACATAAAGCTAATGTGGTAAAAGGTTACCAACCGGTGAATCTAAAGTAAAGGTATGCAGGGCTCACCTCTATTTGTCTTCAAACTTCACTGCACGTTTGAAACTTCTCAAAGTATAAAGAAAACATAAGATCTGAAGCTTTAAAAAATTATTTCACTTTGTGAAAATTACTATATCAAATGCTTATTCACTTAGATGAAATTTCCAAGAAAATAAATTTATAAAATTATACTCTTATCAGACACCATAAACAGTTTTGAATCAAACACTTAAAATCTGTGAATGAAAACTATGAATGCCAACTTATAAATGTAAAAAAAATGATGTAATTTGAAAATAACTATTTGGCAACTATGATATACTGATTGACTCAGGCAAAGAAGCATGCAGAGATTAAAATGGGTGAAATTTTGATGAGAAACAGGATGTTTACATAGCCTCTCCCCACCAGGTATGTACTAATTATAAGGGAAAAACAGTAACTTCACAGAGGAGAGAGCTGGCAGACACCACCTCAAACCAAGCAATGAAAGTTAATAATAACCATCACCATGGGACCAAGTGACACCACGTGACTCCTGATATGATGCCCTAAGGACACACCACTTCTTTAGTACACCTGCCAAAACACAGGACCTGAATCTCATCATGAGAGTGCATACAACAAACCCAAATTGAGGGACAGTCTCAATTCCAAAAGGTCAAGGTTATGAAAGACAAAAACTGAAAAACCACTCTAGGCTAACGGAGCTGAAAGAGACCCAATAGTTAAATGCAACACATGATCCTAGATTGAAAACCCTAGCCAGCAAAATAATTTCTAAAATAATACTGTAATTAAAATCATAAAAATATATAAATTATACATTAATATTTTTGGGTCAGTTGACAATATGATATACTAGTATCTAGAAATTTTATTCAGTATTAATTCCCTGATTTTGATAATCATACTATGGTTATGTAAGAAAATGTCTGTGTTTTTAAGGCATAAAAACACAGAGGTGTTTAGGAGTAAGGAGTATCATGTCTGCAACTTACTGTCAGGGAACAGACTGGTGGTTCCCAGAAGCAGGGGTGGGTGTAACGGGTAAAGAGGGTAAACAGGCACAAACCTCCATTTATAAAATAAGTAAGTCCTGGGGATGTAATGTACAGCATGGTGACTATGGTTAATAACACTGTACTGTACAAGCAAAAGTTGCTGAGAGTAGATCTTGAAAAGTTCTCATCACAAGAAAGGAAATTTGTAGCTATGTGCAGTGTGGGATGTTAACTAGACTTGCTGTGGTGATCAGTTCTTAACATATGCAAATATGGAATCATTATACTGTTCACCTGAAACTAATGTTGTATGTCAATTGTATCTCAATTTTAAAAAAGGATAGGTGGATGCATGAGAAACACCAAGCAGTGCCTGGAGTGCCCACAGTGGGCACCAAATTCATGTTAGCTTTTGTCATGAAATGCAAGATAAAAATTGACTATGAAGAAAATTCAAAACTGAAGACTTCAAATATAGAGGGCAATAAGAGAAGTCTAATGAACAAAAACACTAATCCTATCTTGGGAAGGAAAAAATCTTTCTGTTCGTGGCTGTTATGATAGTAAACAACTAAAAATAACCTCAATGCTCCACTGAGGATTGGTTAAATAAATCAGAGCATAAGTGCTCCACAGCTATTAAAGTCATAACGTATGCTATGAAAGGGTATTCTGTGTCATGTAATATTGTTAACTGACAAAAACAGGATTCAGAAGTCTATGCAAAAGTAAGAGCCTACATTTATAAAATATTTAATACATGCACATGGAGGAAAGTGAGGGGGCAAGGCGTACAGAGTCCCTCAGATGCCTGGGGGTTCCTGCAGGATGGACACCAATGAGCTGGGGCTGCAGCCTTCCTATTAATTCCCCTAATGCTGGGTCTCTCTCAAGTTTCTGCTCCTTCACATGCAAGAATTTGGTTTGCATCGTGGCTTCTCACTGTGACCTTTTAACTGCTTTTCCACACTAACTTGATAACCCTCGTATTTCCTAGGTTACAATCCCAAGAATGGGAATTTGATTGATCCAGTTCATCTTTTCTGGCAAGATGTGTCAGATTACCAGCCAGGATATAGACTTACTTCAGCCGGGAGGAGGGAAAAGAGGCAAAGGGCAGGTAGAGCAGCCAGATAACCTCCAAAAATTTTTGTAGAGCTAGGTGGCAGATAAGACAAACAAATAAACAGAAGAACTACTCCTTTCTGTTGAGCTGTCACTTCCCAAGGCGTGGGGAACTGTGATTAGAAAGAACGTATCACACTTATACCTGACTATCTTATTTGTACATAAACTCCCATTACGGAAGAATGAGTCCCATTAAGTAGTAATCATACAAATCATTAAATACTTAACAGAGAAAAACTAAAAACTGAAGAACTCCAGGGCCTCCCTGGTGGCGCAGTGGTTGAGAGTCCGCCTGCCGATGCAGGGGATACGGGTTCGTGCCCCGGTCCGGGAGGATCCCATATGCCGCGGAGCGGCTGGGCCTGTGAGCCATGGCCGCTGGGCCTGCGCATCCGGAGCCTGTGTTCCGCAACGGGAGAGGCCACGACAGTTAGAGGCCCGCGTACCACAAAAAAAAAAAAAACTGAAGAACTCCAAACAATCAATAGATAAGCAAAAGTACATCTAAAATTCTAATGATAAAAGGGGTACATTTCTGGGCCCAGATTTTCAGTTTCATTTTCCTATATAGGAAGCTAAAACAAGGAGCAACTGGCAATCCTAGAGGTGGGGTCACTACCACCCCACTCCCAACAATCAGAAGGGGATAGAAGAGTGAAGAGGACTGCTAGTATAAGACAGGGAGGAGAATGTGGAAACAAGCTGACTCTTCTTTAAAAAGCAGGGGATAGGCTGTCCTACAATTGACCTCTTCAGTACAGCACTAAAACATTAACCTAGGAGGAACTGGGGTTTCTTTTTATAATATTACATATTACTTGTGAAAAAGTTTTTCCTAAAAAGTTCATTCCTGGGCTTCCCTGGTGGCTCAGTGGTTAAGAATCCGCCTGCCAATGCAAGAGACACGGGTACGAGCCCTAGTCTAGGAAGATCACACATGCCGCAGACCAACTAAGCCCATGCATGCAGCACAACTACTGAGCCTGCGCTCTTGAGCCCGCGAGCCACAACTACTGAGCCCGTGTGCCACAACTACTGAAGCCCGCGCGCCTAGAGCCCATGCTCCGCAACAACAGAAGCCACCGCAATGAGAAGCCTGCACACCACAACGAGTAGCCCCCGCTCACCGCAACCAGAGAAAAGCCCGCGTGCGGCAACGAAGACCCAACGCAGCCAAAATAAATAAAATAAATTTTTTTTTAAAAGTTCATTCTTTTCCACCATTCTCTTAAGCCTCCTCGAGAGCTCTTTTCCTCTCTCATTCCAGGACAATGTAGTTTTAGCCTTTCCCTCTTGCCCTTCCCAACAGCCTTCTCTGAAGTCATCTCCAGCCTCTTCAAATCGCCAACTCGACGTACAATTGATTTTCAATTGTAATTGTCCTGTACTTCCCTGCATCACTCAGCAATGCAGACCCTGGAGCTATGCAAACCATCCTGTAACCACTGCGCTTAAGGACATTGCCACTGAGAAGCATACCTGCCAGGATCCTCCAGACCACGTGTTATAGGACAGTCCACAGAGTTTTTTAAGTCACTGTGAGTACAGCATTCCATTATTTGCAGCCAAAAACATCCTTACCAGATACCACCCTCTCTATGCACCCAACACTGTCAGTCACCTAGTCGCACTATTCAAAGCCAGTGACAAAGGTCCTTTCCTGTTACCGCTACCTGCAGCATTTCACAACCACTCCACTCCTAGAGTTAAGCCCAGTTACCAATACCAGACTTAATCTAAAACATTTAGTACCCAGGACATTCTTAGTCTAAAACTTTGTTGTCATTCTTGTCCAAAACTTCACTGCCTGAATAAAAAAGATTAACATGAGTGGGCCTGGCATTCCAGGCTTGCTGCAGCGTCCCACCTCCTGTCTCTCAACCTCATTTTTCACTAGCCCTCCAAATGAGAGAACTCTGATCGCGCTGCGCTTACTCACTGTGACCCCCCTCCCAGCCCTGCCTTCCGCAAGAAGCACATCACTCATGAGCCCTGTGGCCTCTGAGCTCCTGCAGCCATCTCTGCCACCCAGCCATTCACCCTTTCCTCCCTCACAACATACTCTAATTCCCCAGGGCAGCAGGAGAAGAGCCACCTGGTCCCATACCTCTGCAATTATTCTGGGGCCGTTAATGTTAATAAAGATGACAATAACAGAAGCGAGACTGGGATTTTAGATTCTCATTTTGTTTGTAATTCCACTATCACTTTGAAGACTTGCATAGTACAGAAATCCAAGTAGAGTTATAATGAAGAGCGCTCCATCACCAAAAGTGATGAATCTCTAGTGGTATAAGAACACAGGCATCCTCGACATTGTTTCTGAGAGACACATTTTCCATTATGTTGTTAAACCAGGCACCCAGCCTCCCTTACTGGATGCTGGGGACAGGGAGGGGAATGTTCTAACAACGTGTGGGATACTAACCCAAATCATACCAGCCTAAGAGTGAAAAAAAACTAAATCCCTTAATTATGGCACAAGTGAAATTTCTCTAAGTCACCTTCCCCCTATATAACAGTGTCCCCTCAGCAAAGAACTCCAGGACACCGATTATAAAAATTGTCTCTCACACCTAAAAGACTCTGCAAACACAACCTTCCAGGGAAACAGAAGAAACACAATGGGAATGTGAGAAAAGATCTGCTAAAGAAAAGGTCTGCTAATTTAACACATTTTCTGTCAAGCAAATCACTGTCCTCAGTGTACTGTTGCTGAAACAATGATGACTCAGGGAGGGGTGTTCATGAAAAGCAACTGGCCTGGAGAAAACACTCTCCACTCCAGCAGACCAATCACAGCACTCTCAGCTGTAAGAACTTACTCCATTCTCGGCAGTTATTAACGGGAGTTGATTTGAAGGTTCAACATTAAAAACATGAAGAGTTTATAGTAACCGTGGCTCCATCACTGCCTCTGTTTTCACTTACTTGGGGGGTCACGGGGGGCAAAGAAGGAGGCATAGTCTGCGGTGACACCATTCACACGTTCAGTCCAGGGGCCACACTCATGCAGCCAAGCCACCCGCGGAAAGCCGTAACGGCTGGGCCGGGGGCCAAAGCTGAAGTGACCGTGACAGTGTGAGACGTACCAGAACACGACCATGTGCCTGGACCAGCCAAATGCCCATCTTCCAGTCCACGCAAGATCAGAGCACGAAACCTTCCGTACGTTTCTACATAAGCCGCACCCCGTTTCCCACGGGAGTGTGGATAACCTGCGTCACCGAGTCACTGCCGGGCGAGATGGCGTAGGGGCCAGACCCCACACCGCCGGCCGCCAGGACTCCTGGGCGCCCGAGAGCCCGCAGCGTGTCCTGCACACGGCTCGGGCCGCCACCACGCAACCTTCGCTCCCGACCAAAACGAAGCCGCATATGCACCCACGACGCGCGCGCGGTGCCGCATGAGCGGAGACCCCACGGGAAGGCGCGCGCCCCGCGGAACAGTTACACACCTCTTACAGCCTGAGGAGCTGCGTCCTGGCAGGCGGGCGCGCGCGCGCACACACGCACACGTCCGCAGGCCCGCGCACGCACACACGCACACATCCGCAGGCCCGCGCACGCACGCACGCACACACGCACACGTCCGCAGGCGCACGCACACACACGCTAGCCCCCCTCCCCCTGCCGTCTCCGGTCCTGGGAGGCCCGAGGGAGGTCCCCCCGCTTCGTCCCTCAGGAGTCGCAGCGCCCTCTCCGCAACACCCCCCCCCCAACCAATCCTCTTCCCCTAAACGACTCCAAGAAAAGAAAAGAATTAACAAAGCATCTGTTTCCCAGATTTCTGACGTGCAGTTGCTGATGACAGCACACCAAGCACAGCAAACTCCCTTCAACCCTACACACAAAAACATCACAGGTTCACACCGGGGACTCCCTGTGGGGAGGGGCCCCCGCCCGCCTCAGGGCCCGGGGTGCTTCGTGTGACCGCGAAAGGGCGGACTTTGGGAGGCGCCACGTCCTTGGCTGCACGCGGCCCCGCCACTCACGCGGCTGTAGTCCGGCCCCGAATGTCATAGTGCGAGGTTGGGAGAATCCTGAGCTTCGTACCACCAATCCAACTACTCCTGTCTCGATCTAAGAACTACGGTAAAAAACCTTCCCGAGTTTTCCGGTATAAACTAGTATTTGTTAGAGGCTCCTGTAGAGAAGACATGATGAAAGGATCCAAGAAAGAGTCCAATGAAACAGGAAAATACGGGGAAGGGGAGAAGAGATATCTGGAAAGTTTCACCGTCAAATGAGAGGCAAGCCCCAGGCCAGAACTTCAGCCGGTCTCCATTCAAAGTTGTAAGTGTGAATGCTGTTCAATTTAAGTAAACAAACAGAAGTGAACGAAAAGAACACAATTCAAGACCTGCATCCTCCTTTATGAGTTCCTCATAATCTCAAAATACAAAATCTTAGTTTGAGGACCTCGAAGACAGTGAAAACAACAATTAAGCTACCCTCAAAGTAATGTATATGCAGACAAGATGTCCACAGAAAAACAAATTCATATAATCCACAAACACATCAAGTATGGATTTGCAGCTTTAGTTTGGTACAAAACTAATTTGTAAGACACGGACCCCAACACAGCTCATAACTTTGGTCCTAACCAGGGAGGTGGGTGACTTTCTGGATCAGATACCTGTGCCCTGCATGCTGAGAGACATCCGAAGGGAATCGTAGCACGTTGGACAGAGGAAAAACCTAGGAATCCCCTAGTCCACAATTGCCGTTTTATAGACTGGGGCATCTGAAACCAAGCGATCTGCCTAAGATCACAGCTCCGGTTAATTTAACGACAGAGGGGGGCCCCCAGGCCAGGTTTCTGGCTCTCTCTGCTCGATCCCTTCTGAAAGTATTTTCAATCCCATCAACTAGATCTAAGCCCATCTCGTGGGAAGCTGTGCCCTCTGTCCCCCCCCACACCGGCCCTGTCCACACCCACTTTTCACCTGACCCGCCCTGCGCACTGGCGGTCTCCCAGCACTCTGCCAGAGCCGCTCATGCTTACCCCCAGCCCAACACACCACGAGAACCCAGCACTCGGCCTCTCCTGATCGAAGGGCAGATAGGCGGCGGTACCAAATGCTGCCATGCTGCCAGATCGTATTTTAGGCTTCCCCTCTGTGTTCCAGAAAATTAAGCAAGACCAAACTGAACTTCCGTGGTAGAGTAAGCCAGGTGCTAACATGGGCTGTCCTTCAGAGATGAGAGGTTATTACCCTTTCTACAACTGGAGAAGCTCCCAGTTTGAAGCTTGGAAGCTTCACGTGCAGCCGAGTGAAGATGAAGAAGAGGACTTCCTCTACAAGACACTGGTCTAGGCAGAAAAGGATCCAGTGTTCACTGTGGGTTGAGTGACACTCTGACGGAGCAGTCCCCTTTTTAGGGTTTCAAGATCTGCCCCTCTGGAATTCCCATCCTGTTCTTGGCCTTCCCTCCTCAGAGAAGGAGCACACCCTGAGTCTTAGAAGACATTTATCACCTGGTATTTTCCATTCAATAGGTTACTCTGACAAACTACTAATTTTTCTTCTTTTTTGGCAGCGCCGCGCGGCATGCGGGATCTTAGTTCCCTGACCAGGGATCGAACCTGCACCCCCTGCAGTGGAAGCGCGGAGTCTTAACCACTGGACCACCAGGGAAGTCCCACAAACTACTAGTTTTTAAATAATCTTAAATCCCCTATTTCCTTCAGTCCTGCTCAAATGCCATCTTCTCAATGAGGCCACCCATACCTAATCACCCTATTTTAAATTCCAACAACCTACCCCCTCAACTTGGCTCTCTCTATGCCAATTTGTTTATTATCTGTCTCCTTCCACTAAAGAGGGCAGGTATTTTTTTGTTATGTTCACATCTGTACCTCCAGCACCTAATACACTGCATCTAGCACATAATGGATGCTCAATAATTATTTGCTGAAAGAAACAAATGAAATCATGAACTTGTTCCTCTGTATTCAGCAGAAGTTTTTGTTTTTCTTTTAATTATTTTATCTATTTATTTACTTTTGGCTGCGTTGGGTCTTCCTTGCTGTGCGTGGGCTTTCTCTAGTTGCAGAGAGCTGGGGCTACTCTTCATTGCGGTGTGTGAGCTTCTCATTGCAGTGGCTTATCTTGTTGCGGAGCACGGGCTCTAGGCACGCGGGCTTCAGTAGTTGTGGCTCGTGGGCTCTAGAGCACAGGCTCAGTAGTTGTGGCACACGGGCTTAGTTGCTCCGCAGCATGTGGGATCTTCCCGGACCAGGGCTCGAACCCACGTCCCCTGCATTGGCAGGCAGATTCTTAACCACTGCGCCAGCAGGGAAGTCCCAGCAGAAGTTTTAAAAAGGATCTTCTGTACCCCACGTTATTAAGAACCAAAAACTGTACATTTGCACTGTGGAATCTTGGCCATTACTTCTATGTCTAGCTCTTCATTTTTTTTTTTTTTTTTTTTTTGATACATGGGCCTCTCACTGTTGTGGCCTCTCCCGTTGCGGAGCACAGGCTCCGGATGCGCAGGCTCAGTGGCCATGGCTCACGGGCCCAGCTGCTCCACGGCACGTGGGATCTTCCCGGACCGGGGCACGAACCCATATCCCCTGCATCGGCAGGCGGACTCTCAACCACTGCGCCACCAGGGAAGCCCTAGCTCTTCATTTTATAGATGGTGAAAATTAAAGCAGAAGCAGTGCAATGTAGCAGCAGTAGCAAAGAATTTGGTATCATGGAACCTGAGATCCAGGTGAGAGTCTGTGCAAGAAACTTAGCCTAACTTTCCAATTTCCTCATCTGCAAAATTAGGATAATTCCTGCCTCCCAGTGATGGTTAAGGATGGCTGTGAATAAAATAACATTTGGAAAATGTACAAAGTACTATACAAGTGTCCTTTTTCATTAGGCTGTTTGACCTGCCAAAGGTCACAGAGGTAGTTAGGGGCAAACCTAGTAATAAGAATTCAAGTTTCCTAACTCCTGGTCCAGGGCATCTTGTGTTGTGCAACCAGCCTTCTGGTTCCCCTATTCAAGGCCAACTTAAATCTTTCATCTAGTTCAAGGCCTTTTAACCTTTGTATGGTTGGGATCTCTTTCAAAATTTGATGAAAAGTGACAAAGTACACATATGTACACCAACACAAAATCTCCTATAACCCATCCTTAGGCCCCAGGCTCAGAGACCACTGATAGGCCTGATGTACTAATAAGTTACTCTCAGCAAGTTTTATCACTTATTTTCATGTTTAATAATTCATGCCTAGAGCTCTTGATTCAAGAGGCTGGATCCAAGGAAACACCAACAGGAATCTGAATTAAAGACACTGCCCCAGATCATCATGCTGATGAGGTGAGGGACTTAACCCACATACAACCACAACCAGGAAGGCAAAGGATTCTGTACTCAAAGCAGGAAGCTCAAGAAAAAAAAGTAGACAGGACCATCAGATTATTTTCATCATGCCACTACTATATGAATCAGATAATTCTACGTGACCATTTTCAAATAACCACCTGGAGGTCCCATGGTTTCTTCTCTAGAGAAAATATGCCCAAAATGTTTATGATGCGATTTCCCTCTGCAACCCTACACCCACCATGATTAACTCCAGACCAGATTACTGAAGATGCTCTATCGTCCCTTACCGTACTCTGGTTAAGTAAGACACGCTAGTCACTGTAAAGATCACTTGGCTAGAGGAAAAAAAATTAGTACTAAATCTTTCTTTTTTTCCCCTAATAAATTTACTTATATATTTATTTATTTTTGGCTGCGTTGGGTCTCCGTTGCTGCGCACGGGCTTTCTCTAGTTGCGGTGAGCGGGGGCTACTCTTCATTGTGGTGCGCGGGCTTCTCATTGCGGTGGCTTCTCTTGTTGTGAAGCACGGGCTCTAGGCACGTGGGCTTCAGTAGTTGCAGCACGCGGGCTCAGTAGTTGTGGCTCATGGGCTCTAGAGCGCAGGCTCAGTAGTGGTGGCATCCTGGCTTAGTTGCTCCGCGGCATGTGGGATCTCCCCGGCCCAGGGCTCGAACCCATGTCCCCTGCACTGGCAGGCGGATTCTTAACCACTACACCACCAGGGAAGTCCCAGTACTAAATCTTTCGGGAGATCAATTCACCATTCTTCATTCTCGAATCAGGACAAAATGTAACCAGCCTAACCCACTAGAATGTTAAACAATTATAGAACACTTGATATAAATGAAGTGGTTCTGAATTTGATAATTTTCTGAGGCAAAGAAGGTGTGCCATGAGCTTCTTCGGTAATCCATCCAGTTAAGCAGCTAGTTACAGATATTTCATATTACCAACTACTGAATTCAGTATCATTAACCTACTGTTGTCCAGCTACACCTCAATCTCATCTGAAAAATTAAAACACCACTTAATCCAGGGCACAAAAACACGTGTGGGCACGTTTGGGAATTTCTAAATACGTTAACAGCTAACAGCTTTTACCCCTGAGTGGTGGGATACAATGTTAACAGTTAACAGCTTTTATCTCTGAGTGGTGGGATTATGGGTGATTTAATTCTCTTACCTATATTTTATATAATGATTTTCAAGTCTTATATAATGATTATGCATTGTTTTTAAAATCAGAAATTTTGAACTTAAAGCGTATCTACACATTCGCAGATTTTTGGTCTGATGATTACAGGACCCGTATTTGGGGGGCAGCAACATACAAGTCCCTAAACATATCCCAAAAAACAAGAATCTGGTATATTGACTCTTCTAAAGAAATCCTGTACATTCAAGGCTAATTAACAGAGTAAAAAGGTTTTCTTACATGCAAAAATAAAAATATCCATGCTTTGGGGACCAGTTCTCTAAGTGGGAGGTCTTGACCTCTTGCAGAATTGCAGCATGAATGCTCCCAGCCCTTCAGCTATCTAAGAGATTGCCTTGCTTTAGATAAATAGAAGCCAAGTCCTTGAAGATTCTGCTTCCTAAATTTTTTATAAATCCATTGATTTTGCTTGGTGGTCAAGGGTAAGATGAGTTCTTTCCCACAGCTGAAAACTGGTTTCCTAAAAAAGCTGATACCCAACTTCTACCACTTGGTATTATTCATCATTTCTATCTTTTAAAGTTGCAGTAAATTAAGATTTTATAGGGCCCTTGCAGCTGTCCAACTGAGCAGTAGTATTGTTTCTTGTTTGTTTGTTTTTAAGAAGGCTCTTCCAGTGCATCATAAACTCCAACCAAGGGATTGTTTTTCAAACTTTCAGGACAATAAACTATTAGATTAAAAAAAATCACTTAAGCAAAATAAAAATTATTTACTTATTTAATTATACTTAGAGAATCAAAATTGACCATGTTCTCAGTGAGTTCTGCACTCACGGAGTCAAATTTGCTAGAAGCCTAAAAATTACTTTAAAAATTTTAATTTCTGACAATTACTGAGAACTTTAAGTTACTAAACTTTGCATTCATCAAAACACATGTGAAAAGGATTACACAAGAACTGCAGAGGTAAAAGTCACTATCCTTGGGTATCCATCTAGGGAACAACATCTCCAAATTATAAACAGATACGGATAATTACCAAAATACGTACACGTTGGATTCCAAATATTCATTCGTGTTTTATATACTTCAAATAGCACACATTTTAACTACAACAACCACCAAAAAAGTGTCACTTCCAAGAAATACTGGGCTCCGAAGAGAAAACACTCATCTCAAGTGGCCCTGATTATTCACCTGTAACAACGATTTTTCATTTCTGTTATACACACAGATTGGACCTCTCAGATCAGATTACATTGCCTTTAGGAATTCAAGCTGCTAATACTTAGAAACCACAGGTTCATTACTTAGAACATAAAACGTTATTTATAGATTACTCGACTTCTGTAACAACTTCGGGCAAGATTACTTCCTTCTATTTTTCCGTCAGCAAAATCGGAATACATGGATTTTTGCAAGATGAAATTTTTCCACCGTATTTTTAGACGGGGTTCTTAAACTCTAAACCCGTAATTCAGCAGCACCTCAGTCCTATTACGTTTCAGGGAGAAAATGGGGCAGGGGCAAGTTTAGCGGCACCACCACGGCATTGTCACCACAACACCTCCCACCGCAGCCACCATTTTGAGCAGCAGAATTAAAGTGCTGGGGATTTTCACCAACTAAAAGGAAACACGGGGTCCTCGGGACGGCTGGGGCACAAGTCCTGACGCTCGGCATTCCCTAATCTGTCGTTTCTCCTCTTCAGTCGGCGGGAGCCATCGTCCCGCTCACGTTTTTAGAAAAAGCCGTGCTCGTCCGAGTCACGTCCCAACTTTGAAAACGGCGTGCGGCGCCGGGCCCCCCGCACCCGGAGGCCGCCGCATTGTTGCCGCCCGCCCGCGCGCACCCTCCGCCACCGGGCGCGCCTCCCTCGGGCGGCGGACCCACCGCCCCGCTCGCCCGCCCGGACGCGCCGGTGCCGCACCTTTGTCCGGGGCCGCGGCACCGGCCGGCCGCGCGCGCTCGACCCCAGGCGGCCGGGGGAGGGGTCGGGGCGCCGGCCAGGGGCGCCCGCCCGCTGCCCGGCCCCACAAAGCCCGCCGTCCGCTCCCCCGGCCGCCCGGCCCCGCGCCGCGCTCGCAGGGACGCCGCCGGGAGTAACGGCCCAACTTTCCCCGCCACCCGGTCCCCTCAGCCCGGACCCCGACCCCCGCCCTCCCGGGCCGCCCTGGGGCGCTCCCCGCCCTCAACCCCCCACTCAGCCCCTCAGACTCAGCCCCTCAGAGGTCCCCGCGCGCCCCCGCCCCCCCGAACCTCACCCGGGTTCCGACCCCCGACCTCGGCCCGGCCCGCGCACCTCAATCTCGAAGTCCGGCAGGCTGAACGCCGTGCGGAAGAGCGAGCAGAAGTGCGCGATGGCCGGCACTTCCCACCACGAGCGCAGCTCGCCCAGCCCGGCCGCGCCGCCCTCCTCGGGGCGCATCTCCGGCCGCGCCGCCGCCTCCGCGCCCGCCGCCCGCCCGCTCCCGGCGCCGCTCCGGCCGAGCTACCGAGGCGGCTGCCCCGGGCCCATCGCGCCGCGGCCCGGCCGCCCAGCCCGCACAATGTCGCCGCGGCCCGCGGGGAACAGATGGGCTGGGGGCGGGCGGGGGCGGGGCTTCGTCACAACAACAACCCCGCCCCCGCCCCCGCCCGCCGCCCGCGGGCCGCGCACGGGCGGGGGAGGGGCGCCCGAGGGCCGGGAGGAGTGGCCGCGGGCGAGCACCGCCCCCCGCCCCGCCGGGCCCCGCCCCCACGTGGCCGGGGGTCGCGCCCCTCGGAGGCGGGCGGGCTGTTAGGCGCCTCGTGGGGCTGCGCGCACGTGGGGCTGGGGCGGCGGTTGAGGGGGAACGGGGAAGGGCGAGGGGGAACGGGGAAGGGCGAGGGGGCAAGGGGAAGGGGGGAGGGCGAGGGGGCGGACCCCGCACCCGGGCAGAGCCCACAGGCCGCCTGTCCCCCGCCCCCGCCCGGCCGGCTGAGACCCCCGCCTGAAGGCGCACGTGCGACGCCCGGGGGCGCGCGGGGCGCTGCGGGCGCGTCTTGCCGGCCCGGGGGGCACCGGGCGCCCGTGCTCCCGTCCCGGCCCCGGCTCGGCCGCTCGGGGATCCGCGCGGGGACCTTCGGGCGCGGAACCCGCCCGGTGGCCGCACTCAGCTGGGGCGTTGTGGAGTGCGCCTCCGGATAATTCTCTCCCTCACTTTATTCCCGTCATTTTGGTAACCTGTTCTGTTTTTATAAGGCAGCATTAAAAAAAAAAACTTAAAGTGTGTATTTCACTGTATCTTTCATGAAAGAAAATACTTCATCCAACACTGGCTCACTCCGCCTCCCCCCCGCCCCCTGCCCCAAGCTTACGCAGTGGTGCTCTTCTTCTATTACCTGGAACTATTGGCTGGTTTAAAATTCACCCTCAGATTCTACCGTGTGTTTTAATCTTTGACCAAAATGAGCCCATATCTAAACGCCCCCAGGAGCAGGGGCTGCATTTTTGTGTGTTGAACGCGCGGCTCCTCGGCAGATGCCCTGTTGACAGCTGAGGTGTGGGAAGGGTGACACACCTGAATTAGACGTTTTCGGGACTTTCTTCCCCTGTACGTGTTCATTTCCCCACGGGTCAGCCTGACTTGCACACCTTTCCCTCTCTTTTGTGTAAGCTTCCTGCTTCCCTCACGTTTGTTTCTAATCCAGTACCTCCTGCCTCTGCTTCCCCCCCTTTTCCCGGATCTCCTTCCGGCTCCTCCCTCTGTCCTTCATCCTTGTCCTCCTTCCCTGCCTCTCCGTGGTCCGGCCGCCAGCCTGGTAGTCGCAGCGCCTAGGCCACCACATAGCAGGAAGCAGAAAGGTGACAAGACTGGGTTACTCTCCCCACACCACGGCCCGGTCCTGGAATCCAGCCAGACTATCCTGGATCCGGGGAGCCCTGGTGGTGGCCGAGGCCCCCTCCTCAGCACCCTCGCCCCCAGGCTGCCTTCTTCATCTGAGGGTCGCCTCGGCGTGCACATGGGCCTCTTTCTCTCTCTCCTTCTCTAGCTCTGGTCCACTGTGCTCTCACCGGGCCAGAGCCGGTCCTGGCCCTCCAGCCCAGAGGTCTTCTGTGTCTCCTCGGGGTTCCCCGCGCTGGGGCTCCAGCTAGAGCCTCGCGTTTGCACCCACCCCTCCCTCCTGCTCTGTTGGAACCGATACCCTGAACCCTTGAACGTCTGCCCCACCTTTCCCCCGCGCGGCTTCCGCCTAACCTCCTGGGATATGGATCCCTAACCCTGTGCCTCCCCAGACACCGGTCTCCTCCCTTCTCCCGCGGACTCCGAGGGCTGCCTCCCACGCCTTTTCCAGCCCCGCCCACTCCTCACCCTCCAAACACCAGTTGTATCCTATCCTGTTCCCAGAAGACACACACAGCTCGTACTTTCTCTCCCTTTCTCGCCCCCCCCCCCGCCTCTTTTCTGTTTGTGAGCCAGCGCTGTTGATCTCAGATGACACTGGAAGAATCTCAGATGACCTTGGAAGTGCCAAAAGAAATTCTCTTCCAGATTCCCCGCCACCTTCAGTTCCATATCATCTTCCAATTAAATGTTTCCCAATAAAAACACACACACACAATACTTAATTTGGCTAACCTGTTTTGCTTATTAATTGATGTGACAAAAAATATTTGTGTTTCTCTTTGCAAAATATGCAGTAATTTCAGCTATTATGGGATTTTTATAGGTTGCTGGAGGATGATCTAGGAAACTAACCACCGTTTTCTAACATCATTCCTTTGGGAAATACAAATTCTATAAGATCAGCTAAAAACAAGTATTTGAACCTTGGAAGGGGTGTGACAAAAGTGTGGCTTCTTCCATAAGCCCTGCTCACCAGGACTAGAATTCAAATCTAACTGTTCATCCAGGTGGATCACGCTGCTTCTCTCTCCTACTCAAGTTGCCCTCTTACCCCTCTGCCTGACCGCGCTGACGTGGGTGCGCCTCGTTTCAGCCCAGGAACCCAGCTGGAGCTGGAGTGACACAGAACCATTATTCTCTCACTTTAGTTGTCTGCACACCTGAAGTCCAGGCACCTCACAAAGTCTTAGCACACTCTCACACACAGCCTCCTGTCTCAGTAGAGAGCTGCCTTCCATAGTGTACCTATTCCCACAGAGGGCTGTAAGTCAGGCTAATTTTAACATTTTAGAAATTGTGGAAAGTGAGTTATATTAGTAGCCAGGAAATTTGTCTGTCTCTTAGAAAAGGCTTAATCTCTCACGTTTGTATTTCACCTGCGAGGAAGGGCTGAACTAATGGTCCCTGAGCCCTATAGCTTTCACCTTTAAAGTAGAGCCAGATTAACGTTCTAAAATTTAAATTCAATCATGTCACTCACCTGCTCAAAACTCTATGACCCTCCCTTGAGCGTGAAAGTCCATTCAAGTCTTACTAAAGCCACAGTTTGGATCCCACCTGCCTCCCCAGCCTCACCTGCGGTCCCCACCCCCACCTCATCCAACCAGTGACTCCTTCCCTCCTGCCAAACTGGTTCACTCGCCTGCTGGGATCTTCCTCCTCCTCCCTTTTGATCCTGCCCTTTCAATTGCCTGCAAAGACAACTCAACCTCTCCCATCATGACCCACTCAAAACTCACCTCCTTCGTATGGCTTCCCTGAAACACCCTAGCTTGGGGGTATCTCTCCAGGTACTCTGACTCAAGAAACTACAGTTTGTATGATTCACTTATCAGCCACCTCCTTGGGTCATCTTTCTGTTACTTAATTGAAGTGCCACTTCAAATCTTTTACTGTAGTTGGGGATGTCTTCTCAACCAGATTCGACTTGGGGGCACACGCATGGAATCCTCCCTAATAAACAGCAATCAAATGATGAATTTGATTATTTAATGATGACATAAAACCATAAGAAATTCAGAACTCCTTTAAATGCCTGGTGTCGACTTGCTTACCTTCCTTCATTGCTTCCTCTGCCTTTCAGCTTTCTCCCTCCTGGACCTCATTCAGGCAGTCTCAAAGGTCATGCCTTTCTCCATGCAGTCGTATTGTCAGGGGATTGACTTCAAGACCCCCTCGGATAACAGAAGTCACCAAAGTCCCTTTTATAAAATGGTGTAGTGGGGTCAGCCCCGTATCCGTGGTTCCGCGTTCGCGGATTCAACCAAGTGCAGACGAAGAAACCATCCTCAGCTTAGCTTTTCTCCTGAGCTCCAGGGTCATTTCCCCCATATGCCAATTGGATGTTTCCCATCACCCTAAACTCAACATGTTAAAAGGAAGGAGGAAAACTAGCTCCGAATTTTTCTCCTCAAGTCACACACCCTTTATTTATTTGGCTGCGTGGGATCTTAATTGTGTCATGTGGAATCTAGTTCCTTGCCCAGGGATCAAACGCCAGGTGCCCTACATTGGGAGCGTGGAACCTTAACCACTGGACCACCAGGGAAGTCCCCCCACTTCTTTTTTTTTTTTTTAGGTGTTGGGGGTAGGAATTTATTTATTTATTTATTTATTTTTGCTGTGTTGGGTCTTCGTTTCTGTGCGAGGGCTTTCTCTAGTTGTGGCAAGCGGGGGCCACTCTTCATCACGGTGCGCGGGCCTCTCACTGTCGCGGCCTCTCTTGTTGCGGACCACAGGCTCCAGACACATAGGCTCAGTAGTTGTGGCTCACGGGCCCAGCTGCTCTGCGGCATGTGGGATCCTCCCAGACCAGGGCTCGAACCCGCGTCCCCTGCATTAGCAGGCAGATTCTCAACCACTGCGCCACCAGGGAAGCCCCCCCACTTCTTTTTGACACCCCCAGTCTCCACCCCAACCTGGGTCCTTTCATCTCCCTATTTAAGAAGGCTCCTAACGGTTCTCTTTCCTCTGGTTTCTCCCCAACCTCCTCTGTCTCGCCAGCATAGTTGGATTTATCTTCTTAGAACTGTGCGTCAGTTCCAAGAAGGTAAATTTAATGTTTTCTTAAACCCAGTATACCCACAATATTATAATTTCAACACGTATTATCAGTATTAAAAATACCCATGAGAGGGACTTCCCTGGCGGTCCAGTGGTTAAGACTCTGCCCTGCCAATGCAGCGGGTGCAGGTTCGATCCCTGGTTGGGGAGCTAAGATCCCCGCATGCCTCTAAGCATGGCCAAAAGATTAAAAAAAAAAAAAAAAAATAGTGAAGGAAAAATTGGGACTTCCCTGGTGGTCCCAATGGACCACCCAATGGAGCTTCCCTGGCTGCACACTCCCAATGCAGGGGGCCTGGGTTCAATCCCTGGCCAGAGAACTAGATCCCACATGCCACAACTAAGACCCTGCACAGCCAAATAAATAAATAAATATTTAAAAAATATATCAGTGAGATACTCTACATGCATTTTTCTTCATACCAGATTTTTTGGAATCTGGTGTGTATTTTACATTTAAATGCGCATCTCAGTTAGGACCAGCCGTCTCTCGGTGCTCCATCGGGCACTTGTGGCTTGTGGATGCTGTGTTGGGCAGACAGGTCTGCGGTTACCCACATGCCCAGGGCTCACCCTGACCACTCTGAACCTCTGGATCACCGGCCTCGGCGGGTCCACACCCTCCCTCTGCCTGCACCTCCAGGCAGGTCTACCTGAGCACTCAGGCCTACGGCAGCATTTCCCAACCTACGTCTTTCATGTATGCTTGATTTCACCGAGAAAAATCCCAGCTCTTCCCTAGGGAACAGCCCATGGACTGTCCTCCTTACAGCAGGATACAAATAATTGGTCGTAAATAAGTGTTTGTGAAATAAACATATGTGTGTGTTACTAATATGTTCACAGGAAACACTAGTTACTCTCTGAACATACTTTTTTACGATGTAGAATTTTTTTAATTGAGATATAGTTGATGTACAATATTATATAAGTCACAGGTGTACAACATAATGGTTCACAATTTTTTTTATAATTGTAATGTGTAATCTTTTTTTAATATTTATTTATTATTTATATATTTATTTGTCCACGCCGGGTCTTAGTTGCTGCATGAGGGATCTAGTTCCCCAGCTAGGGATAGAACCCAGGCCCCCTGCATTGGGAGTGCAGAGTCGTACCCACTGGACCACCAGGGAAGTCCCCTGGTTCACAATTTTTAACGGTTATACTCCATTTATAGTTATTATAAAGTATTGGCTATATTCCCTATGCTGTACAATATATCCTTGTAGCTTATTTATAACATATGTTGTTAACCATAAAGAAGGTCGGTAGTGGAAGATTATAATTTTTAAAGTGTTGGCATGGTTGCTATTACTGTGTTATCTAGTTAACCACCTTATTTTATGATTACTTTCAAGCGTTTCATATAAACTTGACTCTCTATTTCCACTTCATTTCTCTGCTTTATAGTGATTTCTATACAATTTTTTGAGATTGTTTTCCCCAGTCCTGATTTTTCCCTTTCATTGTGTTAGGCTTTTGGTTTCTGGCAACTATCATAATATTATCAAGTTCATTTCACATGACACCAAGCTAAGTACTGTACAAATGAAATCACACAGGTAAATGTTCATCATTTTCAGCTGAAGGCCAGCAACACTGCCCTGGTATAGAGGGCAGCTCGGCAGTGAGTGAACAAAAGGTGAGTTACAAAGAGATTAGATAAAATGTCACTTTCCCTGCCACTGGTGCTTATCTTATGTCTCCTTCGTCTACCAGCAGCCGTCCAGCTTCTGCCCCGACTCTCCTTCCCAGCTGCCCTGGAGCCTGTGGTTCCCACATTCTGTTCCCTTCACCTTCCGTGGGAAGCTTGTCAGTTCTGAATATTCTGCAAGCAATTTTCAGAAGTGAGGACCCAAAAGGAGGGGCTGGCCACTGGCTGGGGAAGAAGGTGACAGAGGCAGCAGGAGAGAGTTGACCGGGAGAGGACATGGCAGAAAGTGTAATTTAAAAAAAAAAAAAAGTTTAAATTAAAAAAAAAGTCTCTACACGGATTCACAGCGCATAGAGAATGGGTCAGAAATTCTTTGGCTGACCATGCTGTGCTCTGTGTAAATGTCCCTCCATTTCCAGAGGCTTCTCCAGTTAATTTCCCTTCCTAAAAGCCAGACTGAAGTGGAAACCATGCTTAAAGCAACGTGGGTCCCCTTTTTACCTGCGCACACCTTCCCCCAAGCTCCTTAGCGTGGGCCCTGTTCCCAGGACTGTGGTGCCTGCACAGCAGCTGCCAGGCTGCCTGAGACCAGGGCCGCGTGAGCCACTCTCTTTATTTTTGACCTTAAGGCTGGTAATCTGTTACCGAGAGGAGGAAACCGCAGCGTCAGGCTGGAAACCCTCCGGCCCGGCGGGGAGGCTCCGTGCAGCCCAGCCCTGAGGAGAGGAGAGGCTGCCATCTCGGGAGGATGGCTTCTGCTGCTCGGGCTGCATCCTAGCAAACGCCGTTCTAACACCACATGCAGCCGTTAAGGAGATTATTGCAAATGTTAGCTAACCTGGTTCTCAACAGGGGAGACCGAAAGGCGGGCGGGGGGGAGTCTTTTCTACCGTGGGCCCCTCTTTGATTTAGGACTTAGAACCTCGCCCGATTTTACTGCCCGCTGAAACTCTTCTTCAGCTGTCTTCTAGGAACAGTGTCTAAGAATCTTGTTGCCTCCGGGCTGCTCAGTCCGTGTTTATGCTGTTCTGTTCTGAAATTCCTTTCCGAATTCCTGGCGTGTCCATCTCTGGCCTATCTTATTGTGGCATCTCCCCTTGTTCTTGACACCAGGTCAAATAGCTTTGTAGCATCTCAATTCTCCCAGCCATTCAGAAGCTAGTGAATCTTAATGAGTTCTTCCCTTAATCTCTTTTCAAAGGGACTACAATCCTTAATTTCTTTAAATTTCCTTTTTAATTATTTTAGCTCCTTGTGTCATTCCTTTGGCCTCAAACCTTCCCTACTCAGTTTAAAGGTCACATTATTTTGGTTGACAAAGTGCCCAGGGTTGTGTACATCTGGCCTCAAACTCCTTAGCCGGCCCCGGTGTTTTCCCTCCAATTTGATCCATTTGACACAGAAACATGTGTTTAGGTAGAAAACTCAGTCTCTGGCCTCAAGGAGTTTCTAATGCAATTGATAAGATTATGTGTGGTATGGCACCTAAGTGCGCTGTATAATATGAAAGTTATAAAGGGGTCTAAGAAGCCATCCAGTCCATCTGCTCCTTTTGGAGAAGAGTTCAGAGCGGAATGGATTTAGCGTGAGCTGGAGCATTTGGGGAGCTGCATGAGGAAGGTATATCTTGAAGTGGTGAGAAACACAGCTGGCTGTCTTCATTCACAGCTTAAATCTATTTCTTTCCTTTTTTTAAAAATAAATTTATTTATTTATTTTTGGTTGTGTTGGGTCTTTGTTGCTGTGTGTGGACTTTCTCTAGTTGTGGAAAGCGGGGGCTACTCTTCGTTGCGGTGCGCGGGCTTCTCATTGCGGTGGCTTCTCTCGTGGAGCACGGGCTCTAGGTGCGCAGGCTTCAGAGTTGCGGCACGTGGGCTCAGTAGTTGTGGCTCACGGGCTTAGTTGCTCCGCGGCATGTGGGATCTTCCTGGACCAAGGCTCGAACCCGTGTCCCCTGCATTGGCAGGCGGATTCTTAACCACTGCACCACCAGGGAAGCTCTCATTTCATTATTTGTAAACCTGTTCAACCCAAAAGTGATGCACTTCCTTAAAAACATGAACTTTCTGATTTATCTGGACAGGTCCCAAGTGAGTTATTTTCTCTGTTGATTTATATTTTGTGCCCACATGTTTGAGATGGAGGTGGGGAGGACTGTAAGATAGATAGATGGGTAGATAGATAGATAGATAGATATCTGATATATGTGTATTACATTAGAACAAATATCATCTTCTTGAGCATGGGGAGCTCTGTCTTCCCCTGGTCTCTCATTGGGCACCAGGCATCTACTTAGTGCTTCATTGGTTTGGTTGTTGAATATCACTTCAGGCTGCAAAGTTGGGCACAGAAAATTGAACAAGCTGAGGGGTGTCCTATAATAGCAGTGAAATCTCCCTCTAACAGGGTATGCATGAGCCCATTCATTTATTTATTTGGTTGCGCCGGGTCTTAGTTGCGGCCAGCGGGCTCCTTAGTTGAGGCTCGCTGGCTCCTTAGTTGCAGAACGTGGGCTCCTTGGTTGTAGCACGTGGACTCCTTAGTTGTGGTATGCGAACTCTTAGTTGTGGCATGCATGTGGGATCTAGTTCCCTGACCAGGGATCAAACCTGGGCCCCCTACATTGGAAGCATGGAGTCTTAACCACTGTGCCACCAGGGAAGTCCCTAATTATTTATTTTTATTAATTTTTATTGGAGTATAGCTGCTTTACAATGTGTGTTAGTTTCTACTGTACAGCAAGGTGAATCAGCTATATGTATACATATAGCCCCTCTTTTTTGGATTTCCTTCCCATTTAGGTCACCACAGAGCACTGAGTAGAGTTCCCTGAGCCATACAGTAGGTTCTCATTAGTTATCTATTTTATACATAGTATCAATAGTGTATATATGTCGATACCAATCTCCCAATTCATCCCACCTACCCATTCATTTAATTTATACAGCGTATTCTGAGTACCCATCATCACCTTCAATAACAAGATGCAAAGTGAAAGGGTGAAGAGTGTCTTAGTTGCCATCACTGTAAAAACCATTTACTGGTGTGCTCTGGATTGACTGATTGATTGATTGATTGATTGATTTATGGCTGCACTGGGTCTTTATTGCTGTGCGCGGGCTTTCTCTAGTTGCAGTGAGCTGGGGCTACTCTTCATTGCGGTGCGTGGGCTTCTCATTGCGGTGGCTTCTCGTTGCAGAGCACGGGCACTAGGCGCGCGGGCTTCAGTAGTTGTGGCACACGGGCCTAGTAGTTGTGGCTCGCGGGCTCTAGAGCACAGGCTCAGTAGTTGTGGCACATGGGCTTAGTTGCTCCGCGGCATGTGGGATCTTCCCAGACCAGGGCTCGAACCCGTGTTCCCTGTATTGGCAGGCAGATTCTTAACCACTGCGCCACCAGGGAAGTCCTGGATTTCTTTTTTTTAAGCTTTATTTTTATTTTTATTTTTTTAACATCTTTATTGGAGTATAATTGCTTTACAATGGTGTGTTAGTTTCTGCTTTATAACAAAGTGAATCATCTATACATATACATATATCCCCATATCTCTTCCCTCTCGCGTCTCCCTCCCTCCTACCCTCCCTATCCCACCCCTCTAGGTGGTCACAAAGCACGGAGCTGATCTCCCTGTGCTATGCGGCTGCTTCCCACTAGCTATCGATTTTACTGGATTTCTTTTTTTTTTTTTTTTGGATTTCTTGATCTGAGTGGTGTTTTTATTTTTTGACTGCATTGGGTCTTTGCTGCTGTGTGCAGGCTTTCTCTAGTTGCAGCTAGTGCAGGCCACTCTTCGTTGCGGTGCGCGGGCTTCTCGTTGTGGTGGCTTCTCTTGTTACGGAGCACAGGCTCTAGGTGCGTGGGCTTCAGTAGTCGTGGCACACGGGCTTAGTTGTTTTGTGGCATGTGGGTCTTCCCAGACCAAGGATTGAACCCATGTCCCCTGCATTGGCAGGCGGACTCCCAACCACTGCACAACCACGGAAGTCCCTGGGTGTATTTTTAAAAGAGGAATATGGAAATTAGCTTCCCTTGCTTATTATCCTTATCTTTTAGGAATAAAGAGTAAACATGTATACAGTCTAGAGTAACCTTCAACAATTACAATAAACGCTGTTCATTTTATTACAAGGTCGGATTATTACTTTTTTAAGCTAACCTCATTCTTATACCAAAAAAAAAAGAAAAGAAAACCAAATTTCTACTTTTCTTGAATAAAACTGTGAGATTAACATGGTTTCCTAATCTGACTGCTCCAGGCCCTCAGTCAATGAAATGTTTATTGAGCAGCTACTATGTTCTAAGTATGGCTGTAAGAGTTGAGAACCTAGAACTGCCTAGAGCTTCAAATCTATTATGTTTATGGTTTCATTACTTTTTACATTCACAAGCCTCCCCAGTCACCTGCCTCACTAGGAAGCAGAGCTTGTGACGTTGTTGCCTTTGTTTGGCTGAAAGTCTGAAGGGAATGGGAACTCCAGGGGGAGAGGCCCCGTCATAACCACCATATGGTGTAGGTTCGGAGGTGATTGCACTGCTAGGTTTAGTCACGCCAAAGAACGAGACATACCTGGTAAAACATAGACCGTGCAGAAACTGGCTTTATTTCTATCGTATGCCACCAAAACACTAGCTAATACGATGGCCTCAAAAACCATTCTAATCTAAAGGCACATCCCTGCTAGTAAACAACGGGAGTTAGCAAGCTTCCCAGTTAATGCAGAAAAGACAGATCTCCTGGCACAGTTGTTATAGCTGAGGTTAGGAACTCAGAAGGCATCTCTAACCATTCTGGGTCCATGCAACACACCCATTGGAAACCCAAATTCCAACCAGGCTTTCTAGCTAAAGGCTGGGTGGTCAACTGTGAAAATCAAATCGACATCAGCAATCCCTTCGCAGGGCCACGAGTGTCTGTCTCCACCCCAGACCCCGTCACACAGGGCACAGTGCTGCATTTCTCATTGGCAGTTCTGACTGAGGCTAGAATGGAGGCGACAGACCATCTGAGGCTACTGGGGGATGCTGGTGGGATGGGGAGTGGAGGGCAGCAGTCGGGGGGAGCGAAAGCATTGAACACAAATGAGAAACACTGCTGTTACTCGGTTAGGACTGGAGCCCGGTGGCTGGGCAGGTGACAGGTGTGTCCTGCCCTCTCGTGTGGAACGGTGACGGCTTAGTCTCGGTTTCTGCACGACTCCCGTTCTTTCTTCATGTGCACAAGCTCTTCTGTTCGAACAGGTAGGAAGGAACCTTGTGTACCTGCCGTCTGGGGCGTTGGCACAGGTGGGCCTCAGCCTGCAGGTTGCAGTCACTTTGAGTGGCAGTTGCTTTGGCTGCTTCCCGTGGGAACCATGTGAATGACACCAAGGGACACGTCCTCGGCGGCTTTTGATCCCCGTGATGCTGTTTGAGATGGAAGGATGGTTCCCACCTGCTGGCAAAGTTGCCGACCCAAGTGGCGTATGGACCCTCCCGCTGCTCTTTCAGGCCCCACTGCACCACCACCCGAAGTGAGGGCTCCACCTGGATTGTTGGTGAGGGGCCGGGGGGAGCAGAGGTGGACAAGCTGGGGCTGTTTGCCTTCTCTCTACACTGTCATGGCCAAGGTGCTCAGACCCTGGGTCATGGAACTCTGTAACTGTGAATCTAGAGCCCAGGGCTGTGCCCAGAGCAGAAAAAGCCTTCAGCACGGGACTCTGCTTCTGTTTGGTTTGGTTCAGCTCCCACACTGGGCAGCGCTCTAGATACTGGGACACGTTGTGACAGAAAATAACGTGGAGGGAGAACAGGGTCGTTAAATCATCACAGTCAAGGTGTTAGTGAGACAAGGACCGTCGCTGTACCAAGGGGGTCAGCAAGATGGGGCGTGAAAGGAACGAGAGTGAGAAATGCATCCTGGACTCGTGGTCCAGAGACGCCCCAAAGGCCTCTGGGTCCCCCTCCCTCTCTGAGGAGTGCCCCACCTTCCCTGGGAACTTTCCGTTTACAGGATGGGGTGTCACTACATCATCAGCCAGACTGCTCCAGGTTTTATTGATTAAAGTTATTCAGGGACTTCCCTGGTGGCTCAGTGGTTTAGAACCTGCCTGGTAATGCAGGGGACACGGGTTCGAGCCCTGGTCCGGGAAGATCCCACATGCCGTAGAACAACTAAGCCCGTGCGCCACAACTATTGAGCCTGCGCTCTAGAGTCCGCGAGCCACGACTACTGAGCCCACGTGCCACAACTACTGAAGCCCGCATGCCCAGAGCCCGTGCTCCGCAACAAGAGAAGCCACCGCAATGAGAAGCCCACACACCGCAACAAAGAGTAGCCCCCGCTCGCCGCAACTAGAGAAAGCCCGTGCGAAGCAATGAAGACCCAACCCAGCCAAACATAAATAAAATTAAAAAAAAAAAAAAAATTCAGGACTTAAAAAGTTCTGGAAAAAAAGAAATTATTCAAAGAAGTGCTATCTATGTCTCCGTGACTGCCTCTCAATGATTCTTAATTTAAGAGCAAGATAAAAATGTATCACTTTCTCTTCTGTCTAACGGTCCCCTGAAGATTCTAGTCATCGCCATGCTGAGTTCTCTTTTCTCCGAGTAAATACGCCCAGTTCATTTAGCCAGTATTTATTCACTTATTTATTGTATTTATTTTTATTTATTTTATTTTATCTTTTTGGCCGCACCAAGCAGCTTGCGGGGTCTCAGTTCCCCGACCACAGATTAAACCCGGGCCCTGGGAGTGAAAGCACGGAGTCCTAACCACGGGACCACCAGGGAAGTGCCTGTTCATTCGTTTATTTACAGCAGGACCCAGACGTAGATCTTCATTTCATAGTGCCAGGATCTAGAGTGCTGCCCGGTGTGGGAGCTGAACCAAACCAAACAGAAGCAGAATCCCGTGCTGAAGGCCTTTTGTGCTCCGGGCACAGCCCTGGGCTCTAGATTCACAGTTACAGAGTTCCATGACCCAGGGTCTGAGCACCTTGGCCATGACAGTGTAGAGAGAAGGCAAACAGACACATTGAAGGGCTTGGTTTTCAGTGCTGGTGCAACGTGGTGTGGAGCCCAGACAAAGAATGTCCAAACTGGAGTGGACCCAGCGAGGTCTCTCCCGACGAGGAGGTACTCTCGGAGCCTGAAAGGTGGGAGGAGGCTGGAGCAGCGCCCGGGCTGTGGGAGAAGGAGGCTGGAGGCTGGAGGCCGCCCGGAGCCCGGGCAGCGGGGAGGCTTCGTGCTAAAGCATCTGGAGAAGCCACGGAGAGCTTTTGAGCGAGAGCATGACATAAACTGATTTTAGAAAACCGGCAGACGTGTGGAGGTGGATTTGAAGAAGCGGAGGGAGCACCCAGCCTGACGTCACCAAGACCAAGTCCAGGCGTCCAGCCAGGTGCAGCGCAGGGTGTGGAGCAGGCAGCGGGCAGCGCCGCGGGCACCTGTGCGCTCGGAGACAGGTGTCCAGGCCGACGGGATGGCCTCCAGTGAGGACGGTCACTTTCGAGGGAAACTTGACACGGGCTGCGTCCGCATGGTGACCTCGAGGCCCTGTGGGTCTCGGGCAGTCAGAGCGCTCTTGGGGCGCCATTGGCTTGAGACTTTGGGATGGCTCCCTGCGCGGGGTGCGGACGAGCAGAAGGGAGGGCTCAGGATGGAGCAGTGGTCCTTCCCTCCCTCCTTGCTCACGGGATACGGACGTAAGTCTTCTTAGAGTCGTGTTGAAGCTCTTTGCCGAGGTTCTTCTTGGGACTGTACATAAAAAACACATAGAAACAGAAGTGACCTTACCAATGCACAGAACAGTGGTGCTGTGTCCCTGGATCTGATAAGCACGTTTGTTCATATTGTGACGACCAGGACAGCTGTGGCTTCTGGACAGCTCATCACACCGCTGGTTATGTTGAGCTAATGGACACCAAAACCTCCAAACTTTTACAGACACTGTGAGGCCAAATCCTCCAACGATTTCTCTGGAATCGATTTTTGGAACCTGATTACCCAATTCTCCATTACCTACTGGAAGATGACCCTCTCAGCCTGCACTACACAGGCCTCTGCTGCTGGCGGACAAAGCTGCCATGTGTACCGTGCAGACACTGAGGAAGTTGCAGAAAAGCGTTTTAAACTAGGACCTAGAGGAAGAGGCTGGTGAGATTGCCGTATCATTGCTGCTAGAGAAAAAATCATGTTAAATGTGCTAACTGGCTCCCCCAAGACAATTATGATTCTTCAGCCTCATCTGCTTAGAATCCTCTCCTGAGACCCTGGTTAGGGTCCTTTCCTACCCCTCACGTGGCTGTGCTACCTTCCCCCACTCACCCCAGACCCCAATCCAGACCCGGGCTGGCCCTCCCTCTCTCCATCCGCCGACCCCTCAGCTACTGCTGAGAGCAGAGGCCCAGCGGTCACCTCCCTGTCTGCTCTTCCCCTGACCTTGAATTTGGCTTGCATGCTTCTCTGTTCCTCCTCCTGGCTCTGCCGTGCTGGCCTCCCCCACGACCACCGCCCCCCGCGCCCCCCCCCCGTGTTTCTGAGTTCATCCCTCTCACTGTCTTCAAGGCAGGATCTGACCCTGTCCCTCTCCTCACCTCTCCTCCACCTGGAATCGCACCCCTATGGCTTTCCTTGCCTCTGGGGCCTTCCTGCCAGGCCACCCTCCCCCTGGGTTTCCAAGGATCTGGTCCTGTCATTTCCCTGCTTCAGGACGTTTCCTGCCTCCCCACTGCCTGCAGGATAAAGTCCAAATTCTTAAG
The DNA here is from genome assembly GCF_949752795.1 of Hyperoodon ampullatus. NCBI lineage: Eukaryota > Metazoa > Chordata > Mammalia > Artiodactyla > Ziphiidae > Hyperoodon > Hyperoodon ampullatus. The sequence goes on along the minus strand of NC_136924.1, from coordinate 101,856,197 downwards.
CGCTGCTCACAAGGTTCTCTATAAGTGGATGCCAACCCACCTGTCTAGACTCTCACCTGCTTCAGCGACACAGCCCTGACACCCGCCTGCCGCTGTGTGTCCTGGAATCCTCTTCTGCTTCTACACTCTGTGAAACTGTGTTCCTCCTTCAAGACCCGTCTTACAGCTGACATCTTTGTGCTTCCTCCCGATCGATCCTCACCCTGCTGGGGACACCTCCGTTAGGTGTGCGTATTCACTGCCCCGAAGCACTGTCATCGCGGCCCTCTGGTGCTTTGATGGAGCCTGATGCCGCATGAACAAAGGGGTGCCTGCATGCATATCTGTCTTTCGCTCAGCTAACCCACCAGCTAGTGTTTCTGAAGCATCTGTTACGCGCTCATTGCGTGCAGGGCACTGTGGAGTTGCAAAAGCTTTTCAATTTTTTTTGTTTAATACAACAAAAAAATTTTTTTTTGAGTGCTGTTATTTGCTGTGAGAATACCAAAGAAGTAAAAGGCATGGCTTCTAATCTTGAGAGACATTCAACCAGACCTCACTGGCTGTCCAGGGGTTAAGACTCCACGCTTCTACTGCAGGGGGCAAGGGTTTCATCCCTGGTTGGGCAACTAAGATCCCACATGCCATGTGGTGCTGCCAATATATATATATGTATATGTGTATATATATATATAAAAGAAGCAGGAAGTAAGCAGGAGACTGCTGTTAAAAAAAAGTTTCAACCTTCATAGGGAGATGCAACTTTGTTCCATGAAACACATGTAAATAATACCAGCAAATTCCTCTTAAAGTAGAAAGTGGGAGAGAAATGACCCCAGACTAAGAGCTGGGGGTCTTCGTTCTTCCTGCTCTACCACTTACGAGCTGTGTAACCTGGGGTGGGTCATGCCATTATCTGGCTGAATCTGTTTCTTCATTTGGTGGAATTAATGCTTTGATTTCTTTGATGGCTAAGGCTCCTTTCAGCTCTTTGACTCTGTGTCTCAGTGCCATGGATACGTGGAAGGCAGCAGTGATTGTAGCTTAGGGCTGTTGAGGAAAGCTCAGGGTGAAGGTGAAATCCTAGCTGAACTTGAACCGAGGGTGAGATCAGGATAGCCAGAGAGAAGGAAGAAAGGCACTGCAGATAAAACACCCGGCCGGGCCGGGCAGGTTGGCAGCGTGCTTGGGAGGAGGATGGACCAGGCTCCCTGTGGCAGAAGGAAACAGCAGGGGAGGCGGCCTCAGGCCAGGAAGGACTTAGGAGAGAAGCACTGGAGTCGTGAGGCTATTTTAGGATGCTTGCAAAAGGCAGGACGGAGGTGATGGGGTCCAAGATGAGCTTTGCAGCAGCGGGAAGGCAGAGCCACCGTCAAAGGGAAGCTTCAAAGACAGAATTAGGACGCGGCTGGGCTCTCCAGTCTGCAGGAAAGGATGAGTCAAAGACACCATTTAGGTTTCAGACCAGAGAGAGTGAATAAACCAGCTTCTGACAGGCTCCAACGCCTCTCGGAGAGGCTGGGCCGCCCAGCAGCCTGTGGAGATGAGGGCCAGGGCAGTCCTGGCCCGCCTACACACCACACTCCCACGGGCTTTCACTGAGAACAGCCTAAGCTCAATTTTTCTTTTTTAGTAAGAATGTTCAGTGTGCTTTGAACTCCTTTTTTAAAAAATATTTATTTATTTATTTAGCTGTGCTGGGTCTTAGTTGCAGCACGTGGGATCTTTAGTTGTGGCATACGAGCTCTTAGTTGCAGCATGCATGCAGGATCTAGTTCCCTGACCAGGGATCGAACCTGGGCCCCCTGCGTTGGGAGGGCAGAGTCTTAACCGCTGGGCCACCGGGGAAGTTCCCCAAGTTTTATCTTTCTTTAATCAAGAAACTCATCCAGGGGCTTCCCTGGTGGCGCAGTGGTTGAGAGTCCGCCTGCCGATGCAGGGGACACGGGTTCGTGCCCCGGTCTGGGAAGATCCCACATGCCGTGGAGCAGCTGGGCCCATGAGCCATGGCCGCTGAGCCTGCGCGTCTGGAGCCTGTGCTCCGCAACGGGAGAGGCCACAACAGTGAGAGGCCCGTGTACCGCAAAAAATAAAAAAAAAGGAAACTCATACATTTTCCTCCCATCTCCTGAAAAATTAAAAGTATATTAAATCAGTGGTGTTCAAATTTAAAGATCGGGAGGAATATAAATACTGGTTTTATGTATATATAAAACCAGATTGTATTGAAATGACATTCCAAACATTGTGTCCTTAAGGAAGGGGACCTGGGTGGCTCGCAGATAGAGGTAAAAGGAAGAAATGTGATTCATTCCAAATAAACTACCTAAAACAAAAAGTCTTAAACTATCACAGCACACTGAAGGGAGAGATTTTGTTGGTTTCTTATAGTTATCCACCAACATGTATTCACTCTTCAACTAACACCTGTACTCCTGTCAAAAACCATGTTATGGGGCTTCCCTGGTGGCGCAGTGGTTGAGAGTCCGCCTGCCGATGCAGGGGACACGGGTTCATGCCCCGGTCTGGGAAGATCCCACATGCCGCAGAGCGGCTGGGCCCGTGAGCCATGGCCGCTGAGCCTGCGCGTCCGGAGCCTGTGCTCCGCAACGGGAGAGGCCACAGCAGTGAGAGACCCGCGTACCGGAAAAAAAAAAAAAAACATGTTATGAAAAGAAAGGTGAAGTTCCCTACCTTCAGGAAGCTTCTGGTCTAGGAGAGGGAAACAGAAGCAAACTCGTTCTGTGACTGTGTGGTCCTGGTCCCAGCAGGGTTAGGAATTCAGGAGAATAAAACAAAGGACTCTTCACAGAGGGTTTGACAAGGTTAAGGGGACGACCAGGGACGCGGAGACACTGAGGACCTGGCAGGAGCAGAGCCCCTCCCCCCAGCCAGGGCGGCAATGTGTCGGGGGGCCCAGAGGGACAGAGGCAGGGAGGAGGCCCCTGTCCGAGGGACAGGCCTGGAAGAGCAGCCAGAGCTGCGGTGCCAGGACGGTGGGGGGGGCGGTGGCAGCAGACAGAGTCTCCCGGCTCTGGCCCTGCCTCGGGTCTCCGGTGGTGCAGCCAAGCGGCCGGGCCCAAGCAGCCAACCAGCCGGTGAGGGCCCGAGGGACAGGGTGTGTGGGGTCAGCCTCTGGGGTCGCTTACAGGACGAAGAAGAGGTGTTGGCAGGGGCTCAGCCGTGTCCTATCCTCTCACGGCGGGATCGGGGACTGGGGTGCGGGAGACGCAGGCTCAGGGCCCAGTGGAGAGAGACGGGGCGGCCAGACCTCGCTCGAACAGGGCGAGAACAGGGCGTGGAGCTGGACACAGGACGCCCCAGTGTCTCTCTGTCTTGAGAGGGAAGGGAAGTGGTGGGAGCCCCCAGATCCCACAATTCTGGTCAGAAACCCAGCATTTTAGAGACTTTTGGCCTAGATTCAGCAATAGCTTGGCTGATTTAGGTTGAGTGGTGTTTATCAGACACACATAGTTTGTGTATTACAATTTTCGTATCTCAGTGAAGGGTGAAACAAGTAATCAAAGTGGAAAAATAGGCCATAGGACATCCGTCCTCTTTTCTGAAGGAGTAAAGCAAAATTATGTGGTTTTAGATGATTTTAAGAATAGATTATGGGGACTTCCCTGGTGGCGCAGTGGTTAAGAATCTGCCTGCCAATGCAGGGCACACGGGTTCGAGCCCTGGTCCTGGAAGATCCCACAAGCCGTGAAGCAACTAAGCCCGTGCGCCACAACTACTGAGCCTGCGCGCCACAACTACTGAAGCCTGTGCTCTAGAGCTTACACTCCGCAACAAGGGAAGCCACCACAATGGGAAGCCTGCACACCACAACGAAGAGTAGCCCCTGTTCACCACAACTAGAGAAAGCCTGCACACAGCAACGAAGACCCAACGCAGCCCAAAATAAATTAATTAAAAGAAAAAAGAAAGAACAGATCGCTCTACACCAGTAGATTTCTAATATAGACACACACACACACACACACACACACACACACACACACTGCTTAAACCCAAGGGTAACACTCGTGTCATGCAAAGCTGGACCTGCCTCATGTCCCTTATGCTTGAAAGGCAGTGCGGTGGGGCTCCCCCCGCACCGCCTGTTACATAAAATAAAGGTGGAAGATGCCAGAAACTGCCGGAGAGTCAACGTGAAACTGGGGCAGTCATGATTTGGTAGGAAAGGAAGGTGGGACCTCGCAGTCAGCACGAGGCTCAGCTGTCACCGAGGATGACCCTCCCCTGACGAGCCAGCTCACGTTTGGGCTAAGCAGCCCCGATGCTGGGTCGACAGCGCAGGGAGACAGGCAGCCCCCCTCTGCCCACGGCTTGCAGGAGGCGCCCCTGTTCCCTCCCACCTCACCCTTTACCTCTTACTGGAGCCAGAGCCAAAAGGGAAGGATAGAGTTTCAGTTCAACTGATTTTCTGTTCCCGTGGGACTCAGAAGCACAGCCTGAAACCCAGCCTCTCGTCCCCAGGGAACCACCACGGTAAGATTTAAGAATTAGAACAGAACTGAAGTTACTGTGAAGAATTTGAAGATGTCTTTCAGTGAGTACATGGCTGGGACTGACAGACCAGGAACACTGCGGTCCAGCTCGGTTCAACTCAATTTAATTCTCCTCGAAAGACATAAAAGCCCCTACTACGTGCTAGGAACTGTGTGTCTCAGATATGGGCGTTGGCCTCCAACAGCATGGAAAGTCAGGAGGAGACAGATAGGAAATTCAAATGAACTGTGAAGGTTCTTGGCGAGCATGGCGGGGTCTCCAGAGATGAGTCTAGTGAGTTATACTAGGTGCCGCAGGAGGTGAAGCGGGGAGGAGCCCTCAGCCCTTCTGGCGGGTCTGGGTTTTCTTAGAATCACCCCGGAGATCAGGCCCCACACCGGCGGCCCTCCCCTCTGTAAGGGCTCAGCCTTCAAGGTGTGAAGGCAGGACCCCAGGGCCCCTTACCAAACAGGAAATGGCTTGTGAGTGAGTTAGCCATTGTCAGCTTGAGCCCAGCACTGTCTGTTGAGTCCTTATGTCTGAGTTTCCCTTGTTTATTTTCCTGTTGGCTTCCCTTAATTTTTAGGAAAGTTCCTTTGGCAAATTCCCACTAGTCCCCAACTGTGTCAGGAGGGAAAGGAAGAGGAGTTGGTATTTTTCCACACGTGGGCCAGAGGGAAATGACAGATAACAGGGAGGCCAGGCCCTCCCTGGCAACCAGACTCAGCACCACTGGCCCAGCCCTGAGGGGGCACCAGCCGAGAGAGGGTCACCATCCGGACGGGGACTGGACACTCCGTGATGGATCAGGTGCGGCCTCTGCAGAGGGGGGGGTGGAGGCCCCCGGGGCTCCCTCGGTGGGTCCAGTCCCTAGTGCCGGGCAGTGAGGCCGAGTGCAGCGTCACTCGGTTATTTGATGAACAAGGTAGAACTAACAACACCGGTCCTTTAAATACACTTCAGTCAGTAATTGATTTCACTTATTCCCTGCGTCTAAAAAAGCGCTATGACAGACTTGTTCCTGAAAGAGTTGTATGAGAGTCAGTCGTGTTTTAAACATTTGAGAGGAAAACAGACGCTTAAAATGTAAAGAAGTGCTGCGATCATTGCTTGGATGAGGATAATCACCACTTAAAACCTTCCTTTACACTTTTCTACTTTCCAAATTATTCACAGTCAGCATACGTGACTTTTACACCAGGGAAATATTATTTGTAAACTCAAATAATTAAAAAAATAGCTCTCTCTTTTTTCAGTGTTCTACTTTTCTAATTATTTAATACAAGCATGTATTATTTTTAGAGTAAAATGTTTTAAAAATCACCCCAAACTTAAGTGTTTTATAAATTTGAGTTTGTAAGTGTGAATTCAGGGTTACACGTGTATTAGATGTCCCTTCACATCACCTGGTTGTGTCTCTATTTCCTTAATACCCAAAGTTGACGCTGTTAATAGGTACCATCCGGATGTGTGAGTGGGGCTAGGGAAGCCTGACCGTCACTTTGAGGCCAGGAACCAGTCAAGACAGGCTGCCCTTTGGGTCTGGGGTTCAGCCCGCATCCATCTCAGGGGCCGTGTGCAGCCCATCCTCCCCTCTCTGTGCCCCTGCTGCCCCCACTGCTCCTGTACAGACCCTGGCCGACGCCGAAATTGCGTGGACGGCTCCCTCCACCTGCCACCCGTTCACTGCACAGCAGCTGCACGTGTGTCCCCTTAGCCATGATCCCTGAGCTTGTTGAGCAGTGGAATTGCCAAAGTCTCTCTCCTGTGCAGGCGAAGCAGGTGTGTTCTTGTACCTTTCTCGTTGGTGAGGTGAGTCAGACTCAAGGACCAAGTTGCTGAGACCATTGAGGAAGTAGACTTGAGGCCCAAGCATGGCAGAGTCAGACAGACATGCAGCCCAGTGAACCCAGGCCTTTAACAGGCTGTGAGGTTAGAGGTCGGCTGACGCCTGAGGGCTGCACCCACCGGCTCCCAAGAGGCGGTGTGGTCTGCCTCTCTGTGTTCCCTGCTTACAGGGACTTAAGTTGGGCGACTGTTTTTCCCATCTGAGTTGCTTGCTTACTAATGTCCTTGGCTCTGTGGAGGCTTTTCCTGACATATCTCATCATGTCTCCATGTGTTATTGTTTGTGTGGCCTGCCTCTTCAAAATGGATTGCCAGGGCTTCCCTGGTGGCGCAGTGGTTGAGAGTCCGCCTGCCGATGCAGGGGACACGGGTTCATGCCCCGGTCCGGGAGGATCCCACATGCCGTGGAGTGGCTGGGCCCGCGAGCCATGGCCGCTGAGCCTGCGCGTCCGGAGCCTGTGCTCCGCAATGGGAGAGGCCACAACAGTGAGAGGCCCGCGTACCGCAAAAAAAAAAAAAACCACAAAAATGGATTGCCACTGTCTGATGATCAGACTCTGAAAGCCCAGCGAGGAGGTGGCTAGAACGAAGAGTGGTTTGGGGAAAGAACAACCAAACGGGAACTCAGACGCCAGGACTGTTGGCCCAATGTGCCCCCAGTATTTTATTATGACAAATTTCAAACACATAGAAAAGTCGAACGAATTGTACAGTGAACATGTATATACCTGCCACCTGTATATTACTCTACAATTAATGTTTTGTTCTGTTTGCTTTATCACTTATCTACCCATCCAGCCAGCCATCTAGACCTATAGCACATGATCTTATTTTCTGATACACTTCAGACATCAGTGCATCTCACCTCTAAACACTTGGACATGCATAATGATAACTAGAGTTCAGTAGTTGTTTATGGTTCCTTTTATTTAGGTAACATTTACATACGGTATAATGAAATAATAAACACATTTACGTACAGTGTTCTATCCAGTGAGCTTTGACAAAGGCTTACACCTCTGTAACCCAACCTTCTGTCAAGGTACTGGATGCAAACTTCATCCCACAAAGTTCCCTCCTACCCACTGCAGTCGATCTGAATGCCCAGTCTCCCAGAAGTAACTGCTAGTATGATTTTTTCACCATGGATGTTTCACCTGTTCTAATACCTTATCTAAATGGAATCGGACTGTATGTATGTTTTGGTGGAAGGCTTCTTTCATTCAGCAAGTGTTTTTGAGGCTCATCTATGTTGCTACATCTTTTTTCTTTTTTATTACTGACTAGAACCCCACTGTTTGAATACCCTACAATGTGTATGCTCATTCTCCTGCTTATGGAGACTCAGGTGGTCCCCAGTCTGGGGTCATGGTGAAGAAAGCTGCTGTGAACCTTGTGCCACAAGTCTTTGGAGACGCGTGTGTTCATTTCTGTTGAGATTATAGGAGAGATGTTTGTTTAGTTTTAAAAGAAACCGTTACAACTTTCCCCCATGTGATTGCACCATGTAACACTCCCACTAACAGCGTTTGAAAGTTCAAGTTGCTCCGTGTCTTTGCCAACATTTACTCTTGTCAGTCTTTCTAATTTGATGGGCATACAGTGGTATTGCACTGTGGTTTTTTTTTTTTTTTTTGCGGTACGCGGGCCCCTCACCGCTGTGGCCTCTCCCGCTGTGGAGCACAGGCTCTGGATGCGCAGGCCCAGCAGTCATGGCTCAGGGGCCCAGCTGCTCCGCGGCATGTGGGATCTTCCCGGACTGGGGCACGAACCCGTGTCCCCTGCATCGGCAGGCGGACTCTCAACCACTGCGCCACCAGGGAAGCCCCTGCACTGTGGTTTTAATTTGCGTTTCTCTAATGACGAATGATTTCGAGCACGTTTTCCTGTGTCTTTTATATATCTTTCTCAGTGAATTGTCCCTTCAAATATTCTGTCCAGTTTTTAATTGGGTTTTTGTTTTTTATTGAGTTATAGGCATTTTAAAGATGTTCTGGATGCAAATCCTTTGTCATATATATAATGTAAAAATATGTACATATGTTTATTATATTTTTAAACATCTTATTTTGAAATAATTTCAGACTTCCAAAATATTGCAAAAATGGCGCTGAGGGTTCCTGTATACCCTTTACCTGTTGTTCCCACGTGTTCCAAGTTTACCCTACTTGCTTTATCAGTTATTCTCTCTACATATACATACATATATGTGTATATTCATGTATAAACAGATGGAGATATATATTTTTTTCTCCTATGTTTGTGAGTAAATTGCAGGCATGATGTCTTTTTAACCTTTAAATTCTTCATCGTAGGGACTTCTCTGGTGGTCCAGTGGGTAAGACTTTGTGCTCCCAGTGCAGGGGGCCCGGGTTTGATCCCTGGTGGGGGAACTAGATCTCACATGCATGCTGCAACTAAACATGCTACAGTGAAGATCCCACGTGCCACAACTAAGACCCGGCGCAACCAAAATAAATAAATAAATAAATAATTCAAATATATATATATATATATATATATGTAAATTCTTCAGTGTATATTTGCTTTTTTAAAAAGTACATTATGGGACTTCCCTGGTGGCGCAGTGTTTAAGAATCCGCCTGTCAATGTAGGGGACACAGGCTCGAGCCCTGGTCCGGGAAGATCCCACATGCCATGGAGCAACAAAGCCCATGCACCACAACTACTGAGCCTGTGCTCTAGTGCCCGTGAGCCACAGTTACCGAGCCCGCGAGCCACGACTACTGAAGCTCATGTGCCTAGAACCTGTGCTCTGCAACAAGAGAAGCCACTGCAATGAGAAGCCAGTGCACCGCAACGAAGAGTAATCCCGCTCGCCGCAACTAGAGAAAGCCCGTGCGCAGCAACAAAGACTCAAAGCAGCTGAAAATAAATAAATAAATAAATAAATCATTTTAAATAAATAAATAAATAAAATGAAAAACTACATTCTGTTATATACCAAAGGTATTATTTTCAAATTTAGGAATTTTTGGTATAATACTATTATCTAAACTTTGACCTCATTCAAATTTCATCAATCATCCCATTACTATCCTTTATTTGATCCAGGATTCTCTCTAGGGCCACATAGTCTCTTGTAATCTGGAACAGTTTCTCAGTATTCATCTTATATAACTGTGAAAGTTTTGAAAAGTATGAGACAGGTATTTTATGGAATTTCCCTCTTTTTCAGTTTGATGTTTCCTCACGACCAGATTGAGGTTACGCATCTTGTGGGTGCCCCGCACTGCCTGCCACGGCCTCCCACCAGGAAGGTGAGTGAGTGGCGTTGGTTGTCTCATTACTGATGATGTTAAACTTTGCTCATTTAGGTACGATATATGCCCGATTTCTCCAGTGCAAAGTTTCTATTTTCCCCTCTGTAACTAATAGCCATCTATTAGATATATATTTGCAGATATTTTCTCAGTCTGTGGCTTGCTTGTTCTTTTCTTAGCACTATCTTTTGATAAGTAGAAGTTTTTAATTTTGAGGAAATCTAATTTGTCAATTTTATGGCTATTGTTTTCTGTAACCTCTCTAAGAAATATCTATCCTCAAGTCACAAAGATATTCTCCTTTGGTTTTTTTCTGAAAACTTTACAGTTTTTTACATTTAGTCTTTGTGAATGGTGTGAGGTTGGGGTCAAGGTTTATTTTTCTCACTTGGATATCTAAATGTTCCAGCACATTTGTTAAAAACACTTTACTTTCCCAGTTGGTTTGCTTTGGCACCTTTGTCGAAAATCGAATGACGTATAAGGGTGCCTCTATGTTTGAGTTTTCTGTTTTCTTTCACTGATCTATTTGATTATCCCTATGTCTAGGCCCAACTTTTTTCACGCTAATTGTGTAAGTGGTCAATTCAGCATAACATCTCTGGGCCTCTGTTTCCTCATCTCCACAGTGAATTACTGTACCTACCTGATTTGTGAGGCCCCTTGTGTCTGTAAGATCCTGTGGTTCTTGGTGCTGAGTGTTGCACTCTCTTTGTGATCATCATTTCTCTGTTGATTCTATAGCTTGCTAGTTTTGAGAGAAGTTTTATTGATGTGAGGATCTGCCTGAATTCCCTCTCTCTGCATAGCTCTGGAGTCTTCTTTCTGTCTCATAATTTCAGAAGAGTGGGCCCCATTACTTGACCAGAACTACTACCAAGCCCTGCAGGTTTCTCTGGTAGGAATGTCTTGTAGACAGAGACACCTGAATTAGGACCAGCCATGACAATGAGGTGTCCTGTAAATAGGGTAACCATATACTTTATCTTCCAAACTAGGGCACTGTGGAGATTGAAAGGGGTCATTATTCACAAGGATGCCAGACACTTAAGAAATTTTAAACAGCAGAATGCAGAGTGGACTGTTTGTATTTAATTGTTTATGGATAAAGGAACTCTGGGAGGAGACACAGGTGCTGGTAATAGTACCTATGTGTGTGTGTGCATGTGTGTGCGTGTGCATGTGTGAATGTGCATGTGCATGGGTGTGTGTGTGTGCGTGCACAGGTGCGTGTGTGCGCATGTGTGTGGGTGTGTACACATGTGCGTGTGTGTGAGTGCGTACGTGCGGGTGTGTGAGTGTGGGTGTGCATGTGCGTGCGTGGGTGTGTGCGCGTGTGTATGCATATGTGTGCGTGGCTGCGTGCATGCGTGTGCGTGTGCGTGTGTGTGCGTGCGTGTGGGGGGGGATGAGGTGGGTCTGGGCAGAGTGAAGGCACAAGGTGGAGGCAGATTTTTCACTGCATTCCTACTTGTGCTTTCCGATTTTTAAATCTTATAAATGTATTGCCTACTTGAAATAATTATTTTTATAAGGCAGAAAATTATAATGGAATTTACGTGTAACAAAATGTGTACCATTCTAACTAATAATTGGTTAATTCAATAAAATTTTATCATAGTTATTGCTGCAAAGAAGAGTTCTATATTAAAATACAGTAAAACCTTTTTCAAATCCACGCCCATTCATGTCCCATTTAAAAATACTGGGCAGGGGCTTCTCTGATGGCGCAGTGGTTGAGAGTCCGCCTGCCAGTGCAGGGGACGCGGGTTCGTGCCCCGGTCCGGGAAGATCCCGTATGCCGCGGAGCGGCTGGGCCCGTGAGTCATGGCCGCTGAGCCTGCGCATCCGGAGCCTGTGTTCCTCAAAGGGAGAGGCCACAACAGTGAGAGGCCCGCGTACTGCAAAAAATAATAATAATAATAAAATAAAATAAATAAATAAATTAAAATACTGGGCATTTCTAGTTTTAATAAAGTGTCCTCTAAAGAAAGGTTCTGTGCAACAAATGTTTTCTCTAGTCCAGTGTAACTGTCAGTAGTATTTTTCCCCCAATCGTAGCTTCAACTGCACTGCCCGGTGTTCACCGAGAGGCTACTTGGTACCTGACACAAAAGTCGATGCTCTGAGAGGCGTGAGATGAACAGGATGCGGCCCCCAGTTCTGAGCTGTTTACAACCTAACCAGAGCGCATCCTGTCTGGGTCCCTCACTTTGCTTCAGCCTTCGTCACCTCGCTCTCTGAGCCCCTTTCTCTTTTTTTAAAAAAAATTTTCTCGGAGTATAGTTGATTTACAATCTTGGGTTAGTTTTTGCTGTGCAGCAAAGTGAATCAGCTATACGTATACATAGGTCCACTCTTTCTTAGACTCTTTTCCCATAGAGGTCTTTACAGCGTACTGAGTAGAGTTCCCTGTGCTCTACAGCAGGTCCTTACTGGTTATCTGGGCCCCTTTCTGAAATAGCTCCACCACCTCTTCCCTCTCCAGTCCCTCACACTTGCTGATTTTCCCTCGTGTCGCTCGTCAGCAGCTCACAAATTACATGTTCATTTGATCATCATTCATCTTCTCCAACTAGAACAGTACCTGCCCCATAGCAGACTGTCAATAATTACCTGTTGAACAAATAAATAAATGAGTTAAGAAAGGAAGGGCTGAGCATTCCATGTTACAAAGGTGGTGTAGACAGTACACAGGGCCAAATAAAGTCGAGAAGAATCAGGGATCCTACGCATGAGTTTGGGGCGGGGATGGCTGGAGAGTCATCATAAAGACAGCGGATCCGAGGTCTCTTGTGTTCTTCACTTGGTCAGAAATAATCCCTAAGAAGCTAATGGCCCACAAACGGGAGGCAGACCTAAATTCTGCGCAAAAGTTCATCAACTAGAATCAAAAACCCAAGCCAGAGCCCGAATATAAATTTATCTAAAGACTCAACAGTCCTCACAAGTCCTCGTGGGAGCGAGTTCTACATCCTAGTGGCTGGGAGATAGCACCCTCCGTACTACTTACACCCTGTTTATTTTTTACTTTCTATTTTTAAAATTTTTATTTATTTTCTCTTTTTTTTTGGCTGCTTTGGGTCTTATTTGCGGCATGTGGGATCTTTCGTTGCAGCACGGATTCTTCATTGCAGTGCGCGGGCTCCTCTATAGTTGTGGCATGCAGGTTTTCTCTCTCTAGTTGAGGCACGCAATCTCATTAGTTGTGGTGCTTGGGCTTAGTTGCCCTGCAGCATGTGGGATCTTAGTTTCCCGACCAGGGATCGAACCCGCATCCCCTGCATTGGAAGGCGGATTCTTTACCACTGGACCACCAGGGAAGACCCTACACCCTGTTTAAATCCCTTTGATTATGAGACCCTTTTCCCTTCTTTCTGGCCTCAGCTAAAGCGGCGAGCTGAAGCCTTCATTACTTACCTGGACCTTCCGTTAAAGGCTCCATCCGCAGACAGTCAGGGCTGGGAGGGCGGTCCCCTCCAGGCACCTGAATGGAAGGTTAAATGGCTGATGGCTCTACATTGATGCCAGAGAAGGCTGGTGATGATGCATTAGCCACCTTGTTTCCAGAACAGTCACAGGAGTGCAAGCCTTCTTGTCATGCTTCATCAGACTCGTTGGAGAGCTGGGCAGGTGTAGCAGAGGGTGTGCTTGTACACACAGGTGTTACAGGTGGTGAGAGCGTGTGCTTATACACACGACACTGAAATCTCTATTTTATCTCCTTAAAATTTAGTTTACTGAAGTAGAGTTGATTTACAATGTTGTGTTAATTTCTGCTGTACAGCAAAGTGACTCAGTTATACACTTATATACATTCTTTTATATTCTTTTCCATGGTGGTTTATCCCAGGATATTGGGTGTAGTTCCCTGTGCTCTACAGCAGGACCTTGGTGTCTATCCATTCTGTACAGAGTAGTTTAGAGCCTCACTCCCGAGCATCCATTCACGGTAACAATTCTCATCCTCTGGGCCTGTCATCAGCTCAGCACTGTGACCACCTCACCCTGAGACGCCTTCATCCTCCATGTCAGTGACCCCGGCCTGCACCCCTGCTTTCGAGGCAAAACAGCTGGGGGTACAGGATGCGGCCCTTGGCTCTGGGCCTTGTTGGGGGTTCCGCGAGCTGCTCCAGGTCTCTGACCCTCAGTGTTTTCAAGTGGTGCTTACCCCTTTAGGTCATTGTGAGAATTAAATGAATTAATACTTGAAAGACCCTCAGACTAGGGCTTGGAATGTAACAAGCACTTAATTGACCTTAGTTGTGGTCGTTTCATCTTTGGATTCTCCATCTCCTTCTCTGGCTCCTTTTCCGGTTCCCTGAAGATGACTCAACTTTGCCCACTGACCTTCTTTTCTCTGTGTGTGTGTTCTTTCTTTATCACATGATCCTTCGAAGCTCCATCCGGCATTGGCAGCGGGCTCTGCACTGGTCCTGCTTTTCCTCCGAGCTCCAGCCAAGGTCCCAGCACCCCAGACCCTGACTCAGTGGTCCTGGCAGCAGCAACATCAACACTCCTGGATCTCAGCTCATCTCTCAAAGACTTTGATGTCTCCCCGGAATTTGATGTCCAAGTAGCTGGTGAGTCCGTTGCTTGTGTGCACCCTTCCGGCCCCAGTGCCCCCCGACTCAGAGTTCTCACTGCACCCCTGGATGAAGCCAGTCACCCCACTTCCTCCCACCCGCGTCTCACTGCCAATTAACCATAAATTGTACAATAATCTCCGCTCAGCAGCCTTTTGGGGTCTCCTCTCGTCCAATCTACTAAACTCCAAACCCGCACGGGAGGCCTTCCGGCCCCCAGCTCCCGGTGAGCCCCCTTTCTCCCCGATTCCTCTGCCACCTTGACCTCTTCAAGCCCTGTGTCCTTCTCACAGCAGTCAGCTCAGATGGCTCTTTACCAGCCTCAGCTACTGAAATCCCAAATCCTACTCACCCCCCAAAGCCCAGTGTGCGTGACACCTACTCCAAGAGACCCTTCCTGACCTCTTGGTCCTCATAGGCTCTTTTAGTCTCTCTACCATTTTTATTCTACTTATCACATAGTGCTTTGTGTTGTAATTGTTCATTTCCACGGCTTGGTCCTCCTGACAGATCACAGATTTGGGGGGCAGGGACCCTATGCTGTGTATGTCTGGGCATCAGACTCGCTCAGTTCAATACTGTTCCCATAGTAGATTCTTTTTTTTTTTTTTTTTTAATTTTTATTTATTTATTTAGTTATGGCTGTGTTGGGTCTTTGTTTCTGTGCGAGGGCTTTCTCCAGCTGCGGCAAGCGGGGGCCACTCCTCATCGCGGTGCGCGGGCCTCTCACTATCGCAGCCTCTCCCGTTGCAGAGCACAGGCTCCAGACGCGTAGGCTCAGTAATTGTGGCTCACGAGCCCAGTCGCTCCACGGCATGTGGGATCCTCCCAGACCAGGGCTCGAACCCGTGTCCCCTGCATTGGCAGGCAGATTCTCGACCACTGCGCCACCAGGGAAGCCCCCATAGTAGATTCTTAATAAACGTGAACGAAAGAGTAAAATCATAGTGTTTTGAGCCCAGTTCTGTGTGTAATTTTTCCACAGGGCTTGGTATCTGCCACCCAGTCATAATCTAAACCAGAAAGTACACTTTAGAGGATAATTTAATTTCCTTGGCTCATTAAATCTCATAATTTGGGAAGTGGCTTCAGGGATGTGGTCATTTTCCTGCTCAGCCCCAAACCCAGACCATGAGCTCATGAAGAGTCAACATGTGGAAATGTTTATCAGCCTCTAAGTGCCAGCGCAGAAGGTCCTGCTGCAGCCAGCAGCCAGTCAATCAGAGAACACAGTTCTTCAAACGGCAGGCCCAGACCCTGAGCAGGAAGGACGAGAAACACAAAAACCAGTTAAGGTGTCCTCACTGCCTGGGGGCTTTTCATCTGATTATGATACAAAGTCAGTATCCCCAAAATGATTTAAAAATCAATAAGGCTAGGGAGTTCCCTGGTGGCCTAGTGGGTAGGATTCAGCACTTTAACTGCTGTGGCCCAGGTTCCATCCCTGGTCGGGGAACTGAGATCCCACAAGCCGTGTGGCCAAAATAAAAATAAATAAATGCATATGGTATTGGTAGTAAGTGTCATGGGAATTTAGAGACAAGAAAGATAAAAATAACACCATTTGAGGGACTTCCCTCGTGGTGCAGTGGTTAAGACTCTGTGCTCCCAATGCAGGGGGCCCAGGTTTGATGCCTGGTCAGGGAACTAGATCCTGCATGCATACTGCAACTAAGATTTCCCATGCCAGAACTAAGGAGCTGGCGAGCTGCCACTAAGGAGACTGCCTGCTGCAGCTAAGGAGCATGCCTGCCGCAACCAAGACCTGGTGTAACCAAAAAAATAAAATAAATATTTTTTTAAAAAAATAGCATTTGAGGGGCTTCCCTGGTAGCCCAATGGTTGAGAGTCCGCCTGTCGTTGCAGGGGACACGGGTTCGTGCCCCGGGCCGGGAAGATACCACATGCCGCGGAGAGGCTGGGCCCGTGAGCCATAGCCGCTGAGCCTGTGCGTCCGGAGCCTGTGCTCCGCAATGGGAGAGGCCACAACAGTGAGAGGCCCGCGTACTGCAAAAAAAAAAAAAAAAAAAGCATTTGAGGACTTCCCTGATGGCACAGTGGTTAAGAATCCGCCTGCCAATGCAGGGGAGACGGGTTTGAGCCCTGGTCGGGGAAATAAGATCCCACATGCCGCAGAGCAACTAAGCCCTTTCCCCACAACTACTGAGCCTGCGCTCTACAGCCCACAAGCCACAACTACTGAGCCCACTTGCCACAACTACTGAAGCCTGTGTGCCTAGAGCCCGTGCTCCGCAACAAGAGAAGCCACCGCAGTGAGAAGCCCGTGCACCGCAACGAAGAGTAGCCCCCGCTCGCCACAACTAGAGAAAGCCCGCACACAGCAACAAAGACTCAACGCAGCCAAAAATAAACAAACAAATTTATATATATTTAAAAAATACCATTTGAGTGCTTAGTATTTGACAATTTATTATCATTATTACACATGATTTCCCCCCAGATCTTATGAGCTAAGCATTAATATTCTCATTTTAGAAATGCAGAAACCAAGTTTAAAGTTTAGGTGATTTTCCCAAGGTCTAGAAATGTAACCAGAAAATATTGTCATTTACCAGTGGGGTTTCAAGTACATGTTCTGCCTCCATCTGGGCCCAGCTTTCTGAAGCCACCTCTGAAAGTGAATCGCTCTTTTGCTTGAAACATCAGTCGTTCTTTCTTTACTCCTTAAGCAACATGACCCCGACTTCTCTATGTGGCAGTCGGGGTCTCCACGATGTGTCTCCAACAACCTGCCCTTCCAGCCTGGTGGCCAAGCACTTCCCTTGAACTCCGGGCAAAGGAGAACATCTCAGACCCCGCCTCTTTTTATCAATTCCAGTGTTTCGGCCGCTGTGTCTTATTTAAACGCTTTTTTTTTTTGCAGTACGCGGGCCTCTCCCGTTGTGGAGCACAGGCTCCGGACGCACAGGCTCAGCGGCCATGGCTCACGGGCCCAGCCGCTCCACGGCATGTGGGATCCTCCCGGACCGGGGCACAAACCCGTGTCCCCTGTATCGGCAGGCAGACTCTCAACCACTGTGCCACCAGGGAAGCCCTTATTTAAACGCTTTTGATGCTAAGTAACTGAAAGACACAAGCAAGCAAAAAAAGAGAAAGCTTATTATCAGGATTTGAAGAAATCTTATAAAACCCACAGGTGTAACATCTGGTCCAGCTTCTCAAGGGATTGGGGCCTGGACCTGGAGGTGCTGGCCCCCTGCAGCCCAAGCCACACACACACACACACACACACACACCCCGTCTTGTCTAGGTGTTGGTTTGGTTCCTCTTTCTCTTGCACGCTGGCACAGGTAGAAGATTGCTATCCCACAGAGGAAGAAACTCACCAGCACCTGCGAACCCTGACTTCAGATTCACAAATGAGGAGGCTGGCCAGCCACTTGTGCGGAGGGTCCAGGGAGCACAGCGTCCATCGCACACACGTGACCATCACAGCCCTTCCCTCTGTGGGGGGCACTTGCGGGGAGGCATCTTGAAAAAATCAACTAAAAATGAATCCAACCAAAGGGACCCACTGCAATCTATCAATACCTTTCCCGTCTCGCCCTAGAAAAATCCCCACCCTCCTTCCAATCCCAGCGCAAGTGCCATGTCTTTGATATATTTTTCTCCCTTAGAAAGACAAAAGCTATATATTCTGTCCAGCTTCATGACCTCCCATGTCACAGTTCCTCGCAGAAGACAGCTGCTCCAGAAATGTAGGTGGAATCGTGCACACGCAGAGCTGTGGGAAGAGGAGAGAGCGGCACGCAGGCCTGGGGCCCAGGGGCTGGCAGGTGACCGTGCAGGGACTTGGAGTGGGCAGGTGAGGCCAGATTGGAAGGAACTGCAGGCCTGGCATGCCCGCAGCCTCTGCCGTGCATCTCCTTGGTAACTGGTAACAGCGCACCCCTCCTTGTAAGCAGGTAGCTGAGGTCACACAGTTTGGGCTGATCGTACAGGAAAGAAGCCAGGAAAACATCCTCGGGGAACCAGGGCGGGTTTATTCACCAGCAAACAGGAGGGTGCCTGACTTTTCTGAGGTTTCACTGGCTACCAAAATCATTCCCAGAGCCGGCTTCTGGAGCACCACCTAGAAAGCCCCAGAAAAGCAACCACTTTACTCCCAGCTAGGTGTTCTGATATATTTTCCAGCTCAATGAAAAGAGGCAATTTATCTCAAACCTGCTCCCTTGTGCTGGGTGAGTGTGGCGCTTCCTTTGCTGTTTAAGGGAACTCTTAAAGGGGGCAGTGGGCCTGTCACCCAGGAATTGCCTTTGATTAAAAATAAAACAGCTGGGACTTCCCTGGTGGTGCAGTTGTTAAGAATCTGCCTGCCAATGCAGGGGACACGGGTTCGAGCCCTGGTCCAGAAAGATCCCACATGCCACGGAGCAACTAAGCCTGTGTGCCACAACTACTAAGCCTGCGCTCTAGCGCCCGTGAGCCACAACTACTGAGCCTGTGTGCCACAACTACTGAAGCCCACGCACCTAGAGCCCGTGCTCTGCAACAAGAGAAGCCACCACAGTGAGAGGCCCACGCACCACAAGGAAGAGTAGCCCTTGCTCGCCGCAACTAGGGAAAGCCCGTGCACAGCAACGAAGACCCAAAGCAGCCAAAAATAAATAAATAAATAGGTTAATTAATTAATTAAAAAAAAAAAAAGCTAAGTGTGACCAGGAAATAAATAAATAAAATATTTCAATAAAGAAATAAAAATAAAATAAAACAGCTGGACTTTCCTGGTGGCACAGTGGTTAAGAATCCGCCTGGCAATGCAGGGGACACAGGTTCGAGCCCTGGTCCGGGAAGATCTCACATGATGCGGAGCAACTAAGCCCGTGCGCCACAACTACTGAGCCTGCGCTCTAGAGCCCGTGAGCCACAAATACTGAGCCCGTGTGCCACAACTACTGAAGCCCCTGAGCACTGAGCCCATGTGCCACAACTACTGAAGCCCTCGCACCTAGAGCCTGTGCTCCGCAACAAGAGAAGCCACCACAATGGGAAGCCCGTGCACCGCAACAAAGAGTAGCCCCCGCTCGGTGCAACTAGAGAAAGCCCGCGTGCAGCAATGAAGACCCAACACAGCCAAAAATAAATAATAAATAAATAATTTTTTTAAAAAAACAGCTTAAAATACAAACAAAATACCCACTTGGTCAGATACTTCTCTGTCCTTTTATTTATTTTTCCTTTCCTTACACCTAAGCATGTTCACAGAGAAAATTGAGGGACTCCTAACCCCTTCTTAATACACAAATCCCTCTGTCTTTTCCAGTTAAAACTTTGAGCTTCCTAAGAACAGGCCGCATAGGTTAAAGTGTCCAAAATTATTAATCAGAGGCAGAGGCCAGTAAATTATGAGGTGTCATTCTGTTTCTCTTCCAGACATTTGGCCTTTGAAGATGATACCAGACTGTTACCTGAACAAGCAAAAAAAAAAAGCAATTAACTTGGTTCCAAAGAGGAGATCAAATGCTAGGAACAGGCAAGGGATCAGCCTGACAGGTAGGGGGGGTGTGGGCAGGAAACTTAGATCAGAGTAAAGAGAAGCCTCCCCTCCCCCAATTCTCCTTCCGTTTCTGTTCTCTGCAGGTGGCACATGGCACCTGCAAGGTGCTTTGGGGAGAGCAGGTGAGCTGTGACCTCCAAAGCTGGGGCTCGGATCAGGCGTTGACAAGGCCTCCGTGTGACCGAGATGTGTTGCTGTCCTTGCAAGAGCTTTCCTGTGAATTGAACTTAACAAACCTGAAAACAGTTTAATGAGAACCGTTATTAAGTTGGCTTAAGTGAACTTAGGAAGAGTTTCACTTGAGGACATCACACGCAGCATGGTACTCTGGTTAAGAACATGCATCGTACACTTGAACTTTGCTAAGAGTCGACCTGGGGCGTCCACACACGGAGGAAACGGTGAGGCAGTGGGTGGGTCCCACAGGTGCGTCAGTCATGGCGGCGTTCCCCTTTAGTACATACCAGTTTGTCAATTATACTTCAGTTATACCTCCAGTCCCCCAGTAAAGCTGGGGGACTTGATTAATTATAGAATCAGAAGATTTTTAGATCTGAAACGGATTTCAAAGGCATCTAGTTCAGTCCCTTCATTTTACAGAAACAGGAAAATGGGGGTGAAGTGACCACTGACGACTGCCCAGCAGGGGAGAAAAGGACACCAGGTGCCCCATCACAGGTGAGTCCCATGGGCTAAATTCCTCTGTCTTCTGGCTGCGATGGCCTGAGCTCTTCAGCAGATTGGACCTTCCTTTCCTGACCCTCGGCCCCTAAGGCACAGGAGTCTTCTTTTCCAGAGCTGGAACACAGTGGGATTTCCTCTGCCTGGCAGATGGGCAGGTTTGAATTTGCTGGAGTGGAAGCAGGGAGAGGTGAGAGAACTGGTTATGGTGGGCCTGCAGCCGCGAGCCCAGAACAGTACCTTTTACACTCTGGCGGGTCAAAGTTTGGGGAAGGGACCCCGACTTAGTCCGTTTGGGCTGCTTTGACAAAAACACCATAGACCGGGTGGCTCATCAACAGCAAAGCCTGTCTCTCACAGTCTGGGCACTGGATGGCCAAGGTGCGGGTGCCACAGATTCTGAGTCTGGTGAGGGTCCCTTCATGGTTCTGAGACCGCCCCCTTCCTCTCACTGCGTCCTCGCTGGCAGGAAGGAGGGAGAGCTCTCTGGGTCTCTTCATAAGGGCACTCGTGCCGCGTGTGACCTCAGCACCCCTGTGTCCCCATCACCTCTCCAAGGCTCTCCCTTCACACTGGGGGTTAGGATTCAGCACGTGAAACTTGGAGAGACACACGCTTTCAGACCATCACAGACCCAGTCCCTTAACATCGTTTTATTTCAGTGGATGCTGGTTAGGTATCAGCGCAAAGCATTGCTCGGGTGCGGCAGCGGCAACGTGGATGGACACGTCCGTGGCCCCAGTTACCGGGCCGGCCTTGTCAGCGGCTCCTTCCAATAGAAAGAGGAGAGAGTAAGCGCGGGCGGAGTGGAAGGCAACATGCGAGGAAGAAAGGCTCCCCCTCGGCCCTGGGAGAGGCACGGCCTCACAGAATACTTAGGATTTGGACAGAATCCGAGGGGCGGAGCTGGGGGAGCCCCGCGAGTTCAGAGTCAGCAACCGCTCCCTGAGCGCCCTGTGACGCAGAGTGATAGACAGTCGACTGTCAGAGCCAGTCCCAGGTCACAGAGTGAACCCCGTGCCGCTCTGACTCATGGGAGCTGGGACTAGGCACGGCCAGAGAAGCCACCAGGGGGCCACGGGTGGGCCAGGATGTCAGGCACACACCCAGCTTCTAGAGGGGCTCCTAGTGTCAGAGTGAAGGCGGCTGAGGACGTGGCCCCCCTTCCCACGGGCTTCAGAGCTAGGAAAATGCACAGAAGTCCATCACCCAGCGCGCCTTGGATTGTGCCCATAGGACCCCTGCAGCTGTGCTCGGGTGAGCCCCCGTGGGCGGGACTGCATCTCCCAGGCCGACGGGAGGCAGGAACAGGCCAGAGCTTCTTCTCCTACAAAGGCTGTGTGTCCTGCAGAGGCTGCGCCTCCCGCCTGAGCCCACCTCCAGCTGGACAAGGCTCCCCCCACGGCCTGGCATCCCCCCAGACACTAGCACTTCAGGAGTGGTGATGTCGCACGGTCCCTGCATCCTTCTAACCCTCAGGCGGCAGTGGTGCCAGCTACTGCTAATCCCCAGGGGACTCCCAAGCACTGCTTTGGCCCCTCGTGCGTCCAGCTTCCAGTCCTGGGATGTCTGCCTCCCTGGATGGACAGACTGAACCCCAGAGCCAGCCCACTGCTGCTACGGGCAGTGCCTTTGCTTATAAGGCCATCCGTGTCCCAGAATATATCTGTGCGTTTTAATATGAAAATAACGTTTCCCACAAATCTCAGCGTGACTTGAGCACCTCCCTCTTTCTTGCTCCATCGTGGATGGACAGGGATCCTCCAAGTGGTCTTGGACCATCTGTAGGAGTCCACTTGGGCTGCAGATCAGAGCACTGTGGATGGGGGACCCTCTCACCAGTCTGGAGACAGGTAGCCCCAGATCAAGGTCCAGCAGGGTCAGTTCCTGGTGAGGCCTCTCACCCTGGCTTGCAGACGGCCACCTTCTCGCTGTGTCCTCACCTGGCCTCCCTCTGTGCATACACTCCTGGTGTCTCTTCCTCTCCTTGTAAGGACACCAGTCCTACTGGGTCAGAGCCCCACTCTTACGACCGCAATTAACCGTAATTACCTCCCTAAAGGCCCCATCTCCAAGTACAGTCCCACTGTGGGGCTTCAACATGTGAATTTTGGACAATTCAGTCCCTGCCACTGGCCCTATAATCTTCGGGCAGAACTGCAGAAAATTCATCCCTATTATGAAGATGCTTATTCCAACATTTCCGGGCTTTTAACAATCCCAGGGGGCAGAGACAGTGTCCCCCCAGAGGCCACTACTGAGCCTCCCAGGAGTCTAAGAACTACCCGCCCCTCCTGCCCAGGGTTCTCCTATTAGCGCTGACAAACAACCACCCACACCGACCACACCGAAGGCACCGAGAGGGTCCTCCTGGGAAGAGGCTGCCTGGGTGTTGGGGTGGAGCGGGGCGTGGACTGGAGTTGCTCAGGCCACAGATGCCGGGCGGGGGTCTTCTTGGGCTCTTAGGTATTATAGCCGTGAGGCAGTGAAATGTCTTCTCCTTTTTCTGCTCCAATTTTTTCTCCTTTGCTCCCTGGTTAAGTCCTGGTGTGAGAAGCAGAGCCCTAAACAAGGAGGCACCGGGTGCTGTTCCATGGGGCCGTTCACGGGCCGCTGGCTCTGGGCACAGGTTGTGGCCACACCCCTGGCTGTTCCCCCTCCTGTGACACTCACAGTCTCGTATGGAACTTTGAGTCCCCTCAGCTATTCCAGTAGCTCATTTGAGTCACAATTTGAGAAAGTCAGCAGAGGGTATGTTACCACTATGAATTTAACCATATCCACTTTGGGGGGAAATTAAGCCAATTAGAAAATAATACAAGGACTTCCTTGGTGGCACAGTGGTTAAGACTCTGCGCTCCCAATGCAGGGAGCCTGGGTTCAATCCCTGGTCAGGGAACTAGATCCCACATGCCACAACTAAGAGTTCACACACCACAACTAAGGAGCCCACCTGCCACAACTAAGACCCGGTGCAACCAAATAAATAAATACATACATAAATAAAATATCTAAAAAAAAGAAGAAAATAATACAAAGTCAAATAATACAACAAGCCACCTTCTCCACCCTGAACCAGAGCCGACCAGGGCTAGGTTTCTGGCCCTTATGAGCCGCTGCCCCTTCTCCTCTGCTGTTTTGTGCCAACCACACCCCACGGGTCTGGTTGCTTCTCAGTATTGGTGTTAATTGCAGAGACATAATTGTTTATGTGTTTTCTGCCTCCATCAGTTATTTTTCTATTTCTTGCTGTCCCCATTCTACTGTAGAAAAGCTAGAGAATTCTCCACACCAAATGTGTTTGGGGGTGGGACTTCCCCAGCTGTCCAGTGGTTGGGACCCTGCGCTTCCACTGCCGGGGGTGTGAGTTCCATCCCTTGTTGGGGAACTAAGCTCCCGCAAGCCACACAGTGCAGCCAAAACCAAAAACAAACAAAAAATAGCTTTAAAAATGTGTTTGAGGTGAAGCTGCGAAATGCATGGCTTGTACAGGCCCCCCAGCTTTCGGGAGCTCCCCCCATGGTCCATCATCCGAAAGTCCCCCTAATTGCAGCAGTCAGAGGCAAATGCTGTCTTTTTGCGACAAAATGTCTCTTCCGTTTAACCACGTGTGTGCGTCCTGAGTGTTGGAGCCCGGTCACCCATCATCTGGGCTCCGCTGGACGCGGTGACAATGACTCCCTTCCTGGAGGGGGGTCGCCGGGGCCAGGAGCCTCTGGGCGCCAGGAGTGAGTTATAACCCCACTTCTCCCCATCCTCGTATTCCGCTTTCACTTGTCTTTCATACATTTTTTATACTTTTAAATCAGGTTGGGTAAAGTTAAATATGTGCGCTTCAATTTCTAACCAAAAAAATAAAAAGGAAAAGGAAATAGCATTTCTTAAGCCCGTGCACCATGTGAGGTGCCTTCATTATGTCGTCTCTGTTTAATAATCCCAACGGTGCTGGGAGATTTGCCTCACCGCCTGGCAGTGGACACACAGTCCCAGAAAGATGAGAGGCACTGGGACCCGGAGCCGGGACGCGCCGGCAGCCAGTCAGACCCTGGCCCGCATTCGCATCTGCTTTTGTTGCAGCAGGATCCCTGCCCCAACCCACACTTTGCTTCCATTTTCTGTTTCAGCTCCATCACCAAGGTCACACAGCTGGTAAGCCGCAGCACACGAACTGTAAAAAAAAATCAGGCCGCCTTTTTTTTTTTTTTTTTTAATTTATTTATTTTGGCTGCGCCGGGTCTTAGTTGCGGCATGTGGGATCTAGTTCCCCCACCAGGGATCAAACCTGGGCCCCCTGCATTGGGAGCACTGAATCTTACCCACTTGACCACCAGGAAGTCCCAAAATCAGGCCTTCCGACTCCCCATTTGCCATCAAACTTTAGAATGCAGAGGATCTTCCTTTGGATGAACTCGACCTTCTGGTTTTCTGTGTGAAAGTTACTGCGTCTCCCCCATGGGCAGCAGCTGCAATGGCGCATATTTCCACACTTCAGAAGAGTCACAGTCTCTCTTCTTTGTGGTTGTTTTTCTGTTATTGACCAAAATATCAGGACCAACTTTTCTATAGACACACATTTCTACAGAGTAATAAGCAGCATCTGAGTATTGGTGTAATATTCCCCAGCTTCCCCCTGCTCTTTCCAAGTATCTTATGTATATTTGGGGAGTGTGTGGAATGAATGTTAATTTGTACAATCCTTCACATTCTCAATTAAATATAAAGGGAGTATTTACCTTTTCCCCCCTAAGGAAATGCTCCGAAGCAAAACAAATCCACGATTGCCCAGTGATCATGTCACACAACGTTTTTGTTTTTGTTTTTGTTTTTTTTTTCAGTGTCACACAACGTTTTGAAGCACCAAGAATACTCGTGTGTGGTGTCTTTATCCTAAGAGGATGTTATTCACCTCATCAGCCATTTGTTTTTGCTGGTTTTGTGGGGCAATAAAATATTAAAAATTCAGTCCCTCGGGACTTCCCTGGTGGCGCAGTGGTTAAGAACCCACCTGCCAACGCAGGGGACACGGGTTCAACCCTGGTCCAGGAAGATCCTACATGCTGCAGAGCAACTAAGCCCGTGCGCCACAACTACCGAGCCTGCGCTCTAGCGCCCGTGAGCCACAGCTACTGAGCCTGTGTGCCACAACTACTGAAGCCCACGCGCCTAGAGCCCGTGCTCCGCAACAAGAGAAGCCACTGCAATGAGAAGCCCACGCACCACAACGAAGAGTAGCCCCCGCTCGCTGCAACTAGAGAAAGCCCACGGGCAGCAACGAAGACCCAACGCAGCCAAAAATAAAATTAATTAATTAAAAAAAAATTCAGTCCCTCGACGGGAGGGAGCGAGCTGACACCAACAGCAGGTTGCTGTGGGAAGCGGCCTCTCCATGGGGGCTGAGACCCCACAGGCCACTTGATTCCAGACCCCATTGGCCACTCGGCCGCTAAGCCCAGAGGGGGCAGGTGGTTTGATCACTGGGGCACGAACCGACTTTGGAGTGCGCTGAAGCACAGGAAACTACCAGCTATCCTTGTTTCAAAAAGAAAACCAAACAAACCTAGTGCTAACCTTAAAAAGCCTATAGCAGCATAGTTTAAAAAGGGAAATTATACATACATATGCGTGTATGCATACCTATGACAGAAGTCAAATATATATGTATGTGTGTGTGTGTGTGTGTGTATATATATATATTCTGAGTCTTTACTTTTTCCCTTTTTGCAAAGCTGAGGTTAAAATTTTGCATCCAGGGACTTCCCTGGTGGCGTAGTGGTTAAGAATCTGCCTGCCAATGCAGGGAACATGGGTTCGAGCCCTGGTCCAGGAAGATCCCACATGCTGCGGAGCGGCTGGGCCTGTGTGCCACAGCTACTGAGCCTGCATGCCGCAACTACTGAAGCCCGTGCGCCTAGAGCCTGTGCTCTGCAACAGGAGAAGCCACCTCAGTGAGAAGCCCATGCACCACAACAAAGAGTTGCCCCTGCTTGCCACAACTAGAGAAAGCCCATGTGCAGCAATGAAGACCCAACACAGCCAAAAAATAAAAATAAAAAAATAAAAAATAAATAAATAAGAAAACTAATAAAAAAAAATTTTGCATCCAGTGCTTTGTTTATAAGTAACAGCAGTGGATTCTTGCTAACTGGAGGCAGGGAAGGAAGGGACGAGGGAGGGGTGTTGGAGGACGGCTCACAGAACCAAAGGAAGAATCAAACCACCCTCTTTGAAAGGAGTCTCAGCACTTAGGTGGCTCTTGGACGCTGGTTCCAGCTTGCCTCGAGCCCCACTGTTTCTGCTCAGTGTTTACATTTGGGGAGGGAGTTACCGATGGGCTTGGGGGGGTCAAATGACCACGTGGCAAGGTGCAGAGCCCTGGGATTGACGTCCCACCTAAATTCGATGAAACGGGGCTAGTAGGGTAGGGCAGTTCCCCCAAAGGAAGGATGCTGGTCAAATAAAGGAAAAGCCCAGCGAGGCCACAGGAGACAGCTGGACCCAAAGGACTCACCTGGGCGAGGTGGAGAGGAGAACTTGAGGATGTTGCCAGGTGTCTGTGAAGGACCAGAGGCAGCAAGGCCGCAGGACTCACCTGGGAAGCGTCAGGGGGTGGCGGGGTTGTGTGTGGGAGCTAAGCTGGTAGGTCACGTGGGCCTGTTATGCTAAAGAGTTTGGAAGTCACTCCCAGAGCACAGTGAGCATCCCAAGGGCCAGGAGGAGAGTGATGGGGAGGTCAGTCCCTGCGGAGGCCAGGCTGGAGGTGGGCAACCGGCTAGGCGGGTGTGGCCCTAGCCCAGGAAGCGGCGGTGGGTCTGCATCCAGGGTGAGCAGTTCATTCCTTTCTCATCTTGACGATGGCAGGCTCAGGCCCTGGAGCGTATGAATGTTCCTGCACCAAGGAAGCTCAGTGTCTGGTAAGGGAGACACACCATTATCCGCAGAGTAAATACGGGGTGCAGTGCTGTGTGCTGGGTGCTACTGAGGTGGGGGGAGGGCAAGCGGGAGGGAGAGCTGGGCCTCGCGGTCCTGCAGGACGTGGCTCCCCGCCCTCCTTCCAGGGACGGGCTTGGCCTCCCACCCCTGGAGCGGGCGTTCAGGCCTCTCTTGGAGTTCAGGATGTGAAAGTGAGTGGTGGGTGAACCAGGCGCTACTCCCCGCTTCCTGGGACCCTGGGCTTCGTGAGTTAGGAAAAGAACAGAAATCATTTAAGTGTTTTCTAAAACCGTTGCGGTAGAATACTGAATATTCTCTAGCTGGTATTGTCAAATAGAATATGAATGTGTTGCAGCCTCTTCCACCAGCCCCAAGCCTCTAACCATCGCCCGTTAACTGTGTTTCATCCTATAGGCTTCCTCTGATTTGCACTTTTTTAACATGACCAGAGGGAGGAATGTCAGGTCTCTGGAGTCACAAAAGCTGCTGCACTCAATTCTGCTGTGTTTTGCAAAGGATCCATCTATGAATAAAATGCTGAGATTTAGGTTACCGTGCCAGCAGCCCCTTCCACAGAAATTCCTATTTGGGGAATGGATTCCAGTTCACAAAACTAAGACAGTAGTTTTCTGTGTGTTTTTGTTTTTGTTTGTTGTGTGCGGGTGTATTTAAATATCCTTTATTTGGGGAGCCAGCAGTCAGACAGAGAGGTCGCTGAAATTCTCACTTGTCAGTGAGATAAAAATCAGTTATTGTCACCCAATCATCTAGGTGGCGTGACATCTTGGGAAGGGTAGACCTCCCGGAGCTCAGCCTGAAACAAGCGAAGGATTCTTGCGTCAGGGTATTTTAATTGGTGTCGGCATTCTGTGGGCTCATCAGGTAATTGCCACCTCCTCTGTTCTGTGTTCCAGGGACCTGGTGCAGAGGGTGGGTAGGCGTGGAGGAGAGGCTCCTGGGCAAGACCACAGAGTGGAGAAGCGAGGTGCCCCTGGGCGGGGGGCAACGGGGGGCTGCAAATTAAAGGACCCCTGACGGGAGGCCGTCAGCATAGTGGAGGGCACAGAGGCTCCCTGGAGAGGCCCCCGAAACTCCCTCGGAAACCGAGGTTCAGAAGAGACAGTGATGCAAAGGAACAGGGTCAGGACAGAGAAGCAGATGTCCCAGGGCAGCCTGGCGGGTGGGCTCGGTGAGGATGAGACGTCCCAGGGGCTCTTTGTCCAAAGGGTGCCTGAGAGAATGGGAGGGGCGGAAACATGAGCCCGGCCCATCCCAGATGGAAACAGGGAAGTGACGCGTCCCCCAGGATCAAGACGGGGCTGGGAGGTGGGTGCTGGGCAGGGGGCGGAGGTCAACGTGGCGGGAGTTTGTCCAGCCTGAGCAAGTGGGCCAACACTAGCCATGGTGGAGTCTTTGTCTTGCCCTGTTGAAGAAGGTTCTCTAAAGAATAACCACACCTGCCTTGTGAAGAAGTCGCCCAATGTGTCATAGCCAAAAAAAGGGAGGGGGACGTCAATATCCAACCATAAGGGAAAAATTAAACAAGTCGTGACACCCAGACTAAGTCATGCGGTGAAGCAGCTAAAAACAAGAGCCGAACACACACCCTGGAAGAGAAGCACAGAGTGAAAGCGTGGTTCCAGCGGACGTGCGGGTGCGTCTGAGCGAGGTGACGCCTGGGCGGTGCACCCCAACTTTGGGCCACAGGCTGGGGGCGGGGGAACAGGAGCCACCATGCCGAGGAGGAGGAGGGGACTTGGTTTGTTCCGAATGTGTGTATTGTTTGTTTACTTGTGAAAACAGAACAAGTCACCAAAAGCCACGATGAAGATGTCAGTGAAGCAGAGATGGCAGACCCGGGAGTGGCTCTAAATCTGCAAGGTCAGCATGGTGGGGGAGGAGTGAGGATCCAGAAGGGTCCGCGGGAGGAGTGGGGGGACACCTCTGGCTGGCGAGTCTAGCAAAGGACCTAGCAGCAGCCCCACGGAGCAGGCAGAAAGGAGAAACGACGGGCGTAACTGATGCAACAGTGTGTTGGGCTTGTCTGGGGATCTCAAAACGCTCCTCTCACCCTCGGGAGCCAGGCCCACAGCATCGTCACAGGGAAGTCAAGGGCTGCCAGTCAGGCCACACAGCGAATCAGCAGAAAGACCAGGAAGAGGCCTGGGCGTGGAGCCGGCCCGGGCGCTAGCTCCGCACCTCTGTGGCCTGTGCTGACTGAGGACCTTAGCTCGGACACCCGTTCCTGCCTCACCCCTGCTGTCTCAGCCCTGCCGTTGCCCGTTCCCAAGAACCCACCTTTGCCATCACGTCTGCACTGGGCTTGCTACCCGCAGCGTCCACCCTTGCCCCACGTCCTCGACGACCTCCACACCCCTACAGCCACGTTTCCAGCACGGAGAGCCCAGGCTTCCCTGCGCCCCCGTCCCAAACCAGGCATCGGAAGCTCGGTGCTCGGGAGGTGGGTGGCCAGGCGGGCTCCGGAACGAGCCCCACATGTCCCAAGCAGGTCAGCAGGTGAAGGCGCCAACCCCAGCCGCAGCCCCTGTGCACCCAGCTGTTTGGTGAGATGGACGGCTGCACACTCCCAGACTCTGGGCTGCCGCCTGGTGCTTCAACGTGGCCCTGGGCAGACCCGAGGGCAGGGTGGGACACGGGAGCCGCTTGGCCTCGCCAGGCTCAGGGGAGCCAGAGGACGCCCGAGGAGGGGGGCTGTCTCCCTTCGTCCTCCAGCCCACCCACGGGAAGGACCCCCGAAAATCCCTCTCTGCTTCTCCCGGGCACGTGGGAGGAGGCACCCCAGCTGCTGTGGGTGTGTGACGCGGCCAGGCTCCCCGAGGCCTGGGGGCAAGGACGGCAGCTGCAGGTGTTCACCCCAGCTGCTCCGTGTGGGAATCAGCACGGGGGCGGAGAGAAGCGCGAGGCTCCAAGGGCCGCCGGCGGGGGCTGGGGGGGAAGGCCTGCGTGGGAGCCGGCGGCCCCTCCCCCAGCTAGCCCTCACCGCACCCCGGGGCCGGCACCCCAGGCCGGCGGGCCCCACCTTCCCTGTACGGCTGCCTCCACAGCACGGGTGGTGCCCGGGCCCCCCTTCCTCCTGCTGACCACGCCGAGGCCGGCCGGGACTCCGAAGTGCTGGGCCCAGGCCACCTCCCTGTGCCTTGACCCAGGCTGCATCCCCGGAGCCGCAGGGAGCTCTGCTGGCTTCACTTCCCTCAGCTCACAGCACAGAGTGACAAAGCCAGAGGCCTCCAGCTTTAGGGTTCACAGGGGGCACACCTCTGGCTGCTCAGCTAGGAACTCCCTCGGCCTGTATGGATTTCAAGCGAGGACCACCTTACCAGCCAAATAAGTCCCAGAGCACCACGACCAGCAGGGCCGGAAACCAGCGGGCATGGGATCTGGGGGGCCGGGCACGTTTCTGGGGGACATCTGAGGAAACGAAGATTCCCTTGGGGTCCTGGGGAAGCTGGGTCCCAGTTCCCAGATGTTCCTTGGGGGTGAAGGGACCACTGTCTTCCTCATGTGGGGTTGGAGGGACCCAGTTCCCCCCCATCCCCATGCTGTTCATGGGAGGGTGGGAGGGATGGCAGAGCTCTTTTCAAAGTTGCTCAGGAAACTCCCGCATCACAGCACTGCCAGACGTGAGGACCAAGAATCACTTTTGTTTTCTATCCTTTTGGGTGAGGAAAACGAGGCCAATTCTCAAGAAATGCACATTCTCTCAGAAAACGTTGATACAACGGAAGCAGCCGGCATAAAGCATGGATAAACCATGGACCAGGACCATCGGGCCAACAGCTCCACAGCTCCTGGCCTGTGATCATGGGTTCCAGGGCTGGAAAAAGCAGCCACTCCAGACAGCCATCCGGGACGACTTCCTCTGCAGGAGATGGCCCTGCTGGGCGCTGAGATTCAGGCCACACTCCTGGTGTCACTCTCACATTTCCAGGCCATGAAGCAGCCCCAGACTCATGAGATCGGGACATCCGCCCATCACCCCAGGGCAGGGTCTGCTGTGCGTTTCCAGGCTACTCCCCACCCTCTCTGGGCCTCAGTTTACTCCTTTAAAAAATCTTATTTATTTATTTATTTTTGGCTGCGTTGGGTCTTCGTTACTGTGCACGGGCTTTCCCTAGTTGTGGCGAGCGGGGGCTACTCTGTTGCGGCGCGCGGGCTTCTCATTGCGGTGGCTTCTTTTGTTGCAGAGCACAGGCTCTAGGCGCGCGGGCTCAGCTGCTGTGGTGCGGGCTCTAGAGCTCAAGTTCAGTGAGTTCACTCCTTCTTATCTGAGGCCTCAGCAGATAACTTACATTAAGTGAGATAAGGTTAGTATGGATGCCCCCGTGGAGGCACTTGTCCCCCCTACTTCAAGCTCCCCCCAAAGCAAAGTGGGAGTGTCGGTGGACCACCGTCTGACGCTGGATGCCAGCTGCTTCCTCCTGAGGGTCTGCCTGCTTCTGCTGTGGGGAGAAGAGTCCCCACACCTCCCAAGAGCCTCGACAACTGTCTCTGTTTTTTCAGCAAAGGAAACTGAGGCTCAGAGGAGCGGACGCTCGTCCAAGGTCACAGAACTAGCCCATCAGTCCGTGCGGTTAACCCCGGACCCCGCGCCCTGCACCAACAGCCGCTCCGCGTAGCTGGGGGTGCCCAGCCGGCCCCGCACGGACCGAAGAGGCTCAGGGTGAAGGTCGGGCCGGCTGGGAACGGGAGGTGGTCTTGGGCCGTGTCTTAGGCTGCGATTCCGTCAGGGATGGGGCTGGCTGAAGCCCTGTAGCTGGCTCCTGAGGTGCCAGCTCTTCCCGAGGGGGGCCTGGCGCTGGGGGGGAGGTGCGAGGCTGCTCAGCAGAGGGTGGGGGGCAGGCCCTCCCGAGCTCCCAGATCCGGTGCTGTTCCCCTAGACCAGCTCAGCCCAGCTCAGCCCAGCTCCCGAGGGCCTGGGGGCAAACAAGCATCTCAGCCTCTTCCCGCAGCTGCCGGAGGGAGACGCCCCGCCACGTAGCCACGTGGAGCAGCCCCGCTGGAGCCTCAGGAAGCGGAGCTGCTGGGATCTCTCCTTGTCCTCACCTCCTGCCGAGAGTGTCCTTTGTGAGAGCACTTCCTGGCCTAATTAAGCAGGGTAATGAGCAGCTGGGGGAGGGGGGATGAAAGCCCTGGGCGGCTTGGAGCCTGACCGTTTACAACGACGGGGCGTCTGCAGCTGGTGACACTCGGGGAGTCAGTTCTCGCAACCCTGGGAGGCGGCCCTTAGACTCACAGTGAGCGCAGGGGACGCTGAGTCTCAGGGGCCCGGTGGGGGTCCTGCGGAGGCTTGGGCCTGGGGAACGGCCCGTCCGAGCTCTGGCTCAGGCCCTGGCTTCGCCCAGGCTGGGGCGTCCTTGGTCACCACGTGTGACCCTGTTTCATCTGACGCTAGGAGGGACCGTGGGGCGGCTTCCTAAGACTGTCGGCTCAGAGTGAGGACATCTGAGCACCGGGGCGGCGGGCTGGAGGAGCCCCTGGCAGCAGCCCCGGGGGGAGGGGAGGCGGACCGCAGGCCTGCCTTTCAGAGACACTCGGGGCAACGGTCAACTGTCACCACCCCAACCTCTGCCCACAGCTCAGAACCCTCCGCTCCACAGCCATGGCCGCTGCTTCACACCGGGGTCCATCTGTCTGTTTCCATTACTCTGCTGTCACTGGTCAGTGCCCAGGGGAGGGGCACAGAGTCGCCGGCCGTCACTGAGCTGTCACCTTCCCCTGCACGGTGAGGATTTACAGGTGCTGCCTTCCAGTGTGCTGTGAGCCCAGCAGCCAGCACCGACGGGGAGCCCAGGGAGGCTCCCAGGCCCGGCCCCTCCCCACGCCTTTCAGACCAGAAGCCTGGTGAGCATTTGTCCCCCGACTGCCCTGGGGCGGAGCTGTGTCCACTGAGTGTCACTGAAGAGGGAGGCTCAGACCCGACAGCCCACACTCGGTGCTTTGATCTTTTCTAATTTTCTAAATGTGTCCTGTTTGGGGCCAAGTCCTCAGAGCCCCGACCCCTCACTACACTCCCTCTGACCGGAGTCCAGGCCACAGGGACTCTGTGGGGATCCCTGCTTTCCCACCCGCTTCATTCTTCCCTCTGGGCCCTCAGAACCCTGTCGATTCTCCTGGCCTCTTGTTTCTCTTTCTTTTTCCCCTAGTTTTACTGAGAAACAATTGGCCTGTAACATTGTGTGAGTTTAAGGTGTACAACATAACGATTGGATATACGTACATGTTGTGAAATGTTCCTCTTTCTAAACAAACAAACACAGTCAGGACTTCCCTGGTGGTCCAGTGGTTAGAACTTCGCCTTTCAATGCAGGGTGTGCGGCTTCGATCCCTGGTCGGGGAGCTAAGATCCCACATGCCACAAGGTGCGGCCAAAAGTGAAAAAAATTTAAAAACAAAGAAACAAATAAACAAGGACAGTCAGGTCACAATAGCCCGCTTCCCGTTTCCTCTCCCACTGTGGGTGTCTGTGGAGCATGGTCCGTGGAGCTTTGAGCTGCAGCAGCCGGTGCCTGAGCTGCCTGCACGAGCTCGTGGCCCTGCTCAGAGGCTGCTCCCAGCCTCCCCGCATCCCGAGGGAAGGGGCCACATGACGCTGCTGAGAAACCGCGTGCAGAGGTCTCAGCGTGATGCATAAGGAGCGGTTCTTTGCCTCCTGACCTGGAGCCTCGGGGCTGGTCAGCCTTGTCTAGAGACAGAAAGCTGCATTTAGGCTGAAGGCCGGAATCTGGTGGGGGGCTGCTCTGGGCAGGCGGGTTCTGGGGGCGCAGGGCCCAAGGCAGAGCCCCTGCCCGGAGATGGGTGTGTCGGGAGCAGCAAACAGAGGGACCCATCCCAGGAGGCCCGGTGCGGCCCAGGGAGTGTCCACAGGGGCCTGGGGCCTTGTGGACATGCTGCTCTGAAGGAGACAAGCTTGCGGCCCTGCAGGTTTGGGCTTCCTTCTCACCCACACACTCTTGTATTTCACAGCTCACTTATTTCTGTATTTACAGGCCATCTGTGTTCAAAAAGGATTCCAGCCTGTTTCTAGGTGATGGCACAGCTCCATGGAACCAGAGCCAGGTGAAAGATTGAGGTCCAGGCTGTAATGGAAGCTGGGCCAAGAGGATGATGACAGCTTCGTCATCAAAACCCAGGTTAGGGGGACTTCCCTGGTGGTGCAGTGGTTAAGGATCCACCTGCCAGTGCAGAGGACATGGGTTCAAGCCCTGGTCTGGGAAGATCCCACATGCTGTGGAGTAGCTAAGCGTGCGGGCCACAACTACACTGAGCCTGTGCTCTGGAGCCCGTGAGCCACAACTACTGAAGCCCATCGCCTAGAGCCCGCGCACCGCAATGAAGAGTAGCCCCCGCTTGCCGCAAATAGAGAAAGCCCGCGTGCGGTAACGAAGACCCAACACAGCCAAAAATAATAAATAAATTAATTAAATTTTTTTTTAAAAGCCCAGGTTTGGGGAAATGCTGTCACATCTGAGCCTGGCAATCAGCCCAGCCACCTGCCTGGCAGTGGTGTCAGAAAGGGAAACAGCGTGTCTGATGGAAAGGGCTCCCTCCCCACCACTGTCCCTACACTGGGCCTTGCTCGGGGGCACTCAGCTTCGCCTGCATGGGCAGCGTTCCACCTCCCTCACCAGGCAGAAGACCACTGGCCCTGCTTCCAGATCCAGCATGGACGCCCCCGCCAGCATCCAGTGTCAGGGCCAGATGCCTCCCCAGAGTCCGTCCAGCCCCCCAGGGCTTCTGGGGAGGCCAGCTGAGCAGGAGCCCTGCCTGCACCTCCAGGTGCCCTGGGCCAGCACAGAGCCCGGTGCAGAGAACCCAGTAAGTATTTGCTGCTAACAAGTGTTTTGCACTTGATTTTGTGCCACTGCCTTGCTAAGTCTCCTACATGTATTGTCTCGTTTAACTCTGACAGTTAGGTGGTGACGTGGGGGCCGTCATTACTCCCACTTTACAGATGAGGAGACTGAGATTGGGGGTCTGGCCTGAGGACACCTCCTAACTCGGGCCACTGGAGGCCGTGAGGCATTTTCTGTTTGTGGCCTTCTTCTGGGATTCTTTTTCTCCGTAACCAGATGGTGAGCCCTGGAAGGAGCAGGGAAAGGCCTTGTCCACGGCGCTCCCCTTGTCGGGGGACCCTGTGGAGCAGCTTTGGTCAGTGGCAGAGGGGGCTTCACAATGCCCTCGTCAGCGGTGGGCTTGACGGCAGTGGAGGCGTCCACGGCCCAGGACTGCGGCCGCTCAGGCGCGGGGCTCCCCTCAGGCCACGGCCCCTTCGCCGCAGAGCAGAGCTGCCTCCTACCCCCGCCTTGTTTTCCGCTTATTAAAAACCTTCGCCTCCGTTCTGCAGACAAGGTGAGACCAAGGTCCCGACGTGGGCACCTCCCACCGGGGCAGCACCGGGGTCCCGTGGGTGACAGGACCGCGTCCCGGCCCGCCGTCTCCTCCTCGACCTCGTCTTCGTCCCAGGGCTGGTCCGAGCCGCTCGCCTCGTGGGAAGGTCGGGGGGCCTCCTTCCAAACTTGCTGCCTCTTATCCTCCCGGGCGGCCGCGCGCCTCGGCCCAAAGCGGCAACTCTCAGCCAGGGGCACCGCGTGCTCCCCCCGACACTGGCCGGGTCTGCAGACATCCTGATGGTCGTAACTGGGGCCACAAGGAGGGGCCGCTCAGCCCCAGATGTCAGTAGCGCTGGCCGAGGACCCTGCCCCACAGCTGCAAGGAGGGAGGCCGCCGGGCCCGCGTGGACCTCCTCGGGCACCGGCTTTGGCGCCCTTTGCTCCTGCCACTTCCACTGTCCCTTTTGCATCTGTGTTTCCACCTTGCCTCCCTCAGGACATTAGTATTCTTTTTTTTTTTTTTTTTTTTTTCTTCAGTACGCGGGCCTCTCACTGCTGTGGCCAGTCCCGCTGCAGAGCACAGGCTCCGGACGCGCAGGCCCAGCGGCCATGGCTCACGGACCCAGCCGCTCCGTGGCATGTGGGATCTTCCCAGACCGGGGCACGAACCCGTGTCCCCTGCATCGGCAGGCGGACTCTCAACCACTGCGCCACCAGGGAAGCCCAGGACATTAGTATTCTTGGGCACCGGCTGGGCCGCAGCAGAGGGCTGGTGTTTCACTGTGGACATCACCTTTTCCGCCTTACCTAACCGCGCCTGGGAAATGAAGCGGAGCTAAAGCTGTGACGTAGATAGTATCCATTTTACCAATGGGAACACAGAGACTCAGAGAGGCTATGTAACACCGTCCAGGGTCACACAGCTGTCGGGTTTCCAGCCCAGCTCCGAGCCTTGCAGTCTGGTGCTCCCGCTGCCCCCCACAGGGCGGCATCGGGCCGTGCAGACAAGTCTAACACAGTCGCACGCGGACAGTACCTTGCTTTCCTCAAGCAAGTCCATTCCCCGCCTTGTGCTCTGAGGGGATGTGGAAGCTTCGGGGTGAGACGGGCTGGTGCGTCTTCCTAGGTGCAGCATGTTCAGCTTCTCAGAGTGAAGGTGAGCCAGGAGTAACCCAAACTTAGACTCTAAATTGCACAGGAAACCTCTGGGGGGTCCCCACCACCAGCACGGGCCCCCGACTCCAGGTCTCCCAGGACCAGCCTTCGGGGGTGCAGCCGTGGGCGCTGGGGGCTTGTTACACACACCAGCCCAGAGTCTGTTGTGACAACGTTTATTTTGTTAATGAGACCGTGTACGTGCGCGTGTGTCTGTGAGTGTGTGTGTGTGTGCACGCACACGCTACCAGAACAGCGGCCTTTGCTCAGGGTTTCCGCTGGGCCTTGGCCTCTGGGCCTCCCTCCACCCCCGGGCGCCCTCCCCTGCAGTCGGGATGGGGGGCCCCTCCAGGCTCTGCGCAGATGGACCCCTTCCTCTCAGCTTTCCTGGGCCTGGTAGCCTTGTGCTCCTCAGGGACCCTGGGCTGCACAACTGTTGTGCTGGGAGTGGCTGGTGGGAGGGGTGCAGGGCTCCTCCCTGGCTGCAGTGGGGTGGGCTGCAGCTGCTGCCGCGGGGAGTGTGACTGGGGGGAGTGGGGGGACGCCAGAGGGGGTGGGGCTTGGGGACCGTGGAGTCCGGGGAGGAGGAGCAGCTGCTGACTTGTTTATCTGCTCAGCTGTTTGTGTCTGAGAGCCCGAGAGAGACAGAAGCAGCTGGGGGCGGAAAAAGCCACACGGCGGGGGCCGGCGGTCCTCCTGCCTCGGCCACAGGTTCTGACACCGGAGCACAACCACCAGAGAGAGATTGGAAGGGGGTGGCCCTCCCTCTTCCTACTCAGAAAGGCTTCTTTGGGGCCCATAAGCTCGTCTCTGTGTGCAAACACCTGCGATGCCGTCCACACCAGGTGCAGTGTCCATGTGGGTACAGCGCCGTGGTGGGCAGTGCCCCTGCTCTGGCTTAGCACTGACGCAAACGCACATCCGTGTTCCTGGGCCCCTGTCTGCCCTGTCCCCTGTGTGAGCCGTAAGTCCTTGGGGGCCAAAGGCGCTAGGTCCTGGGCTTGCCATCAGCTCGACCAAGCCCAAGACATTTGTCCCCTGTGGGAAGAGGATAACTGCCCCAGCCTCGCTCCCCTCTTCCCAGGGCCCTGCTGCTTGCCTCTTCGACTGCCCCAGACCCGGGCAGCCTCACCCACTGATACCCTTCCCCCGGGGCTTAGGTCTTATTTGCCGCTAGATTGTTTAGAGGCTGCAGCCTAATTCTCCCTGATGCCTTTTTTTTTTTTTTTTTAATAAATCTATTTATTTATTTTTGGCTGCGTTGGATCTTCATTGCTGCACGCAGGTTTTCTCTGGTTGCATGGAGTGGGGGCTACTCTTCGTTGCGGTGCGCGGGCTTCTTATTACTGTGGCTTCTTTCGTTGCGGAGCACGGACTTTAGGCACGTGGGCTTCAGTAGCTGTGGCTCGCGGGCTCTAGAGCGCAGGCTCAGTAGTTGTGCACGCAGGCTTAGTTGTTCCGCGGCATGTGGGATCTTCCCGGACCAGGGCTCGAACCCGCGTCCCCTGCACTGGCAGGCGGATTCTTAACCACTGCGCCACCAGGGAAGTCCTCCCTGATGCCTTTTGACCAGGGTAGTAAACACACTGTCCTGTCAGCGGAGTCTGCAATGCAGCCAGGCTGTAATCACAGTGCAATTTCCAGAGTTTGCTTGTTTTTTCCCCTTGGCTTTTTCTCCTTATTATTTCCTTCTCGCTGCTGTTTGTTTAAATGAGGATATTGCTAGAACTCCCTTCTCCCCCGGAGGAGAGTGTTGCCCCCTTCTCAAGCACAAAGTCAGGGCACATCTGTTGACAGAGGTTCTGCTTGTCCGTCACTGGGCCTGGCAGCTGGGGACAGTGTGAGAAGTGCAGCAGCCTTTTGTACCGTTTCCGATGCATCCCATGGCCAGGACACCCACAAGTCCCAGCTCGCTGCTCTGGACATAAGGCCCCTCGAAGCTGCGTGGTGCCCACGGGCGGGAAGGAGAGAAAAGGCTGAGAGATCTGAGGGAAGAGAGACTGAGACTGTCCGCCTGCGGGTTGAGGGCAGAGGGCCTGTCCTGGGAGAGGCTGCCGGTGTGCGAGATCTGGGAACATGGATCAGAAGGCCTGGCTTCTGGCTAGTGCTTGCTTTGCTGCTAACAAGTTAGGTGATGGGGCAGACATTTCCCCGCTCCAGGCATCCTGCTTAAAAGGCAGGATTGGGGCTCCGATCTCCGGGTGCTTTTCTGCTTTACAGATTCTCTCCTGTTAGAGTGCTAACTTCTTTGTCTATAGCCCATTCCTCCTCCGGAGACCAGGTGGCCCCATAAAATCACTGCTTAATGGTGCTGGCAGCACAGCCAGCTTGGCTGACTGCCTGTTTTCCTGAACCCAGGTGCTCCTGCTGAAGCTCCGGTTAAAACTGTTTGATCGTGAGGGAGCTCTGGAAGTTTCCCTCTTATGGGTCAACGGCTCCAAAGGGCAGAAGTGCCCGAATCTTCTCGAGCATTTCCTGTGATTTCTATGGAACAAGGGCCCCTCCACCAGACCCCTCCTCCCTCCAGGCATCTTCCCGGAGCTCCACTTGATAGAACTAAGGCCAGGGGCCTTGGGCATCAGATGGGGTTCCCTTCTATTTACCAGATGTTTCCTGAGCACTTACTCTGAGACTGACGTTGCTGGACCCAAAGGAATACAGACACGACCTAGTCCTGGGTGAGCTGGAAACCCTTGGAGGACACTCGTGTCCTGTGTCTCCCATCCCCCCACAACCTCAGAGAACACGGCAAAAGAAATCATTACATTGACTGATGAATGTATTTCAAAGGTGATGGCGGAATTTCTTCCTCATATTTAAGAAAACTGGATCAACTGTATG
The DNA here is from genome assembly GCF_949752795.1 of Hyperoodon ampullatus. Classification (NCBI taxonomy): domain Eukaryota; kingdom Metazoa; phylum Chordata; class Mammalia; order Artiodactyla; family Ziphiidae; genus Hyperoodon; species Hyperoodon ampullatus. The sequence continues at coordinate 101,816,527 of NC_136924.1, read as the reverse complement.
TCAATAAAATATTTTATTTTATCTTATCTTATCTGATTTGATTTTATTTTACTGCGCCACATGGCTTATGGGATCTTAGTTCCCTGACCAGGGGTTGACCCTGGGCCCTCAGCAGTGAGAGCTCGGAGTCCTAACCACTGGACCTCCAGGGAATTCCCAAGAAAATAAATGAAAAGAAAAAGAAAACTGGCGAAGAGAAACTTATTCAGGTGGAAGTGCATTTGCAATCATAACAATAATCATACCAACTATTGTCTACTAAGTACCTGCTATATATCCCATGCATTTTGACAGATATTTTACCTGTATTACCTTATTGGTTTCTTTTATGAGAGAGGTGCTATTGGAATCTCCATTTTAATGAGGAGATGAGGAAATGTATGCTCAAATATCCAGTTTTTGGTGGAGCTGGGTCATCTCCCCCAGCTTGAAGGGGAACAGAGGTAACAGCACAGTCAGGTGGAAATGCATCAGTCAACGCTTGGTACACCTTAAACTTACACACTGCTTTGCATCAGTTGTATCTCAATAAAGCTGGACAAAATGAATAGCACAGCAAGATGATCAGCAACAAGGCTGGGCCCAAGTTAAAACCATTTACCAGGGCTTCCCTGGTGGTGCAGTGGTTGAGAGTCCCCCTGCCGATGCAGGGGACATGGGTTCGTGCCCTGGTCTGGGAAGATCCCACATGCCACGGAGCGGCTGGGCCTGTGAGCCATGGCTGCTGAGCCTGCACGTCCGGAGCCTGTGCTCCGCAACGGGAGAGGCCACAGCAGTGAGAGTCCTGCATACCGCAAAAAAAAAACATTTACCAGAGTAGAAAGTCATTCCTGGCTGTACAGATAAAAGATGAGATTGACATTCCCCAGGTTAATTAACAGATTTAGCACAAGTTCCATAAACACCAGTGAACAACTTTATGGAACTTGACAAAATCAAAGCATAACTCGTTATGGAGAAAGAAGTGGGCCAAAAACACAGACTGGAAGAGTGAGTTTGGAGGTTATAAGCTCCTTGAGGAGGAGAATCCCCCCTGGATTGTCTGTTTCCCCAAAACCCTACCACTGCCACAGGGGCTGCCTTTCTCTTCATTTCCAAGACACCTTGGTCGTCCAGCCCCAGAGCCAGTGCTCCCTGGTCTGGGGGGTAGGGGTCACAGTCTGCAAGCTCATTCAAGCCTCAAAGAGTCCAGGCTGAAGCGGCAAGAGAGGGCACCAGGTGGGCAAAACGGGACCAACAGGGGCCCCGGCTTCAGGTCATCATCCGACGGTCATCTTCATTCAGTTTGTATACTTTTCATCCTGAAAAGCCTTTTTCCCCCCATTTTTATTATATTTGAAACCCATACAGAAAAGTAGAAATAACAGTACAATGAGTATTCATAGATCCACCACCTAGATTCCACAATGGTTGACATGTTGTCGTATTTGCTTGCTATATCTACCCACCTGTTAGCTACGTATTTACCTACCTACCTATTATCTGTATACCTCTGAATCCCTTTCAAGTAAATTACAAACATAGTGAATTTTCTCCTTCAAATACATCCCCAGAAAGTAAGGATAGTCACCTGTATAATCCCAATACCATCCTCACACCTAACAAAATAATGAATTCAGTCTAATAACAAGGCTATATTCAAGTTTCCCCACTTGCCCCAAATATTTTTTGAAGTTGGTTTCTTGACATCAAGAATCAGACATTGCGTTTTCTTATCATTTCCCTCAAACCTGTTTTAATCCAGAACAATCGTGTCTCCTTTTACTGTGTCTTTGACTCTTGAAGAGACAGATAAGTTACCTTGTATAATATCCCATGTTGTGTGTGTGTAGGGGGGTGGGATGCGTTGGGAGATAACACAGGGAACTCTACTCAGTGCTCTGTGGTGACCTAAATGGGAAAGAAATCCAAAAAAGAAGGGATATATGTATATGTAGAGCTGTTTCACTTTGCTGTACAGCAGAAACTAACACAACATTGTAAAGCAACTGTACTTTCATAAAAATTAATTTTAAAAATCCATACTGTGAATCTAATTATGTCTCCATTGTGCTATTTTACTTGTTCCTTTATCTGTATATTTTTAAACTGAAAGTTAGACCTCAGAGGCCTGATTAGATTCTGATGAAAGCTTCTTGGCAAGAGCACGTCCTAGGTGCTGCCTCTGGTTCTATTACTAACGGGGGTGTCACGGGGGGGGTGTCTCCAGGGAGGGGGGCGGACAGGCAAGCAGGAGGCGGACGTGGGCTGGGAGCAACCTGGCCTTCCCTCGGAGTCCCTGTGATAAATCCCAGCACGTGTGCCAGGGCAGAAGGCTCTTCCTTTACCAACTGGGGGCCTAAGAGGAGCTCAAGCTTAGGGCTCTGATGCAAAGGTCCCGTTGCCAGAAGGTAGTCCAGAGAGCCCTGAGGTCCGGCCCAAGGCCCCTCCGGGGAGCTCGTCGGGATCTGAGTGCAGTGGCGCAAGGAGGAAGGGCTCAAGCAGAGACAGGCAGACCCAGCACTGCAGGTTCTCAGCTCTTTGGTCTTGGGAAACTCACTCAAACTCCTTGAGCCTTGGTTTCCCTGTCTGTGAAATGGGCGCCATAATCATCCTACTTAACAGAGGAGTTTCAGGGATTAGCACCAATGGACAGAGACACTGGCACACGGGGGTGCCCAGCAGTTGGGAGCTCGTGTGTGGGGAGAGCTGTGTGCACAGCAATGGGCCAGGGCCAGTGCGAGGGGCTGCCCCGTTTTCCTCCAGGTGTTGGGGGAGGTGAGGCTTGGAGCAGCTGGAGCCTCCCCGGCATAAGGGACTTTTAATTCTCTAATTAGGAGAAGCCGGTGGGTGGAGGCTGGCGGCTCACAGAGCCATGTCACACGTCCTCAGGGCCAACGGCCCTGTACGCCTGTGAGCTGCTGGCGGGGCGACACCTGCTGTTCCGTGCGTGTGCTGTCTGAGCCCTTGGTGAACCCCTCGGCCCTCTGTAATCCAGGTTTTCGGGCATATCACTTACACACAAACTCTGGAGTTAAGATGAGGGAAAATTCATCTCTTGAGATTTAAAAACAAATAAACATTCAAACATAAAATGGTTGAGTGTAGCTTTATACATGAGAAACCCACCCCCAAAAATATGGGTAATGAATTGAGCAAATGGTGGGAACTGGAGGTGTCCTGGTGTCGGTCACACACTTGGAATGAGAATGTTACACTCCAGTCGGGATGATTTTGGTCTCAAATAACAGAATACATGACTAGGAGTGGCCTAAACCATGGGGCGTCTATCTCACGACAAGAAGTGCAGAAGGAGGCACCTGGATGGGCGGGCAGCTCGACACACTCAGGGCTCTGTCCCAGCTTCCCTGTGGTTCTCATGACCCCAAGGTGGCTGCTGCAGCGCCCAGTGTTACACACCATTGTGACAATAAGCAAAGATGGCAAAGGGGGGAAGGGTCTGCTCCAAGAGCCCCAGCCAAAGTCAGTGTCCACTCCCCCACCCCAGAGCAGGCCACACACCTGCTCCAAACCAATCACTATCCAAGAAGATGCGTGGCTCCGACCAGTCGCATTTCACCCTTCAGAGCTGGGCCCACCTCCCCTGAAAGTATTACATTCTGAACAAAACAAAAGGAGCAAAGCAGGAGTTGGTGGACAGCCAGCAAGGTCTACGGTGGTAACTAAGGAGAGTCATCCTCTGAGTCACTGTCACAAGGTCCCTGGGGAGAGAAGCAAGCTTCAGCAAAGGCCCCCTGTGTGCAGACAGCGAACCCCAAAGAGAGCAAGAGAAGGGACAAAGCCTAACTGTGAAGTGCCTTTGCTTTCAGAGACGGTCGCCCAAGTGAACAGATCAGCTCCTTTTTGGTGAAAAGCAGGGACGGATACTGTGACAACAGAGAGGCCACAACGGCTGTGCCATCTTCCATGAGGATGAAGCCAGGTGTTGGGCTGTGATCCGGGACCCTCCTGGGCCCCTCACTGATTTCGTGAGGAACCGGGGGCACAGCCTTGTCTGAGAGAGGCAGCTGGTTTTGCCGTGTATGAAGGAGGGTCCAGGTTTGCCCAATCTTCTGATCTTTCAAGAGAAGTCAAAATTTTAAAATGTTATATGAAATGGTCTCATGTTAAAAACCTAGCAAATTTAGAAAATATATATTTAAAATATCGTGGACCAAGTACAGCATCTGTGGGTCAGATTTTGACCTGCAGGTAAACGGGCTTGGGAAATGTTACTGGGGTGATGGAGGTGTTCTCAAATGTATTTATGATAATGATTGCACAACCTGACTTTTAAATTTACTAAAAAACCATTGAATTGTACACTTGAAATGGATGAATTATATGATACGTCAATATGCCTCCATAAAGTATGAAAAAAAATTGGCCTGCAGGCTGTAGGTCTGCTGCCTGTGGACTGGAATATTCTTCCCAAGGCCTCTCCTGCCTGGTCTTGGGCTTGCACCCACCTGCCTGGGGCACTCTTGACAGTAGGTCAGGACGGCCTTCCCTGGTTGCTCAGGTCGATGTTGCTGGTGATCACCAGCTCCTCAGAGCTGACACCCATCGATGGGGGGCGGCAGGACAGCCTAGTGGTTACGTCACCTGGGTTCACTTCCCCTTTCTTTTTTCTTTCTTTCTTTCTTTTTTTTTTTTTTTTTTTTTTTTGCGGTATGCGGGCCTCTCACTGCTGTGGCCTCTCCCGTTGCGGAGCACAGGCTCCGGACGCACAGGCTCAGCGGCCATGGCTCACGGGCCCAGCTGCTCCGCGGCATGTGGGAACCTCCCGGACTGGGGCACGAACCCGTGTCCCCTGCATCAGCAGGCGGACTCTCAACCACTACGCCACCAGGGAAGCCCCACTTCTCCTTTCTTTGACCCACACTGTGACCTTGGGCACGTTCACCCTCTGGGCCAGTTATCTTAGTTTCCTCATCTCTGCGATGGGAATGGCAGTATTAACTCCTGGAGGATTAAATGAGATGATACACGTACCGCTTCTGGCACAATGAAACCCGCGGGGGATTATACAGTTATCACTGGGAGGTCTCGCCACCAGGGGCGCCTGAGCAGTGGGGGCTCCTTCCTCCGCCCACCGTTGGGTGGGAACTCCATCACTAAGCTCAAGGGCGCCGGAGGAAAGGGTGTCCCCCGCACCCCAGGGGTCCGCAGGGCGCCGAGGGAGGGCATGGCCTGAAGTCGCAGTTCCTGGGAAGCTCAGATTTGGGCTCCTTTTCCTTAGAAACTCAAGGAGGGTTGGTGGACATCCTCTGTTCCTGTTAAAGCCAGATTCCTGCTGAAACAGGGCTTCTGCGGAGCTGCGGGTGCCCCTGGAGCCCCAGTCAGAGACCCAGGGGACGTTACATGCAGAGGCTGTGACCTCACCGCCTCGCCCCTGGCCGCCGGCAGAGGGCACAGCCCTCGGGATTGCCAGGCCCGGGATGCCTGCGCCCCCGTGCCCGGTCTGACTTGGCCCTGCTGATCTCCGCTCCACCCAGCAGCCCGGCCCCTACGAGGGCCCTGGGAGCCCCACTTAACGTGCTCAGCAAAGGTGAATTCTAATTTGCTTGCTTCAGGCGGGTCTTAAAGATATTCCCGAGGCGTCACCTGAAGTGGAGGCACCTTGGCCACCTCCAGGGCCAGGCCGCTGCCCTAGACTCACGGGCACAGAGAGGGAGGCCCCAGCCCGGGGCAAGGGGCCCACCGCAAAGCCGGGAGCCCAGGAGGGGTCACGTGCCTGCGGTGAACACGGGGGCCTTCCGGAGGGCAGCGTGGAGTGGGGCACACGGAGCTGAGGGGAGCCGGGGGGCGCCAGGCCAGGCCGGATCCCTGGACCTGAAAACGCAGCGCCGAGGGAAGTGGGTGTCAGACCATCCGCCTGGTCCTCAGCTCCGCATGTCCTCATCCTGTCTCTCTGATTCCATCTGTCCTTCCCTAATTCTACAGGCTCCTCCTTCCCCTCTGCCCACATCCTGTTGCCCGAGGCCACAGCGGCCGGGAAGGAGCCCCTGAGCGAGCTGGCTTTACCACCAGCAGTCGGGCTCCCGGGGGCTAGGCTGCGGTGGGCGGCAGGGGTGAGCTCAGGGGCGCCTGCAGACTGCGGGGGGAGGTTTTCTTACCCACCCTCGGGGGTGGGAAGTGTCAGTTCACACCTGGTGTGTCGGGTGGGGGGCTTAGGGAGCAGAACAAACCCCACGGTTGTCTGGAGGTTTTAGAAAGTTGAAATGAAGCTCAGATCTTGGGCATCCACGTGACTGAGGCTTTCTGACTGGCTTTCACTGTTTCGGACAGAAAGATCTGTAGCAGGAGCAGTGGCTCAAGACTCCTAGGCACTTCAGCCCCAGCCTCGTAGACCTTCCTCCTGAAATCAAGCTGCAGTAGAACCAGCTACACAGGGCCTGGAGGTTCCTGTTGTCTCGTAGGAGTTTGTCCAGCCCCCCAGCAAGAATTACGAGCTCCCTCAGGCCTGGGGTCCAGGGTGTCTGACCCTCCACCGCCAGGAACCTTTTCCTGCTCAGACCAGCCACCTGTGCCCTGCTGTGGGGCCCTGGCTTCACCACGTGGAGGGGGACCCTTTTCTGTTAACATAGGACAAGACAGCCCTTCCCGAAAATCCTGGGGGCGCTTCACTCCACACTCGACTGACACACCTCTGCCTTCTCGGCCCAGTCACCCCTTCAGCTAGTGAAACGGTTTGGTGTTAGAATTCCAGATCGTGTTACAGGCTGAATCATGTCCCCAGATTCGTATGTTGAAGCTCTAACCCCAGGACCTGAGAATGAGACTGGACTTGGAGACTTTACAGAGGGGATTAAGGGTAAATGAGGCTCTCAGGGTGGGTCCTGATCCAATCTGACTGGTGCCCTTACAAGAAGAGGAAATTTGGACACACAGAGAGACCAGGGGCCATGTGAGGACACAGCAAGAAGGCCATCTCCAAGCCAAGGAGGGAGGCCTCAGAAGGAACCAAACTGTGGACACCTTGATCTTGGACTTTGAGCCTCCAGAACTGGGAGAGAACACATTTCTGTTGTTTAAGCCCCTGTCTGTGGCACCCCTTATGGCAGTGCCAGCAAGCTCGTACAGAGAGAGAAGCTGAGATCCCACAAGGAAGTGTCTCCTACCACAGATTCAGAGCCCCAGCTTCTGGAAATGCCCTGTGGGTGTCGTGCGCCCACCGGTGGAGTTCCCTGAGGGGCTGCAGTCCAGCCGTGTCGAGGGTTTACTCCTCCTCATTCTCCCTGCAGACAAAAAAAGGGCGCGTGTCTCAATCAGGAATCCCCCCTGCCCCGTCCGGGCCTCCCACGCCCCTCCCACTCCATCATGCTCTGCCCCCAGACCACACCAACGTGCCACCGAGTGTCACCTCACATCGTGCGGAGGTGCAAGGCCCACTCTGCACTGTCGCTGAGGGGGCTCCTAGAAACGCCCTCCCAGGGCCCAGGTCTCCGGACAGGTGGACGACACCAGGCAGCCACCCACGCCGTCTAGCTAAGCTGTCACCACCCTCAGCCGGGCCAGCTGCTGGACACCAGCGAGGAAGCTGTGCCACAGAGATGGGGGCCGGGCCACGGAGACGGGGGGGCAGGCCACGGAGACGTGAGTCTGAACAATTCCTGGGGAAAGACAGGGAGACACAACCAGGAGAGACCAAAAGGCAACTAACAGCAGAGGCTGGTCAGGCCATTTGGGCAGGCGTCTGTTTGTTTACGAGACCAGCAGAGGCCTGGGCCGCGGGCCCTGGGTGAGCAGGCTCCCCGATTTAACCCCAGAGCGCTGTCCTGTGTGTCTGTGTGACTGTTCTTCGTTTTCCTCCTCCAGGGACCTGGGAAGGCCGTTTGCACACGTGAGTTCCTACTTCCCAGGGTCCGCTGTGAGCCACACTTGCCCAGCTTTGCTCAGCCCCATAGGACCTGGACTGAGCACACAAACTCCTTTCAGGTTTGAACAACATTCTCCAGTAATCGTCAACACGCATCTGTGGCTCACGAGGCAGACTTGTCCGAAATCTGGAATAGCGCTTTCTAAGCAGGCCTGTAACTGCAGGACTGTGCTTCTGAGGACACGTGGCCTGCAGTGACCCTAATGACATCTGCAGAGTCCCCTCTGCTATAGCATGAGAATGTCTGCAGAAAAAAGTCTGCCCCCGTGCCCCGTCCTTCGCAGCCGATCCCATGCCACCCTGTCGCTAATCACAGCCACCAGCTTCGCTGGCATGCTCCCAGAGGTGCTTTTTGTAAACAGTCACGAGTATATACTGTTCTTTCTTCTTCCTTTCTTATATTGGGGTGGCCCAGTACATACCTCTGCACCCTGTTTTTTCTTTTAACTTAAATGAAGTTTGCACAGAGAAAGGTCTTCCTGTCTCGGTAAAGCACAGCCTATCATTCTCCTGTCTCTGTTGATGACCTGCTGGTCTTTTCCAATATTCGGCCGCGTGACCATGACCATCAGTGACCAGCTTCACATGGTGTCCCTTCCTGCCTGTGGCCACTGCTTCCTTTCCAGGTGTAACGTCCCTAAGGCTATTGACCAGCGGGCTCAGTGACAGTCTCTTCCAGGAATGGAGGCTTCAGCTGGAATTTGTGAAGCTGAGTCATGGCTGGACCGGGACACGGTCTCAACGCCCCCGAAAGCGTTCTTGGCTTTTCTACAGGACCTCGACCTCCTGCCCAGCCCCTGGCCCACCAGGCCGCACACCCCGTGGTGGTGTGAGCTGCCACCTGGTCCCCAGCCCCAGAAGGAAACCCCAGCTCAGCCGCAGTGCCAACTGTCCCCTGACCTGGTGATGTCCCTGCTCTCACCCTAAGGGTCGCCTCCTCACACTGCTTCTGCCCAGTCCCCCCTCTTCTCGTGTTCCCTCCGGGTTTTCTTCAGTTGTCCGGAGAGGGCACCTAAAGTGGTCCACTCAGCCCCCCGCAGGGAGCCCACATTGGCCTCTGGTCCAAGGCCCTTCCTGCTCACCCCACCCGGCCCTCGGGCATCGGCCTCATTACACAGAAAAGACCCAAGTCCCTTGCAGGCTCCAGTCTCCGCCCCTTCCTCCAGACCCTCTGGTGACACAACTCTGCTGTCACCACTGGGGACGCCCAGGGGCGGGGGGCACCGCGCTTCACGCAGAAGGTGTCCTCGGGGAGGCCGAGGGCTGCTCCCAGCCGGTGCGGGGCAGGGACGAGCAATCCCATCCCAGCTCCACGGACTGAGCGCCCGCGGCCCTAGCGCCTGGGCAGGGCCACGTCCAGTCTCGGGCCAGGCTCCCTCTATTCCACCTCCATCCTTCCCTCCCTCCCTCCCTCCCTCTCCGACCAGGCCCTCCGCGCGCATCCCCGCCTTGGTGGATGCTTCTCCTCCCTCTGCCACGTCTGCCCACCCCCCCAGGTCTCATTTAAAATGTCACTTCCGGTAGACACTGCCTTGCTCCCCCGCCCTGGGTTGGGTCTCCCCGCCTACACTGTTCCATCCCTCCAGACCCTAAATGCGTCCACGCCTGCGTCTCCCTACAGACGGCAAACTTCCTGAGAGCAGGACCGCCCCCAGCACAGAGCTGGGCACCGAGCAGATCTTGGTAAGGGTTTGGTGAGTGAACGGTTGAGCAGAAGGAAATCAGAGGCAAAGGATCAATCATCACTTTGTCAGTGAGCGCTCAGGCGGCCGGACACTGGGAACATCAAAATAAATCCCACACATCGAGCACATCCGTGTACCAAGGAGGGGGATGTGGGCAGGAGTCTCTGGCGGGGAGGGCGCCTGCGGTGCCCCCGCTTGATTTCATTTCCTGTACTCGGTCGAGCTAGCAATTCTGGGCCCAGTTCCGTCCCGGAAGACCCCGGGTTTTCTGGTGGAATAAATGTCCTCCTTGTCACCCTGAGTCACTGACCTCAGGAATCCCGACCTCGGTCAACAACCTGGTCAACAACCTGGCTTCCCCCGGGAAATTTTTATCACCTCTCCTGGGCTCTTGCGTCCCCTTTCGGTCTTGTTGTTGTTGTTTTAATAAAATGCTGGCCCACCCAGTCAGTCCCTTCCCTCCAGCCCTCAGCTCATCACCGTGACAATAACTGCACTTAAAGATTCATTATTTTCATTTGCATTTAAAAGGTAATCCCTGTGGCCCCAGGACAATCTGTTTCTGGTATTCCAACCTTAAAAATATTTAAGACCCCTGCATTTGCATTTTAACACAGACCTCGCCAGGTTCCGTGTTAGGGGGGTAGAGTCACCTCAAATCTCTCCATTTGCGTTGGGGGAAAAGAAGCGTTGCCCGGGCGCTGGCTCTGGCATACCTATGGAACAATTCCAGATGCTAATGCAGGTGCTCGGCCGGGCGGGGCACGCAGGCCGCACAAGCCCCACTCCCTGATCCGGAGCCCACCTAGTCCCCAGGCTGACCGAGAGGGTGGCCGACATTTCGGGCTCTTTGGTAGGTCTGGGAAGTAAGGCATCCTTGTGGATTTGTCCCAAGCCCTGCCTGCATTTTGTTTTGAGGCAGAGACAGCCATGTTCCCCTTCTCTGCCCTCCTGCACTTGCCTCGAGCAATCTCGTCTCAGCTGGGAACTTCCCCTGTGCCACTGCCCAACAGATGGTTTTCCTGCTGCGGACCTCAGGTTCTGTCTTTGAAACTTTGGGGCGGAGTCAGGAGAGGGTGTGGGTGTCAGGACAGCGGCCCCCCACACAGAGTGGGCCAGGCCTGGCCGATGCCTCCGCTTAGGGGGAGCTGCAGAGGAGCTCCTCTGGGAGCAAAGGAGCCGACACTGCCCTCCGAGTGCAGGTCCCCGCGGCAGCACCGTATCCCCGAGGCTGGGGGTGAAAGCGCCGGGTCTGGAGATGGGGGAGGAGGAGGGGGGCTCCCTCCCCTTCCCATCCTCTCCCCACTGCTGTCACATCTTTCTGCTTCAACAACCACCGGGCGCCTTTTAAATAAGCCCTGAAGTCAACGTTTCTGCTGGACGGCCTGACTTCCCCGCTGACCTCCAGCCTGGGACCCCCGCCTGGAGATGAAGTCTGGGGGCCCAGGGCCCCAGGGCTGTGCAGGCCCCTCCTCTGACGTCCCATCTCACCTCCTTTACGAGGCAGCCGCCATCTCCCCTCTCTGAGTCCCCGAGAAGTTGAGCCTTTTTAATCTGTGCCCATAATGCCATGAACTACTATTTAACTTTTCCACGTGGACCCATCTCCCGAAATGCAGTGGTTCTCAGCCTTGGCTGTGCTCGAGAACCCCAGTGAAGCTTAAAAATAAATACCCGCACCCAAGTCCCAAGGCCAGGGAAGCAGATTTAAGTGGTCTGGGGTGGGGCTTAGAGGACCCCACGTGCTGTCAAGGCTCTGAACTGGAAGGCAGGGCTGGCCTCAGCAGGGCTGTCTGAGGTCTGTACGGACGGGAGGGCTGGACATGTCCAGTAAGGAGGAGGTGAGGCCCGGCCGCTCCGTGGAATAATGAGGGAGCCTAAGAGGTGTGCGATGCGCTCGTGGCCTCCTGGTGAGTAAGTAGTCCTTGCCCAGAGCCTCCGCCCCGCTGGTCATCCTTCCGGTGCTTTGTCTGCGTCCACACACCTGCAGCATCCCCCAGGGGCTTCAGCGAAGGGCAGGAGGACGGTACCTCCAGGCTCAGCCGCTTGCTGTGTGACCTGGACAGAGTTTAAGAACGTCTCTGAATTCCAGGTTTCTCACCTGTCAAACAGGGTGAAAGGCTCGCCCACCTCCTAAGGCCACCGTGCGGATTACAGAGTGAGGACTACAGCACACGGTTCGCCTCGCAAGCCGAGCTCACGGTAAAGGCCACCGCGGCCGTTTCCACCTGGTCCCGTCTCTTGGAGGCTGCAGAACGGACCACCTGGGCTGGGTATTGAACCCTGAGGCCTCTGTTGCAGCATCGTAGACAATAGGGGCAAGAACAGGTCTTGCGCACGTTGGCAGCCTTTGTGGGTAAAGGGCAGCACACAGATGGGGCACCCCTGACCCCTTGTCCTGCTCTAGGTCTCCCCTCTCCCGGCTCAGACTCTCCCCTGATCCTCCTGAAGAGTCAGAGATTGGGAGGCTGTGGATGGAGCTTGGGGATCAAAGAGAAGGTAGAGACGGAGGACGGGGCGAGGAGATGCACTTCAGGGAAACAAAGCCCCGTCAGTGCAGGGTCTGAGTCTCCCGGAGGAGCTGAGGAAACCCCACGCTTCCTTCACCCATTCACCATCCACTGTCCGCTGGACAGGCGTTGATGGGGGTTCAGTGCGAGGGGCACAGGGCTCTGTGGACGGTCTCTGCCCACAAAGGAGATGCATCCTTCTTGCAGACAAAGTCCCCGGCACGTTTCAATGTAGTGAGTGAGCCCTAAAACAGGGGGCTGAGCACCGGAGGGGCCCCTGACCTGGTCTCTGTCCTGGGGCAGGAGTCATGACCTCTGGGAGTAAAAGGAGCCCTAGATGAGATAAGAAAGTGGGAGTTGGCCTGAAGGGGAGGGGAAACCTCTCAGGCCCAGGGAATGGGCGCCAAGGTCTGAGGTCAGGGCGAGCCTGGCTCGACAGGGGCACAGCCTGGAATTCAGGAAGTCTCTGGAGACCGTGGGTGACTGGTAAGGCTGGTGAGGCCCCACGGGGACTTCTGGAGGGTTTTTAGAAGAAAAGTGATGGGATCTGCTTTGTTTTATGAAAGTCTGTCCCCCAGAGAGGAGAAAATGCTGGAAGAGCTTCACGGGCCAACGTGGAATCCTCGGTGAGAGGTGCTCAGCCAGGGAGGCCTCGGTGTCCAGGGAGCAGCCCTTTCCCTCTCCCGCTGCTGGGGGACAGCCCAGGGGAGCGGCGGACCCCTGACGCCCTGTCGGCAGACGGTGATGAGTCCTCCACCCCCGGGAGGCTCAGGTCCCCACGTCTGCAGAGACCACGCCACCCAAAACGTGCACAGTCTCACCAGAGGCTGCTTCTTGTCTTTGGACTCAGAACCCACATTGAAGGAGGCATGATTGGTGATGCACCCCTGTACCAGCCAGAGTGAGGGACCACAGAGCAGCCTTGCAGGTAGGACAGGTGTAATAAGGGAAAAGCTCCCCCCAGCAAAAAAAAAAAAAAAATAGGAAAAGAAAATTAAGACTGGAACAAAAACATTACAGAGAGTATAAAGGTCAAATGTGGGGCTTGCCAAGAGTGAGCCGGCACCTGCAGGCAGGCGGACAGGCCGAGGGACACTCAGTGTCCACGGAAGGTGGACGGGAACGGAATCCAGCCCCGGTCCTCAGGCTGGTGCCCACAGGGGCAGGTTGCTGTTCACACCCGCTGCTGTGCAGCCGTCTGGGAAACCGCTGTCAGGATCTTGGGGCTTTGATTTTCTAGGCTGAGGGCATGAGCTGGTTACTGATGTCTGGGAGACCAACAGGGGAAAAGCTCGGAAGACTCAGAGCTCAACATGCAAAATTTCAACAATGCCCTCATTTTCAGTGGGGTACCCCCATCCTTAACGAGGCCAGAATCCACTGCCTTCCCCGAAAACAAACCTGCAGTGCTCTGTGGAACGGAGAGTGGGAAGGATGTCTATGGCTCTCGAGTTTTTGGGTTGTTTTTGTTTTTAAACGGTCCAGCTTGCCTGGCGGTTTTTCTCTGAAAAGCTTTGGGTCCTTCCCGCATTCCTCCTGTGTGGGACCCACCTCCACTCCCGCTCTCAGCAGCGAGGTCGTTAGCCTTCCTCACTGCTGGTTGAAGAGTCCGCTTTTTTGAGACTTCCAAATTATTAGCACTTGTTCCAAAAATATTTTGCTCTTTTCTCCACTCCTGTTTTCTTCAGCCTTGTGGATCTATGTTTTCAAAAACCCCACCTCTTCTGCTATCATTTAGTGGGGTTTGGGGGGCCAAGGTTAAGTCCTGGGCTCAGTCTGCCTCCGTTACTGGAAATCAGTCCGTGCAGTTAGGAGGGTGCCCAGCTTGGAGGACTCTCCGGGCTCTTGCTGGGGACCCACATCCCTTGTAGTTTTGGTCATCTGGTCCCTCAGTCCACAGCCAACAAGAAGGGACCCTTCAGAGGGGAGAGTTTAGAGAAAAGACCCTCCAGCGCTGTGGTAGGATTCGGCGCTTTCACTGCCCTGGCCTGGGTGCAGTCCTTGGTCAAGGAACTGAGATTCTGCAAGCCGTGCGACACAGCCAAAGAGAAAAAGAAAAAAGGAGCAGGTTGACTGCGCGGGAAGTGACAGAGAGTCATGTTGATATAAAGCGTGCGTGGGGGCAGGGCCACCGAGAACAGGGCTGAGCGTGGCCACACCTCAGTGTGAAAGGCTCCCGAGCGTGACCCTGACACGGCGTAAAAGGTCAAATGACGTTCGGTACATTCTACGAAGCCAGAAAAAAACATACTTTAGAAAGACTTGTGCAAGGAACATTACTTCCCCTGTATAACTGCATAGTTACTTTACAGTTTTAAAAATATTTCCACCTGTGTCGTGTCACAAACACACAAACTGATTTGGTAAAAAGCTTAGTGGGAGGCACCTGTTACTCCCCACTCTTTGCAGGTAAAGCCACTAAAGCTGAGGAATGTTCAGATTTTTTTCAATACTACACAGCAGTTCTGTGGAAGAGCTGGATTTTCTGCTTCTTAAGAATACTTTACTTGTTAAAAACACAAGCTCCTGTATCTGGAAAATTCGTCTTATGCCTGATCTTTTCTGTCCGATGTCCCACCTGTGCTGGGGAAAGCTGCCCTGACGCCTGCAGACCTGCGGCCTTGCTGCCAGGGATGCGACAGGTGACCCTGCCTGGGGCATGTCCGTGTGACTGGGCAGGTTACCCAGTCTCCAGGTGCTCTGTGTGCTCACCCACCTGTCAAGGGAGCTGCAAGGATTCAATGAGTGAATATATATAATTCTCAATAAGTTTTACCTATTATTATATCCATTTTCTTAACTCTGGTGGTCAGAGACCTTATTATCATCTATAAAAATGGTATGTCCATCACATTAAAACCTCAACCTATATACTGCTGTGGGTTGAATATAGCAACAGCAGATAACTCACTGTACTGGGGAAAAAGAAGTTGTTTTTTTTTTAGAGGCATCTTTTTTTTTGGCTGTGTTGGGTCTTCATTTCTGCGCGAGGGCTTTCTCTAGTTGCGGCAAGTGGGGGCCACTCTTCTTTGCAGTGCGCAGGCCTCTCACTGTCGCGGCCTCTCTTGTTGTGGAGCACAGGCTCCAGACACGCAGGCTCAGTAGTTGTGGTTCACGGGCCCAGTTGCCCCATGGCATGTGGGATCTGAAGTTTTAATGAAAATACCTCTCACATATTTGTGCAGCCGGAGACCATCCTGAATCCTGAAAAGCTCTCCTGTCTCCAATTTTGGGGTGTCAACTACAAACTGGCACTTGCCATCCACCTCTACAAGGATTAAATCATGACCTGCTGCAGCAGCTGACCTTTGACACCCCCTGAAAGGAGCTCAGGGTGGAGATCAGGAGTGAGGCCCTCTGTGCTCTGGAAAAAACTGGCAGACAGGCCTTCAGATAGTTAGGTGTTTTCAGGAGAAGATTTTATGAGCCCAATTCTTTCATCTCCTCATATCTAAAAGAGCAGTAAAATCCTTCATGGTGACGTCTGCGCCTCGAGATGAGCAGAAACCTTCTGCAAAAATATGTGCTGGGCTGTATGTACTCCCCCTTCACATTGATACTGACCTTCCCGCTGCCTCTTAGGAGCAGTTTCTCAGAGCTATCCGAGATGCCCAATGTTGTTTTTCTTTACTACTTGCTTTTTCCTTTTGATTCCTCTTACTTTTTTTTTTCTTTTTTTGGCCATGCCATGCTGCATGCAGGATCTTAGTTCCCTGACCAGGGATCGAACCTGTGCCCCCTGCAGTGGAAGCACGGAGTCCAAACCACTGGACTGCCAGGGAAGTCCCTGATTCCTCTGACTTTTAAAAATTAATCTTGAGGGCTTTCCCGGTGGCGCAGTGGTTGAGAGTACGCCTGCCGATGCAGGGGACACGGGTTCGTGCCCCGGGCCGGGAAGATCCCACATGCCGCAGAGCGGCTGGGCCCGTGAGCCATGGCCGCTGATCCTGCGCATCCGGAGCCTGTGCTCCGCAACGGGAGAGGCCACAACAGTGAGAGGCCCGCGTATCGCAAAAAAAAAAGAATCTTCCTGCCAATGCAGGGGACACGGGTTCAATCCCTGGTCCGGGAAGATCCCACATGCTGTGGAGCAACTAAGCCCGTGTGCCACAGCTACTGAGCCTGCGCTCTAGAGCCCATGAGCCACAACTACTGAAGCCTGCACACCTAGAGCCTGTGCTCTGCAACAAGAGAAGCCACCGCAATGAAAAGCCTGCACACCACAACGAAGAGTAGCCCCTGCTCGCCGCAACTAGAGAAAGCCTGCGCACAGCAACGATGACCCAATGCAGCCAAAAATAAATAAATAAAAATTTAAAAAATATATATTAATCTTGAACTCTTGATGAGGGAGTTCTTAATTCCTATTTATCTTATCTTTAGAATTTCTTCCTGCTTAGTAAGCGATGGCCTTTTTACTTCTTGGAGTGATGACAAGGGGCCTGGCGGTTCCAGCAGACTAGGAGCTGCTAAGTGGCTTTGTGGGTGATTTGGGGCAGAAGGCATTGCAGGCGTGGGGCACGGCTGGGCTGGGAGGGGTGCAGGGCAAGCATGTGGGCCGTGGGTGTGACACAGGTCACTGGGGCAGCCTACCATGGTGTCGCCATTAGGTCGGCCTGGGGCTGAGTCACAAGAGTTACTCCAATGACAGTGATGTTCGTATTGCTGGAAACCTGCCGGGCACTGGGCCCTTTGCAGGCCTTCCGCACTGACCCGTGCAGCACTGTGTGCAGCCCTGCTTCTACGAGCTCCACTTTCAGCCCAGGAAACTGAAGTACAGAGCGTTTCAATGACACAGCTGAGGTCACACCGCTGTGCATGGCCAGGCTGGTGTGAAGCTTGGCCTGATCAAAGCCTCTGGGCATCAGTGCTGTGTCCAATCTGCCCTCCCTCCCGGGGGGGCTACGCTTCCCACCTCCCTCAGCCTCCCACCCCCCCATCCTCCACTGTCCTTCCCCGACATCCCTGATTCTCCGTAAAACATCTACCTTTTTGTTTCTTTTTAGCCACGCCGTGCGGCTTGCAGGATCTTTGTTCACTGACCAGGGATTGAACGTGGGCCTTAAGCAGTGCAAGGGCCGAGTCCTAACCACTGGACCGCCACGGAAGTCCCAAACATCTACCTTTTATTATATCTACTTGTTTACCTGCTGTCCAGTGGGCTGGCCCACACTTCACCCTGCACTTTGAGGAGGGGAACACTTCCTGAAGTTCACGAGCGGGTCTGAGTGCCTCCCGGTGGTCCGTGTGGTCCAGAACTATGTTCCGGGTCATACAGGCACGGTGCACAGCGACTCACACCCCAGACAAATGAGCATAACCCACCTGCACACAGACTCACGCACACACACAGACACACGTGTGTGTATAACCCCCAGAAACGCACAGGCACACAGGTGGATGCTCACACACATGTAGAAACGTGCACATGGGCGGCCCCCCCTTCCTGGGCTGCAGGGAAGTGAAACCCCTTGGGGAAGTGAAACGGCCGGGAGCCTGGGCTTCCCACAGGCCACTGCGGGGACAGAGTCCACGATCACGGTCTCCGGAGCTGCCCCGAGGTAACTGGGGTCTCCTGGGCGGGGTCCGGGGCCAAGGCATGTAGGTGGCTGGGGGCACTGCTGACTCACCTGGGCGGGGCCCTGCCCGCGGGGTGACTCCCGAGGGTGGGGTGGGGGCAGGGCAGCCTGGCTGCACCACCTGCTGCAGCCCAGGGACATGACTCAGGCTCACAGATGCACCGATCCTTTCTTCTTAGCCTGCAAACAAGCTATTTTTGTAGAGCTTTTATGCGCTTCCTTTTTTTTTTTTTTAGTAATTTATTTATTTTTTATTTTATTTATTTTTGGCTGTGTTTGGTCTTCGTTGCTGCACACGGGCTTTTCTCTAGTTGCTGTGAGCAGGGGCTACTCTTTGTTGTGGTGCGTGGGCTTCTCATTGCGGTGACTTCTCTTGTTGTGGAGCACAGGCTCTAGGCACGCGGGCTTCAGTAGTTGTGGCGCGCGGGCTCACTAGTTGTGACTCACGGGCTCTAGAGCGCAGGCTCAGTAGTTGTGGTGCACGGGCTTAGTTGCTCCGCGGCATGTGGGATCTTCCGGGACCAGGGCTCGAACCCGTGTCCCCTGCATTGGCAGGCAGACCCTTAACTCCTGTGCTACCAGCAAAGCCCTACGCGCCTTCTTCTAAAAGGGAGGGAGGACATGAAGTGGGCGTGTGGACGGGATGACCCCTTCTCCCGCGCGGCTGGCTGCTTCTGACCTGCACTGGACACACTTCGGTCTGGCCGGCGGGGAGGAGCCCCCAGGTGCTGGGCACACAGATGCTCTGGGGTCCTTGGAGAGGACAGGGTGGGAGGTTTGGGGGTGGTGGCCCTTGTTAAATGTTATGGGGAGAGGGAACAAGGGGCGGGGCCCTTGGTGGAGGATGTTAGGGGGGCTAGATGGCTCCGTGATGGGGACGGGACACACGTCACTGTCCTTCTGCCTGGAGATTTCAGATTTGGCAAACACTGTCATCTGAGGAGAGATTTTAGGACCTGATGAAGTGGCAGGGATTCTCCGAAAGCCCAGCTCTCGGATTCGGGGTCCAGCCCTGCCATGCTGCCGTCCCAGTGGATGACCATCTGGTTCCTTCTGAAAATCTCCCCCTGCGGTCCGGTATAATCATTGAATAAATACCTAGAATAATTGAGAGCCATCCCTGGAAAGGACCTTGGACAATGTGTCTTGATGATGACCAGACTTTCCATTTTTGTTGTATTGCTGTACCTCTATTTACTTAACATTTTTCTTTAAATTAACTGCTTTAAGTTTTTTATTCCACCTGAACAGGGATGACACATGTATCACACTTTGAGAACCACTGATGTCATCCAATTCACCCTTTTTTGCAGGTGAGGAAACAGACCCACAGTCATGACGTGATTTGCCCAAAGTCTCACCAAGACGTGCTAATTTGGGGCTGGGCCTGGGGTCTCCCCAGTTACAGTTTTGATTCTTTCTGGTAGAAAGTATCATATTCTCACGTGTGCAGAAACAATTCCTAAAAGTGGTTCCAGTAGTCAGCCCAGGTCAGGGTCCGCCCGCAGACCGAACCGGGGCAGTTCCTTCCTTCTTCCCTCAAATCCCCGCTCACTGGAGACCTGGGTCAGCTGCTCTCTGGAAGCTCCTGGAATCTTTTATGCTAATATTCTGAAATGTCAGGAACACATGTCGCTGTTGAGTGACTGTGCTGGGTGCCTGGCATGTCTTGCCAACGCGAGAGGGCAGGTCTTCAGTTCTGGGACAATTTCATATGGTATTTATCTCCTTTTTTTCTCCCATCTATTTTTTCTTTTTCCTTCTGAAATGTCTGTTATTTGGGTGTTGGATTTCCTGAACCAATATTCTTCTCTCCTATTTTTGTCCTACTTTCTAAAAGCTTCTCTTCAGTTCCATCTTTTAATATTGCTAGTCAATGTTTTAAATTTCAGCTTCCATGTTTTTAATTTCTGAAAGCTCGTTTTGTTTATTTTTTACACCGCCCTGTTCCTCTTTTAGGGACACACATCTTTTCTCATCTCTGTAAAGATGTTAACCATGGTTCTTCTGGACCTTCTTTCGTTTCCTGTGCTAGTTCCTTCTCTGTGCTATTTTTTAAGTTCCTTTGTTATGCTGGAGCCTTTCTTCCTAAGCCTCATCATCCTCTGCTCTCCGGCTGTATTTAGAAGTGAAACACTAAAACTCCGATGTCAGTGTCTTCCTGTGCATGTGAGCAGGGCTCGCGGAGGACAAGCCCTGGTCTGGGAGGCCTCGTGATGAACTTTTAGGTGGGGAAACCTCCCTTGTCTGTACCCAGAGGTCTCTTCTCTGGGATTTCAGGGAAGGAGAAGTGTCGTGTACATGCTGCCTCCTGGTCATCGGAGTATAGGATGGGAGGAGGGCAGTCCAGCTTCAACACTAAAATCTTCAGCTTCCCCCCTTCCCAAGTGTCCAGCAGAGCGATTTCCTCTTCCAGGCGTCCCAATGTCCGTGTCAGGGCGACCAGCCCTGCCCACCCTGCTGCTGGCCGTGGCCATGTCTTATTTCTGCTCGGCCACATCCGGAGACGAAGCACGAAACCGGCTGTTGATGAGAGAGAAGATGATGCGGATCGGGGGGCAGCTGGTGCTGAAGCAGGAGGAGGAGCTGGCCAACCAGAGGCTCGGGGCCCTCAAGGAGGCTGAGATGCAGGAGGCCCTGAGGGCGGGGAGCATCCCACCCAGCATGCACTTCTTCCAAGCCAAGAGCCTCATTGAGAAAAGTGCGGTGTTCAACATCCTGAAGAAGATGCCAAAAGGTAGGGGTCTAGAGGGGACGGTTCTGGGGTCCTGGGGACATAGGAGGTACTAAATTGGAGCCGGTGGTTCTTGTTCTGAGTGGAGCCCAGACTCCACTGGGGCCCTGAGCCCTAGTCCTTGCTGGTGGGCTGGGGGCTGGGGCTCCACGTGGCTGCCGTCCACCCTGAAACCAAAACCCTGGCTCCGAGGGGACTCGGCCTCAGACAGATGGCAGGGAGGGGGCTTGGACATCACCAGGCATCCCTGGCAGGGCTGGAAGTCGTCCCCTGTAAGAACCCTATCCCTCCCTGCATACATTCTTCTAGCCTTTCCAGGGGCTAAGTTACCGAAGAGGATGTGTCCTGGATAAACAACACATTTCTAGGACTTCCCTGGTGGCGCAGTGCTTGAGAGTCTGCCTGCCGATGCAGGGGACACGGGTTCATGCCCCAGTCCGGGAAGATCCCACATGCCGCGTAGCGGCTGGGCCCGTGAGCCATGGCCGCTGATCCTGCGCGTCCAGAGCCTGCGCTCCGCAACGGGAGAAGCCACAGCAGTGAGAGGCCCGTGTACTGCAAAAAAACACCCCCCAAAACAAAAAAAAACCCAACACATTTCTACTACTTTATTGCTACTGTCCACTGGAAAAAAAAATGCACAACGTGAGAGCTGGGAGTTCAGTTTTATTTGGGGCAAAATGAGGACTATAGCCTAGGAGACAGCATTTCAGAGGGTCCGGCATCCGCTGCCCTCACCTCACACCCCGCCGCGCCTCTCCCTGCAGGGGCTGCCTTACACATCCACGACTTCAGCATCGTCAGCATGGACTGGCTGGTGAGAAACGTCACCTACAGGCCCCACTGCTATTTCTGCCTCACCCCGAGGGGGACCCCGCAGTTCAGATTTGCTCACCCGACTCCCCCCACCCTGAACACAACAGAATGTCCCGCGTGGGTTTTGCTGGAGAAGTTTCGAAAGGGGCTGCCGAACGTCACCGAGTTTGACCACAGGTGGGTGGTGCTTTGGGAAGAACCCGTCTCGCACCTGCGCAGGTGGGGTTGGCGTGTGCGGTGTCCCCGTGGGACAGACCCTTCTAGAAACACCTGGCATTAAAAAAGTCAGGAGGCTTTTTCTCTTAACTTTATGGGATCTTTTGCTTCACCAAGGCATTCAACACCTTTCCCATCCGCAGCAAGTTCCTGGTACATTTAAAACCCGATTTGAAAAACAAAAAAACAAAAAAAAACCCCCTGATTTGACCAGCGACACTGCTGCTGCACCGAACGGGATTTGTCTGGACCGTCAGTAAGGCCGGAGACAAGGGGATTCCCAGCTCCTAAGCCAAGAGGGCCCAGGATGGATGAAACAGCCTGAAAACTTGATGGCCAGCTCCCTAACAGACTTGTATACAAATATTATAATAACTATTCTAATCGTAGAACCATCTACAGAGGGCTTTCTTGAGGTATTTCCTTGATGAGTAAGAAAATGCAGCTCAGCCTGCATTTTAAGGAGGTTGCCCAAGGCCACACAGCTGGTAATCGGCTAATCAGGGAAGTAACCTGCGTCCTGTACTGCCAAGTCCACGATTATTTCCATCGGACCTCGGGCTTGAGTTTGCTGGGGCTGCCACAATGAAATACCACAGACGGGGTGGCTTAAAGAATACAAATGTATTTTCTCTCAGTCCTGGAAGCTGGAAGTCCAAGATCAAGGTGTGGGCAGGTTTCTCCAAGGCCTCTCTGCTGGGCTGGCAGACGGCCGCCTTCTCACTGTGCGCGCACCCCTGGGGTCTGGGACACCAGCCCTGCTGGGTCAGGGCTCCACCCTCACGACCTCATTTAACCGTCATTACCTTCTGAAAAGTCCTCAGCTCCAAACACAGTCACACTGGGAATTAGGGTTTCAGCATATGAATTTTGGGGACACAATTCAGTGCATAGCACCCTCCAAGGAGAGCTTGGTCTGAGATGTCCATTCAGTGGGGTCAGCCTGGCTAAGAGGCCAAGGGGGACAGCAGAGTCTGGCTGGTGGGAGCATCCTGCCAGGTGTCTCCTGGGGAGCACTTGGAGGTCCCAGGGTGGGGGGCCTCCGTCAGGGAGCCTGGGCAGGAGTCCTACAGGCCGGAGTTGACAGCCTGCAGCAAGCCTCTGCCCACCCTTTGTATCCTGACAGCCTGCTGAGGAATTTCACTCTGATGACTGAGAACCCCCAGGCGACTTATGCAAACCAAGACATGGTCTGGGCCAAGTTCGAGACCATCTTCTTCGCGATCGCGGGCCTCGTGAACTACGCCCCGGTATTCCGAGACTACATCTCCCAGGGCCTGGAGGAGTTCTACCAGGACAACGTGCTCTACCTGGAGCTCAGAACCATGCTGTACCCGGTGAGTCCATCTCTGCTCTCCTCTGCTCAGGCTGGACTCTCTGCTCTCACCCTGTAAGGCTTCACGGGCTCCCCACACTAGTGCTGCACAGGACCGAGGGCCGGCTTCACCCCTAAGTGGCCTGGTGCCTTTCCGGAGGCCATGTGAGCAAGAAGCCCTGGGCTGGCCCTGAAAAACTGGGCACGTGCCCCTCACTGCCCGTCACCTCCCTTCCCTCGGGATCCCCACGGCCCAGCTCCCCCCACACGCACGGGGCCTGCTGATGCCTCGGCACCTGCCCTGGACTCTGGGCAGTGCCTCGTGCCCAGAACATCCTTGACCGTCTCCTTTCCTATCCAAATGCGCTACTGTGAGTCCCACAGGACGATGCCCTTGGTGCAAGGCCCGCTGGGCCTTTCATCTGGTAAATGGGTCTAGTTGCAGGTAGAGTGGGGTCTGGTGAGTTCCTGGGGGCCCTCTCTGTGGAGCACCGGGTCTTCTAGGGGCAACAGAGACATTTGATTTGACTTTGAGGAAGAAAGGTCAAAGAGAAAGAAAAGGGAAAGATTGAGAAGAGTCCAAAAGTATCCCAAAGTGTCAAAATATTAACAAATTGCTCACTAGGACCTTGCATGTTGGCCAGAAGCAAAGGGTGATGGGGTCTCAGGTACCTGAGACGGGCTGACCTCAGCTTTGCAGACCTGAGCCGGGGGAGGCAGCAGGGTGGCTGGGACTCCAGGCTGGGGAGGCGTCCCACAGGGAGCCCGGGCGGGTCAAGTGCTGCCGAGAGAGGACCCTTCTGGTGGGTACGGAAGAGGACTTTCCTGAGGACTTCTGGGGGGAGGTGGGGATTGGGGGTTGAGGGAGTAGCTGGGGTACTGGAAGGCTCTTCCAGTACCTTTAAGGGGGCTCACAAGAGTGTGTGCATTGCGCTGTAGGGGAGCATACTCGCCCCCAAAAGGGTCACCTTGGCATGTGGATTATTTCGAGCTGAAACAATCAAGGCCCAAAAGACTTAGGAAGAGACTTTGACCCTCCCCCTAAGTGTCTAAAAGCACCTAAAGGGCCTATTCTCAGCACAGAGCGGTATCAGAGTCTCTGCAGAGACTACGGCCAGGTGTGGTCGGGGGACCCCTCAGGGCCTGGACACCAGAGTCCACTCTGTCCCACTGTCCCTGCTGGCCCAGCAAACATTTGTTTACCAAACACTTGCTTTTTATCACCCTGTGAATTGCCTTCCTCCCCTTTGAAGTCCCAAACCCCTACCCCCAACAGCCTCTTTTGTCTTGAGCTGAAGATGGTATTTAGGGTGAGGGCTTCAGCCATTTGGGTGAGTGGCCCAGTCTTCCTGGGTCTCTCCCACGTAGAGCTGTTATTAAACTTTTGCTGGATTTTCTCCTGGTAATCTGTCTCATGTCAGTTTAATTCTCAGACCAGCCAGAACCTCGGAGGGTAGATGGAAATGTCCCCCCTACACCCTGACAGTTGGCCAGTTGGCCTAGGCAGCTGGATTCAAACTTACTGGCTGGACAGCCCTGGCCCCAGGCTCCTGCATCTCAGAGATCCTGGCAGAAGGTGAGAATCCTTATGCTGTCAGTCTGCTGGATCTCTGCCTGCAGGGGCTTTTGGAAACAGTAGTGGTAAGAGTCCTTTTTCTCTTTTCTAAAATCAGATTAGCAGGAGAAAATATTTGTGGAGCTAGTTCTTGGGCCTTAGGGCCTCTGGGTCAGTGAGTTTGGAAGAGAGCTCTGGGCTTGTGAATCCTTTTCCTCCCAGAGATGGTCGCTGTTTTTCTGTGTTTCTGTCTTTTGTGTCATGAGGAAAACCATTGGTCGGATTGGTTTTACTTTTTTCTTGTTCTGTGTCTTGAGAGTTTGGCCTCAGCACCCGTGAGAAAACTTTGCTGGTCCTGCCGTCCGGAAGGCGCAGGTACCAGGGCATTTGGTGGCCAGTCGGATAGACTGGGATTCCTAGCTGTCACCTCTGGTCGGAAGCACAGGCCACACCTGGGCTTGCAACCAGCGTCCTTGTCCGACTGTGCCGGCTCCCGGGGGTTTGTCACAAGGGGCCTCTGCCATCTCAGCCTTCACGGCCGCCTTTCCTTCCTTAACCATCCTTGGGGGCGAACTTTCTGGAGCTTGTGAAGCTGCGTCCTTTGCACTCTCCTGCGACACCCCTTCTGTTCATGGTTAAGCCAACGGAAGCCTTATGGTGTGAGTTGGTATTACGATCTCACTGTCAATGGCCAGAGGATGGATACTTTGAACTGGAAAAACTTCTAAATTGGTAAATTTTTTAGAGACCTCTCCTTGTAAACACCTGTTTTATTGGTACCAATGTTAAGACCAAAAGGTTACCTTAACTCAAACGAACAAGATGGTTTGGGAAGCCGTATGGAATTCAGTGTCCTAGCTTCGCCTCATGGGTCTTACAGATGCTAATAAAAACGGTCCATTAATTAACAAGGGAGTGAGAAGAAGAGTGAGGTCGGGACTCTTTCCAACAGGATAGACATTTGTAAAGGGTCATTAAGGGGAGAGTCACAGGACTGGTCCCAGCAGTGTGGGAATCTATAGATGGTTATTAAGAAATGGGATGACGGGCTTCCCTGGTGGCGCAGTGGTTGAGAGTCCGCCTGCCGATGCAGGGGACACGGGTTCGTGCCCCGGTCCGGGAAGATCCCACATGCCATGGAGCGGCTGGGCCCGTGAGCCATGGCCGCTGAGCCTGCGCGTCCGGAGCCTGTGCTCCGCAACGGGAGAGGCCACAACAGTGAGAGGCCCGCGTACCGCAAAAAAAAAAAAAAAAAGAAATGGGATGAATACAATGGACATTGATGGGATTAAAACAAAGGTTTTGATAACAGCACTACCTAAGGCTGGGTGGGCCAAAGGGACCCCCCGCCATCCCCCCCAACATGAAAGGGCCCCAAACAAGTCCTCTCTCTTTCCCCCAGTTTGGAGAAATTTAAAGGCCAGGACACAAAAGTGACACCTAATAAGCCGACCTGCAATCCCAAGGGCAACAGTCAGGCTGATTAACCAAGTTAAAGGTTGACAGGAGGGCCTGGGTCCCTGGGCTGGACTCCGCACTGGGGACCCATGGCCTTTGACAAAGGAGGGCGGAGGGAACTTCCCCTGACCCCTCGATGCGGGAGCCCCAGGAGCTGTGGCACCAAAACCGCTCGTGGAGCCGAGTTGGGGTGTGAGTGTAGACAAGGTTTATAAAGCTTGGAATGTTTGCGGAGTGTTTGATGGGAACAGATGTGATGTCCAGCTGAGAGTGCTTCCCCGACAGTATCCAAACTGGTCTGTCATTCATCCAAATTATTGAGTGTGCCAAGGCCTTGCCACACTCAATAATTTGGACTGACTTCAAGGGGGGCACTATTTTGGTTTTGTTACCATATTCCATGGTCTTTGTTGGCTCAGAAATTTTACTGTTTGTACACCCAGAAGTAAAAGGGCTCCAGAGGACTGACACACATTGACCAAAGTCATAAGAGACAGATGTATACACAAGAAAGTCAGAATGCAGTTTTCAGAGAAAATTATCAATCAGACCAGTCACGTATGCTTCCACATCAGTAAATTCTCTCTTGAAGACAATTTTTTTTAATTGAAATATAATTGATTTACAATGCTGTGCCAGTCTCTGCTGTACAGCAAAGGGACTCTGTTTTACACATATATACATTCTTTTTTTTTTTTTTGAGTATAACTGCTTTGCAATGTTGTGTTAGTTTCTGCCGCACAGTGAAGTGCATCAGCCATACACATACACGCATCTCCTCCCTCTTGGACCTCCCCCTACGATCCCACCCAACTAGGCCATCACAGAGCACCAAGGTGAGCTCCCTGTGCTAAGCAAGTTCCCTTTAGCTATCTATTTTACACATGGTAGTGTATTTATATACATTCTTTTTTTAATACTCTTTTCCATTATGGTTTATCCCAGGAGACTGGATATAGTTCCCTGTGCTGTACAGTAGGACCTTCTTGTCTATCCATTCTAAATGTAAGAGTTTGCATCTCCCAGCCCAACCCCAAACTCCCCGGCCATCCCTCTCCTCCACCCCACCATGGTAACCACAGTTCTGCTCTCTACGTCTGTGAGTCTGTTTCTGTTTTGTAGGTAGGTTCATTTGTGCCATATTTTAGATTCCATATGTAAGTGATATCATATGGTATTTGTCTTTCTCTGTCTGACTTACTTCACTTAGTATGATCATCTCTAGTTGCGTCCATGTTGCTGCAAAGGGCATTATTTCGTTCTTTTTATGACTCATATTCCACTGTATATATGTACCACATCTTTATCCATTCATCTGTTGATGGACATTTAGGTTATTTCCATGTTTTGGCTATTGTGAATAGTGCTGCTATGACCGTAGGGGCGCTTGTATCTTTTTGAATTATAGTTTTGTCCGGGTATATGCCCAGGAGTGGGATTGCTGGATCATATGGTAGCTCTATTTTTAGTTTTCTGAGGAACCTCCATACTGTTCTCCATAGTGCTGCACCAACATACATTCCCACCAACAGTGGAGGAGTGTCCCCTTTTCTCCACGCCCTCTCCAGCATTTGTTATTTGTAGACTTTTTTTTTTTTAATTTTATTTTATTTTTTTTATTAGTTTCTGCTTTTGTAGACTTTTTAATATGACCATTCTGATTGGTGTGAGGTGACACCTCACTGTAGTTTTGATTTGCATTTCTCTAATAATTAGTGATGTTGAGCATCTCTTCATGTGCCTACTGGCCATCTGTATGTCTTCTTTGGAGAAATGTCTATTAAAATCTGCCCATTTTTCGATTGGGTTGTTTGTTTTTTTGTTGTTGAACTGTATGAACTGTTTGTATACTTTGGAGATTAAGCCTTTGTCAGTTGTAGCATTTGCAAATATTTTCTCCCATTCCGTAGGTTGTCTTTTTGGTTTTTTTATGGTTTCCTTTGCTGTGCAAAAGCTTGCTAAGTTTGATTAGGCCCCATTTGTTTATTTTTGTTTTTATTTCTATTGCCTTGGGTTGAAGGCAAATCTTAACTTCTCCTGAAGCCAAACTATCTGATATTTTTGCATTCGGAGTCTAATTTTTAAATCCTGGGTGGGATCCCTAAACTGACTCTATTGCCCTACTTTGAGTTGAAGGGTCAGGGGACCCTGTCGTGGAGGCTGCTCCAGCCCTGAGAACCCGTCCTTCCCGTCCTGAGTCAGGGCCTCCTTTCCCCCACTTCCAGGTCTCTACTCTCCTGTGTATCCTGGATGACTCCCTTTTCCTGGGATATGTTCACACCTCCTTGAGGTCGGCCCAGGTGAGGGTGTGCATCTCCACCAGGATCTGGTGATTGTTTGCTGGTTTAATGCTGAGCACAGACCTGCATACCTATTTCTGATTATTGGGAAGTGGGAGTGGGCCTGACCTTGGCCCCCAGGAGAGTCTTCGTCAGCCTTGTGAGCAGAGTCAATAAGTCCTGGGTACAAACGATCCTTTCAAAAGAAAAGAGAGGGTCCAGTCCCCCTTCTACTAAGAGAAGAATTTTGGAAAGAGATGAGCTGGCCCTGGACTAGCCCGTGTAGGTTGGAGGACAGTGCATCTCCCAGAGCCATTAGCCAGTGCCCTGTTTGGCCTGAAATCCCTTCCTTCACTCAGCCTGGGCCCCGCCCCCTAAGCCCATCCTCCTCTGGAGTCCGGTTTAAGCCCTGCCTCCACCCACCCCCCACCTTCTTGGGACTGGCTTCCTCTCCTTGAATCCCCGTGTGTATGTCAGCCCTGGTTTCCCAGCTAGGGAAATGGCTGAATCATTTCAGACCCGGCAGAGTCCTCCAGAGACTCCAGGGGTGATAATCACGCTTAGGGGTGGTAGGTGTACATGGGACTAAGTTGGAGGTGCTCTTTGGACCCTGACCTCCCAGGGTCCCAAATCTTGGGTCTTGGGTTGGGCTAGGAAGCTGCCGAGTTAACTAGCTAAACACCACTGTCCCCTGCACCCCTTGGTTCCAATGCAGATGATCTGACCCAGGCCACACTTCAAGACCTTTTGAAAGCACTTTATCTGCATTGCCTCCTTTGAGCCTCACAACCTGCACTTTGCAGAAGTGGAAACTGAGGCTCGGAAAGGTCAAAGAGCCTGACCCAGGCCATGTGGGCAGTAAGTAGGGACGGGACAGGGGCCGGGGTGCTGGGTTTTGAGAAACCCTGTGGGGCTACACGCATCTCAAAAGGAGCTCCCCGATGGGCTTCCGGCCTGGGGGCGTCGCTTCCTGTGGGCACATCCTGGCAGCTTTCGCAGAGTGGGGAGTGGGAGGGAGGCCTCCCCTTGGGGAGGGGCCTTGGGCTCCTGAGGGGGAAGGGGAGAGGAGGGAGAGAGGTGGGGAGAGGAGGGAGAGAGGTGGGGAGAGGAGGGAGAGAGGTGCGGAGAGAGGGTCTGCGCCCCTGGGGAGGTATCTGGGGAAGCTGCAAGGAATTGGACCTTGCTTCCTCCCCCCTCCTCCCTCCCCACGCTCCTTGGGGACACTTGGCTCTGGGGTCTGCCCTGGGGACCTGCCCAGCTAACCTCTCTCCCCACCTCCTCCGGCACCCAGCCAGGGCTCCTTGAAGGTGGAGGGCGGCCAGGATTTGGGCTGGGGTGAAGACTAAGGGGGATGGGATTTGCTGTTTGCTCTGGTCTGACCCTGGAACAAAGGGCCCTTGCAGTCCGGAGTCTTTGCCTAACGCCCCCTTAGCCAGAGTAGGGGAGCCATCAACACATTAACAACTAAAAACGTCTGCCCTGGAATTCTTTTCTGAGCCCCCCTGCCTCCCCCGCCTCGCCTGTGGGGCTAATTCAGGGCCTGGGATGATGTTGATGGACTATCCCACTGCCCAGCCTCCTATTGTGTCACTAATGCTCCATCACAAAGGCCACTCACCCGTAGCAACAGTTGCTAGGCGGGTCTGATCTCCTGGGCCCCATCCCCGCCCCCTCGGCCGGAATCGGAGACTCAGACTGGGTCGGGCCAGCCTTCCGAGAGGAGCTCCCAGGGGATTATGCACAGGAGCTAGCCCAGCTGGCATTTACCCGTGGGCGGTCTTGGGGGGGACACGTCGGGGGCCGAGGGAGCTCAGGATGGTCGTTCGCGGACGGCTTCTTGGATGCTGTCACTTGTGTAACCAGCGGTCCTAGTGCTCCCCCTACCCACTCCCAGGGTTTTCTCCTGGATTCTTAGCAGAATCCTTCATTAGAAACTCCACCTGGCTTTTTGCTCTAGTGACCCCGTGTTTCACGTCATTGGTGTCGCTCTGCAGAATCCTGATGGCCGCACTTTCCTACCACGTTAGGCTGTGGTTGGGCTCTTAACAGGGCTGTGAAATTGACAAAAATGGTAGATCTTCAGCCTAGAGGTGAATTATTACATGGGAATCACCTGGGCGAGTTTATAAAACCAGGTTCTATCCCCAGAGAATCTGATTTAATTAATCCGGGGTGGGATCCAGGCACTTTCTCCTCACTAGGTGGTTGGAGACTTTGAGACAGCGTCCCTCCACCGCGATGCCGCCGACCCCCAGCCCCCCACTCCAGCCAGGGAGCCTCAAAATCCTCATCTGTAAAATAAGACCTACTTAACAGTGCAGTTTTGAGGATTAAATGAAAGCTCTTGGCTTATGCCTGGCACATAGTAGAAGCTCAGTTAATGCTTTTTAAGTGAATCGGGCTCTAGAAGTGAAAGCTGGTTGTATTCGGAACTAGAGCTTCTGAGTCCTAGTTTCTGGTCTGACACAAACTAATTGTGTGACCTTAAGCAACACTGCCCCCAAATTTCCTTTCTGTTCCGTCAGCTTCAAATTCTTTAATTCCATAATATCATAGACAACGGGAATTTGTAATCTTATACTAGTTTATGAAAGTAGTATGTAGTTTGAATAACTTCCCCACAAATTTACACTGCCTCAAGTAAACTGTAAGATTTGAGATAATCTAAATTGAGTCCAATGTGTTTTTAATCCAAGGGGGCTTATTATAGGGACATAGCCGCTTTTGTACCACTGAGCCTTAGTTGAATGACAGACCCCTTCTCGTACTTACAGGTTGTTACATTCTTAGATGGTAACTCATCTTCCTAGGACAACTGCAGATTTGAGTTGTTTTTCTGCATCTGGTGATAGGTTGCTAATAACAACACTGTATTACTAGTTATCATTTCTTTTTTTAAATTTTATTGGGGTATAGTTGCTTTACAACGTTGTGTTAGTTTCTGCTGTATAATGAAGTGAATCAGCTATAGGTATACATATATCCCCTCCCCCTTGGACCTCCCTCCCACACCCCCCATCCCACCCATCTAGGTCCCCACAGAGCACTAAGCTGAGCTCCCTGTGCTATACAGCAGGTTCCCACTAGCTATCTCTTTTACACGTGGTGGTGTATGTATGTCAAACCTGATCTCCCAGTTCATCCCACACCCCTTCCCCCATTTTGTTCACATGTCCATTCTCTACGTCTCTGTTTCTATTCCTGCCCTGCAAATAGGTTCATCTGTACCATTTTTCTAGATTCCACATATGTGTTAATATACGATATTAGTTTTTCTCCTTCTGACTTAACTTCACTCTGTATGACAGATTCTAGGTCCATCCATGTCTTTACAAATGACCCAACTTTGTTCCTTTTCATGGCTGAGTAATAGTCCATTGTATACATGTGCCACATCTTCTTTATTCATTCATCCGTCGATGGCCATTTAGGTTGCTTCCATGTCCTGGCTATTGTAAATAGAGCTGCAGTGAACATTGGTGTGCATGTATCTTTTCGAATTGCGGTTTTCTCAGGGTATATGCCCAGTTGTGGGAGTGCTGTGTTATTATGGAGAACAATATGGAGGTTCTTTTAAAAACTAAAAATAGGGGCTTCCCTGGGGGCACAGTGGTTAAGAATCCGCCTGCCAGTGCAGGGGACACAGGTTCGAGCCCTGGTCTAGGAAGATCCCACATGCCGCGGACCAGCTAAGCCTGTGAGCCACAGCTACTGAAGCCCACGCACCTAGAGCCGAGAAACCACTGCAATGAGAAGCCCACGCCCCAAAACCAAGAGTAGCCTCCACTCACCGCAACTAGAGAAAGCCCGCGCACAGCAACAAAGACCCAACGCAGCCAAAAAGAAATAAATAAAATAAATCTATTTTTTAAAACCCCTAAAAATAGAACTACCATATGACCTAGTTATCATTTCTGAGTGCTTTACAAATATTAGCTCATTTGATCCTTGCAACAAGCCTCTGAGGTATGATTGGTTTGGAATATATTGTATCTCACTGGAGCCTGAACCCAGAAGGCTGACCACAACCTCAAACCAGCTGAGAACTTTCCTCTGAGGCTTGGCTTCAGAGCCTGTTCTAACTGCACCAGTGCGGCTGTGAGGGGCTGCAGGTCTCACACTGGAAAGGGTCTCCGCTCCTGGAAGTGGGGGGCTCTTGAGTTTTCAGATTCCCATCTTGGTGCTCCCATCAAGGCTGCAGTTTCTTGGGCAGAGGCTGGAGGCCAGAGGGGCATGAGCTTAGGGCCTGGGCGGCCCCAGGGGAGACTTACTGGGGTGCCGGAAGACCAGGAAATGAACTGGATGCGGCTTCAGCATCTGCCCTTGTGGCTCTCCGTGCCACGGGAACTAGCAGTGGGACCGCTGACAGAATCCATGAGTGGGAACCACCCTGAGTGCAGCCCCATCAGGCCTCCATGGCACCTCTTGTGTAGCCATGCAGACTCGATTAACCTGTCAGGGATCTTCCTTTAGACAGAATGTCATGTGTTGATCTATATATTTAAGTTCCTTTCTTTTGTCTCCTGTGCCCCTCCAACATCCGTCTATCCACCCATTCCCTAAAACGTGCCGTGTGGGGCTTACTTTTTTTTTTTTTTGGCCGCACTGTGCAGCAGGCAGGATTAGTTCCCCAAACAGGGATGGAGCCCACGCCCCCTGCAGTGGAAGCGCGGAGTCCTAACCACTGGACCGCGAGGAAAGACCTAGCACTTTTTTTTTTTAATTGAACTCTAGTTGGTTTACAATGTTGTATTAGTTTCAGATGTACAGCAAAGTGATTCAGTTACACACATATATATGTATCTATCCTTTTTCAGGTTCTTTTCCATTATAGGTTATTGCAAAGTATTGAGTATAGTTCCCTGTGCTGTACAGTAAGCCCTGTCTTAGTATTTTTAAAGCTGCAAGTAGGGATTTCCCTGGTGGTCCAGTCGCGCTTCCACTACAGGGGGTGCATTTTCGATCCTGGGTCGGGGAACTAAAAAAAAAAAGAAAAGAAAAAGGTGCAAGTAGACAGCACTCTTCTTAGGTTAAAGCTTGTTTCTGGAGCGCCTCCTCTGGTCCTAGGAGAGGAGGTGGGAAGGTCAAGCGACACGGACTCCGCTCTCAGGGATCTCCGACCCAGTTGGGGTGTCTGGACAGGTGACTTGTAATGACGGAGCAGTCAAGGCACGGGGCAGAATTCTGTCCTTCCCTTCTGCAGATCAGGTGGGTAATGCCAAGATGACGTCAGCTAATAATTTTGGGTTGAGTTAATACAATGGTTCTCAAACTTTTACTCACAAAATCTTTGAGGATCCTAAAGGGCTTTTGTTTATGTGGATTATATCTACTATATCCTGTACAATATAACCAGTATTAGAAACTAAAACTGAGAAATTTTCAAAGCACAAGCCTACACAATTACACCATCTATTTTGTGTCAGAGCAATATTGCCATATATGATGCAGCTTCTGGAAAATTCTGTACACTCTGAGAGAATTAGAGTGAAAAAGAAAACATCTCAACATTTTTATGAAGACAGTTTTGAATTTGTAGACTTTGCAAAAGTCTAGGGGACCCTAAGCGGCTCCCTGACTATCCTTTGAGAACTGTTGGAGTACAGCATCGAAGATTTGAAGATTCTAACAGAATGCCTTGATCAGTAACAAGAAAAGCATTCTTTTAAAAAATCCTTTGGGGACTTCCCTGGTGGTGCAGTGGTTAAGAATCCACCTGCCAATGCAGGGGACATGGGTTCGAGCCCTGGTCCGGGAAGATCCCACATGCCACGGAGCAACTAAGCCCCTGCACCACAACTACTGAGCCTGCCCTCTAGAGCCTGCAAACCACAGCTACTGAGCCTGCGTGCCACAACTACTGAAGCCCATGCACCTAGAGCCTGTGCTCTGCAACAAGAGAAGCCACTGCAATGAGAAGCCCACGCACCGCAACGAAAAGTAGCCCCCGCTCACCACAACTACAGAAAGCTCGCGCGCAGCATCGAAGACCCAACACAGCCAAAAAAACCCCACAAAACTTTGTAAGTAGGAAAGGAAGAAAATAAGTTTCCTTTACCTTCTTACGTTCTGTTCTTGGGATGTGCAAATTAAACTGACAAAAGCAGGGCTTCCCTAGTGGCACAGTGGTTAAGAATCCGCCTGCCAATGCAGGGGACACGGGTTCGAGCCCTGGTCCGGGAAGATCACACATACTGCGGAGCAACTAAGCCCATGCACCACAACTACCAAGCCTGCGTTCTAGAGCCCGTGAGCCACAACTACTGAGCCCACATGCCACAACTACTGAAGCCCGCGTGCCTAGAGCCCGTGCTCCACAACAAGAGAAGCCACCACAGTGAGAAGCCTGCGCACCACAACGAAAAGTAACCCCTGCTCGCTGCAACTAGAGAAAGCCCACGCACAGCAACGAAGACCCAGCACAGCCAAAAATAAATAAATAAATTTATTTTAAAAATAAAAAATAAAATAAACTGACAAAAGCCACATTAACAGGAGAAAAGGCATAGAAATTTTATTTGATGTTAACGTTTAATTTTTACGTGCACGGAGACCTTCATAGAACAGAAGTGAAGACCCAGAGAAGTGGGTAGACCAGGTTCTTATATACTACAGTATTTTAACAAATGGTGAGAAACTGTGGAAAAGCAATAAGACAAAGGAAAAGAGGTGTGGGCTTCCAGGTGCAGTAAATTGTGGGGAGGTGAGTGTACGGGGGAACTAATAGAAGACAGGGGTTATTTTAGTCAGGTTTGTCTGTTCAGATCCAGCTTGGAGCCCAGTTTCTGTCTCCAGTGATAAGGGCTGTTCTCCTGGAATATGGGGGCTGGAAGGGGGCGCCTTCACAGACAGAAATATATGTCCTGCTCTGAGGCAGAACGGAGGGCACAGAGCTCTGTCTGCTTTTGTGCTTCTTAACTGCCTTCAGCTCAAAATAATCCTTATGTAAAAGTGGGATCTTTGGGGGTAGCACATTCTGATACCCTTCAGGACCCCCAGAGGTGGACAAGCAAAAAGCCTGCATTTCCCCTCCGCAGCTTTTCTCTTGTGTCACCGACTGTGCACCCCTGGCTCTTCCTACTCTGCCCCTGACCATTGCACTCTTGGTGTCCCTAGTGGCTTGGCCACCTCAGGGGTCCCCCGCCTCGGGATGGGAGAGTGAGGAGATGAAGTGGGTTCTTGGAACACCCTTTGTGGCTTGTGTCCTGTCCTCAGCTGGCCTGTTCCTCATTTGCTGCACAAATGCTTACTGAGCACCGACCACATGCCAGGCACTGTTCCAGGTGCCAGGACCCAGCTCTGAACAAGAGGCAGACACCCCAGCCTCATGGCCCCAAAGAGCATTATCCCATTCAGGGCTGGGACTTCTGATCAACCTCAGAGGCCGTCACAGGCACTGAACAAGGAAATCACAGAGTCCAACCTAGTTTTGGAGACCGTTGGCAGTTGGGACTGGAGATCTGCTCCGCTCACCTCTGACATCTGGTCGGGACCATGCTTCCCTCGCAGGTGTATGAACTGAACGGGACGGTCTACAGCCCAGAGTGGTCGGTGAGGTTGTACGAAGAAGTGGCTCGTGATTTTGCAAAAGAGCATCCTGGGTTTATTGGAATCAAACTCATTTATTCGGATCACAGGTGAGAGTGAGCACGGCTGAGGCTGAAGCAGCTAGGAGGAGACGGTGGGGGGAAGGGAGAGGAGAAAGGGGTGGGGAGGGGCTGGGAGGCTGGGGCTAGAGCCCCCGGGGGACTCCATGTGCCGTAGCGCGAGTGCAGAATCCACTCTGAAATCACGACCAGGCTGGAATGAAGAGCTGTGGCAACTTTCCAGATCATTCCAGGCTGTGACCCACACTGGCCTGGGTCATCAGTTATGGGTTTAGTGTTTTTGCCTGAATGTTTTTTGCTTCAATCTGCGGCCGGGTTCAGCCTCACGGCAGCCACGTCTGTGTGGAGACCTCTGGGAGCTGCAAAGAAAGACTCACCCTTGCCCCAAGCAAGAGAAGGAAGCCTACAGCGGAATTCGGGTTTTACCGAGGAAGGGTCTCCCTTTTGTCAAAAAGCAGCCAGTCTGGACCGTCGGTGCCGTGTCCAGCTGGAGGGTTTGGGGAGGACAGACCCCGCCTGCTCAGCCCCCCGCCGGGGGAGGTGGGAGGGCAGTCAGACCTCCCTGGAGCCCCCTCCCCTCCTGGTGAGACTTGGGGCTGCCGGAGCTGGTGGGCCAGGGTGGAGCTGGCAGTGGTGAACGGTGGAGGGTCCCGGGGGCCGGGGGCAGGAGCGTGGCTGCACGGCGTCCCCTTGGCGCTTGGGACAGAGGCAGCTGCTCCCGGCACAGAGGAGGGGCGGGCAGGTGTGGGGCTCACAGAGCCAGGGATGGAACAAGTGGGCCAGTGCCTCGGCCCCATCACGGACTTGCGCCTTTTCTCTTTGTGCTTCCGTGGTGTCGCTCCCGCCTTTTCCCCCCGCCCTGGGCTGGAAGGGAGAGACGTGCGGGAGAGAAGAGACACTTTGGTCGTGTGGTTTCTGCAGTGCCCAGGCCTTGCTGACGGAACCAGGGCCCAGGCCCAGCTGCCCAGGCAGGGACTGGGTGGCCTGTGGTGTTTCACAGGTGCCCAGGGAGCAGTGGGCTGGGCACATCCAGGACCATCCTCTCAGGGATGCGGGGCAAGCTTCGGGCATGGCTGCTTTGCTTCAGCCAAATGCAGACAAATAAAACTGCGTTATTTGTTTTGACCCTGTGGGTCCCCGTCCCCACTGGCTTTCCAGAGCCTATGCTCTCTGTGGACCCCGCTGGAGTCCTTGAAAGGATGGATTTGGGCAGAATTTCTCCGTGATGTGGCACTTGGTGGGCACAACAGCCTGGATGGGGCGGGGTGGTGTGGGAAGGGTGGCTGGGTGCCCTGGACGAAGCCAGACTGGCCGTGAGGGGCGCTCACGACACCCACCGGCCCCGAGGGGCGCTCATGACACCCACCGGCCCCGAGGAGCCTGCGCCCGTGCTTCTCTCCATCTCTCCCACAGGTCCAAAGATGCGTCCACCATCACGAAATCCATCCAGACAGCCATGGAACTTCGAGCCAGGTTCCCCGGGATGGTGGCGGGGTTTGACCTGGTAATGGGCCCAGCCCAAAGCCCTCCGGGAAGAGCTGGGTGGCCGGCACCACTGAGACCCTCCCTCGGGGCCTGGGGGGCGGGGAAGGGAGAGCAGAAAAGTTCAGAAAAAGGCTAGAAAGGGAAGCTCCAGAACAAGGAAGGGCCAGGATGAGGGGCTGCCCCCCACCCCCCGGCCTCTGCCCTGCTCTGGCCTCAGTGCCCACGACACATCGCTCTTCAAGCTGCAGCCCAGGGCTGGGGTGTCTGGAAGGAGACACGGGGCTGGGCCGGAGCGCACCGTCCAGGATCCGAAAGCGGCCCCGCCCCCTTCACCCCAGCTGTTTCCAAAGCCCCCTCACCTCCCTGCCCCAAACAACAACCAGGCCACACTTCCAGGTGACAACTCCGTAATCTCATTAAGAGGCTAAATTAATCTAACTGGCTAAATGCACCCCTGACCCCCTCTTCCAGAATCTGCACATTTTACTCGAGACTCTGCTGAAGCCCTTACTTTCAGACCCACCAGGGCCCCGGAAGCGGATCTCAAGGAATTGTTTTCTTTGGACCAGTGTGTCCTCCTGGGGTCCTTGGGGGCTGCTCAAGGGATCCGGCCTCTCCATCCCCTTTTCCCCTCTGTGCGCGGCGCCTCCCGACCGGTCCCTACAGGACTCAGGTGCACCAGTCCTCGAGGGAAGCCGGGCTGGTGTTGTTCAAAGGGTCGGCTCCCGAGCCCCACGTTTCCTGGGGTCTGCCCTCTGTCCTGCTGCGCTGAGCACCCAGCTTGTGTTATCACGAGAGTGTCAGCGCCCCTCCCCGCTTTCTCTCCCAAGGCTCTCTCACTCCCGCCCCTGCGGGTGGGGCTTCCTTTGAAGAGCCGGACTTTGGTGCAATTGCTGTCGGGTTAATTACAGCTGTGGGACTCTGCTGGGAGCTGCCAGGCCCGGGGACCCCAGGGGTCTAGGGCTCAGGCTCTCCCGCCCTCTCTGTCTCTGTCTCTGTGTCTCTCTGAGTCTCTCTCTCCCCCAACAAGGAGCTCGGGCTGGAGCGCAGGGCTGGGAAGCCCGTGTGCAGGACACCACGCAAAGGCTGGGAGGGTCGAGGTATACAGCCTCTGAATAAGGGGGGAGTTGTTTCGGGGCAATGCGCTCTCTTTTTCTTTCCCAGTCCTGCTACTGGTCCCTCTCAAAAGGCTGTGTGCCTGAGGCCTCGGCAGTGCTGGCAGGCACAGGGCTGCAGGGCACACCAGCAAGGTCCCCCACTCTGTCCTGCAGGTGGGGCGAGAGGACACGGGCCACTCCCTGTATGACTACAAGGAGGTTTTGATGATTCCAGCCTCGCTGGGCATTAAGCTGCCTTACTTCTTCCACGCCGGAGAGACAGGTGAGCCTGTGACCCCGTCGGGGACAGAGGGGGTGATGGGCAGGGGCCCTGGCCATCTCTGAGGGCACAGACGGGACACCGGGAAGCGGACTGACAGCCCCAAGGCGTCTCGCGGCACCTGTCCCCTTCACGTACATGATCACACCCGTCCTGACAGCAGCGCCCGGAGAAGGAGGGACGGCGATGCTGGGGCAGCTGCCCTCCACATACATTACTCCCAGCTCTCAGCCGGTCCTGCCAGGAGGGCGCTTTTACCCCCATTTACAGGTGAGGAGCCCAAGGCTCCAGCGAAACACGGTAACTGGTCCACGGTAAGGAGCTGGGAACCTTTCTGATGATCTCCTTTTTATAAGGCATGAACTGTGCTTCCGAGGTTGACTCACCTGCAAAGTGGCACACCAGAGGGTGGTGGGAGAGGGACCACCAGACCAGCGCCATGTCTGGGAGGCCCTGTCCACATCCACCAGGCTGAAGGGGGGACCCCACCCCACTCAGGCAGCCTGGCTGCCCTTGTTTCTGAAATGCCATCCACCCAGCCATGTCTCTGCTCCTCAAAGCTCAGTCCACGGGCTCACTGGTCATCGCTCAGCCTCCAGACATTCCAGACCTTAAATAAAACATGTCAACCCTTGGGCTTCCCTGGTGGCGCAGTGGTTGAGAGTCCGCCTGCCGATGCAGGGGACGCGGGTTCGTGCCCCGGTCCGGGAGGATCCCACATGCTGCGGAGCGGCTGGGCCCGTGAGCCATGGCCGCTGAGCCTGCGCGTCCGGAGCCTGTGCTCCGCAACGGGAGAGGCCACAACAGTGAGAGGCCCGCGTAACGCAAAAAAAAAAAAAAAACCCAAAAACCCATGTCAACCCTCAGCAGAAGCAGCACCCGGTCACAGCTGTGACATCAGATCCCAGGGAAGGTTTGGGGGGCTTAGACCTGCTGCATCCCGACTGGCACCCCTCAGAGCACCTTAGGCTCCTGCCACCCGAGAAGACCTAGGAGACAAGGGCAGAGCCGTGGGAGCTGGGATTTCACAGCGGGGCTCTAACCTTGGGGTCTTGCATCATCTCCCAGAGGAAGGCTCCTGTGCACTAATCTCTTATTTACTTATATATATAGGCTGCCCCGGGTCTTAGTTGTGGCATGCGAGCTCTTAGTTGTGGCATGCGGCATGCGGGATCTAGCTCCCTGACCAGGGATCGTGGAGTCTTAACCACTGGACCACGAGGGAAGTCCCGCCAGGGAAATCCCACGTTAATCTCTTTTTCCTGACATTATTTTCAAGTTCATTTAGATCCAAGCTGTTCTAGGAGATTTAAAGAATTGTTTGTGGGGATGGGGAAGTGGAGATGGGTCAGGGGGTGTGTGTAGTGGGGGCGTTAGCCTTGAAGACCGCGTGGTTTGGTTGGGAAAATCATACTCACCTCTGTGAAATCATCTCAGTTCCAAGACGCATGGTCCTAGGAGAGGATTTTGCCAGGACTTGGGTATTTGATATCTTTATTTAAAAAGAAAAAAATATTTGAAAAGAAGTATTAGTTAGGAAACTAGTGAAAATCCACCTGAAGCACATGCCCTCACCAGCAATGGGAATACTTGGGTTTCATTCCCAACAGAAAAGTGGAGTTTTCACATTTCACATGTGAATCAGTCAGGATGCTTTTGGCATCCAGGCATGGGGCCCTCCCTCACACCTGAGTCTCACAATTAGGTCTTCTGTGATCTCCCGCAATAAGCAACCTCTGCTTTCTTTCTCTGTCCGGGATTTCACCCCACTTGGTCACAGATAGTGAAGTCACAACCAGGCGTGACCAAAGAGGAGCTGTTTCCTCCAGGGCACCTCCTTGTACGGGGTGGGGGGAAGCTGCAGGAGTCCTCACCCACACCCTCCCCCCCCAGGCTGGCAGAGTCAGAACTGCCTTGCTCACCTCCAGCGAGGCCCTGCCAGCGGAAAGCTGCCTCGGGGTGGCTGGTTCCTGCCGGCTGTTGCCATCCTGCTACGGGTTGTCCCAAGAGTTCTGTTAAAGATAGAAATTAAAGTACGTACAAATCATTATAGTGACCGAGTCTGCAGCACATTCTTGTAGAGATCCTACACATAAAATTCCCAAAAAACAGCTCTGGAAACAAACATGAAATGGAAAGAAAGAATATGGACGGTGGGTCGGGTAGGCCAAGGCTGGAAACCCAGTTTTGCTGCCTCCTACCTGAGGACCTTTCCTGAGTGTATAAAGCCCGTGTGGGTTTCAACTTCCTCAACTGTTACATACGTACATACATACATACGTATCTATAGGCAGGCCGCACCTCTCTTCAGCATCGTCATAAGGAAAACATGTGCGCGTGTGCGCTCTTGTGTTAGTGTTCATTTCTCTTCCTTTTCCTGCTTGGGGAGTCTGGGCCCTTCACCTGCAGATGGTCTGTGGGTCCCATCCATCCTAATGAAGACCCACCCCCTTTATTCCTAGACTGGCAGGGTACTTCCGCAGACAGAAACGTTCTGGATGCCCTGATACTGAACTCGACCAGGATTGGCCACGGGTTTGCTTTGAGCAAACACCCGGCCGTCTGGGCTGAGGCTTGGAAGAAGGACATCCCCGTCGAGGTCTGTCCCATCTCCAACCAGGTACGCAGGCTCCCTGGGGCCGGTGGAGGGCACTCTCCTCCCCCAGCCACGACCAACCTTTCTCCTGCGTAATCTCTCCGTTAACTCCCTTGGTTTCTCTGTCCCTCCACTATCTCACTCCCGTTCATGAAGTTATGTAGGAATGGACTTTGCCTAAACCGTTCCTAGTAATGAGGGTCCCCAGTGGGGCGGGAT
This sequence comes from Hyperoodon ampullatus, assembly GCF_949752795.1. NCBI lineage: Eukaryota > Metazoa > Chordata > Mammalia > Artiodactyla > Ziphiidae > Hyperoodon > Hyperoodon ampullatus. Next base: position 101,775,235 of record NC_136924.1, on the reverse strand, counting down.
TGTGGGTGAAGCTGTGAACAAAGCTAAAGGGGCCCGGGACGGACACGCAGAGGGTAGTGTGGGGTCCCACTGCCGCGCAGCTGCTTGGGGCTTTGTGCTGAGGACAGCTGCTGCGAGCAGGACCAAGAGAGACCAGATGTTTGTGGAGAAAACGAGGAATCGCACGGCCTCACCTTGCTCGTGACGGCTCTTCATGGATGCACGGTTGTCTCTGACTGGGCAGGTTCTGAAGCTGGTGTCTGACCTAAGAAACCACCCTGCAGCTGTGCTGATGGCCACCGGGTACCCCATGGTCATCAGCTCTGATGACCCCGCTACTTTTGGAGCCAAAGGCTTGTCCTATGATTTCTACGAGGTCTTCATGGGCATCGGGGGGATGACGGCCGACCTGAGGACACTCAAACAGCTCGCCATGAACTCCATCAGGTGGGTGTACGTGTTCTCCTCTTTGGTCACCGCCTGTGTTGACCGCTGCGAGGTTTGCGCGGAGGCCTGAAGCTTTCCGTGCGCTTCTCCGCATCGTCTCTTAGCCTGTGACTGCTCTCGGGCTGGGGACATGGTGCCCTGCCAGCATCCGAGGTCCCCTCCCGCCCCTCCCCAGGCTGACCCGGGCGCCCCTCCCCCGCAGGTACAGCACCCTGTCGGAGCCGGAGAAGCAGTTGGCCATGGCGACCTGGGAGGAGAGGTGGCAGAAGTTTGTGGCCCAGCTGGCAAGGGGCCCCAAGTGAGGAGACGGCGGTCTGTCACCCGCTGCCTCTGCTTCCCTCCGCCCCGGCCTCACCTTCTCTCAGCCGGTCCAGAGCCCACGGAAGTCACCTCCGTCTCTTTACCAGAACCGACCTGAGAAGGCCACCCTCAGCCTCCACCTTGCCCAACCTCTCAGAGCCTCATCCGTGGACCCCACACACCTCGTGGAATGTCCTCCCTCGGCCTCAGTGACACAACCCCTCCGGGTTCCTGCTTCCCTCCGGCCGCAGCTCCCGGGGGTCCCCGTCCCCAGGCTCCTCTCGGCCTGATCTCGGGTGGGCGTCCCTCAGCTCAGCCCTGCGCTCTTGTCTCGGCTGCTTCCCTCCCCTTTTCTCTCTTCACTCCACACTCTTCTCCTGGGTGGTCTCGTCCCCTCCTTCCCTTTAGAAACCGCGTACTTGTGGATGATTCCCAAACCTGTGGAGGATTTCCAGTCGATACACTCGATGGCCCACAGGAGCCTCGGAGACTGGCTCCGAGCCATGCCTCCAGTCTCGGTGACTGGCATCTCCGTCCACGCGGCGCAGAGGTGGTCAGAGGAGGCCTTGCCGCCCCTGCTCACCCGCCCTCCCCCCACCGCCGCTGCCTGCCCTCCAGCCGCTGTACACACTCTGGCCTGACTCACAACAGTCCCTAGCTGCTCCCTCTCTTCTCTTTGCCCTTTCCAGCTCATTCTCCCGGAGCAGTGACTGTTTAAAGTTAAATTAGGGGCTTCCCTGGTGGCGCAGTGGTTAAGAATCCGCCGCCAATTCAGAGGACACGGGTTCGAGCCCTGGTCCGGGGAGATTCCACATGCCGCGGAGCAACTAAGCCCGTGCACCACAACTACTGAGCCTGTGCTTTAGGCCCTGTGAGTCACAACTACTGAGCGCGCGCCTAGAGCCCGTGCTCCACGGCAAGAGAAGCCACCACAGTGAGAAGCCCATGCACTGCAACGAAGAGTAGCCCCTGCTCGCCGCAACTAGAGAAAGCCCGTGCACAGCAATGAAGACCCAACACAGCCAGAAATAAATAAAATAAACAAATTTATTTTTAAAAAAGTTAAAGCAGGGTCCTCCAGTGTGACAGTTTCCTGTCCCCACCGGGCACGTAGCACCCTGTGAGCCGGGGTCCCTCCCACTCCATCCCGCCCCGCACGAGACTCCAGCCTCGGGGTCCCGAGCTCTGCCCGCCCCAGGGCCCGCCTGGGTCTGTCTGCCGGGAATGCTTCTTCTCCCGCTTGTGTCTGACTCTTGTCACCCTCAGGCTCCACGTCCTTGTTTCACAAAGGCTTCTCCCTCGGGGCGCCTTGCTCTCCCCTCCCACCCCACCGCGATGTGTGATGACCATGTATTTAGTTCTGCGGGGCCGCCCTCCCCCACGCCGTCATCTCCCCGTGGACAGGCACGAATGACCAGGTCACGTCCACCGCGACTCCGGAGCCCAGCCCGTGCCCAGTCAGCCCCCAATAAACATGGTGTTGCAAGAACGGACGTGCCCTGTTCGTGCTGAGCTGAGGTCGGGTCCCGGCTCCCAGCCTGGTCTCTGGGAGAAGGAAGACGAGGAGCTGGCCCTGGCCTCACGTGGCCCCAGGCTGCGAAGGAGAACCAAAGTCATTACGAGTGCCCTGTGGATGCGGTGAAGCCCACCCTCTCCCTGGGTCCTGGCTCCTGGCGCTGGGACAGCCTTGCTGACTAGGGTGCTCAACCACAGGCTGGTATCCAGAGGGAACCAGATGCCCTTGAAGACCTTTTGATTCATGGCCTTAACCAATCCCAGCAGGGGGCACACAGGTCCCAACTGAGCTGACTTCGATTCAATGATGGTGACAATGGAACTTAGCAGAACGGGCTTCGGTAGCAAGCTGCCACAGTCATGGGGGTCTCCCAGGAGTATAGGGTCTCTGATTTGGGAAAACTAACCAGCTGTGGTGCCTTCGTGCCAGTTCAACAGGCAGAGTCTGAGCAGAGAACCAGAAACACCAGCAGAGCCAGACCGGGACTCGCCAGGAGGGAGGAGCCGTGGCCCCCGGGTTCTGCTGGGCAGAGAAGGTAAAACTCGTTTCACTCACTCCTCCTGTGACTTCCCGGAGGGGCCCTGACATACAGGTCTTCGGGGAAAACGTGTGTTAGTTGAATTCTTGTAAGCAAAACCTTGCTGCACTCGGGGGCTCGCTGTTTCTTTAAAGGAAATCTGTAGCAAAACCTCCTGTTCACCAAACACCTTTTGTGATTTGAACTCCCGGAATCTGTATCTATTTGTTTTTAGAGTGAGGTCAAACCCTTTGTCCTCCTTTGTCAGATGAATGGTCTGGGCTGGAAAACCAGAGTCCCCATCGTCTGGCCCGCGATGGGTGCCCTGGGCTGGCCTTCTGGTCCTGGAGTTTTGCTTCCGTCCAGGACAGCTTGGGGTGGGGGGCGGTTCTGGAAGATCCAGCTGACAGAATGCCGCTGGAGATGTGAATCACCCCTTTCCCAGCAGTGTAGAAGCTGGGATCCAACCTCAGGGAAAACCATGGGACATTTAATCTTATAATCTTGAAATAATGTGAAACTTCAGAAAAGTAGCAAGAATAGTACAAAGAACTCTAAGCATAAATAAATAAACCATGTTTGTTAGTTTCTTGTGTTTCTTTGTACAAAATAAACAAATGCACATGTAAACTCTCTGTTTCCTCTTTCTGTGATGAAAGGCACACGTTGCCCACTGTCCTGAGCAATTGAAAACATAAATGAAAAAGGTGATAATCAGAAGATCCTAGAATAAAAGGAAGGAGAAATGACGCTGAACTCTGATGAGAAATTAGCTTTAGGCAAGAGAGAATGTGCATCCACTGAGGATTATTGTCTGAATCGAGACCATTACTCCCCTCGTGGCTGTTTTAGTTACCTAGTGCTGCATAGTATATTATTCCAAAATTTAGTGGCTTAAGAAAGCAATAAGACGTATTGTCTCTCACGGTTTCTGTGGGTCCGGGATTTGGGGTGGGCCCAGCTGGGCAGTTCTGTTTGCGGCAGTTCCGTCTCTCTCGTGAGTTGGAGGGGTGGGAGTGGCTGGGGGCTGGCCGGGACCTCCTTGTCTCCACACAGCCTCTCGCCTCAGCCAGGGGTCTCTGCACAGGCCCGGGTGGGCTTCCGCACAGCATGGCGGCCGAAGGCTTCAAGAGTACGTGTTCAGGGAACAAAGCAGAAGTTCTATTGCCTTTTCTAATGTAACCTTGGAAGTCCCCTGGCATCACATCTGCCATACTCTTGGGTCATATCTCTCTAGGCTAAACCCTCCCGGTTTCAAGAGGAGGGGGAGAGACCTTGCCTTCTGATGGAAGATGGTCAAGGTCACATAATAGGAAGGACATGTAAGATGCTGTAGAAAATATCTGGAAGAGACAACCACCAAATGGTGGTTTTTCTGGTTCTACCATTTCTTCCATATGTATGAGCTGCCATTCTGCTCTAAGAACTTTCTCCGATCGATTGGTTATCAGGTGCTGCCCAGAACTTCCTCAGGAAGACCTGCCTGTTTAATTTTTAAAGCTCACCAGAACAGGATTCTGTGACCCATCTCAGCCACCTTGTCCAGATCCCCAAATGTCCCTTTCCCCAGGTCAGGAGTTTGAAGCACTGATGTGAGCCATGCCTCTTGCAAGACTGGACTCCTTGAGGTCTGGATACTTTTAGATGCATCTATCGACCGAAATTAAGTCAGCTTGCTAGAGTATAAATATTATTTTCACATACATAATATATGCTACTTTAAATAGCAGTCATCCAAAAATAATGTAACCTTCTTTGGTCTTTCTTCTGTGTCCCGAAGCGCGTACATCAAAGGTGTGGGATCTGGGATCATGGTGGGGACAGGGAGCGACTTCAGATGGGCTTTGCCCTGAGAAACGTCTGTAGCTCCTAATGCTCACCGCCGATGGTGCGGCTGGGGCACAGACGCTGGGTTCCACGGGGTCCAGGCTTTTTAGCCAATAGAGCCTCTTCCTCTTCCTCCTTCAGGGTGGCCAGGATCCAACCTTCCAAAGGGCCTTTCCTTGGGGACTGTCCGGAGACCGCATGTTAGGAGATGAGGTCTGCCCAGTCCAGCCAGACCTCCCACAGGGGAAGGGGTGGGAGGACTGGAAGTTTTAGGTTCACAGAATATCAGAGCGGGGAGGGGCCTGAAGGTCATTCGATCTACCCTCTCTGAGGGACAGAGGACGAAACTGGGGCCCAGAGAGGGTCAGTAACTCGCCCAGGTCACACAGCAGGTGATAGAAAGTTCCTGAGTCTTGCCTCAGTGCTCAGCCTACAATACGTGGCTGTTTTCTCTCCTGTCAGGGGCCCATCACCCTGGTGGGCCCGGGTCAGTTCTCTGAGGGTGGAGTTCGCACTGCTCAACCTCTAACCCACCCACGACAGCCGCTTCACCCCTGTTCCGGCTCCATGAGGCCAGGACGCATCAGCCCTCGGGGGACAGGCTGACCCCTCCCGTGACCCCTGGCTTCCCTTGGCCTCGGCTTCCTGTGGCCCCGGAGGAACGGATTCTTGCCCAGAGCCTTTGTCCAGGGTCCTCCGCCCCCGCCCCACCCCCCAGCCCCCGGGGACCGTCGTTTGGTGGTAAGTGGCCGGAGGAAGGAGTCGGAAAGCAAAGGCGATGCTTGCGGCCCGCACCTTCGGCACCTGCGACACCTGCGGCGGCGGCACCTGCGGCGGGCGGCGCGCTGCTGACCCCTGGTGGCCACACACGGTAGCGCAGGTGCCGCCGCTCGCTCCCGGCGCCCTTTCCGGCTCAGACCCGCAGGGGCAGGTGCGCTCGCTTTGAAAACACATCGGCCGGAATTCCACTTCCTCCTTCCCACGGTGACCAGACCTGGGGTCCGTTCCCCCGGCTCCGGCCGTCTCACTTGCACTACCTGCCTCCCCTGCTCTGCTTTTGCTCCCCATCTCCTCCGGGAGAAAGGCCCGCCCCTGCCATGGGCGTCCTGCCCTCTGGCCCCATTCAGAGCTGGTAGCGGGACGGGAGGGCAGGGCCATGGAAGTGTTTAAATTTTGTTATAGTAACATAAGAAGTTCGAATAGGTATGGAATCACATTTCAAAAATCAAAAAAACATGAAAAGGGAGATGTTGAAACATTTACACCCACCTCCACTCCCCACGCCTCTTTCCCACCCCACCTATTTTTCCCACCGTGTTTATTAGTTTCTTGTGTTTCTTTGTGCGAAATAAACAAATGCACATGTAAACTCTGTTTCCTCTTTCTGTGATGAAAGGCACACGTTGCCCACTGTCCTGAGCTTTGCTTTTAGTTGAGGGTCTTTCCCCACCCTCTGTCTCACTGTTTCTCAGTGGGGACACACCAGAGCTTAATAAACAAGGCCCAGATAGCTGACACCTGGATTGTTTTCAAATATCTGTTATTATAAACTCTTGGGAATTCCCTGGTGGTCTGAGGGATTAGGACTCCACGCTTCCACTGCAGGGGGCACGGCTTTGATCCCTGGTTGGGGAACTAAGATCCTGCATGCCTCATGGTGTGGCCAAAAAAAAAACCCTAAAGCCAAAAACCAAACAAAGAAACCATACACAAAAAACCCACAAAAACTCTTGCAATGTAATAAGTACCTAATATATGCAATGAATGAGTAAATGGCCAGATGACAGAAGCCCTGAGGGCACTTCCCTGGGTTTATAGACATGCCCCTTCCTCCAAGGCACCAGCTCCAGGGAAGGCTCTAGGACGTTTGAAACAGTCATCTGTGCCGCAGGGGGAAGCAGGGTCTTGCTTTATTGGTCAAACACCCGGTCCAGGCAGATTAGAAGTAGAAATGAAAAAAGGAAAATATATGAACAACATTTTGAAGGAAAAAATAAGAAACCGGACATAATTTTCTGTAGATGAGGGACACCTGCAATTCTGTCTTCTCAGAAGGGGGTTGGAGGCCAAGGGGTCAGCGCCTCAGTCTGCGAGCTCCGGGAATGCCCCCTCTCTGACCCCCTCAGTCTTCTCTGCCCCAAACATCCTCTGATGCTGGGAGCCGTATCCGGGGCCCCAGACCTCTTCCAGAAAAGCCCACACTTCAACCCCAGTAACTCACCCAAGGCCAAATGCAACAAAGCCGCCAGGAGGAGAGGTGAATGGGTCAGAGCCTGGGAGGAGCGTGGCAGGGCCGTGAGCTCTGGTTCCACGTGGATTCCTGCCCTGCAGACTGGGAGGCCCGTGGGAGGTGAGGGGTCAGATGGGGGTGCATCTGGGGAGGTCAGCACGGGAAAGAGAGAAGAGTGCTGGTCCCTGAGGTCTGAGCGCCAGCCAGAGGTCTCTGCCACCGTGTCCAGCGCTCTGACCCTCGTCCACGGCTCACAGGGCTTCTGGGCTGACGGCCTCATTTTATCACAGGAGGTGCTGGGCCCGGTGTGCTCTTAGAGCCCTTTCTGGCTCTGACAGTCAGTTCTGTGCTCTGAAGGAGGTGTTGACACTGCAGGGAGAAAACTCCGTCCATGGGGAGGCGGTAGCACCAATGGCTAGAGGGGAAGGATGTGCCAGCCTGTGAGTGAGAACCAACCCTGAGTTCATCTTGGCAGGAAAGCCCCTGGTGAGGACCAGGGGGCAGCCGGGGCCTGAGATGAGAGGCCGGCCAGCTTCCCCAGGAGGAGAGCAGGGATTACCGCGCACCGTTTCAGCAGCACCTCTGCAGGCTCCGTCACTGCTCTTTTTTCTTTTCTTCTGTTTCTTCCAGTTTGTTTGGTGACGGAACAAGCCGTGTCCTGTAGAGCGCCCCCGTCCGGAACTGGCTGCATCCCCTCAATGCTCCTGACCGTGTCCCTCTGCCTTTCATTTCCTGTCAATCGGTGGTTGGACCTAAAGTCTTGGTGAGACGTCATTGATCCTCTCGCAGGCAGGACTAGGTCATGAGTCATAACAACGCACGCCAGCGCGCAGCAGCCAGGCTCAGGCTCAGGCTGTGCCCCGCCCAGGGCTGGAGACGCGGGGCAGCCCCTCCATTTGCTCCCCACCAGCCACCTGTGGGAAGACAGTCAGACTCCCCAGGAGCCTCCTCTCCCCCCACCCCCGTTCCCGAATGCCCTCCCCTCCTTGTGAGGCCCAGGGCCGCAGCCCTGCAGTCATCTGTTCACGGAAGTCGTTCTATAGGACTTTCTTCTACGGAGGGGCCAAGGAGTCAGAAGTCACCCTTCCGCCCTCTCTGCAGTCGGGGCGGGAGGGCAGAGGCGGGGGGCGGGGCTCGATGACACAGTGCTTTACCTCAGCAGGTTGTAAAGATTTTCTGTAAATGTCACCTGGCTGCAAATCAGGGCCACGTAATCCATCTGACACCGTCCCACCTGGTGGACCAGGGCTCCCACCCAGACCCGCTGCAGCACGAGGCCATCCAGGAACCAAACCTCGTCACCCAGGATTAACACAGCCATGTCCCCTGCCTGCCTTTCCCGAGCAGGGGGTACAGGTGGGCCTGGAAACACGGAACAGTGCAGTGGCCTTGTGCTGGTGGGAGCTGAGCTCCGAGCCCTCGGGCCCCTGTGGGCCTTTGCTCTGCCCGCTGCCACCCTGTGGTGCCTCTATGTCCACCTCCTGCCCACTTACAAAGCCCGCATTCAGGATGGGAGCGTCAGCCATTCATACCATGGAGTGAATTATCTCAACTTTCTGTGTCCCTGTGTGCCCCGTCTTAAGTCAACGTTCTATGCAAGGTGTAGAAGGTGATTCCTTGGGGGTTTGCGGGGAGGGGTCCGGGAGCTGGCCTGGGCACTGGGGACCTCCCAGCCACACTGGAGGCCACGTATTCCACTAATCGGCAGGGCATGCGAAGGCAGTGGGAGGAGGCTGTCGGGGTTTGGGGGATAAATCATAAACGACCACCTTGCTTTCCTGCTTACATCTAACTCGGTTGGAAAACAGATGTGGGATGGATGGAAATAAAAGGTCAGATGTATTCCTGCTGAAAGCCTGTTGGAGAGCATGGCTTATTTGGGAGACGAATGGACTTGCTGACACCCTACCCTTGAATTACATTTATCCAGCCATCCCTGGCACAGCTGAAACCCCAGCCTTTCATTACTGGACCGAACACCGGGGCCCCTGGTGGGGCAGCTCCCAGAGGGAAGAGAGGCCGGGCCGCGGCCGCCCATTCTTCCTTCCAAGCTCACCCATCGGGAGAGTCCCATGTCCTCGGTCTGGGTGGAGAGAGGCCCAAGTGCTGTGGACCGACGTTCCTCTTCAGGGAAATGCGGGGAGGGGTCAGTATTCCTCCCAACAGAGGCGAACGCACTCTCCTCTTGGGACTCTCCCGCAGCACCACCCAGGGGGCCTGGGGAAGCAGCTGTGAGATAAGCCCCCCTCTGTCCTGTCACTGACCACCCGCCATGCCCACCCGCCGCCCTGCTGCCCATCCTCCACTCTCCTTCGAGCCACAGCATCCCTGCCGTTCCTCTACTGGGAACCCACAAGCTCTCTGACTTGTTTCTTTTGTCTGCTTCCTCCTGGTGTGAGGCATAAAATGCCAATCCCCCCCCCATATCCTTTATTCCCTTCTTATGTGGAAAAGGAACCCCTGCTTTTTAGCCAGGCATAAAGCTACATTTCCCAGCTTCTTTGCTGCTAGATGTGGCCATGTGCATGTGCTTAAGTTTTGGCCAATGAGGTATAAGCAGAATGGGTATATAAGACTTCTTGGAATTGTACCTGTAGGGAGATGGCATTCCCTTTTTTGTCTCTTCTTTCCTGATGGCTGGAATGTGAACATGATGGCTGGATCTTGAGCAGCTATCTTGGACCATGAAGTGGAAGCTGTGCAGCGAAGATGGCTAAGGAGAAAAATAGGAGCCTGGGTGCCTAATAAGTTTGTGGAGCCACAATACCAAGCTTGTACTCTTCTCTCCCAACCTTGTTCACATGAGAGAAACAAATCTGTTTCTTATTTAAGCCACTGGTCTTTGGAGGTTTCTGTTAACGGCAGCCAAACCTAATCCTAACTAATACAAAGTATGTGCATGGGTGTGAGCAGGCTTATGCTCATGTGTGTACATGCAAACATGTAAAAGCAAGTTTATGGGGAAAGTAGCAGTGTGGATAGTCATCCACTTGCCTGTTAATTTTTTTTTTGGGGGGGTAGGAGTTTATTTATTTTTGCTGTGTTGGGTCTTCGTTTCTGTGCGAGGGCTTTCTCTAGTTGCGGCAAGCGGGGGCCACTCTTCATTGCGGTGTGCGGACCTCTCACTATCGCGGCCTCTCTTGTTGTGGAGCACAGGCTCCAGACACGCAGGCTCAGTAGATGTGGCTCATGGGCCTAGTTGCTCCACGGCATGTGGGATCTTCCCAGACCAGGGCTCGAACCCGTGTCCCCTGCATTGGCAGGCAGATTCTCAACCACTGTGCCACCAGGGAAGCCCCCCTGTTAATATTAATCGTACATCTGTCATGTGCCCCTCACCCTGACAGGCCTTATGAGAGAGACAAAGATGAGCAGAGAGGGACCCTGCCCCCAAGGATTTTTGTTGTTGTTTCTGTCGTTAGATCTGTTGTTTCTGTTCTTCCTTAAGGACCCGAGAGGATCTAAGGAAAGCTTGTCAATATTTGAACACACGTGCACACAGAGCTTTGGTTACAGTGATCAGGTTGGAAGCTCCCAGAACGCACCTTCTGTTCTGTCATCATTCCTGAAAAACACCAGCCCATTTCTGATCCCTGCCAGAGATGGAGCTGAGTTCACAGCTAAGGAAGACAGAAAGCAGGGCAGACCCAGACAGGGACAAACCTGACCCAAACTGAGAACCCTGGAGATGAAAGAGCAGTGATTACAATACAATTTTGATCACCAAGTTGCATAACAAATTTCCCCAAAACTTAATGACTTAAAGCAACACACATTTATTATCTCCTAGTTTCTGAGGGTTAGGACTTCAGGCGTGACATAGCTGAATAGCTCCATCTTGGGGTCGTTCATGAGGTTTTGGCCAATATGTCTGCCACGGCTGAAGGGTCTGCCTCCAAGATGGTTCTCTCACTCAACTGTGGGCAGGAGACTTCGGGTCCTCATCTGTGGGCCTCTCCAGAATTGCTAGAGTGTCTTTATGACAGGGCATTTGACTTCCTTAGAATGAGTGATCCAAACAAAGGTAATGTGGAAGCCACAATATCTTTTATGACCTAGCCTTGGAAATCACATACCATCACGTCTGCCCCATTTTACTTATTCAAAGTGAGTCATTGGGCTTCCCTGGTGGCACAGTGGTTGAGAGTCTGCCTGCCGATGCAGGGGACACAGGTTCGTGCCCTGGTCCGGGAAGATCCCACATGCCGCAGAGCGGCTGGGCCCGTGAGCCATGGCCACTGAGCCTGCGCGTCGGGAGCCTGTGCTCCTCAACGGGAGAGGCCACAACAGTGAGAGGCCTGCGCACCGCAAAAAAAACAAAACAAAAACAAAAACAAAGTGAGTCATTAAGTGCAGCCTACACTCAACGGGAGGGGAATTAGATTCCACCTCTTGAGAAAAGTATTGTCAAATAAACCGTGGACATATTTAAAAACCACTACACCAAGAAATGCTCTAATTACTGAAGTAGTTTCTAGGTAGTTTGATAGCAGGAAGAAATTGAGAACATTTTAATCCTGGAAAGCTATGTCCCCTGGCAGGGTTTATGTGTTGGGCTATTGTAGGTTTGAGTAATGTGAGTCAGTCTTCCAGATCCTGCTCAACTGTGGGTAAGCTGACATTATTAAGATCTTGGTATGATTTCAATCTTCTGAAATTTGTTAAGATTTGTTTTATGGCCTAACATATGATCTATCCTGGAGAATGTTCCATTTGCACATGAGAAGAATGTGTATTCTGCTTCTGTTGTATGGAATGTTCTGCAAATATCAGACCATCTGGTCTAATGTGTCACTTAACTCCAATGTTTCCTTACTGATTTTCTGTCTTGGTAGGCTATCAATTGATGTAACAGGGGTATTCAAGTCCCTTTCTATAATTGTATTGATCTCTATTTCTTTTTTTTTTTTTCTTTTTAAATTTATTTATTTTATTTTTGGCTGTGTTGGGTCTTCGTTGCTGTATGTGGGCTTTTCTCTAGTTGTGGTGAGTGGGGGCTACTCTTCGCTGCAGTGCGCGGGCTTCTCATTGTTGTGGCTTCTTTTGTTGCAGAGCACGGGCTCTAGGTGCGTGGGCTTCAGTAGTTGTGGCTCGTGGGCTCAGCAGTTGTGGCTCACCGGCTCTAGAGCGCAGGCTCAGTAGTTATGGCTCACGGGCTTAGTTGCTGCGTGGCATGTGGGATCTTCCCGGACCAGGGCTCGAACCCGTGTCCCCTGCATTGGCAGGCGGATTCTCAACCACTGCGCCACCAGGGAAGCCCTGATCTCTATTTCTTAACAAATATCTTTTGTAACAAGTATTAACAAATTTAACAAGACTGAAATCATATCAAGCATATTTTATGACCACAATGGTATGAAACTAGAAATCAATTACATGAAGAAAACTGGGAAATTCACAAATATGTGGAGAATAAAAAACATGTTACTGAATAACCAATGGGTTATTAATTAACCCATTAATATTAAAAGAAAAAATTTAAAATGCCTGGAGACAAATGAAAATACAACATACCAAAACTTATAGGATGCAGCAAAAGCAGTTCTAAGAGGGAAGTTCGTAGCAATAAATGTCTAGCTCAAAAAACAAGAAAAATTTGAAATAAACAACCAAACAAACTTTATACCTCAAGGAACTAGAAAAAGAAGAACAAACAAAGACCAAAGTTAGCGGGAGGAAGGATATAACAAAGGTCAGAGCAGAAATAAATGAAATAGAGACTAAAAAGACAATAGAAAATATCAATAAAACCAAAAGCTGATTCTTTGAAAAGATAAATGGAACTGACAAACCTTTAGCTAGACTCACCAAGGAAAAAAAGAGAGAGGACTCAAATAAATGTCAGAAATGAAAGAGGAGATGTTGCAACGGATACTACACAAATACAAAGTATTATAACAGACTACTATGAATAGTTATATGCCATGAAATTGGGCAACCTAGAAGAAATGGATAAATTCCTTTAACCATACAACCTTTAAAGGCTGAATCATGACAAAATAGAAAATATGAACAGACTGATAACTAGTAAGGAGACTGAATGAGTAATAAAAAAAAAAAAACCCTTCCAACAGGGACTTCCCTGGTGGCCCAGTGGTTAAGACTCCATGCTTCCATTGCAGGGGGCACAGGTTCAATTCCTGGTCAGGGAACTAAGATCCCACATGCCACATGATGTGGCCAAAACAAACAAACAAACCCTCCAACAAACAAAAGTCCAGGACCAGATGGTGAATTCTACCAAATATTCAAATAATTAATACCAATCCTTCTCAAACTTCCAAAAAAATAGAAGAGGAGGGAACACTTCCAAACTCATTTTTCAAGACCAGCATTACCCTGCTACCCAAACCAGACATGGACACCACAAGAAAAGAAAATTACAGGCCAATATCCCTAAAGAATGTAGAGGCAAAAATACTCAACAACAACATATTAGCAAACCAAATTCAACAGTACATTAAAAGGATCATACACCATGATCAAGTGGGATTTATTTCAGGGATGCAAGGACAGCTTGTCATCCACAAATCAATCAATGTGATACACCACATTAACAAAATGAAGAATAAAAATCATATGGTCATCTGAATAGATGCAGAAAAAGCTTTTGAAAAAATTCAACATTCATTTATGATAAAAACTCTCAACAAAGTGGGCATAATAAAGACCATATATGACAAACCTACAGCTAACATCATACTCAATGGTAAAAAGCTGAAAGCATCTCCTACAAGATCAGGAACAAGACAAGGATGCCCACCCTTGCCACTTTTATTCAACATAGTATTGGAGGTCCTAGTCAGAGCAATCAGACAAGAAAAAGAAATAAAAGGCATTCAAATCAGAAAGGAAGAAGTAAAAGTTTCATTATCTGTAGATGACATGATACTATACACAGAACTCTAAAGACTTCACACACACACACACACATGCATACACACACACACAAACCCTGTTAGAACTACTAAATTAATTCAGTAAAGTTGCAAGATACAAAATCAATATACAGAAATCTAATGCATTTCTATATACTAATAACAGAATATCAGAAAGAGAAATTAAGAAAACAATCCCATTTACCACTGCATCCAAAGGAATAAAATAGGGACTTCCCTGTTGGTGCAGTGGTTAAGAATCCTCCTGCCAATGCAGGGGACATGGGTTCGAGCCCTGGTCCGGAAAGATCCCACATGCCTCAGAGCAACTAAGCCCGTGCATCACAGCTACTGAGCCTGTGCACCACAACTACTGAAGTCTGTGTGTCCTAGAGCCCACGCACTGCAACTACTGAAGCCCGTGCACTCTAGGGCCCACGTGCCACAACCACTGAGCCTGCATGCTGCAACTACTGAAGCCTGCGCGCCTAGAGCCTGTGCTCTGCAACAAGAGAAGCCACTGCAATGAGAAGCCTGCGCACCGCAACAAAGAGTAGCCCTTGCTCGCTGCAGCTAGGGAAAGCCCACACAGAGCAACAAAGACCCAATGCAGCCAAAAATAAATTTAAAAAAATTTTAAAAAGAATAAAATACCTAGGAATAAATTATACCAAGGAAGTGAAAAACCTGTACACTAAAAAACCATAAGACATTGATAAAAGAAATTGAATACATAAATAAATGGAAAGATATTCCATTCTCATGGATTGGAAGAATTAATATTGTTAAAATGTCCATACTACCTAAAGCAATCTACAGGGGCTTCCCTGGTGGCACAGTGGCTAAGAATCTGCCTGCCAATGTATGGGGCACGGGTTCGAGCCCTGGTCTGGGAAGATCCCACATGCCGTGGAGCAACTAAGCCCATGCGCCACAGCTACTGAGCCTGTGCTCTAGAGCCCATGAGCCACAACTACTGAGCCCACGTGCTGCAACTACTGAAGCTCATGCGCCTAAAGCCTGTGCTCCACAACAAGAGAAGCCACTGCAATGAGAAGTCCGTGCACTGCAATGAAGAGTGACCCCCACTCGCCGCAACTAAGGAAAGCCCATGCGCAGCAACGAAGACCCAATGCAACCAAAAATAAATTAATTAATTAAAAAAATAATAAAGCAATCTACAGATTCAATGCAATCCTTATCAAAATTTCAATAGCATTTTTCACAGAAATAGAACAAATGATCCTAAAATTTGTATGGAAACTGAAAAGACCCGGAGTAGCCAAAGCAACCTTGAGAAAGAAAAACAAGCTGGAAGCATCATGCTGCCTGATTTCAAAATGTATTACAGAGCTGTAGTAATCAAAACAGTATAGTATTGATATAAAAACACATAGATAAATGAAACAGAATAGACACCCCAGAAATAAACCCACATATATATGGTCATTTTATTTTTGACAAAGGATCGAAGAACATACAATCAGGAAAGGACAAGGTCTTCAATAAACGGTGTTGGGAAAATTGGACAGTCACATGCAAGAGATGGAAACTGGACCAGTCTTACACCATACACAAAAATTAACTCAACGTAAAGACATGAATGTAAGACTTGAAACCATAAAACTAGAAAACATAGGCCGTAATGTCCTTGACATAGGTCTTGGTGATGATTTTTTTGAATCGATACCAAAAGCAAAGGCAACAAAAGCGAAAACAAACAAGTGGGACTACATCAAACTAAAAAGCTTCTGCACAGCAAAGGAAACCATTAACAAAGTGAGAAGGCAACCTATGGAATGGGAGAAGATATCTGTAATTCATATGCCTTATAAGGGGCTAGTATCCAAAATATATAAAGAAGTCATTCGACTCAATAGCAAAAAAGCAAACAATCCAGTTTAAAAATGGGCAGGAGATCTGAACAGACATTCTTCCAAAGAAGATGCACAGATGGCCAAACACAAATGAAAAAATGCTCAACATCAGTAATTATCAGGGAAATGCACATCTAAACCACGAGATAACACCTCACCCCTGTTATAATGGCCATCATCAAAGACAAGAAGTGACAAGAGGTAACACGTGTTGGTGAGGATGTGGAGAAAAGGGAACCTTCATGTACTGTTGGTTGGGATGTAAACTGGTGCAGCCACTGTGGAAACCAGTATGGCCGTTCCTCAAAAAATTAAAAATAGAACTACCATATGATTCAGCAATTCTACTTTTGGGTATTTACCCAAAGAAAACGAAAATGCTAACTTGAAAAGATATATGGGCTTCCCTGGTGGCGCAATGGTTGAGAGTCCGCCTGCCGATGTAGGGGACACGGGTTCGTGCCCCGGTCCGGGAAGATCCCACATGCCGCGGAGCGGCTGGGCCTGTGAGCCATGGCTGCTGAGCCTGCGCGTCCGGAGCCTGTGCTCCGCAACGGGAGAGGCGACAGCAGTGAGAGGCCCAAGTACCGCAAAAAAAAAAAAAAAAAAAAAAAAAAAAAAAAAAAAAAAAAAAAGATATATGCACCTCTATGTTCACTGCTGCATTATTCACAATAGCCAAGATATGGAAGCCACCTAAGTGCCCCTCAGTGGTTGAATGGACAAAGAAGATGTGATATATATACATAAAATATATAATATATAGTATTCAGTCACAAGATAATATAAAAATTATAATTATAATTTTAAAACTATAAAATATTTTATATCATTATAAATATATTATATATATAAAAAACAATATTATTCAGCCACAAAAAGAAGGAAATGCTGCCCTTTGCAGCAATGAGGATGGACCTTGAGCGTATTACACTTAGAGAAATAAGCCAGAGAAAAACAAATACTGTATAATTTCGCTTGCATTTGGAATCTAAGAAACAAACTAGCCAAGCTCATAGATCCAGAGAACAAAATTGATGGTTGCCAGAGGTGGAGGGTGAGGTTGGCGAAGTGCGTGAAGGGGTCAAGAAGTACAAACTGGGCTTCCCAGGTGGCGCAGTGGTTGAGAATCCACCTGCCAATGCAGGGGACACGGGTTCGATCCCTGGTCCAGGAAGATCCCACATGCCACGGAGCAATTAAGCCTGTGCGCCCTGAGCCTGCGCTCTAGAGCCCGTAGGCCACAACTACTGAGCCTGCGTGCCGCAACTACTGAAGCCCACGTGCCTAGAGCCCGTGCTCCGCACCAAGAGAAGCCACGGCAATGAGAAGCCCGCGCACCGCAACGAAGAGTAGCCCCCGCTCACAGCAACTATAGAAAGCCCACGTGCAGCAACGAAGAACCAATGCAGCCAAAAATAAATAAATTAAAAATAAATAAATTAAAAAAAAAAAAGTACAAACTTTCAGTTATCGGAGAAAACTCAGACGGAGGCAGAACTACAACTCCCGAGACGCCCCACGCCCCGCCCCGCCCCAGACACGGAGGCAGGACTACAGCTCCCGAGGTGCCCCGGGCGCCACCGGTCGCTGATTGGCTGAGCGGCGGTCAGGCGTGCGCGGTGCGCGCAAGAGGCGGCCCATGGCTGCCCTCGGCGAGGCGGCGGCGCGGTGGGCATCCGGACTGTGGCGGCGGGCGGCGTGCGCGGCCGCGGGGTTCGGGGGCCGCCGTTTCGCGAGCGGCTCGCAGGTGAGGGCGGAGGGTGCGGGGCGGCGGCGGGAGGCCGTGCGGCCTCGCGGGCCAGGCTCGGAGCAAGGTGTCCGGCCTCCGGACGTCACTCCCCCCGCTCTGCCCGCGTGTGGTGACGTCACGTCCCCTGGGGCCCCGCCGCGCGGGTCCCTGGCTCCCCGGGGCTCCGTCCACAGAGCCCGGGGGCGAGGCGTGACCCCGTCGCTCGCGGGGGCGACCGGGGGGCGGGGACGCGGGCCCCCGTGACTCGCCCGCCGGGATGTGATCCAGGAGGACTCTGCGGCCCCCGCCCCGCGGGTCCTGACTTTTTGGACTTTCCCGGTGGAGAGAGTAGGAGGAGGGAAGAAAGGATGCGGCACCGGCTAAGGGATCAGTCCTGCCCGGGCCGCTTACTGCCTGTTTGACTTAAGGCAAATTGCCGCTGCCCCTCGGTGTCCGCGGGGGACCTCTAAACCCGCGGGTGCTCGAGTCCCACAGCCGACCCTGCATCCGCGGACCCTGCATCCGCGGACCCGGCACCCGCGGATCCACCAACCCCCATGGTGTGTGAGGTTTGTGATCAGTAGTTGGGTGAATCCACACGTGAGGAACCCGGGGTTACCGAGGGCCGACTGTATCTTTATTGAAAAATATCCGCCTGTGAGTGGATCGGCACAGTTTAAACCTGTGTTGTTCTAGGGTCAGCAGTACTTAGCTTTCTAAGCCTGGCTTTCCCCGTGTGTGTACCAGGGATAGTCCTTACCTTGCAGTGTTTTTGCTAGAGGGTACCTGGGGTACTTTGTGTGATGTAGGTGCAGTACTTTGCATAGTCACCGCATGTAGTAAATTCTCGCAAACATGGAGCTGGTTGGAGTGAACAGTGTCCTGGAAGGTAATTGTGATGCTGTTGTTGGAAGCACACCAGCCAGTTCCAGATAAGAAGCAAAAACACAAAGGAACACCTTAGTGGTCCCTTCATTTAAAACTAATCTTAAGACCGCACTTCTTTTTTTTAACTTTTTAATTTTAATTTTTTTTTTGGCCATGCCATGCGTCTTTGTGGGATCTTAGTTCCTCAATCAGTGATTGAACCCAGGCCCTCGGCAGTGAAAGCACGGAGTTCTAATTCACTGGACCACCAGGGAATTCCTAAGACTGCACTTTTTAAAATTCATGTATAGTTGATTTACAGCGTTGTGTTAGTTTCAGGTATACAGCACAGTGATTCAGTTATACATATATATTCTTTTTCAGATTCTTTTCCATTATAGGTTATTACAAGACATTGAGTATAGTTCCCTGTGCTAAACAGTAGGTCCTTTTTTGTTTATTTTATGTTTAGTAAAAAAAACACACATTTTATCACTGCCACAAATAAGAACTTTAATTAGAAGATCTGGCGTAATACCCAGGACTAGTTAAAAAAAACATGAAGTGAGAAAGAAGAAAAATCAAAATACAGATACAGAAGAGAATGAAAAGAAAAAAGAAAACAAAAAGAATGAAAAAAAAATCTAACCCTATGTCCTTTTCTCGAGGTGCCTTCACTCAAAAAACAATTTAATAGATGTTATTCTTTTAGAGCAGTTTTAGGTTTTCAGGAAAGCTCAGCAGAAAGTGTAGAGAAGCCCCACATACCACCCCTTCCCCTGTTTCCCCTCTTGCTGACATCTCACAGGAATGTGGCATGTTTGTGAACAATTACTGGGGGCCTTTCATTTCTAGGTGGCTGGGTGCCTGGTCCTCTGTGCGCACTCACCTGAGGGGTTGGGAGTCGTGGTTACACACTGCACAGAACAGATGAGGGAGCGTCGGGATATTGCGTCGGGGATATTGCTAAATTGTCCTGAGACTTTCTTGTTCTAAGTAGCAGGGTCTGTGGGTTCTTCTGTCTAAGAGAGCAAATCTTGTGACTATTTAGGATATGGCCACTAAGACCAGTAAAACTGTATGGTTAACTTTGGCAGCCATCAGCACAAGCAAGCTGTTTTATTTTTTTAACTATGTAATTGTCAAAAATCTAAGAACAATATTATGAACTCTAAAACCCATCTTCCAGATTCAGCAGTTGTTAACATTTTGCTGCACTTGCTTTGCTTATCTCCCCCCCACACTTTTTTTTTTTTTTTTTGTGGCTCTAAGATTTTCAGACAAATCCCTGATTTCTTGTCGTTTGGACCCTAAATTCTTCTGTATGTACCTTTAGGAAAATAAGGGTATTTTGAACATAAGCACAATGTGTGTGCGATGAAAGTGGCTTGACTTAGCTGGCACCAACAAAAGGAAAATGACAGGTTAGGTTGGATTTTTCTGACAGCTGAAAAACATCTTGTATGTTAACAGACAGTTCATAAAATAAGAAATGGGATGAATTTTTAAAAAGGATAGCGTTCAACTTTGTAAATCCAAGAAATGCAGATTGAGAGGAGATAATCACTTTTTTAAACTTTGAAATTAATAAGATGTTTGATACTTAAACTCTTTGATACTGTGAAAATCATCCTTGGCAAGGGTACCAGGGTCCATGTGAGTTGATACTGTTTTGGAAAACAACTTGTCAGTAGGTGTTATGTCATTGTAATGTTTGCACGTTTTTGGCTTATTACTCTTGCTTTTAAGAATCTAGCTTAAAAGGGCTTCCCTGGTGGTGCAGTGGTTAAGAATCCACCTGCCAGTGCAGGGGACACGGGTTCGAGCCCTGGTCCTAGAAGGTCCCACATGCCGCGGAGCAGCTAAGCCCGTGCACCACAACTACTGAGCCTGCGCTCTAGAGCCCGCGAGCCACAGCTACTGAGCCCATGTGCCTAGAGCCTGTGCTCTGCAACAAGAGAAGCCACTGCAATGAGAAGTCTGCGCACCACAACGAAGAGTAGGCCCCGCTTGCCGCAACTAGAGAAAGCCCGCGCGCAGCAACAAAGACGCAATGCAGCCAAAAATAAATAAATTAAAAAAAAAAGAATCTAGCTTAAGGAAAAGTCCATAATATGGAAAAATCAGTAAGCATGAAGAGTTCCTTATAGCATAATTTGTAGTAGCAGAAATGTGGAAAAACCTAAATGCCTGAAATAGGGGAAACCTAATGTTAGCGGAGTATTAACTCAGGATATTATGTAGCCAGAAACGTGTAGTCGGTAGGTCTGTGTGTATTGATATGGAAAGATAACCAAGGGATACCAACGAGAAAAAGGAAGACGGAAAAGAAAGCACAGCATAGTACCACTTGTGTGTTAGCTAAAAGGTAAGAAAGTAGAACCATCCATGAAAAGTTTCTGGAAAATACACAAGAGGGGATGGTACTGGGCGGAGGTGGAAGCAAGAAACTTAAAAATTCTTTTTCTGTATCATCTGTAGCAACTGAGTGTTTTTTTAAAAAACTCTGTGTGTGTTGTTACGATAAAACAAAATTCTAAAAGATGGTTATGAAGGCTGTTGTAACAGATAAAAATGCTTCATGTCAAGCAAAAAAAAACAAGATGCAAAATTGTACATATAAGGTGCAGTCATGGCCGCGTGACAAACGTAAGAGTAGAGAAAGGACATGAAATACTGATCGGTTGTTTTAAAGTGCTGGGTTTGTTTCTGAATTTCTCTATTTTCCAATTTAAAAAATTCCTTTATATTAATTATGCAAAAATAACTTTAACAAAATAGTTATATGCTTAAAAATACCTGAAAAGGCTTAATTCTTTGTTGCAGATGGATTTGTCCTATCGGCAACCCCAAGTCCTCGCCTTGCGTTCGAGGCCCGGGCCGGCCCGAGGGTGGGGATGAGGCTCCCCCGTCCCCTCTGCCTCGACTCAGGGGCCGTTCTCGTCTCCCCTCCGTGCAGAGCCCTCCTACCTTCGGCTTCCTGTTGGACATCGATGGGGTGCTGGTTCGGGGCCACCAGGTCATCCCCGCGGCGAGGGAGGCCTTCCGCAGGCTCGTGGACCCCCAGGGGCAGCTGCGGGTGCCCGTGGTCTTTGTCACGAACGCGGGGAACATCTTACAGTGCAGCAAAGCCCAGGAGCTGTCAGCCCTGCTGGGCTTCCAGGTAAGGAGCGGCCGGAGACAGGAGGCTGAGGACCTGGTTCCCGTGGAGCCCCCTCTCCAGCCCTGTGTCCCCTGCCCTGTGGGGGGACAATATGGATGAGCCCAGTACACATCTTCCTGCTGGAAAAATAACTTGAAGTTCAAGGCCAAACTCAGAGGGTAGAACCTCATCAGCAGGGTCATTTTTTATGAAAACGTACGTGTTGAGCACAGAAATCCCACCTGTGGACTTGGCCGTTTCCATCTTTCCTCCTGGCCTCAGGGTCATGTGTTTCTAAATCTCCGTGCACCAGGTGGGACTCTGAAGTGACAGCCCTCGTTCCTCATAAGTAAGATGACACAGCTCAATGAGCCCTGTCCCTCGTCACCCACCCGCGGCTCCCACCGTCCCCGCATTGACACGTTCTTTGTTGGCAGTGGATTTCGTTCTTGGAAGGAGTCCTTTGGAACCGAGAGAGTAAATCCCATGCTGATCAGCTGGGAGACACTGCCTGGGGAGGAGACCGGTTCCTACCCTGGTGTCCGGACAGTGGGGTTGCCATTAGCATAAATGCTGAAAAGCCAGGTCTTTACGTAGAACTGAAAATAGAGGTGGAGGCGGGTCTGAGCTCACGCAGAACCCTGTGGTTCCCAAGTCAGGCTGAGAAATCGGGGTGTTGGGAGCTGGGCCGGTGGGGCCCACGGTGGCCACATCTCCTGCGGGCTCTGGTGTCTGGGTCCCCTCACACCTGTCGGGGCAGCTCTGGAAGGGTTGGGCCCCCCTTCTGGGCAGGTTTCTCCTTCCTGGGCCAGGGAGCCAGCTCCCTGCTGCTGCCCTCACCTGCGTGTCCTCTGCTCTGCATCTCTCGGCTGCCCTGCAGGTGGAGCCCGACCAGGTGATACTGTCCCACAGCCCCATGAAGCTCTTCTCACAGCATCACGACAAGCGGATGCTGGTGTCTGGGCAGGGGCCCCTGGTGGAAAATGCCCGAGCGTATCCTTTTGCTGCTTCCTGCTCTGCTGTCCTTGCCCTGCTGAAAGGACCGGGGTCAGGAGCTCTGGGCACCCGTGGGAGGCAGGGAGGGAGGGCACCTCCCAGGGTGGCCAGCCCTGGCGCCCGGGGGTTCCCGAAAGCCAGCCCACCGCCTCGGGGCCTGCTGGGCAGCTCACAGAGCAGATTCCTGCCCGTTCCCTGCAGAGTCTGACTCACTGGGTCTGAGAACCCAGGCGGTTCTGTGGTTCGGTTGGGACCCACGGCTCCCTGAGCGCGTCTGCAGGGAGCTCAGCCCCGGCGTGTGCTCAGCGAGGACGCGTCCCTGCTCTGAAGCGGCTCGTCCTCTGCTGCTTCCGCAAACCCAAGGGACCTGAGCACCGCCTGGGCGTGGCCGCGCACTCGGGGCCGGAGCAGCACACGCTGGCGCTTCAGCAGGGCTCCTGCTCGAGGTGGCGGAGTGACACACCAGGAACGGCACAGGAGCCGTTAGGACGGCATGTGGCCAGAGGCTGGGAAGAGCAGAATGGGTCCGAGTGTCACAGATGCTGGGGGGGACCACCCTGGAGCGGGGGTCACCTGTGGCTTCATGGGGGCTGGCTGTGCCACAGGAGGGGACGTAGCTGGGGAGCCTGCCGAGAGGAGGCTGGGAGGATGCCCGGAGCAGGAGGCCGGGATGGGGTCGGGTGGGGAAGGGGGCCAGGAAGGACAGCGCTGGGCTCAGGAACCTCAGACGTGGACGCTGAGGAGTACGGGTCTGTGCGGGTTTTATTGCTGATGGAAGCATCATTCTGGGGAGATGTGTTCTGAGGTGATCTGAACCTGCGTCCAGTTAAGACTGCCAGTGGGGACTGAGGACAGGACCAAGGCGGCAGGTGTTGGAGGGTAAGGCTGCAGCGGGCGTGCTCCCTGCAGCCTCCCTTCTGGGTGAATCCGGTCCATCGTCCAGATTTAGCTCCGGTCTGGCTTCTCCAGACTCTGCTCAGCTTCCTCCCCGCCGAGGAGTCTCTTCTGAACTGTCCTCAGAGCCCTGGTTCTCGTGGCCCTGGGCCAGCGTGAGCTCGAGGACGGGGCTTCCTGTGTGCCTTTGCGCGGGCAGTGCCCAGAGTAGGCCAGGCCCCCGGGTGTCCCCACCGCCTGCGCCCACGCCTGCCTGCAGCGCTCCTGGTCGGCGCTGGCCTCACGGGGCTCTGTCTGGGGTTGGGGCGGGTGGGGTTGATGTGGGCTGCGGTGGGCCCCTCACTTTAAAGGCGTCTCCCCGGCACTGGGCAGCTTTGCTTCCTGACCTCCTTCCAGATTGGGCTTCAAGCACGTGGTCACAGTGGACGAGCTGCGGGCGGCCTTCCCTGTGCTGGACATGGTAGATCTGCAGCGGCGGCCCAAGACCACGGTAATGGGACACGCTCGGGCCTCCCCGCTGGCCCTGCAGCCCTTGCCTCTCCGAGCTGCCTTCTCGGAGGGGAGGGCACATCTGGCCGAGGCCTTTGTTCCCGGACACACGTTGTCGGGGGTGGTGAGCAGGGCTGTCCCCTCTCTTTCCAGAGCCCTCGTGTCCCCCCCCAGGTGGTAGTTTTGTGATTTACCAGCTTTCCTAGAGTCGCTTGGAGAACCGCTAGTGTTAAGTTAATCGCTGCTCTGCTGTCCTGGAGCTCCTTACAGAGGGCCGGCCTGGTGGCAAGTGGCTTCCTGGGAAAGCGGCTTCCTGGGAAAGCGCTGGCGGCTCTGAGCGTCTGCTCGGGCTCCTTGGGGTTTGGCTCATATTTGAAGCTTATCTTTTCCGACCAGCGGTCATGGGGCCTCTCGTTGACCCTCTAGGGTGACCGCCCGTCTCCTGATGCCCCTTTGCCCTCTCCTTCCCTGCGGGAACTCTCTATCACAGAGTGTCTATCACCGCCTGTTCCAAGTCCATGCATGTCAAAGTTTGATGAACTGCAGTTATAAACAGACAGGCCTGCTTTTGTTTGTCTGTGTAGCTCTAGTCCCCCCCCGAGCTTTCCGAGGGCTCCCCCACCTTTGAGCTGCGCACGTTATGTGCAGAACCAGGTGCCAGAGTTGGCATGGCTCTCAGAGCAGTGCAGAGACAGCCCCGCCCCCTGCCCAGGGACGCGGCTCGCCCCAGGTCTCAGCTGGTTACTGGCAGAGCTGAGGGCAGGGGAGCTGTTCCTAGAAGGAATGGGCCCCCAGGCGGTGGTCCAGTGATGGCCCTGCCTCCGGAGGGACGTCAGGCTCCCGTCCCTTCCTGGGCTCACCTCGTCCTCTGCCACCTGATTCCAGACTCTCATCTCCTGTCCTTGCTGGAGGAGGACAGCTGAGCAGCCATCCCCTCCCTGGCTGACCTACACGCTTGATGCCCGCCGGCCTGGGGTGTGGCCGGCCTGAGCGCGCTCTCCTCCTGTCCCCTTGGACCTCTGCCCTCGGTCCTGTCCGTTTCTCCTCGGCCTGGGCTAGACCGAAGGGTCTTCCGTCTGTCAGACACGTGTCTCTCCTCCCACCCCTTGGAAACCGGGTGTGGAAGGTGACCGTGGCATTGACGGGCTTGTTCTTTGTCTCTCGCAGCCCCTCCCAAGGAACGACTTCCCTGCGATCGAAGGTAATGAAGTCCCTGCGCGATGTGGGCGGGCTCTCCCTGCAGGCCCTGCAGCTTGGCGGTGTGGCTGGGATGTTGGGCTCTGGGTCTCCTGGGCTCTGGTCTCGGATCTGCCAGTCACTACCTCTGAGACGTTAGCTGCTAATCTTTCCTTCCCCGTGTCACTTGCCCTATTGTTCCAGAAAAATCGTAAATGTAGAAAATCTAAGTGTGGAAAGGTACCTAAGGTGACCTGGTCCAGTGTTTCTCAGCCCTGTTAAACCCAGCTCTTCCTGGGTAACAAAAATATTGTAATGTCCCCTTTACTGCCCTAAGTGAATTCTTTCCTATACACAAATATTAAAAATTAATTAATTCATGGTAAAGCCCTAATTGTAATAGGGAGAAATAAAAGGAAACGTTTTTTAGTAAGGTCATCTGCATTTCAACGTGTAGTAATTATCCAAGAAGGCATAATTAGGTAGTGAAATGATTATACCAAAAGTAGAATCCCCGTGAACGGTACAGCTACAAACGCAGTGTGTTTACAGGTGTGTTTCATTGGTGACTCAGAAATTAGGAGCAGTGTTGCAGCTGGTGATGTGGTTTTCCAAAATGGGGAGTAACTCTTGGTAAAGTTTTGAAAAAACAAAGTACGTCTTCTCTTGACTAACATGATAGTTGCATTTTTGGAAAAATCAGTGTTTATGAAAAGTCTACCAAAAAATACTTTGTGTGGAATGGAATTAGGGTTTAGGCTCAGTTAATTATAAGCAAGTTGTTCTCCTGTGTGAGTGTCAGCTATTAATAGACGTGGGGAAGGTTTTGACTCTGCAGAACTGTCCTGAGCCTCTTGCATCCCAGTCTTCTCCTGGGCCTCCCCAGGAGTGTCAGTCCTTGCGACAGCTGAAACATGTCCCGGGGGTGGCCTGCGCACTGGGGCCACGGTCTGGCCCAGCTCCCCAGTCTCGCAGCTGGCCTTGGCGAGGCGTGTGCAGCATGGCTTCCGTGCTCCGTCAGGCCTCATTGTATCCTCCTCCCAGCGTGGGTGTTGTCCTCGTGTAGCTCAGGAAGCTTAGACACGGTGAGAACTGGCCCACAGTCCCAGAGGGACGTGGACAGCGTCAGGCCTGTGACCCCGTCTCCCCGCCATGTGGCCAAGTGACCCCTGGGGCTTGGGGGACATGGCTGGGCGGGTGGGGTGCCGGGCAGGGCATCGGTCAGCAGGGGCTGCTGCTTCTCTGCTTCTAACCCTCAGGACATCCTGGTGGAGCCCCTCCTGGGCTCGGCTTCGTCCACCTCCTGGGACCCATGCCCTCAGCGGGGCTGTGCACCCCCGGCCTCCTGAGTCCCTTCCACGCCTGGCACCCCGGCTCACCCCGCCCTCACTCTGCAGGGGTGCTCCTCCTTGGGGAGCCCGTGCGCTGGGAGACGAGCCTGCAGCTGATCATGGACATCCTCCTCAGCGATGGGAACCCCGGCACTGGTCTGGCGACGGCCCCCTATCCCCACCTCCCTGTCCTGGCCAGCAACACGGACCTCCTCTGGATGGCTGAAGCCAAGATGCCCAGGTGAGGACTCGGGGTCCCTGCCTTGGCCCTGGGGGCCACCTCCAGCTGCCTCCTGGGCAGTCCTGCTGATGGCGCCTCGAGCCACCCCAGTGCTCTGGGCTCAGACCCCTCCTCTAGGCCCTGGAGTTGCCATGGTAACCTGGCCTCTGGGAGCGGTCTCCAGGGTCACTTCACACACTGATTGATAAACGAAAACTACCACTTACTGAGCACGGAAGGTGGATCGAGATGGTCTTTAACCCCCGGCCCCGATAGAGTCTAACAGGACGTGCTTTTTCTGGCTAGTGGAACCCAAGTGATGCTCAGTTCCTGTTACCCAGCTGCTCTTCCCTCGCTGCCTTGACCCTGTGGCGCTGGCTCCTTCACTTCTTTGTTTCCTTCTGCCCATAAGACGTTGGGGAGGGGAGAGTAGGAGTGATTCCGAGGCCCCTGGACCAGTCACTTCCTCAGAGGCCCTCAGGCTCCAGGCAGGGCCCCACCCCGTCCGCCCCGGCACTGAGCACAGCACAGGCTGCCGTTTTGCTGGCCCTCAGGTTGCCCTCCTGGAAGGGCGGCTGCTGGTGCTGTTTGGCTGCTCTTGTCTGCGAGGCCAAAGTCTGGAGTTTCTCCCCCTGCCCTGCGTCCCAGTGAGCTGTGTGGTGGATCCGTCACTGAGGGCCTGAGGGCCCAACATGGAGCCCAAGGAGATGGGATCACCGTGTTCTCTCTCAGGTGCATTTCTGCAGCTCGAGGTCAGGTATTTTTTCTGGAACATTCTTCCTAGAGTTCGGGTTTGCTGACACTAGGTGAAGGGGGTTGGTTATGTAGGCTGTGGGCTGAATGGCAGGAGGCAAATTACTATTTATAAAGCAGATTTGAGATCACTTTTTCATTCAATAATTTCAAAATTGAAAGTAGAATTCAGTATATAAATAAGTGACACTGAGATGTAACTTCAAGATACTGAACAGTATCCGATAGGATTTGATTTAGCAGCAAGGGATGAAAACCCAAAAGAAAAGAATCTTAAACGAGATGGAAGTTTGTTATTGTGAAAAAGTCCACCCATCAGGGACACAGGCACCTTAGCCCTTTCCTATGTAATCCAAAAGGGCTGCCTGATCTCCAGCCATCATGTCAGCATTCCAGTCAGCAGGAGGGAGTACGGGGAGGGTAGAGAAGAGGACCCCCTCCCCAGTTTCCAGGCTTTCCAGGAGGTTAGTCCGGCACCTGTGATTTCATTGGCTCTTAGGCTGTAGCATAGTCACTGGCCATACACTTAGCTGCAGTGGGGGCAGACGGGTGCTTTCTGACACTCGGTGGCAGTGCGCTCAGTGAAATTGGCACCGAGGAGTGAGGTGGGATGCCAGCCAGTATTCTGCCCAAGTCCAAGGCAGAATTGAAGCTGGGTCTCTGGTTCCAGCTCCACACCTTGGGCAGGTTACTCCATCTCTGGGCCTCAGTTTTCTCACCTGTGCAATGAGGAGAATGAATGCCATCTCATCGGGCTTTTCTAAGGGTTGAACGTGATGTGCCATCTCCAGCGCTGCGACAGCGCTCAACAGACGTTGTCAGATAGTCACAGGCCATCAAGGCACATCCTACGTGTGACGGCCTCTCACCAGAAGTGATTCACTTTGCCCTGTCACCGTGCTCTGTGCCACCGCGAGAGGGTAGCACACAGGGCACGTCTGAGCCTTGCGGCCCGGGGAGGGGACCGAGCGCGGCTTTTCCTCTGGCAGGTTCGGCCACGGCACCTTCCTGCTGTGCCTGGAGGCCGTTTACCGGAAGGTGACGGGCAGAGAGCTGTGCTACGCGGGCCTGATGGGCAAACCCAGCCTCCTGACCTACCAGTACGCGGAGGTCCTGCTCGCCAGGCAGGCGGCGCGGCGGGGCTGGGCGGCCCCGATCCGGAGCCTCTACGCCGTGGGGTGAGCCCCGCGTGCCTCCTCCGCCCCCCGCGACACGCCCCTCCCCCAGTGGTCACCCCTGGCCCCCGTGTCCCCACCCTTCCATCCTCGAGACGTGCCCCTCCCCCAGTGGTCACCTGCGGGCCACCTCCCTCCCCACCCCCACCCCCCCCGCCGTCCCCGCACCTCCACCAGCGCACTGAACTGTGCCTTCTCTCCCCAGTGACAACCCCATGTCCGACATCTATGGGGCCAACCTGTTCCACCAGCACCTGCAGACGAGGCGGGAGGGGGCGGCCCGGAGCTGCGCCGCCATCCTGGTGTGCACCGGCGTGTACAGCCCCCGGGCCCCCGGCCCCGCCGCTCCCGCCCCGGGTGGCGAGGGGCCTCCGTTCCATGGGCACCGGGACCTTGGCTTCAGCCCGGGGCTCCTGCAGGCGGCCCACGTGGTGAGCGACGTGCTCGAGGCCGTGCAGCTGGTTCTCGGCAAGGAGGGCTGGGCTCTGTAGCAGGGAGGTAGGTGGGCCCGCTGGCTGCCCCCTGCCCGCTGGCTGCCCCCTGCCCGCTGGCTGCCCCCTGTGCCCAGCCTCCCCCCGCCTCCCCGCCAGCGCGGTGACACTCTCGCTCCTCCTGGGCGGGGCCGCACGATTGTTCCCAGGGTAGCATTTGGGTAGCAGCCTCAGATTTTTCTAGGCTGGTTCCTGTCTGCCTGTGCTGGCAGCCTGACCCCAGGCTCGTCCTCACTCTGGGGGTCTTCTGCAGAAGAGGAGGCGGTGCCCGCCTCTGCCCGCTGCCAGCACGGGCTGTAACTCACTCTCAGACACTACTTTTTATGGTAGTTTAGCTTATTGCCCAGAGACTTCGGACTTATTTTTTTAAGTTAAAATAATTGTAATAAATATTCATTTTGCTGTCTCTTGTGAAGCTCTGTCTGGAATGTACTAAAAAGTCCTGTGGGGGAAGACTCGTGGGCCGGCGGGGTGGGTGACCTTGAGGCCCAGGCGCTGGTGGCATTTCAGTCCCGTGAGCGCTGACCCCAGCGCACCGCAGTCGGCCGCGAGCCCCGAGGCCTGCCGTCGACTTAGCCACTTCCCTGACGTGGAAAGAAAGAGGAGCTTTTCCTCTGGTGACTCTGAACCCGTGCGTCTCGTACTCCTCCCTGTCGCGGTGGCCCAGTGAGACCCGTTGGCGCGGCCCCCGTCTAACCCCAGCAGCACCGGCCGGCTGCTCCCTCCCATCTCCAAACCCTTGTCCCTGGGCAGCACCTGGGCTCCAGGGAGAGGCGAGCTGTGCCCTGCCCTTGAGCACCAGGGCTGGGCCAGCCCACCTGCGCCCCCAGCGCCCCCAGACAACAGCTTCTCCCTGCGTGCAGCCCGGCCTCACCTGCAGAACACCCCGGCCAGGGCCCCTCCAGCCCCCGACGCCCCCAGCAGCCTCCCCACTGGTCTACCCCAGAGGCCCAGTCAGATGGGAGGTCTGGTCTCTCAGAGGGTCAGGCCCCCTGTGACTTCTCACCACAGCACGGGTGCCCCCTTCCATCCTGTTCCACCACTTTCCCCTCCACGTCTCGTGGGTCCCCCACGTGCCCTCCTGCCTCAGGGCCTCTTGCACTCGCGGTTCCCCGTCCTTCCGACATCCGCGAAGCTCCGTCCCTTTTTAAGGATGTGGGAATTGTCCCCTCGGAGAGACTCCCTCAACTTCCTATAAAAAGCAGCACTCTGGGACTTCCTGGCGGTCTAGCAGTTACGGCTCCGCACTTCCGCTTCAGGGGCTACGGGTTCCATCCCTGGTTGGGGAACTAAGATCCCACGTGTTGTGTGGTGCAGCACAAAACAAAAAACAAAAAGAGACAAAAACAAACAGCGCTCTCTGCTGTCCTGCGTCACGCTCCCCACGGTCCTTATCACCCCGTGACCTGTACTTACTCCTTATTGCCCGTCTTCTGCTAAAATACGAGCGCTGTGGACTGTCCACGCTGGTTCCTTCTCGAGTCTCTACACCCCCACGCCGGGCGCTTGCAGACCCTGTGGGGCGTCCCACGTCACAGGCAGATGTGGCTTCTCGCCTTTCTGTCCCTGGGGGTGGGCTGGGGCCCCAGCTCCCCGCTCACAGCCACGGAGCCGAGGGCGATCCCCTCCCGTCTCCAGCTCCTTCCTGTCTGTGGACCGGCGCTGGCGATGTGGACGTCCTGTAGGAGCTACCTTAGGTGCCTCACTGTGTCATGTAGGATTTTGTTCAGCTGCCGGTTTCAGAAGCCTGACCACAGTGGCTTGAATGCTTTCTAAGCGTCAGGACGTTCAGAGCAGGCGTCTCAAGCACTCCGCTTCCCCACCGTGCTGGCGTACAGGCCCGCCCACCCGCAGTGTGGCCCCAGCATCCACGAGAGAGGAGGAAAGGGTGAAGACACAGCAGGTGGGGCTGGACTCCCTTTAAAGAGCCTTCCCGGAAGGCCCACCTCGCTGGGGACTCCAGTCTGGCTGACCAGAGGCGGGTCACAGAGGCGGGCACCAGGCACACCATTGTGCCCACAAAATCAGGGCTTGTTCGTGAGGAAGGCGAGTAGAGGGGACGGCGGGCAGGTGGGCAGCAGTTCAGCCCCTGGGAACGAGCTCTGCACTGGCTCTCCGTCTGAGTGCCCAGAGGACATGTCTGTTGGGCCACTGAGCCACTGGGTCTGGAGGCCTGTGATGCACATGCTGGCCTTTTCCGGAGCACCTTACACAGGCATCACTGGTCCAAGGTTTGTCAGAGCCTCTCAGAGCCCCTCGCGGAGACACGGCTCTCACCACCCTGGTTTATAAATGAGGGCACAAGGCAGGCCAGTGATCCTTTCCTTTCAGAAACACTGACCGAAGACCCACTTGCTGCCAGGCCCCATGCCGGGTGCCACAGCAGCGACCAGCCATTGGCAACCACACCTGCCCTCGTGGGGTTCGCCTGGTAGTGACCACGCGTCCAAGGTCAGTCAGGAAATGGAGGGGCTGGGCTGACAGCTGGGCCTCCTACTCGGCCATGTTCTCCCGGGACCCTGCCCGCCCTCAGCCAGCCCACTGCCCTTCCCGTGAGTCCTGGAGCAGCTGCTGTTGCGGGTACAACCCCGCGAGCTTGCCCTGGGCCCAGGAGGCTCACAAGGGTGACTGGGGAGCGGGGGAGGAGCTGGGAAGTCAGCCGGGTGTGGCCGCGTGCCGAGGAGTCTTGCCGGAGCCCAGGTGGAAGGGACGGGGTGACAGCGTCTGTGCGCCTGCCCCTGGCTCTGCCCTGCGGCTGGCAGCTGTTCCCTGGGGCCCTTTCTCTCCCTTTCTCACTCGTGGTTTCCTGAAGGTGGCAGGAGCCCTTCCAGATGGGATGCAGGAGGGCAGGCGACTGCGGCAGCATCACGCAGGTGCAAGGCCAAGGGCAGGCCTGGGCACATGGCTCCGGACGGGTCTCATTGCTCAGGGGCTTTGTCTGGACCGTGGAACCAAAACCCACAAGCAGCCGCTTCATTGCTCAGCCTGACTGAGTGAAATGTTATCTTTTTGTGTTTGAAGGAGCCAAGTGATTACAAATGAGACGCTGTGAGTCACCTTGAACAAGAAGTAAGTGCGTGTTTATAGTAAAGTGATCAGCCTTGAGCAGGACTGGACCGTCAGGTGCCCACTTGGGTCCCCAGTCCTGAACCCCAGCACTTTCTCAGTGTCCCAATGGTGGTGGCAGCTTCTGGCCTCCTGAGGACACCTCTGGGCTGAGGCAGGTGGGGAGCCAGCAGGTAGTCAGGGTTCCCAGCAGAGCTAGGGTTGCTGTAGCAACCGGATGCTGCCTTGAAGGCGGATTTTTAAAATATCTTGGCTATACTAGTTTTTTCCCCCCAATCTCTCTGTCACTTCCCCCGTGCCGCGTGGTGTGGCGAGGCTGGGTCACCCGGGGACGCCTGCCTGCTCTCTGCCTGGGGCTCCTGGCAGCTTCTTCGGGGGCTGGATGTGGGAGGAGTGTCTCTGGGTGTGAACTGCTGCGAAGCTGTCAGAGCTTCGGCTTTTGCTTCCAGCCTTCTCCAGCTCTTGGATCCAAAAACCTTCTGTCATTTTCTCCTTTTGGGGAGGCAGAGAAGCGGGGTCTAGCTTGAAACTCTCACCCCCCCAAAAAAAACCCTCCCCTCCCTCCTCCCACTCTGGCCCATACCCCTACCGGAAGAGCCATAGCATCCTGGGACCACTCTCTGGAGGGGGAGGGGTGTCCCCTCTTGTCTGCTTTTTCCTTTGGTGTTTCTAACTTCCTCTTTTGGCTTCATTTATTCACTCAACAAATGCCTGTAGAGCACCTACTAAGCCCCTGAAAGAAATGAAACGCTGCCTTGTCATGGAGAAGTTCATCCCCGTCTTCATCTTGGACTTGGTCCTATCAGATTTCAAACTTTTTTCTAAAGTTACAGTAATTAAGACAGTGTTTTCTTGGCAGAGGGAGGGATACAAACCAATGGGACAAAACAGCACTCAGAAACACATATATGAAAGTATGGCTTAACAAAAGAAATGTGTATTTCTTGCTCATTTCATAGGCTGATGCGGGCTATGTGCTGTTCTTGGCCTTTCCCTCCAGGTGGTGACTCGGGCATTCAGGCCCCTTCCATTTGTGATGCTGTCATCTTCAAAGAGGGAGGGAGGGTGGATGAACGTGGAGGGACTTGGGTGAGATGTGGTCTTGGTGGTCAAAGTAATCATTGTAAGACTGTATTATCGGGTTCTGTAACATATATAGATCTAATATGTGCAACAATAATAGTACTAAAAAGGGAAGAGGGCAACAGAAATATATAGAGTTTTTGAGTTTCTTGGATGTGTAGATTAATGTTTTTCATCACATTTGGGAAGCTTTCAGACATTGTTTCCCTGAGTATCTTTTTTTCTGTTCCCTTTTTTCTCTCCTGTCCTTCAGATGCTCCCATCGTATGTATGTTGATGCAATCAGTCGTGTCCCATCTCTCTCTGAGGTTCTGTTCCTTTTTTTCTTAATTCTTTGTTCTTCAGAGCGTTTAATTTCTATCAGTGTATCTTTAAGTTGGCTGATTCTTCTGCCAGCTCAAAGGTACAGTTGAGTCCCTCTGATTAGTTTTATATTTTAGCTAATGTACTTTTCAACTCCAAAATTTCCACTGGGTTCTTTCTTTTTATTATTATAATTTCTATCTCTTTAGAGACATTCTCTATTTGATAAGGCATTGTCATCACACTTTCCTTTAATTCTTTTAACATGGTTTCCTTTAGGTCTTTGAATATATTATAGTAGCTGCTTTGGAGTCCTTGTCTGGTAAATCCAGTATCTGGGCCCCTCAAAAGCAGTTTCTATTGTTTGTGTTTCTTTCCTTGTGTAGGGGTCACACTTCCTATTTCTTTACGTCTCATATTTTTTTGTTGAAAACTGGACATTTAAGATAATATATTGTAGCAACTCTGGAAACTGTGACTCCTTACCTCCCCCATGCCCCAGCCAGGATTATTTGTTATTGCTACTTGATTTTTTTGTTATTTAGTGGTATGGGTGGATAAATTCAGTGAGGTCTGTTTTTCCCGTAGTGTGAAGCCTCTGATGTGTACACAAATCTCCCTGCCCCCCTGGGATGGCCACAGTGTTAGCTGGGTTCTCATTGACTGTCTTTTCTCCAATTTCTTTGTTAACCTTCGGCAGCTATGCCTCTATTGGTATCGCACTGAACTGTTAAGCTCCACTAATTGCTACCTGATTGCTCTGTTATTCTTGACAGTGTCCTGGGACATAAACTGCTCTACATCTGATCTGATAAAGTTGGGCCCCTTTGCAGGGGTAGTTCTTAAGACCAGTCTTTGAGGCTTGCTCTGACCCCAGCCGGGTTCTTTTCAGCTGTCTCTCTGTTAAACTCCTGGCTGGTTTGTTTCACTTGTTCCATCAGGGGACGACCAGCCTCCTTTAAGTGACTCACCACCAAGGTCTTCCTTCTTTTCAATAGTGCCCTTAGGCTTGAACTTCCCTGCACTCTGTTCCAAGTGAGCCAGTCCCCTTAGCCTGAGCTACAGAACCCTCTGTTTCCACACCCAAGGCAAAAGCTCCATGCCAACACTCTGGACCTGGGTACAGCAACCTGCTTCTCTTAGAGTGATACATCTTTTCCATGAGTTGGAAGGGGATGGGAGGAGAGGGTATTAGACCCTTGTCTTCTCAGTTTGCCTCTCCCTGCCCAGAACCTCTACCCTACAAGTGAGCTGGGACAGGAGATTGGGTCAAGGTAACCAAGGCCTGCCACACCTAGATTAGCGCTTCCAGTCTACAAGTGGGGACTGGGTGGAGGTAGGGAGCCTCAGGCCTCTCAGCTGTGCTTTTGTGGAATAGAGTTTCTGCACATGAAGCTGTGGGGCAGGGAGAGGGGAGATGAGAAATGCAGTGACCAGCCCCTCTGGAGAGAAACTATTGTCCTACACTCGGAGATGGGGAGGAGGGGCCCCTTCTTGGCCACACTCACCTGGAGGTGAGTTTCTGCCACACTGAGCTGGGGGAGGGGAGGGGACAGGTTGTGGCTTCAATGCCACAGGCCCTCACTCTTCCTAATGAGATTTAGCAGATTTCCTGAATAAACGTCTTTCCATTTGCTGTATGCCCTGAGACAATTCTCAGAAATTTTAAATGGGGGAATTCCCTGGTGGTCCAGTGGTTAGGACTCCACACTTCCAATGCCGGGGGCCCGGGCTCGATCCCTGGTCGGGGAACTAAGATCCTGCAAGCAGCATGGCACAGCCAAATAAAAAAAAAAAAAGAAAGAAAGAAATTTCAAAATTTTTTTTAAATTTATTTTTTACTGAAGTATAGTTGAATTACAGTGTTGTGTAAATGGTTGTTTTTTATAATTTCCACCAGTTTTGATTATTTCACTGGGGAGAAAATTCACAGAGATCCACACACTGTGATTCTTGGATGTACTTCTCTCTGCCTTATTCTTTCTTTTTTCTCCGCTATTCTTTTTCATAGTATTTTATTCTTTTTTACGCTCTTAATCATTTTAAACCTATTGGTATTATAGCCATCATCATCTGAAGTTCCTGGGTGGGGGTCTAATCTTGCTATATGCTTCATACACTGGCTTTCATTCATGATGGGTTATTTCCTTGTGTGTTTTGCAATTTGGTATTGTGAACTGACTTTTACTGGTGCTTTATCTGTGGGAATCCTCTAAGGCTTGGTTTGACAGTATGTCCCCCCAGAACTGTTTTGTATTTGCTTTTGCTAGGTATCCATGGTTATTACCAGCCTACAACCAATATTTATGTTACTTTCTCAGCTTGAGATTGTGCAAATCTCAAATCTATGGGTGGTATAGTCCAATGGTTATGAATTCCCAGGAGAGATTTTTATGCCACTTCAAGCCTAGGCCAATGCTTATTCATTTGCCTGTGGCCTTCCTGTTTGGGTGGGAGATCTATTTTTCTGTTCACCCTTTCACTGAGTCCTGGTTTATGTAGGAAGCTCAGCTCTGTGTCCTTGTCTCATTTGGGTTGAATGCCAGGTCTCCTGTTTCTGTTTGGCTATTAAATCCACGTGCCCACCAGTGCTGCCCAAGAGGACATGCCACAGTGATGGAATTGCTCTGTATCTGCTGTTCCGTGTAGTAACCACCCGTCACGTGGGGCTTCTGAGCACTTGAAATGTGGCGAGTGAGACTGAGGAACTGAATTTGTAATTTTTACTTATTTCAAATGATATTTATTTATTTTTGATTTTATTATTATTATTATTTATTCATTTATTTACTTTTGGCCTCACCATGCAGCATGCAGGATCTTAGTTCCTTGACCAGGGATTGAACCCGGGCCCCCTGCAGTGGAAGCACGGAGTCCTAACCACTGGACGGCCAGGGAAGTCCCAGTTGATATTTATTTAAATACATTCAGATTTAGGTAGCTGCTTGTGGCTGGTCCCCACTGTATCCGACCAACCACACATCTGAAGCATCATGTACTTCACTCACCATTCCAGTTTCCTCTTCACGGACGACCCCAAGGGTTCATCTTACTCTCTTAACTGTGCACTTACACTGTTCAGTTTTACCTGGTGTTTTTGGTAAGCTGGGAGGTCTTATACATTTTGTTCACAATATCGCCAGAATGGAACACAGTCTCTGCTTCCGTTTTCTCTCCCCTCCAGCCCATCGGTTCTGCTGCAAAGTAATTTTTCTATGATGCAAATCTGTCCATGTGACATGTCTGCTTTCAGGAGGTCCCTGTTCTCCTGGAATGTAGCCCAAGCTCAGCCTGGCCCCCAAGGTCCTCTGTGACCTGGCCCTGCCTCTCCCCTCAGTTTACCTGTCATGCCCTTCTCCTTGTACTTCAGACTGAAGCCAAGCATCCGGAACGCCTCAGCGGTGCCTGGCGACCTCACGCGGTGGGTCCTCCGTCTGTCCTGTTCCTTCTCCCTGAAACGCCCACCAGCCCTGAGTCCACGTCCCAGCCGCTCACCAGCACCTGCTTTCCTTTCCCAACAGTGCTCATGTCCTTTGCTCCCCTAGGCCCCATATAGAATTTGGCCATACCTTCACAATACTTGACTGTGCTTTCTTGTTTATGTGTCTGTCCCCCTCCCAGCCTGGACTCCTAGGAAAGGACTTGCTGTTTTTAGCCTCTGGAGCCCTGGCACCCAGGCCAGGGGCTGAGTGACACTTGCAGGCACTGATGTCCGACCTTCTCCTTTGCCCATGAGGGTAGCGCCTTGCTGTGGGCCGTCCATGGGGTGGCCCAAGCCACAGCCTGGCTCCGGGCCTTAGGGGCGCTCTGCAGTGGGGTAGCTGGAGTGTTATCGTCACAGACTCTCCAAGGACTTCCGAGGCTTCAGTTCCTAGGAAGCCGAAGCTTCGCAGACCCATCCTGCTCCAGCCACAGCCCCCTGCCCACTTCCCTTCCATTCTGGCAGTCGGCACCGTGACTGTGAGACGGGGCACCAGAGGGCTTGCTGGGCCTTTCCACGGGGGCCCTGGTGAGGCCCCACATGCTCGTCGACAGCACCCTTTGGCCGGGCCCTTCATTCTCGCTGTGGAGGGAAAGAGGGCAGGCTGACAAACAGACGGTGGGTCAGTGAGGACTGGGCCTTGGTTCAGTGCTGGGAGGGCTGGCCCTGCCCGCTGAGCTTTCCTGGGCTGCTGAGATGACGGGGGCATCTCTCCTCCCTCCCGGCCCATCTGCCGCTGCCCCAGGAGGATGATGGTATCAGGTCTCCAAACGAGCCTTACCCAATGGCACCCCCGCCCGTTTAACAGGTGCTCAGGGAAATGACTTTTGGATTGAAAACTGCTTAGTTTGTCCCTGACTCCCAGGATGCCATCCTAGGCTTGTGAGAAGGAGCGTGGTAGGTGGGTGAGAGTACTGGGCTGGGAGCCAGAGGTCTGCCCTTGACGAGCTGTGTGGCTGGGAGCAGGGTGCCCTCCTTCTCTCTCTGTCCCCAGGTATTGCATGTAAGATGTAAGCACAGACCTCGGGGGCTTAGGAGCTGCTCGGTGACCATGTTTTCCCTTTTCCAGATCCTTGTGGGATGTCTGTACTTACTTTATATACAAGAAAGTCTTAACTTCCTTCTTCTCATCCTAGCCACATCTTTGTCAAGCCCATCACGGGCTGAAGCGAAGGCTGTCTGTGTTTGTGTGTGTGCATGTATGCGCCCAAGTGTGTACACAGATTTAGACATAACCCAGTGCAAAGCCGAGGTCCCTCTGGTACCCAGACCACCAGCATACTCTGTCGTGTGCCCTGATTTCTTACCCTTATTATCTGTGGTCTTTTTATTCAGAGCCTCAGACCTGAAAGAAATTGGGTTAAAGAATCTCATACAGAAGTTACTCTGAGCAATTGAAGTCCATTTCCCAGAAATGCAAGGATAACTTCAAAGGGCTGGTACAACCCAAGTTCCCAGGGAGGAAACCCGTCCTCAGGAGGTACCCTGGGTGAGGGCTGGCCTGACGGGCAAGGGCAGGAGGGAGCCGGGCGGGTGGCCAGGGCAGCAGGTCTGGGATGGGGTGGGGACAGATTCGCCAGTGTTCCCTCGGCAGCCCGGTTCTCAGCCTGCAGCAGCTGCTCCCGCGTCTTCTACTGCTTCGTTGACGTGAGCAGGAGTTGTGGGCCAGCTTTCAGGTTAGCGGCCAGCTGGTGTCCTCCCTGGGGGAGAGCTGGGAGCCAGGCTGTAATCTGTCCCATTAGCAGTTGGCAGCTCCCAGCCCGCTTTTTCACCTGGACCGGCTCCGTGCTGACATCGCCGGACCCGCTGTGACGCTCATGGATGCGGGCAACCTGTGCTGTTCGCTCCCCCTTTGCCCCGCGTGGGTGGCCTTGGCGCCAGCGGGCAGGGCTGGATCCCCCACACCGTGAAGCCTGTGACCAGCTCCAAGAACCGCTGCTCCCAGAGAGAGCCGCCCTGCTCTCTGGCACGTCGCGAAGCACAGAGCTGCTGGGGAGCTGAGCTCGGAACGTGGCCTCGGGAAGGGCTCCAGCCCAGAAAACAGTCACTAGTGGCCTGTGCTGTGAGTAAATGTTCCTGGGGCTTGAGACATGAGCTAAATGGAATTGTGATGATCACACCAGTTACCTTTAACACACTCCGTGACAGGCATTGGGCCAAACCCTTCCAACTCATGACCTCTCTTAATACAACAGCCTGGGAAGGTAGATGTTGGTCCCTTTTTACAGTTGGATAATCCTAGGGTCAGAGAGGTGAAATAACCGGTCCAAGATCACACAGGCCACATGGCAGAGCTGAGACCACACCCCGGAGCTCAGCTGCCCCCCACACCTGCTGGGCTGCATGACGACTGGACACGGACCCGGCGTGTGCCTGGGGTGGGCTGCGGGTGCTAAACCCCACATCTGCCGTGGATTGCTTGTACAGAGCTCTGCGCTTGTAGCTGCCGGGCTGCTGTGTTCCCGTCCACGGCCCCGTCTGTAGCATTCACCATCGCAGCTTTGGGCCTATGTTTCCATGGAGGCACCCCTAGGTGTTTAATTTCCTCTGCTAGCTGCCTCTTCCTACTGTTTCCCATTCCCGCTTTCAGAACGTCAGAGAATACTGAAAACCTTCTTGGCTGGGGCCACACGCACCGTCCTTTTACTGCTTCTTTCTTCCCGAGCATTTATATTCAGAGAGCTGCTCCATTCACTGGAACCCCCGGGGTGGTCACTGAACCGAG
Source organism: Hyperoodon ampullatus (assembly GCF_949752795.1). Lineage (NCBI taxonomy): Eukaryota > Metazoa > Chordata > Mammalia > Artiodactyla > Ziphiidae > Hyperoodon > Hyperoodon ampullatus. Next base: position 101,735,740 of record NC_136924.1, on the reverse strand, counting down.
AGCAGGGCACATGAATATGTAGAAATATATGTCTGGGGCTCCCGGTCCTGGTCCTTGGAATCAGTGCGGCCTGGTTCCTCCTTCGGGTTTCAAGGGCCTTAGGGAGAGGCAGGACGGCCCAGCGGAAAGGGCACCGGACGAAGTAGAGGCCAAAGCTGCCCTGGTGCCTGCAGAGGTCCCAGCCTGGTGCTCAAAGGCACGGTCTACACTGAGACCACGGCCACCCGGTCCCTAACGCCCCAGGGGTTCAGCTGGTGGGACCTCGCCGACCACCTTCCACCCCGCCGCCGGGATCCCATCGCGTCCCTCGGATTCCACGCTGCGTCCTCCCCGCCCCAACTCCGCGCCCCGGCACCCCTCCCCTTCTTCCTGCCGACACGGCGGCCGGGCTTTCCCGCCTCCCGGCCCCGAATCCAATCCCGGTTTCCCCGCCCCGCCCCCAGCTCTCGGCTGGGCCGCCCCGCGCGCCGTCACCGCCGCCGTCACCGCGCGTCGGCAGCAGCCCGCGCGCGCCCGGCCACGGGGCTCGGCTGCGGTGCGCGGCTCCGGCCGGGTAGGCGGGAGGGAGCCGAGGACAATGCGCCCCGCGCCCGGCGCCCCCCGCGCGGCCCCGCCCCCCGCCCGGCTGCAGCCCCGGTTCCCGCGCGGCCGGAGCGGCTCGGGCAGCAGCAGCAGCGGCGGCAGCGGCGGCGACACCGGCAGCGACAGCGGCAGCAGCAGCAGCGCGGGCGCCGAGCGGGAGGACGACGACGAGAGCGCCAGCATCAGCAGGCCGCTGGTGCCCGCCGGGCCCCCGGGGAGCGCCGCCGCCTCCTGCGCCTCCACGCCCACCTCCCCGCGTAGCATGACCGCCGCCGACCTGGGCGCGGGCGCCGTGGCCGGAGCCGTCGGGGGCGCGGGCGGCGCCAGCCCCGGCCCCTCCTGCCGTTCGTGTTGCTGCTGCTGCGGTCGCCGGGCTCGGCCGGGCCGCGGGGGTGGGCGCCGCGGCTGCGCCCCCGGCCCGGGCTGCCGCTGGGGCTACCAGGCGCTGTCCGTGGCGCTGCTGCTGGCGCAGGGCGGCCTGCTGGACGTGTACCTCATCGCTGTCACCGACCTGTACTGGTGCTCCTGGGTCGCCACCGACCTGGTGGTCGCGGCGGGCTGGGCCATCTTCTTCGCCAAGAACAGCCGGGGCCGTCGGGGCGCCGCGCACACCCACCACCCGCACCACCCGCACGCCGCTCCCCTGCACCTGCCCGTCGCCCCCGCCGCCGCTGCCGGGGCTGCGGGAGCCAAGGCGCGCGGCGGCCGCGGGGGCGCGGGCGGCCCGGGGTCGGCGGGGGCGGCCGGCGCGGCCGGCGAGTTCGCCTTCGCCTACCTGGCCTGGCTCATCTACTCCATCGCCTTCACGCCCAAGGTGGTGCTCATCCTGGGCACGTCCATCCTGGACCTCATCGAGCTGCGCGCGCCCTTCGGCACCACGGGCTTCCGCCTCACCCTGGCGCTGTCGGCGCCGCTGCTCTACTGCCTGGTGCGGGCCATCGGCGAGGCGGGCGCCACCCCCGGCTCCGCGGGCCCCCTGCTCCTGCAGCCCCAGCGGCACCGCGCCGCCGGCTGCTTCCTGGGCACGTGCCTGGACCTGCTGGACAGCTCCGCCCTGGTGGAGCTGATGCTGGACGGCCGCGCGCCGCTGCCCGCGCACCTGCGCTACCTGCTCCTCGCCGCCTACTTCCTCGCGCTCGCCTCGCCGGTGCTCTGGCTCCACGAGCTCCACGCCGCTGCCGCCTCGCCCCGGGGCCGGGCCTCGCGGCCCGGAGGTTGCAGCCGTCTGCTGCGCCTGCTGGGCGGCTGCCTCGTGGACGTACCCTTGCTGGCGCTGCGCTGCCTGCTGGCCGTGAGCTACCAGCAGCCGCTCTCCGTCTTCATGCTCAAGAACCTCTTCTTCCTCGGCTGCCGCGGCCTGGAGGCCCTGGAGGGCTGCTGGGACAGGGAGTCCCCGGCGTCCCCGAGTTGGGCCCGGGCGGGCTACGGCGCTCCGCCCTCCGCCCCGTCGGCGCCGGGAGTCCCCCAGCTGGGCCACTGCATCTCGGAGGACGAGGGGTGTGCCCACGGCTATGTCAACACCCTGGCTGTGGCTTCCCAAAACTGAGGGGTCTGGGGGCTTGCTCTGGAGTTGGGAGACCCCGCTCCCTGTCCTGCGACCTTTCCTCACCCAGACTGGATCAGCCTCTGTTTGGGGGAGGTAACTGTTAACAGGGCTGAGAGCCAGCGCGCCCCTCTGAACCCCTTGAGTCAAGACTGCTTGGAAGGAGCCAGCCGCTAAAGAGAGGGAGGAGGGTCGCCGGCTCTCTTCTCCTCCCGACGCCCTTGCCCGATCCTTCCCTCCAGGGGCGGGGCACCTCTGCTTCTTGCTTCTCCCACCTCACCCTAATTCCTCTCCCTTGCGGGGCAGAATGGAGGAAAGGGGAGCCCAGGGCCTTCGGCCACCCCCCTTGCTTGGACGTGCCGGCTTCTTTTAGGCTGTGGTTAGTGGTCCTTGACCCACACCTTGAAATCACCCAGAATCCCATGCTCCCCTGATGTGTCCATTGCATTTCTTCCAGATGGTAGATGCAAAGTGTGTGTGTGTGTGTGTGTGCGTGCTCGTTCACGTGCGTGTTGTTTCCTTGTGTCCAACCTGTGCCCCTCACAATCAGTAGGAGATCTGGGGAGGCCCGGTCCTCCCCACCACACACTCCTCATTCCTACCTGAATCTGTGGCCATGAATTCCCAGACACAGCTGGGCTCCTGGGGGCTGCCCAGTGGCCCTCCTCCGAGGGAGAAGCTCACCCAGAATCTTCCTCAATGCCACCCCTTTCCTCTCAGCTGGGGGGAGGGTAGGGTCCACACTCTAAGGACCAAACTACACCCTTTCTTGGGTGTTTCTACCTCTGTGCTGTCCACTTGTGTCACATCACACACCGATGCTGCTTGCAAAAAATAAGGACAAATACTCAGATGTTGCATTCAACGTGGCCACTGGATCCAGCTGGGGTTCGGTGCCAGTGTTACCACAGGGTCTGTGGAGGGTCGGCCATTGGCTGCCCTCCTTCTCTCCCTCCCTCTGTGCCCATAACTCCTATCCTTCCTGCAGCTGGTTGCTGGCTGGGTCAGATCTTGGCTCAGAACAGCTTTGGTGGGGTTTCTGGATAGGAAACCACGTGAGCTGTGGGCCTCCCACGGGCCCACGGGAGTAGGAAGTCCACCTCCCCGCCTGTCCTTCCTTTAGGAAGCATGGTGTACATCAGAAAGGGCGGTGGTGACCGTTGTCCTCTGCTCTGGTCACGGGAGTCTCTAGGGAAAAGCAGGCTGCGTGGAGTAGGGTGGCTAAGCCCCACCCTCCCTCCCTAGTGACAGGTCACATCCAGGGGCTGCCCACGTACAGTCTTGATGTAGGACCTCTCTCGGCATCTTTGAGGCAGGATGAGTATTTTGGGGGGAGGTCAGAGTGCAGGAAGAGTTGAGAGCCAGGCCAGGGGTACCTCCTCCGCCCCACCCTGCGGTAGGATGGGGTTGGGGGAGGGTGTAGGAATCTGTTTCCCTCCCTCCTCGTGGCTGGGGAGCTTTGTGTGGTGTAATAAACTCTGGACAGAGGGCCAGAAGTCATGGGTTGTAGCTTTGACTCTTGCCACCCACTAGCTTCAGTGACACATGACTTTTGTTTTCTGGGCCTCCGTTTTGCACTTGGGGCTCCTCTTTCTCAATTTCTTGGGGGCTTGTTGACAGAAGACAGACACACAGACGGGGCTGATGGCCTGAGCCTCCCTGCTCTCCTGGGTGGGGGGGCGGGGAGGGAAGAACATGTTTGCACTCAATGTCCCTGCTCCCAGTCCCTTGCCCACCAGGTCCAGGATCAGCTGGTTGGATTTTGCAACTAATTGTTCTTTTCCTGCCTTCTCTCCTCCCCAGGACGCCCCTTCCTCCCTTTGAATTCCATGTGGTCCAAGTTCTGGGGCCCAGACCCTGGGGGGCCCAGGAACTGCTCCTTCCGTTCCCACCCTCTCTCCAGCTTTGCTGTTTCTCTGCTACCTAATCTCAGTGACTGACGAGGACTTTGTGTCCGAGCCATGGCCCCAGGCCGGCCCCCTGCCCCGCCCCCTTCTCCTGTTTGGATGGCTGTCTCCCTGCTGAGTGACCGCTGCTGCGACACCTCCAGGGTGTCGGGTATTCTGGTGGGAGGCTGTGGTGGGTTCCGGTGAGCTGCACTTCCCAGCACCCGGCTGGTCTGGCAGAGGCCAGGCCTGTTCCGGTCCGGCTGCCAGCCCCACTCACCCCGGGACAGACGTCCTCTTCCCGACACTTGGTGCCAGCACTTGTGCTCAGGGGGTCAGCCCCTTCCTTCTGGTGTGTTTTTCTTGAGTCCTTTTACTTACTTCCCTTGCCCCATTCACAAAAAGAAATGCCCCGAAAGTTTCATTTTTCTTGTTTTCTAGGTACACCTGTAGTGCGGGGTCCAACTAGAGACGCTGTGGTGTGTCTAGCGTCCCCGGGCCCACGCCCGCCGTGCAGGTCACGGAGGAGAAGCAGCTGGGCTCGGGTCCCGGGCTGCCCGCCGCTAACGTTGGGCAGGTCAGGCCGTCCTCCCCTGAGCCTTGGACTCCTTATGTTTTTGGAAAAGGCTTGGGCCAGACCTTCTCTAAGGACGGCTCCGAGTCCATGTGTTTTTGTGGAAGAGAGCGAGCTGGCAGCCTGAGCCTGGAGGACGGAAGTGGCACCTCGCTGGCATTTATCACGTTCTTTTCTCCTTCTCTTTTTAAAAATAAAACCAGCTTCTGTTCTGAAAATAAAAAACTTGAGACTTGTGACAAGCTTCCTGTGTAGTTTGTTTTAAGATCTCTCCTGTCCTGGTTTCCTTGCTAAACTCTTAAATGTCACCGTGACATCTGTCAGCATTTTGCGGGTCTGTGTTAACATTATGGGTGCACCTTGGCTACTTCCTTCCAGGCGGTTGGCGGGCTCTTGAGGAAGCAGCGTTGGCCTTGACCCGGCCGGCCTGGTGTGGCCCAGCCAGGCTTCCTCAGCAGAGCCAGGTCCCCTGGGCTCTCAGCCCGAGGGTGAGTCCCCAGCTCCTGGGCTGTCACTCCCTCCTTCTGAGAATAACTTGTTAGAGGGGGAAGGGCTGAGAAACGACTTTTTAAATACTCTGCCGTTCTCTCCCCAGCCAGGAGCAGGAATTCTTATCACGAAGGAGAACAGGCCATGCTTGTTTGTTTTCAACACAACACGGTCTGGGGAGTCTAAGAGAACATGGGGTCTGCATAAAAATAAGACTATGGTTGGACTTCCGTGGTGGCGCAGTGGTTAAGAATCCACCTGCCAATGCACGGGACATGGGTTCAAGCCCTGGTCCAGGAAGATCCCACATGCCATGACGCAAGTAAGCTTGTGTGCCACAACTACTGAGCCTGTGCTCCGCAACAAAGAAGCCCCCGCTCGCCGCACGAACGAAGACCCAACGCAGCCAAAAAAAAATTTTTTAAAAAGACTACGGTCGTTGTTCTTTAGCACAGAAACAGCCGGTGCTATGCAGGTGCTATTCAAACGGTGAGGCCAAGAGCCCGCCTTGCTTGCCCTGCCTGCACCCCAAGCTGGGCGCTGGCACCACCTGGCCTCCAGGGCCTTCCCTCACTTATAAGACAGCAGCGATGTCCCCTCCCTCACAGGCTGTGGTAATGGGGCGATATGTGCAAAAATGGTCCTTTCCGTCAAGACATTTACAATAGTAATGGGGAGAAAACTTACACACACTATAGTTTCAGAACAGCAAAGACCGCGTCTTCATTTCTCCCTAAATGCGGATGGACGGTAAGGTCACCACCTTGACTACGTTCCTCGTGGCTGAGCTGCCCCTCGCCTGCTCAAGAGGGGAGGTCGTGTCGGGTGAGTCTGGCCCTGCAGCCGGCCTGGGGTCGGGGGACTCGGGGGCCTGTGCTCTGCTGGCCGGCCCCTCCGGGTCCTCACAGCCCCTCTGGGGAGCTTCCCCTCCATCCCCGAGCCCAGAAGGACGGAGCCACTTGCTGGAGGCTGCATTGCGGTCAGGAAGGGAATCCAGGTCTGAACCACGTCCGTCGGCCGCGGGCAGCCTTCGGATGTGGCCTCCCTTCTGTTGCCCGGCTCTGGCTAAAAAGCAGGGGCTGGATCCACATCCTTTGAGTCCCGCAGGCCCCCAGTCAGGCTGCAGGCAGACTCTCTTCTCAGGGAGGGAAGGAGTCAGGACACTGAGTCACACTTAGGCGTGAACAACCGAAGGTGACTCCCCCCAGGAAAGGGTGCCTGGGTATGGGGGGCATTGGACTAGACTTCTCCCATCCTTCCCTGTTCCTCTGACAGGCAAGGCTGGTCAGTACACTTGGGCCCTCACCGGGCAGGTCTTCACAGGAAGGCCCCTCCGTTGTTTACCTGGGAGGGGAGACTGCAACCCCCCGCGGAGTGCAAAGGCTGTAGGATGGAAACCACCATCTTTCTGTTCAAAGGTAAGCAGGAAATCAGTAAAATCCACCACACCTGGCGTTCAGAGGCCCAGCTCAACCTGCTGAGTGGATATTTAAGTGATGAACAAAACCCCCTCCGAAACCTGAGGACCTTCCTGAGCAGAAAAGAGAAGCCGATTCAGAACCAACGAATCCGGCAAGGTCCAGAGCCCCACGTAATCATTCCTCGTCTTCCTGCAGGAAAAGCCGTGGACATCCACGAGGGTCACGTGGCCGGGGGTCCTCCTGCCTCAAGTCCCTTCTGTTGCTCTGTCCAGGAGAGGAGTCCAGGGGTGGTGGTCACAGACCGCAGGACATGGGCTCTGGAGGACCTCTCTGGGTGAGGCAGGATTTTATCAGCCGAGGTTCAGAGCAGCACGAGAAGAGGGGCCTGGCCTTATTCACACTTGATGCTCTCGCTGTTTGGCAAACGGCTGACACCACATTCAGGCTGACGGAATCTCCAGCACTTGCGGCCAGCTGAGACCAGGGTGAGACTGGGGGCTCTGTGGGAGGGGGAGGGGGGTGCAGAACACTGCTGAGCACCAGGGCCACTTCACAAACTCCCCTTCCACCCGCCGTGTCCACACAGGCGCACCACGGAAGGGAAATCAGTGCTTGCCTAGCGACCGGAGGTTGGGGGTTGGGGTGATGATTAGGGGCTGGGTTTCTTTGGGGGCGTAAGAAAAATGTTCCAACACTGATCATGCTGAAGGTTGCTGAACTCTGAGCCCCTAAAGCCTTGAACTGTACAGGGTTCATGGTGAGTTGTATGAGCTGTGAATCCTATCTCAGTAAAGCTGTTAGGAAAAAAGGCAGGAGCCCTGCTGATACAGGGAACATAGTGGACGATGCCAACTGGGGACATCTGGCCTCAAAGGCCAGCAAAGCAAGGATCTGAGGTCTGTGGGGAAGGCGATCCAAATGGAGAGTGTGCTTCCGGGACCAGGACCACGTGGGCTGGCCGTCCTGCCACAAGGCAGAGCCCCGGCTCCAGCTGTGGAATCCACACTCTGCACGTTGAACACGCGCTGACTGGAAGCAGGGGGAATGTCCCAGAAAGCCTGTGGGGGTCTGGACCCAATGACACCCACCTGCATCATCAGAGGGATGGCGCCTCAGAGGCTGGCGGATGGGAAGGCTCAGCCCCTCTGTCCCCGTCTTAGTCCGCTCGGGCTGCTGTTAACGGAACACTGCAGACTGGGCAGCTGATCAACGACAGAAACACCCCTCGTGGTGCTGGAGACTGGAAGTCCAAGGTCAAGGTGCCGGCAGACTCCTGCTTCAAAGACGGCCACCTCGCTGTGTCCTCTCACGGCAGGAGGGCGAGGAGGCCCTGTGGGGTCTCCTACGAGGGCACTCGTCCCATCCACGAGGCCCCACCCGTGCCCTCACCTCCTCCCAGAGGTCCTCCCCAACACCATCACACTGGGGATTAGGTGTCAACCTCAGGATCTGGGGGGACACGGACGCCGGTCTATAGTGCTCCCGCACCTGGTCCTTTGCTACCAGGGGGCTGGCTGTGAGCTGTGCACCGTCCGGGTCCTGGGCCTCGAAGGCCTGCTGCTACCAGGCACAACCTCACCACGAGCAAGGCCTGTGCCACTAGGAACTTCTCGACCTATAGCAACGTATGACTCGACCGCCAGGAATTCTGAGTTAACAAATTTATTCATTCTTTCATTCATAAGCGCTTTCGCACACGCACGTGCGCACACGCTGGTATCTGATTTCCCACCAAACTTCAGGATCCTCTCCCCCGTGCAGGAGCCTGGAGCTCCAGTTCAGGACTCAGGAACAGGCAAAGAGAACCCTCAATCCCAGGGGGGGACCCCAGCATGTACAGGGCTGGGGGCTCCCTGTGCTTCCCGAGCTTGGGCGCTGCAGCCCAGGGGCCCAGCCTGCAGCCCCAAAAGAATCCTCGGCCGTAGGTCTCCCGCTGACAGAGGCCATGCGTGGGCTCAGGCCCTGCTGATGCCGTCAGTGGCCACGACCCTCGCTTCTTTTTTTTTTTTTTTTTGCGGTACGGGGGCCTCTCACTGCTGTGGCCTCTCTCGTTGCGGAGCACAGGCTCCAGACGCGCAGGCTCAGCGGCCATGGCTCACGGGCCTAGCCGCTCCGTGGCATGTGGGATCTTCCTGGACCGGGGCACGAACCCCTGTCCTCTGCATCAGCAGGCGGACTCTCAACCACTGCGCCACCAGGGAAGCCCACGACCTCACTTCTATCTGGTCTCTTTCCGAAAATGACTGGGTGTGTTTGGCCCTCAGCCTCCTGGATGCAGCAGCTCATCCTGCTGAAGGAGCCCCAGCCGCACCCAGCCTGGCCCCGAGGCCTCCCCAGGCTGCGCCCGTTGCCTCGCCTTCCGCTGCAGGCTCGCCTGCAGCCCTCGGCCCGGGAAACGAGCTGCTCCCCGGCTCAAACATGTCCTCCTCCAGAAGCTTCTCCTTGGGCCAGGCGCCCCTTCTGCGGACTTCACAGCCCCGGGCGAGCTTCTGGCAGCCTCTGCATCTCGCGCCCCACCCCGTGTGCTACCCCGTCCCTCTCACTGGACGGGCAGCTCCCTGATGGTCAGGGCAATGCGGGGCACAAAATAAAGGCTGGGGCTTCCCTGGTGGCGCAGTGGTTGAGAGTCCGCCTGCCAATGCAGGGGACACGGGTTCGTGCCCCGGTCCGGGAGGATCCCACATGCTGTGGAGCGGCTGGGCCCGTGAGCCATGGCCGTTGGGCCTGCGCGTCCGGAGCCTGTGCTCCGCAACGGGAGATGCCACGACAGTGAGAGGCCCACATACCGCAAAAAAAAAAAAAAAATAAAATAAAATAAAAAAAAAATAAAGGCTGAAGGAACGAATGCCGGACACCCAAGAACTCTGCCACTTGCTCCTGGGGACAGGCTGTGGGCTCTCGCGGGACAGTCACGGAAAGAAAGGTTAAGGGGACAGAGTCCAGATGTCTATGTTTTAAAGGTACACACCTCACACACGAGCACACACATGTCCACACGTGCACACCTACGGACACACGTGCTCACCGCCCTGGGCGGGGGAGGCCCCACACGGCGGCCCCTTGGGCTCCAGGCCAGGGTTCTTGTGAAGCTCCTGGAGAAAGAGCAGCAGCTGGAGGCTCCGCAGGCTCTCCAGGCCCTCGGGATGTAGCGGCTGCCCGCTCGGTCCCCCGTCCCGGGCCCCGTCGTCGTCGTCCGGGAGCTGCGGGGAGCTCCTGGAGATGTAGCCCTGGTCGGACTGCACCGACCGCCGCTGTTCCCCCCCAGGGGGCATGCGCACGTCCTGGCAGCGCAGGCTCTGCTGCAGGGATGGCAGCATGGAGCCGTCTGGCTGCCCCGTGGGGCTGCTGCGGAGGGGCGGGTCCTCGGGGTGCATGGGGAGGAAGAGGATGCTGTTCCGCCCAGGGCCCCAGCCGCCCAGGAGCGGGCAGGCCTCGTCTCCCCCAACCAGGGCCAGCCGGCTGGTGGCACCGCTCCTGATGGCCTGAGGGACGGGCTCCACCGCCTGCACCGGAGGGGCCCCGTCCACTGGGACCACCGTGGTCTGGAGCGTCTGGGCCGCCGGCTGCTCCTGGGGCCGAAGCTGGGGCTCCAGCCGCGACGGGCCCCCTCCTTCCCCTGCGAGCAGCAGCTCCACCAGCAGGCTGCCCTGGGAGGCGGGTTCCAGCACCAGCGGCTCCTGCCGGACAATCCCTCCTTCCGGCGGCGGCTCCTCGAAGGCCTCCTCGTCCAGGGATGGGAGGTCCTGGTCCTCTGCCGAGCAGAGGTTCTCGAGCTTGAACCAGTCGGGGCGCTGGGCCTGCCAGCGGCGGAAGCGCTGCACGGCCTCGCGGAGCTGCTGGCCGCCGGGGCTCTGCAGGTAGTTCTGGGCCGTGAGCGCCCCGACGCGGTGCATGCGGCCCGGCCCAAACATCTCCAGGTCCTGGATGCGGAAGTAGACCTCCTCAAACTTGTCCATGAGCGCGTAGCAGGAGGTGATGTTGAAGAGCTCGGGGATGTCGGCCTCGGAGCTGATGTCACTGAAGTAGCAGACGATGTAGGTGCCGAAGCAGGCCGGCCTCTTGAAGTCCGGCAGGATCATGTTCATGGCCGCTGTGAACAGGTCGCCCGCGGGCTTCCCGCGGTCACAGCGAAGCTGGACGGTGGCGTCCTCCCAGCCGAGGATGGCCTGCCACTTGGCCCGGGTGCCTCGGGAGCACAGGACGATGATCTTGGAGTTGCTCTCCACCACCTCCTGCTTCCGGCGGCCCACCCAGGTCATGACCCCCGCCTCTGAGATGGCCTGTTCCTCCAGCAGGTCGAGGGCCACTTCGGTGCCACACACGGTGAGCAGGAACTGGGCGAACTTTAGGACCACGTCCACGTAGAGGGGGTGATCGGCCGAGTAAACGATCCAGACCTTCCTGGGCTTCAGGGGTGGGGGGCTCAGGCTGGTGGCAGCGGGCAGGACGTCTGAGGGAAACAAGGGAAGCCAGGCCGGGGGTTCAGGCATGTCGGCGCTGACCACACACCACAGGCCGGGAACAGCCCTGCCCGGCTGGCCAGAAGACTCCCAAGCCCCCAAAATGCAGCTGAGACCTCAGAATAAGCCCAAGGCGGCTGCCTTGCCTGTGCTGGCTGCCTGCAAAACAGCCTGTGCCTTCGGGAAAAAGAGTCTCTCACTTTTTTATCTGGCCTTTAGCCTACATGTTAATTAAAATTGCTTTTTTTCTTACAAGACACAAAGGCCCGTTTATGGAATACACACAGCTGCTTTCGGGAGGACCTCTTTTCACAAAATACAGTGCCTTTACCTCCCCCTCCTCGTTCAGCGATGAGCAACTGTAAGCCCAGCCTCGCTGTTTGAGGTCCCCTCTGTTCGGAGCTAGAGGTGGGTCCCTGGCAGGTGCCATCTCCTGAGGGACAGGAGCTGACTGGGTAGCCCCTCCAGGCCGCTGTGAACAGACTCACCCCAAACCCAGGCCGCCCAAGCCGGGAGGTGCCCACCTGTGCATTTGGTGCCATTTTCATATTTTCCGTGATGGGACCCTGAAAGGAAAAGAAATGCCAGAAGTAATACTCCAGAAGTGTCCTTGCAGGAAGCACAAGCCTTACAAGATGGCTCAGAATGGCTCTTTTGGAAGAGAAACAGGGACCAGCTCACAGGGGCACCTGCTGGGAGCTCTGCCCTACTCCCGACCAAGGGAGGGGTCGAGGTAGCACTTCTTAGACGCTCTGGGCCTCTGCAGGGAGACCGTCCCTCCCATGACCGCTGTGTGACCTGTGGGAGGTATCAAGCCTCTGAAACTCAGTTTCTTCCTCTGTGAAATGGGTCTGTGTGTGAAGTGCCCGGCACACCCCGCCAGCTGGGTCACAAGTATTCTGCAGCACTGACCCGGCTGGGACCCCCAGCATGGTGCCTGGGAGGTTACACCCCAACAGTGACCATCCCCAAGCAGAGCCCCCCTTCAGGGAAAGCCCCTTCCCCAGACGTGTCCTTCCAGGAGGCAAAAGTCTTCCGAGATGCCTCTAGAAGTAGTGTCACTGAGCCCCTTACATTTCCTCCTGGTATTTTTTCTTTTTTTTGGCCGTGCCTCACGGCTTGTGGGATCTTAGTTCCCCAACCAGAGAGTGAAGCCAGGCCCTTGGCAATGAGACTGAAGAGGCCTAACCACTGAACCACCAGGGAAGCCCCTCCTGCTGGTATTCTGGGGTGAGGAGGTAAACCAGCGTGCTTGAGGGACCACTCTGTCCTGGATGCAGCGAAGGGCCCCGTGGAGCTGGGCTGGCTCACCAGAGCCACGCGGCCAAGGAGGACGTTTGGAACCTTGATTTCAAGCCCCACCCTTTGGGCCTCTGCCTAGAACTCTGAGGTCCTCCCTCGCCCCGAGGAGCGGGCACTTCGGGAAAAGGTCAGACGTGCAGCACGAGAGGCAGACGGCCTCCCGACACCTGCAGACACCTGGACGGCTGGACCCTCCCAGGGAGCCTCTGCAGAAGGACCCTCTCGACAGGTCTCGCGCCCGGCTGGTGGTCTTTCCCAGCACGAGCCGTGGTCACAGGGGAAACGGCCTTCCAGATCGGGGTCATGGAGGGGCAGGGAGAGGCCAAGTCCCCACCCCGAAGACCCATGTTCCCTCCTGCTTAGGACGTGGCCACAGAGGGCCGCAGCCGGAGGGAACCAAAGCTTAGTAACAGGCTGAAGGGCGGGGGTGCGTGGGGCTGTGAGCACAGTCCCCCAGCTGGTGCCGGGAGAAGGGGCACGGTCAGAGGGGCGGGGCAGAGGGGGAGCCCCAGGTGGGCCCACAGTCCCTGCCCTTACCCGGTAGCCGCCAGGCCATGCAGACGGTCAGCAGGATGATGGAACCCACGAGCAGGATGGAGAGGCCGGGGATGCACCCGGACACCCACAGGGGCATGTAGTCTGTGGCAGGAGAACAGCGTGATGGCGTGGCGGGGAGGCCTGCGACACCAGCCCCGGGGGCCCGCCCGCTGCCCTCCCTGCTGTGCCAGCCCTGGGGTCCTCAACCCACCGCCCACCCCGGGGGGTCCTCCCTGACACCAAGACGGGCCATGGTCCCACCACCCAGGGCCGCCTCCTGTGCAGCCTTTCTGCCTGGCTCCACTCCAGGACGGCAGGGACCTCTGTGCCCCCTGAGGCGGCAGAGCCTGGGAGGAGTCGGCCTTACCTTCAGTGGCGTCTGCAAACAGAACCAGGGGACAGACTCTCAGTTACCAGCAGTCACCACACCCACCACCCGCGAGCAGGGGCCTGCTGACGGCCTGGCCCGACGCCCAGCCCTTTGTACAGGTTATTAAACTTAGCGACACCACCTACAGGGGACACTTGAGCTGGTGGCCTACTGGGAGACGCCCGCCTCCACCGGGAGGCCGGGTTCTGTCCAGGCCAGTGCAATGCCCGCTGCTTTTTGATTGGCGTCTGGCTGCAGGAGGCTTCTGAACGGGAAGTGGGCAGCGCGCTGGGGGCTCAGGTCAGAACCGGGGTCTGCCACTTCCCCGGTGTGTGACCTTGGACAAGGTGCCTGCCATCTCTGTGCCTCAGTGTCCTCACCTATGAACCTGGGGGAGGGAGTCTCCACTTCATGGTATATATTACATAGTACACAGTGCATAGTGCACAGTACTTAGTACACAGCACTCAGTATAAGGTATACAGTACTTAGTACACAGTACACACTTAGTACAAAGTATATAGTACCCAGAACATAGTACTTAGTACACAGTACTCAGTAAAATATACTTAGCTCTATAGTATACAGTACCTATACTGTGGTGCACAGTACCCAGTACTTAGTACACAGTACATAGCACACAGCACTATAGTGCAAAGTACCTAGTATACAGTACTTAGTAGGTAGTACTATGACTCACAGTTTGTGAGAATTAGAAATGGACATGTTAGAGCACCCTGTTCACTACATGGTCCTTAACTGTAACTATGACAATAAGAATCCCCATTTTTCAAGTCACGGAAGTTTTGAAAGGTTAAGTGCTTTGCCACACAGCTAACGAAAGGCAGTCAGGAGTCCAACGTGGAGTCTCTCTAAGGCCCCACAGCGCAGGCCTGGACAACTGCCGCCCCCTGCCCCCACCCCAGGACGACGTCAGGGTTCGGGTCAGGCTGCTGACTTTCACCCGCCCTCCCCCTGGTGCGCCTCCGGCGTCTCACCCGGCGTGTGCGGGACCTCTGGGCAGGGCACAGCCACCGAGTGTCGGAGGCAGTCGTTGAGGCAGCTGCTGAAGAAGGGCTGGATCTGCAAGTCCAGAGCGCAGGGAGGAGAGGCGGGGGGGTGTGGGCCCACCTCGGACCCCGCCGGCCCCTCCAGGGCGTCCCCGCAGCTGCTGGGCAGGAGGGGGCAAAGGGCCCTGCCCAGGGGAGGCCGGGGGCTGGGCAGGAAATCCCAGGAGGTAGCGGTGCCGGGTCCCTGGGGAGCGTGAGCCCTGGGCTGCCCACCTGCACCTGTGCCCACCCCGTCTCCACCCCACTCCACACCTGCACGTGGTGACGGCAGCACCAGCTGAAGTCTGGCAGGGTGAGCGTGACGTTGCAGCACTGCCGGGTGGCCTCCTGTGCAGGCTGCAGGGCAGAGGGACAGTGAGGCCCTGGCCTCTGCTGGGATGCACCCCCAGGAGGCCCTGGGGAGAGAGGCTGGCAGTCCCGCTCCAGGAGGAGCGACCCCTCCCCAGGGCCGTGGGTGTGTTGACGCAGGACTGCATCCAGCACCCAGCTGCGCCTCTTGGCTTTGGCCGCTGGGGATGTTGGGGACAGACACGCGTGTCCTGCACCGGCCCTACCCTGGCTTCATCTTAGTTCCTCACCTTTACTTCCCTTTGTCTCCATTTCCACATTTTAAAGTCTTCAAATCCTTTTTGCAATAATGGAATTAACAAGGCTAAACAAGAAGAGGACCAGGAACACGTAGGGGAGGGGAGCACGGAGGGCCGGGCGTGCAGGGCAGAGACAGTCGTGTCCCGTCAGCTGTCGGAGCAGCTACACTCCAGTCACACACCAGCCACGGACCAGCCACACATGGGAAGGGAGAAGGACAGCCCAGGTCACGCCCTCCAGCACAGCCTGCGCGCCCGGGCCTCGAGGCTCGGAGAGGTGGCTCTGAGCCCAGCTGGGGGGTCAGGAGAGCGGCAGAGAGGGCAGTTACCACGGCCAGAGCCACGACGTGCCGGAAGCAGCTGCGGTTCTCCGCGGGTAGAAAGCTGTCCAGCAGGATCTGGTACTTGGTGGACTCGTTCCACGGCGTGAAGCTCAGCCGCAGCTGGTGGGCCTCGAGGGTCTCCACAGTGATGCTGGGGTCCCACAGGCTGCCTGTCCCACAGGGGCACAGACGTGGCCGGGAGTGAGGGGAGAGCATGCGTGCAGGTGTGCATGTGTGCGTGTGCACCCAAGTGAAGCCCCCCACAGGGCTGCCCGCCGCAGTTACCTGAGCTCACGCAGGGCGTCGTGATCTTCATCCTGGGGTCCTCGCAGTCTGTGGACCGGGAAAAAGCGCAACCGTTACGCGCCTCCCTCGGAAAGCTGGCTCCTACAGAGCCTCTGACACCAGAGGTAACAACCTTCTGCCTCTGGGGAGCCTGTTCAAAGCTGGCCCTTCAGAGAAGCCCCAGGACAGACACTGCCACGGGCCAGAGGCCCCATAGGCCTGGGACCGCCCTGGCCGTCTCAGCCCTCCTCCCTCCAGGAACCTTCTGGATCCAGGTGTAAGCTCCCTGGACTTGCTCTGGGACCGAGGGGTCCTGGTCCGCTCCTGCTTCCTCTCCCCCGGGGCTCCCTCTTCAGAGCCGCCTCTGCCCTTGAGGAGAGATGCCCTGTGTCCCCCTCAGCAAACGGCGGCATTTCCCCAACTTTCCCACGTCCTCACAGTAGTCTTGGGTTCAGCCCCTCTGGGGTGGGCCTGGGAAGCTGCATTTCTGACAAGTTCCCAGGTGACTCCATGGTGCTGCGGACCCAGGGACCCCGTGGGGACCACTCCTCTGGAGATGTCTTCTTGATCCATTTCCTTGACTGCAACGTGCTTACTTTGGTTTCAGAAGGCACATGAGAGGCGTGAATCACTGCGAGTGACAGGGGCTGAGCCAGTCCGCTTTAGGGACGGGGAGGGGGCGGGGGGGTCACTCATTTGACAAATACTGGCTGAGCCCCCATATGTGCCAGGCCCTGTGTCAGGCCCTGGAGATACAGCGGTGAGTGAGACAAAGTCCCTGCCCTCCGAGGATGACATTCCAGCGGGAGAGACCGTAAAAGCAAATAGCGTAATATCACGTCACCAATATGTCAAGATGATGGAATGTCAGGGAGCAGGGAGTGACACGAGGGGCAAGAAAGCCGGGTGAACAGACCGTGTGCGCACGTGTGTGTGTGTGCATGTGCACGTATATGAGTATGCATGTGTGCACGTGTGTGAGCAGGGGGTGCTCTGGAGATGAAGAAGGCTTCAACAAGCATCTCCCGATCACCTCCCACATGCAGGGCCATTTGTCATGGTCTGGAGGCTGCACAGGCGGGTGCGGGGCCCAGGCCCTGTTCTCAAGGGGCTGGGCGTCTAGGTGTGCTTGGCTGTTAACAATGAGAAAAGCAGGCAGTGGCAGAGAGGCTGGGGAGGACAGAGGTGCGCCCCAGAGGTGCACACACATCAAATGGTGCTGTGGAAGATGAGCGCGCCAGGCCTCCCAGGAGGAGGGAGTAGTGGCAAGAGGGGAAGGCGTGGGATAAACGCAGGTGGGACGTGGGGGAAGAGAGAGGAACTAGAGCTGGGGCGGGGCCGGGGGCGGGGCCACGGCTCTCCCGGGACTCGCTTGTGTTCCTGACACGTTCTGGGCAGGAAATGTGCATCTTCGGCCATGCGGAAGGACTCCGGGTCCGAGAAGCTCCTGGGGTCGTGGGCCAACACCCACTGTTTGTGTCGCAAGAACGGGCACCACCTTCGGGGAGTGGAGGCTGCGGCCACTCAGCAAAGAACCTGGCCCTGCACCTGTTTGTCCCGTGGGTCCCACAGGCTGACTGCAGAGCGAGGGGTGAAGGGAAGGCTGGGGAGGGCGCTCTTACCGGGCACCAGGAAGTTTCTGGACTGGTGGTTTGGGTCCCCGTCAGGGATGGGCTTAGGCAGGTGGTGGACGGTCACCTCGTACTCCTGGCCGGGTTCCACCACGAAGTGGCTGAAGGCAAAACGCCACTAGGAGATGGGAGAAGGGGAGGGCAGACAGGTCACGGCTCTCACCCAGCCGGGCCCCAAGTGCACCCCATCCACCCCCAAAGGCTCAGGCAAAAGAGGGAGAAAACAACCACTACAGCAAGCTCCCAAGTCGGAGGCGTCTGTTTCCCTGTTCTTCGTTTCTTCTGGTCTTTCTTGCTTATTATTATCTTTTTTTATTAATTAATTAATTTTATTTTTGGCTGCGTTGGGTCTTTGTTGCTGTGCACGGGTTTTCTCTAGTTGCGGCGAGTGGGGGCTACTCTTGGTTGTGGTGCGCCGGCTTCTCATTGCCGCGGCTTCTCTTGTTGCGGAGCACGGGCTCTAGGCACGTGGGCTTTAGTAGTTGTGGCACGTGGGCTCAGTAGCTGTGGCTCGTGGGCTCTAGAGCACAGGCTCAGTAGTTGTGGTGCACAGGCTTAGCTGCTCCGCAGCATGTGGGATTTTCCTGGACCAGGGCTCGAACCTGTGTTCCCTGCATTGGCGGGTGGATTCTTTTTTTTTTTTTTTTTTGATGTTGGGGGTAGGAGTTTATTAATTAATTTATTTATTTTTGCTGTGTTGCGTCTTTCGTTTCTGTGTGAGGGCTTTCTTTAGTTGTGGTGGCGAGCGGGGGCCACTCTTCATCGCGGTGCACGGGCCTCTCACTATCGCGGCTTCTCTTGTTGCGGAGCACAGGCTCCAGACGCGCAGGCTCAGTAGTTGTGGCTCACGGGCCTAGTTGCTCGGCGGCATGTGGGATCTTCCCAGACCAGGGCTCGAACCCATGTCCCCTGCATTGGCAGGCAGATTCTCAACCACTGCGCCACCAGGGAAGCCCGGCGGGTGGATTCTTAACCACTGTGCCACCAGGGAAGTCCCTTTCTTGCCTATTTTAAAAAACCTAGATCTGGCCTCATCAGGAGACAGTGGGGGCCAAAAGCAAGAGAATTTGGGGAAAGACGAAAGAGCCCCCTCCCCCATCGGCCCTCTCCAACTCCAGAGCACACAAGGGGCCGCTAAAAACTACGTGTTAAGTGACTCTGCCTCCTTAAATGGGAGAGCCAGGGATCTCCTGAGAATGTCCTGGAGCACAAAAGTGCAGCGAGAGGGCTATGAGGGCCCCCCCACCCACCTGCCCAGGCCTGACAGCATCTCTGTTGCGCAAACATTTTCTGGATGGTGCAGGTGACACACACTGACTCCAACTTCCCTGGCGGACTACGTGGGGCTCCCTGGTCCTCACCATCCTCCAGCAGTAGTTTGGGGGTCCCCACTAAACAGGGGACAGGGGATCTGTCTTTGCTACTTGTGTTTGTGGGGGCCCTGCCAGTGGCCACTTTTCAGACGTAAAGCAGCAGTGTTCAGATGAGCCTCGGTCAGGACCACCTGGATGGCTTGTCACCACCAACTGCTGCTGTTTAAACACCCCCAGCCTCTGATGCAGGAAGTCTGGGTGGGGCCCTCGAACCTGCATTTCTAACAGCTCCCAGGTGATGATGCTGGTCCTGGGACCACGCGCTGAGCATCAGTGCTTTAACCAAACTCAAAGAGAATCCACTTCCGGCTCTGAGCAGCAAAAGGAGCAGCAGCTGCAGCAGAAACTACGGCAGCTCTGGTCTGGGCAGAGCCTCTCCTCCCGGAGGCCCCGGGCTGACCCGGTACAGGGCAGGCCGGCAGGCGTGGGTCGCGGAGCCGCAACGGCGAGCGGCGACATAAGGTCGGAAGGAAGAGCGGTGTGTGTGTGCGTGTGCGTACGTGTGTGCGCGTGTGCACACGTGTGTGCGTGCGCGTGTGTGCTGTTCCCCACGGTCACCACCATCCCCGCCCCCATCCCCCGCCCCAGCTGGAGTCTTACCCGCTTGTGATGATGCTTCAGTGTGGACAGAAACTCAAACTTGACACACAGACGTTCGTTGGTGTTCAGCTGCAAGATGGACAGTTCCGCTCCCTCCAGGTAGAGGATGCTGGCTGGAGGGCAGAGGGAGGCGAGGGACCGCAGCTGCAGATCAAGGATGACTAACTGCCGGGGTGGGGGGTCACGTCCCATCTGGGACGCTTGCCCGTCTTTCCCACCCTCCGCTTCCTGCTCCTTCCAAGCTCCCTTTGGGCTGGATTAGCCACTGCCTCGTGGACAGCTACCCCTGCTGGACACGGACAGCGACACTTTACCCGGGGCTTGAAGCGAAAGCTTTGCAAATTCGTGGCTAGGGCATTGGCGACACGGTGTGGGTGTCAAAGGGGCGTCCCCGAACTTGAAGAGGCTGCAGCAGCCAGCGGGGCTGGAGCCTCAGGAAGAGGCTCCCCCAGGCCGTCCACAGCTCTGGGCGCCCTGGTCACCCACCCCTGAGAGGTTGGGGCACTGCTGTCAGGAGGGCCAGCCCCGCAGTCAGACAACTCACGACCTGACGCCTTTTCCAGGGTGATGAAGATTTTAGGCTGAAGAAAGGCCTTCCTTGAAGGATCGTGGGTTAACGTCCAAACACTGAAAAAGGACTCACTGCCTGAAACGATGGGTCCTCTCACTAAACTGGCCCCTCGTGTCTGAGCACAGGGCTGGGAGCCCAGTTCTGAGTCTGGGGGGAGGGCCGGGGGGTCCAATCTGTGGGTTCACCCGGAGGTGGGCAGCCCTTCCAGATGTCCGCTCACCGTCTGTGTGAAGCGTCCACTCGACGTGAGCCACGGGGAGCAGGTGTCCTTGCTGCGTGCGGGCGAAGCACAGCTGGGTCTGCACGTCTTTGGGGAGTGAGGGGGTCAGGCTTCGAGGGTGGATCCACGTGTCGTCCAGGCAGGTACCTGGGGGCCAGGAAAGGCAGGAATCAGAGGCTTGCAGGCTTGCAAGAAACCAAAGATGCAGACCAAAGAAGACACCTCGCGGGGGGCCAGGGAGCCAGGCCTTCAGGGTCAGGCCGTGACCCTGAGACCGCGGCTGTGCTCTCAGCTGCCCAGCCCTGCTCGCTTTCCTGACGCCTGTCTGGGGTCACGGCAAAGCTCTGATGTCTAGGGGGCACCTCAGGAGAGACGACAAAGCATGCCCTTGGCTTTAAGAGGAGGCAGTGGCTGGAAGTGGGGCAGGAGAGTGGGACGACCATAAGAGCTGCTCTGTTGTTATGTGCGGGGTCCCTAATGAGCACAGACACTTGAACTGTGCGCCTCCTCCTTGAATTAAAACACAAAACAAGGTCCCACCCCAGATGTCGCCCACTTCAGGGTGACAGCTCTGGCGAAAGAGTCGTATCACAGATTCACCAGGGCAGCACCCCAGAGAAAATCCTAATGACAGGCCTGCGCCTCCCATCCTGACTGCTGTGCGATGAACGTCCTTGACAGAGGTGCAGGTGCGGCCCCAAATCTCAGGGGTCCTCCTGCTGGGGGCTGGGACCCTCGTCAGCTCAGCGCGGGGTCAGCGCTTCATCGCGGCAACATGAGAAAAGCAAAAACCGGTGACTTACTGTTCTTGACTGTGCAGTTCAGCCCCTGCGGGAAAGAGAAGCAGGTAATTACAGACAAGAAAGAACTTGAATCCACAAGCCGGGCTCTGGCGTCCCCAGGCTCATTCTCAAGAATGAAACGCAGGCACCCTCCCTCTCTCTTTGAGGGACACTCTCGTGGGGGGGACCACACTTTTCTCCTGTCAACTGAGGAGACACAGGGTGAGAAGTGGGCATAGCACATGGCAGATGGAACTGGCATTTTCTGAGTGCCTTTAGGAGCTGGGAGGCACCTTAGCCTCTTTCCCTGCCCTGATCTCAGAATGCTGGCATGGGGACTTCCCTCGTGGTGCAGTGGTTAAGACTCCACACTCCCAATGCATGGGGGCTTGGGTTCGATCCCTGCTCAGGGAACTAAGATCCCACATACTGCAACTAAGCCCACGTGCCGCTACTGAGCCCGAGTGCCGCAACTAGAGAACCCTGTGCACCGCAACTAGAGGTGCCACAACGAAGACCCAGCGCAGCCAAAAAAAAAAAAAAAAAAAAAAGAATGCTGGCCGGCAAGCCCAGAGAAAAGACCTCTGGATTTCGACATCTGAAAGTCGCCCAACAGACAGGCCACGTTCACCACCAGCTTGACCCTTACAGTAAGTTCAGCGATCAAAACGCCCATCTACACAGGGCATCCAGTCAGCTTTTAGGACCTCAGTCTTGACATATTCTCAGACAGCCAAAGGGTACCAGATATCTGAGAAGGATTTCCTGTATGAAAAATAGGTCAAAACTCCCCCAAATTAAAAAAAAAAAGGTCTTGGAGGAAATAAGACAATGCTGGGAACAGGATAAAATTAAAACAAACAAAATATAACAGTTTCAAAGAAATAAGAGAGGACACTTCATCCACATGAGAAGGACAGGGCACTGTGGAAAAATGAGCAAGCAGAGAATAAAAACGAATCTTGAAAATAAAAAATTCCACAGAAGGACTGGGCTATAAAATTCAGGAAATTTCTCCAAAAGTAGAACAAATACAAACAGAAATAGGAGAAACAATATATGAATATTTAGAGAATCAATTCAGGAATGATAAGACATGGTTAACTAGATTTCCAGAAGAAGACTACACAGAAAATAGAGGGAAGAAATTAAAAAGAAAAGAAAAAGAAATTCTAGAACTGATTATTTCCAAATTAAAAAGGCCCACTGAATGGCCTTCACAGCAAATGAAAAAAAGACCTAGACCAAGGCCCATCATGAGACTTCTGGAATACCAGGAGTGAAAAGAAAATCATAATGTTTACAGAGAGAAAAAAAATAGGCAATACACAGAGAGGAATCAGAGTGGCATCGGCTTTCTTAGCATCTATGCTGTGGGCTGGAAGGCAGCAAAGCAGTGCCTTAAAAATCCTGAGGGAAAAGTATCTTTAACCCGCGATTTTTATACAGAGCTAAACTATCAAAAAAGTGTGAGGGGAGAATAAAGACATTTTCAGACACATAAAGACTTATAAAAAAAATCGATTCATCTATCTATACCTCTCACACCCTCATACTTTTTCTTAGGAAACTGCAGGATATGCTCCAGCAAAATGAGGGAGTTAACCTCTGAGAAGGAAGATTGACCCACTGCCACAGGCTTGGGGAGTAATCGGTCCAGGCTGGGGTTGGAGAATACAGAATGAAACTGATGGAATATCTGACATATGGCAAATATCCGAATATCTGACATGTGACAAACACATATGACAAAATCTCATAGAAAAAAACCAACATTAGTTACACGGAAAATTATGGAAGTGAAGAATGAAAGGAATTATCATCTCCAGGAGGAAAGAGAAATTCTACCAGAAAAGAAATACAACCAAAGCACACATACTTGCCTCAGCAGTGAAGATTAGCATTTGTTATAGTATAAACACTGACCATTGGGACTTCCCTGGTGGCGCAGTGGCTAAGACTCCATGCTCCCAATGCAGGGGGCCCAGGTTCGATCCCTGGTCAGGGAACTAGATCCCACATGCATACCGCAACTAAAAGTTTGCATGCCACAACTAAGGAGCCTGCGTGTCACAACTAAGGAGCTGGTGAGTCACAGCTTAGGAGCCTGCCTGCCGAAACTAAGACCCGTAAGACCCAGTGCAACCAAATAAAACAAACAAACAAACAAACAAAAAAGCACTGACCACTGATAGAACCACAATGGGAAGACTGGGAGGGGAAGCAGTGGGAGGAGGTAATGTAAGAAATTTAAATTTTCATCTATTGTAAGTCTAGGTAATATCTAAAATTGACAAATGAAGAATAACAATATAAGTACATTTAGAAGTATGGAGGTAAATGCCAGAAGAAATAACTAGAAGTAGTATAAGTGATCTTCTTTGGGGAACTGTTTTAGGGATTGTGTCGGGGGGGCAGGGACCTGCTGGGTTTTGTTTTAAACATCTTTGTACCATTTTAAAAGGATCACCATATATCACCTTGATAACAGTTAATTAAAAGGTAGAATTTCATCTATGACATTACTCCAAACAAAGGAAAGGATTCAAATGTGAGACAGAGAAATGAAAGCACGAATTTGTTTAGGGGAAGCCATAGCAGACTTTTTCTTCTTATAATTTAATTTCTATAAGGAATTTACATTAATGTAATGTTTTCAGTCGTGTAAAAAAACACATTCAGGATCTTCTCTGGATACCACCAGGACAGACCCTGCTTTATTCCCCTCCAACAGATCACCCCTCATTTCTTTGTTTCAAATGCCCATTTTAATTTAAAAAGCAGTAGGACCAGAACATTATGTATGAGCTTGTGAACAGCACGACGTCAGGGCCTCCTGCAGAAACCCCAGAGGGGCTGCCCACGATGATGAAGACGATGGCAGCGGCCAGTGTTCACCGAGCTCTCCTTCTGTGCCAGGCATCACGCTAACGCTTTGTACGCACGTCTCATTTAATCTTTTTTTTTTTTTTTTTTTTTTTGCTGTACGCGGGCCTCTCACTGTTGTGGCCTCTCCCGCTGTGGAGAACAGGCTCTGGACGCACAGGCTCAGCGGCCATGGCTCACGGGCCCAGCCGCTCTGCGGCATGTGGGATCTTCCCAGACCGGGGCACGAACCTGTGTCCCCTGCATCGGCAGGCAGACTCTCAACCACTGCGCCACCAGGGAAGCCCTCATTTAATCTTAACAACAGTCCTATGAGGTCGGTACCATCATCCCCTTTTTATTCATGAAAAAACTGAGGCACAGGGAGGTCAGCTAAGTGGCCCAAGGCTCCACAGAGCTGACACTCAAACCCGTGCAGTTTTGCTCCAGAACCTGGCTCTTAATCATGGCCACGTGGCCTCTACATAAAAAGGGGCGCTCGCAACAGGTGGGCCCACCCTCTCCATCCGCGGTGGTGAAGATTACAAGGAAAGACTCAGACAGTTCCACGGACATCAGCTAGAGCCTCGTAGAGAGAAGTGGGCCGGGCGGTCACACACAGCTCCGCTTTGGTCCACCTCGGCCGGCCGCCTAACGTCTCCGAGACGTTATGGTGAATGGTGCCGGCCCGGAAGCCCGTTGAGAGCTCTGAATGAAGGTACGCCTGTCACCCCCGGCACAGAGGCTGCACGAAGCTGCAGGTCACTGTTCCTGCCCCAGCACACCCAGCGCACCCAGCGCACAAGCCTCTGGTCTGCCCAGCGTGTTATGAGCTCTCCCCACAACCCCGTGAGGCAAGAGTCATCCCTGATGGCCGGGAACACTGGGTCACAGCGGTGGAGGGACTGGCCGGGGCTGCAGGGCGGCTGGGAGAGAAGCTCCACCCAAGGTCCAGGCCTGACTCAGCCGCGTCCCCTCCTGCTGCTGCTGCTGCTATGTGCTCTCTGTCACATCTCAGACAGCGGCTGGCAGCCAGTGGAGGAGCCCATGAACTCTGCGGTGATGCCGCCAGCACTGACTGCAGCCCTGACTGCCCGGTGCCCACACGACACAACTTGACACTCGGGGAGGGGCACGGTCGAAAGCTGTGGCGACCAGAAGATGGGGTTAAACCCACGGCTGTTCCACCCCCAGTCAGAGCTGCAAGTGCTTGGGGAAAAGAAGAATTTGTAAGGAACACACATCCTGTCTAGAAACTTCTGCGTTAACACTCCCGCCGACCAGCTCCAAGTTGCGGGCTTTCTTCTGGGCTGGCGGTCATGGCCATGGGAAGCTGAGAAGGCCCAGGTGGGAAGGGTTCCCCAGGGAAACACAGTTTCTCCAGTAAGGATTGGATGGGTGGAGGGGACTCAGAGTCCCCTGGGTTCTGAGGCGCTAAATCCAAGCAACCAGAACCAACCTTGCTTGGTCTCCGCCTGTCACTGCTTCGTGGGCAGAGCTGGCTTCGTCATTCATCTGCTCACCCTCCCCTTCGTCCTTTCGGTCCACAATCATCTGTCAGCCCCCATGTCTCGCGCTTGCAGCCCTGGGCTGTAGGTGGTGAAGTCAGGACGCAAACCCAGGTCCTCCAGGGTCAAGTGCGGGCTTCCCCTGACACTACGTGGTGCTCTAACCACTGAAGCGCCAGCGGAGGGAGAGAAATCTGGAGGGCGTTGCTCGTCTCTTTTCAGGGCAGCCGCGGGCCGTGGGGGGCGTGTGTCTGTGGCCAGGTGTACGGCGGGGGCGGGAAAGCAGAGCCTGGGGGTGCAGATGAATCTGCCAGGGGATCCCTCTCTGCCAACCCCACACCCCCATCAGGCCAAGCCCCTGTTCCCGCTGAGCAACTGAGGTCAAGTCCTTTCAGCACAGCTCAGGGGAGCCCCTCCCTCATTTCCCAAGGCTTCTCTCACTTTCCTGCCACTCAGACCACCCAGTCCTCAGCCTGCCCACCCAGACCTCTGTCTTGGAGGGCCGCCCAAGTGTCTTCTCTGCCACAAAGAACACCCGAGGCTGCAGGACTTTCTCTTTTCCCTGGAATTCTGTACACCCACTGGCTGCGCAGAGAGCCCCGCGCCAGGCTCCTGGGTGAGTCACCACCGCTCCGGTCATCAGGGAGTGGGGCTCTGTCGTTTCAGGACCTTGTATGTTGCAGGCGCCTGGCAAGTGGCCATTGAGAAATGCACCGAGTCCAAGGGAAGGACCTGCTGAGCGAGTCCCAGGCTTTGCCCAGGAGTGGGAGTCACAAGGACGGTCCCCAAATCATTCACGTTAAAAGAAAAGTTTCTGCTAAACAGTCGCTGACCCTCCTCCACCCTCTTGTGGTGAATCCTCGACAAAATTAGGTCAGGAGAAATACCGCTTCGGTTGTTTCACATCCTCTGACTCAGATACTGAGGGTTATTTCTTAGCGCCAGTGGTGGAGGGGACTGGGCCGAGGAAAACAAGAGGAGCGGAGGGGAGAGGACGGAGCGTGCGTGCGTGTGTGCGTGTGTGTGTGTGTGTGTGTGTGTCTCTCTCTCTCTCTCTCTTTTCCCCGAAGTCGGTCCTCCACCCCAAGGCCACTACCCGGCGGTGGGTGTGTCGCTTCCTGTGGGCACAGCGGCGCAGCTGCCCGGCGGATACAGACCAGCGGGACCCCAGACCCGGGCGGTGGCGGCCGCAGGGGCGGCATCCTGAGGGTCCGCGCGGTCCCCAGGGCTCGCGCCGGAGGGGTCACCGCTCTGCCCTCACAACTCTCCCCGGAAGCTGCCCCCGCAGCCCCGGGGCCCGTGCGCCAGGCGCTGCGGCCGCGGGGCCCCCGAGGCGCGGGCTCCGGCGGAGGAGGGCTCCAGGACCCGGGCTGGCACCGGGCCCGCTCCCGCCTTGCCCTCCGTAGGCCCCTCCCCACCCTTTACTAACCAGCGCGCCCCGCCTCCGGCCGGCCGCGCCTCCTCGAGGCCCTCCCCAAGTGTGGGTCCCCCGCGGAGGCGCCACCCCCCCCCCCCCCCCCCCCGGGACGCCGGCCCAGGTTGTGCAACCGGCGCTGCGCGATCTTTGCCAGCGAACTCTGTGTCTTCCCGGCTCCGCATAGCAACTCCCGGCGCTCCGGGGAGTCCTCCCCACGGCGGCCCGCTCTGTGCCCGAGCCTCGGAGCCCCCGAGACCCTGCGCGGACCTCCTGTCACGCGACAGCCCCGCGTCCCCGGCCCTCGGCCCCCGCTCCCCGGGATGCGTCGGGGTCTCACCTGCTGGGTGCACACGGGCGCCGGGTGGTCCAAGAGCCTCGGGGAGGCGCGACCCAGGCCCGGGCCGCACAGGAGCAGGAGGAGAAGCAGGAGCGACGGCACCGGCGGGGGCCCCTGGGACGCTCGCGGCCGGCTGCGCGGAGCCCCCATGGCCCCGGCCTCCGCGGAGGGCTCGCGCCCGGGCTTGGGGCGCAGCGAGGGCGCGCTCCTGTTTTCTCCTCGTCTGAGTCCCGAGTTAGCTCCCACGCGGCCGCTTCCGGCTTCCAGCCCTGCCCCGGGCGGGCCGCGCAGAGGGGAGGACTCGGGCCTGGACAGTCCTTCCGCGGGTCCCGCCCCGACGTGCGTCCCAGGTGCGCGCTCCTCCCCGCGCTCCTCCCCGCGCTCCTTCAGCCCCGCCTGCGCCGCGAACCCCGGGCCCGCGTTTCCTGCGCTCCAGCTCAGCTCGCTGCCGTATTTCATCCCTGCTCTTACCGTCAGGCTGTAAAACTCTATTTCAATACCTTCCCCGAGCTCTCGACCCCGGTCTTACTCTCTTCTTTTTCTTCTCCGTCAAAGGAAGTCCTTTTTCTCAGTCCCTGTCTCTCTGTATCCTCACCCTCTTACCCAGATTTTGCTTTCTTGGCTTTCCCTCCTCCTTCTCGAGGTCGGGACAACTCCGCGCTCCGACGACTTTGGCCCCCCGAGGAGGTGGGAGCGCTGGTCCCCACGCACCTGCGCGGGCTCTGGACCTCCCTTGCTCTCGGCCGTCTGTGCCCCCAGCGCTGAGCCTGCGCGTTCGCCAGAGACCCGCCCCACGTCTGCTGAAGGTCCGCCTGGCTGATCACTTCTTATTAGTCTCCGGTCCAGAGGAGCCTGCCTTTGGAGCCTGTGGACTAAGTCCCTCCTCCCGGCCTTCCAAGACCCCCAGTCCCCTGGGCGGCCCCCTTCTTGGGTCCCCGTCACCCCCTGTCCCAGGCCATGCCCTCCCGTTTTATCCTACACGCTGCTGACAAGTGTGCCTCCCGGAAATGCACTTTTCATTCTTTTCCTGCCTTCATCCTAAGCCCAGCGTCGTCTGCATTTCCTTCCCTGACAACTGACCGCCTCTGCTGGCCCCCGACATCCGCGGACCCAGACGCGCTTAGTCCTTGTAATGTAGACAGGCTTCCCAGGTCTGGGGAGGTGGATCTTCTCGCTGTCCAAAGCACCCCTCACCCTTTGCCCGCTGTTGGCAGACCCTGGCAACCGTCTGACCCCCCTCTGCCCGACAGCACCCAGCTGCATTAGGCCTGGAGCTCCGCTGTCTCAAACACTTTTTACTTGTTTATTGTAAAAGAATTTTGGAAAACTCTGCATCCTTCCATACATTTTAAGATGACACCTGAAAATTTTCATCCTAAGTGTAAACATGTAGAGGCTATAATTACTAAAATTTGACATTAGGAGTAGGCAGCTTCTGAGATGTCCCCCACCCCATCCCACCTCCTGGTATTTGCTTTCTTCTGTATCTCCTTCCCTTGAGTGTGCGCTGGGCCTAGTGACCTGTTTCCAGCAATAGCATATGAGTAGGATGAGACAAAAGACAATGGGGAGTCACTGACAAGATTAGGCTACGAAAGACCCGGACCTGGGGTTGCTCAACCTTTTTCCGGTTGCTGTGCGCTGCCCATGGAAAGGCCCAGGCGGCCAAGAGCTGAGAGAGTTCTGGTCAACAGCCAGGAAGAAGCCAAGCCCATCATTTCACAATGACGATGACCGGGAGTCAGTGGTCAAAATAGTGCAACGATAACGTGAGTTCTGGTAAGTCCTCATGAAACATAATAACAAACTGTTATTTGAACTTCACTTTTTTTTTTAACAATTTGGTTTTTTTTTTTCACATTTATTTATGGCTGCATTGGGTCTTCACTGCTGCACGGGGGCTTTCTCTAGTTGCTTCAAGTGGGGGCTACTCTTCGTTGCGGTGCGCGGGCTTCTCATTGCAGTGGCTTCTCTTGTTGCGGAGCACGGGCTCTAGGTGTGCGGGCTTCAGTAGTTGTGGCATGTGGGCTTCAGTAGTTGTGGCTCGCAGGCTCTAGAGCGCAGGCTCAGTAGTTGTGGCACACGGGCTTAGTTGCTCTGCGGCACGTGGGATCTTCCCGGACCAGGGCTCGAGCCCGTGTCCCCTGCATTGGCAGACGGATTCTTAACCACTGTGCCACCAGGGAAGCCCTTGAACTTCACTTCTTAATGAGATGCATGGCTTTTCCTCCAACTGAGTTCATGTATCTGTGGACAAAAACTGCTTATTCACAGAATGGGACATTCAGCATTTTAAATATTTCAGCTGTAAAACTCAGAAAACCTCGTTTACATAATTATGTCATTAGCTCTGTCATAACCATGTTACTCAATTCTTTGAACGCCTTCTGAGTTATGTGCTTAAAATCACATAGCCATCTGTCACCAAATATTTTTAATGATTTGGCAGCTGGAAACTTGATGGAGTCCTTTTCAGTTTTGGTAAAGCAATATTTGGAACCCTCCTGACTTGAAAACGTGTCATCGGAATCTTACTAGACTCGGGTATTTGGAATTGTTCCTTTGCTTAGGAGGTTTTTATGCCCCGGGGCTGGTGAGAGGCCTCCCTCTCTTTTGAAAGTGAGAGAAGGCAGGTGGGAGGAAGAGGTGGGAAAGGAGGAGGATCTCCCCGCACCTGACCCTCGACCTCTGGCACCTTCCCAGATGGGTAAGTTCTTGGAAGACAACACAGGGGCGCTGGGCTCTGGAGACCCACTTCCTTCAAGCTGGGGTCAGCAAGCTCTTTCTGCAAAGGGTCCGAGAGTAGATGTTTTAGGCTTTGCAGCCATATATTTGACTCTGCCCTACACCCCCAAAGCTGCCAGAGACAGTAGGTAAACGCAGGATTGTGGCTATGTTCCACGAAAATGTTACTTATGGAGACTGACGTTTGAATTTCATGTACTTTTCATGTGTCCCAACGTATTATTCCTCTGTTTTTTGATATTTTCCCCCAACCACTTAGAAGTGTAAAAATCATCTCAGCTCCGCTGGTGGCCAGATTTGGAACAAGGCCCTAGTTTGCTGACCCTGCTTCCAGGCTCCCAGGGGCCTATGCAGCTGCGCCCCTTGGAAAGGGGGCGTGCCTTTGAAATCCCCCGGGGACATGTTAGGATCACAGGGTGCTGCCCCACCCACTCCACACTGATTCAGTTGGTCTGGGCGGGGGTGGGGGTGGGGGTGGTGTCTGCTCATAATTGTTTTTTCGTTTCCCAGGTGATTCTAAGGTGTAGCCTGTCCTAATTGCGGCAGACTCTACACAGTTCTCAGGGTACGGTGCTGCTTTGTGCCACCAGTGGAAAGCATCACCATGTAAGCTAAAGTTCACTTTTTTTTTTTTTTTTTTTTTGCGGTACGCGGGCCTCTCACTGTTGTGACCTCTCCCGTTGCGGAGCACAGGCTCCGGATGCGCAGGCTCAGCGGCCATGGCTCACGGGCCCAGCCGCTCCGCGGCATGTGGGATCTTCCCGGACCGGGGTCCCCTGCATCAGCCGGCGGACTCTCAACCACTGCGCCACCAGGGAAGCCCTAAAGTTCACTTTTTAAATTGAAATATAGTTGATTTACAATATTGCATTAGTTTCAGGTGTACAATGTAGTGAGTCTCCATTTTTATACATTATGGTCACCACAGTAAGAGCAGTTACCATCCATCACCACAAAGCTGTTACAATATTGTCGACTATATTTCAATACACTTAATATCAATAACCATGAATATATCCTACATAGTCATCTTTTTCACTTCATGCCGGGCACCGAGGGGTTAGAGCTGAATCACTGTGTACCATTTTTCCCCTATATTTTTGACCAGAATTGACATCATCTTTCCTTTGGAATTCCTCTTTGGATTGAACACAAATTGATCCAGGTGGGTTTTTTTCTTGCCCCTTTGTACATTTTGGCTCCAAAGAACTTATGGTACCTTAGAATATGACCTATGACATCAAACCATAAAAACACGATTAGAATTGAAAGTATCAGGGCAGGAAAATAAATACGCCATTTCCGGCGAAAGAAGACAGTGAATTAGTCTTTCTCGTCGCTCGGTCAAAGCAAGCACACCATTCCTCTAGTGGAGACGGAGACCCTGACTCGCCACTTGGGAGGGGGTGAGGGGACCGGAGGTGAGCGGTGGGGACGGCGTGAGCAGTCGCCAGACGCCCGCGCTCTCCGCCCAGGAGCTCGGCCGGGGGAGGAGCGCGTTGAAGGGGGATGGGGGCGCCGTGAGGGGCTTCTGCCGAGGATGCAGGGAGAGAGGGCTGATCCGCGAGGCCGCCCCCGGGGCAGGGGAGGCCGGCGGGGCTGCGACCTGGACTCAGTGGGAAGGAGCGGGGCCCTCGCTCCTCCGCGTGCTCCGCTGCAATGAGACGAGACTGGGGAGCTTGGAGGTCGCCGGGAATGAGGAGCTTCCGGGCCCTCCCTGTCGACCCTCCAGGCTCAGCACTGGGGCATCTGAATGCAGGAGCTGGCGGAAGCTCAACCTCCAGAGCAGGCCCTCGACGCCACGCCCCCTTCTAAACTCCGAGCGTCCCGACCCGAGGGCGCCTCCACCTGCTTTTCCGAGCACGGGGATTCGTGGGCACCGTGGGGACGGGCAGGCGCGCGGCCAGTGGGCAGCTGGGGGCAGATTCGGAGGAGCGGGGCGGTTGGGGGGAAGGAGGGTCCCCTGGGCTCCGGGACTGGAGAGGGGGAGGCCGGGTGGGGCTTCGGCGCTGTGGCCGCAGAAGCAGGGGCGCAGGTGGTCCCGCCAGGCTCCGTCCCTGCGGAAGCTCAGCTGCTGCCGTGGGCCTAGTCACCGGTCGGCACGTGTCGCCGGAGTTCGGCTCTTTATTTGGGGCCACGAAGCCGTCCCGAGGGAAGAGGGGCCAGGAGGTCTGGGCCTGGAGCCCGGCCTTTCCTTTTCCCACGGGAGCGGCAGGTGAGGTGTGGCCACATGGGGTCCCCTTTCTTCCCCTGAGCTTGTCCCAAGGCCCGGCTCTGGGTTCCACCGTCCTGGTTCCTACCCTGTGCTGGGCAGTCTGCCGGGAGGGAGTTAATGTTCTGAGCCTCACTTTTCGAAGCTGGAAAGTGAGACTGTTCGTCTCACGAGATTGCTCTAAGGATCAAGGGAGACTGTGAGTGCCTGACTGTCGGCTCAGCGCAGCGCCCGACGTGCTCCCCACTGGCCCCTTCACCTCCACCCCTCGACTACTGTCCCCCATCAGTGCCAGCGCCTCGGCAGGTGACTCTCAAGCTTCCCACGTGTGAGCTGCTTGCCTGGGACCTGATATGGGGGTAACTTCAAAACATTGCTAAGTCTTAGGTGCCTTTTAAAGAGACTCTTCAGGGGGATTCCCTGGTGGCACAGTGGTTGGGAGTCCGCCTGCCGATGTAGGGGACACGGGTTCGTGCCCCGGTCCGGGAGGATCCCGCATGCCGCGGAGCGGCTGGGCCCGTGAGCCATGGCCGCTGAGCCTGCGCGTCTGGAGCCTGTGCTCCGCAACGGGAGAGGCCACAACAGTGAGAGGCCCGCGTACTGCAAAAAAAAAAAAAAAAAGAGAGAGACTCTTCAGGGCTTCCCTGGTGGCGCAGTGGTTAGGAATCTGCCTGCCAATGCAGGGGACACGGGTTCGAGCCCTGGTCGGGGAAGACCCCACATGCTGCAGAGCAACTAAGCCCGTGCACCGAAACTACTGAGCCTGTGCTCTAGAGCCCGTGAGCCACAACTACTGAGCCTGTGTGCCACAACTACTGATTCCGTGTGCCACAACTACTGAGCCTGCACTCTAGACTCTGCGAGCCACAACTACTGAGCCTGTGTGCCACAACTACTGAAGCCCGCATGCCTAGAGCCCTTGCTCCACAACAAGAGAAGCTACTGCAATGAGAAACCCACAGACCACAACGAAGAGTAGCCCCCGCTCTCCACAACTAGAGAAAGCCCACGCACAGCAACAAAGACCCAATGTAGCCAAAAATAAATAAATAAAATAAATAAATTAAAAAATAAATAGAGACTCTTCAGCATTCTGTGACAATTTTTCAATAAAAATGCAAAGCATTTAAAAAAAACCCCAGAAAATAACAAGTGTTGGCAATTGCGGATGTGGAGAAATTGGAACCCTTGTGCACTGCTGATAAAAATGTAAAATTGGGGAATTCCCTGGCGGTCCAGTGGTTAGGACTCGGTGCTTTCACTGCTGAGGATCCCGGTTCACTCCCTGGTCGGGGAACTAAGATCCTACAAGCTGCACAGCATGGCCAAAAAAAAAAAAACAAAGAAAGAAATGAAAAAGAACTACATTATTCAGCAGTTCTACTTCTGGGTCTGGACTTGCAAGAGGTGATTGCAGGGCTCGAACATATTTGCACACCTGCGTTCATGGCGGTGTTACTATTCACAAGAGCCCAAGGGTGGAAGCAACCCAAGTGTCCATGGATGAATGAATAGATGAACACAATATGGTCCAACCATACATGGGAACGTTATTCAGCCTCAAAAAAGGAAATTATGACACAGGCTACAATGTGGGTGCACCTTGAGGACACTTTGCTAAGTGACATAAGCCAGACACGAAAGGACAGATACTATATCTTTCTTCTTCAAGGCGGTCCTTAGAATAGCCAAATTCATAGGGACAGAAAGTAGATGTTGGTTACCACGGGCGGGGGAAGGGGGTGGGGAGCTAGTGTGTAACGGGGACAGAGCTTCTGTTTGGGAAGATGAGGAAGTTCTGGAGATGGGTGGTGGTGGGGGTTACACAACAATGAGAATGTACACAATGCCAGTAAAAATGGTCAAAATGGTAAATTTTGTGTTACGTATATATATATATATATATATATATATATATATATATATATATATATTTTTTTTTTTTTTTTTTTTTGCGGTACGCGGGCCTCTCACTGTTGTGGCCTCTCCCGTTGTGGAGCACAGGCTCCGGACGCGCAGGCTCAGCGGCCATGGCTCACGGGCCCAGCCGCTCCACGGCATGTGGGATCCTCCCAGACCGGGGCACGAACCCGTGTCCTCTGCATCGGCAGGCGGACCCTCAACCACTGTGCCACCAGGGAAGCCCTGTGTTATGTATATTTTACCACAATTGAAAAAACACCCAAGGCATTTGTTAAATACTTTAACTTCAAGTTCAATAACTGGTCACTGTCATTTATATGAACATATGCAAGAGGACAAACCCTGACAATTACCCAAGTTAAGTTGATAAAGATGTGAAGCATTTTCCTCTTCTGTTAAGGTGATGTGTCTAAACCTCCGGCACGTATATAGGCCAACGGTAGGCGGTCCGTAGGTGGTCTGTGTTTTATTATTATTATATCAATTTTTTTTTTGGCCACACCATGTGGCTTGTGGGATCTTAGCTCCCCGACCAGGGATCGAACCCGGGCCCCCAGCAGTGGAAGCGTGGTGTCTTAACCACTGGACCTCCAGGGAATTCCCTTGTTATTATTATAGATAAATTCTGGTGATAGGTGCCCTTCGGAGCGTTGTGGATGGAGCCGAGGTTAAGGTTCAGGAGAGGGAAAGGAGCGCTGTACTCCTTCTGGCTCCAGTCTTAGGAAATGTCCTGGCAAAGAGACAAAGTATAGATTGCCATGGGGCTTCCAGAACAGCCAGACACACCCAGAGTTGCTGAAGTCACTTTTTTGTTCCTTCCTTCCCTCATCCAAGTATCAAGTCTAGTTCGTCCTTGTTGTGGGTGATGGTCTGTGCGGACAACACGGGCATTGCAAACGTGAGCAGGGTGATTTCCTGGCCTCCAGAGGCTTATCAAAGCGGAGAGGAGAGTTACATGTGTAATAATAAGCAGCTGGGTGTGCCCCCAGGTGGGCAGCCTTTGTCCTGGGCTGCAGGTGGAGAGAGGCAGGACCACGTCCGGGGAGTGCAGGTACCCGTGGTCACGATGTGAAGCCACTGCTGGTGGTGGTCTGACTCGAGCAGACTCTCGGGATGTGCCTGGGCGCCCGGCACGTGCTCTCACATTCTGACCCTTTGCTCTTGTTTTCTCTCCCCTCCCCTCCCGGGGCCGGCCGGAGCCCTCCCGACCCTGAGCGTCCGAGGTGATGGCTGGGGCAGCGGTGGCCACCCTGATCCCTGTGCTGCACTCGGTGGCCGGCGACAAGTCTGGCTACCACGTGGGGCAGCAGCTGCGGTTCGGCTTCATCGCTGTGTACGAAGTGGTGGTGTATGTGGTCCCCATGCCCCGGGCCCTCATCCACGAGGACTTCTGGTGCCACGGCAACATCACCTGCCGCTGCTTGGCCGAGTGCTTTGAGAGCCGTTTCAGCAGCCTCACCGTGGGGCTGGGGTGCTTCTCCTTCTTCTGCTTCCTCATGGAGTTCTTCATGGCCCAGGTCCGGCACAAGCAGATCAAGCCCAGGTCGGTGGAGTCGGTGGCAGGGGACGTGGAGGAGGGCTCCGCGGTGGGCATCCGGGAGCAGGTGCCCTCCCCGAAGACGGCCGCCCCCAACTTCTACTGGGAGGAGATGCTGCTGTGTCCCTGCTGTACTTCCTGCTGCAGGTGGGCGCGCAGTGCGTGTTCCTGTTCCTGCTCAGGTACCAGCACCCGCCCCTGGTCAGCCAGGCCACCGTCCACTGCAGCACTGACAGCTGCCCCGGGCCCTTCTTCTGCGTCATCTGCGGCCCCACAGAGAAGCACGTGTCTATCTACACGCTCATCGCCGTGTCCATCGTGATCATCCTCTTCTGCTCTGGCTTCTTCTTCTACAGCATCCACCACTACCTGCTCTGGGGCCGGCCCAGAGCCACGTTCTGTCCCGGCTGACGCTGGGGGTCTGGGTCCCTCCGAGCTCTGTCCTCGTGGGGCTTCCTCCCGCCGACCTTCGCTTTCCTGCCGCGCAAAATAAATGTGTGTGTTTACGTCCCCTGTCCACAGCCAGGCTCGGGTTGTTTAACTGGGGGTGGGGGTGGGGGGGCATGTGGTGACAGGCCTAAGATCCTCCCCAGGGCCTGTGACGCAGAGCTTCTCGCCTTGTTCTTCCAGCATCTTCCGATAGATTGGAGGAGCTGAGAGCCGCCAAGGTCCAAGGAGGTTGGTGGGCCCCCCGGAGGCGCTGTAAATGCAGAGGGTGGAGCCGCAGCCCCACCTGTGCTCTCCCCGCCAGTGTGATGCTCCCAAATCACTTAGGTGGATGTGCTTGGGATTTCCCCCTCGTGTAGCCTCGGTTCTGAGGCTGACTGTGCAGATCAGGTGTCCCCCAGAGACCTTCCGCCCTGATGTCCATGCCTTTGTGTAATCCCTCCCTTTTGAGCTCAGGCAGGAACCGTGAGTTGCTTCTAACCCACCAGATGTCACGCCTGTGATATAGAAGACTCTCCCTTACTGGCTTTGAAGGGAGGGACTTTGGGGGTAGGAGCACGGCAAGGAAGTGCAGGCATCCTCTTCGAGGTGAGAGGGGCCCCCAGCTGACGGCCAGCAGCAAAACGGGGACCTCAGTCCTGAAACCGAGAGAGGCCCTATGGTCTCCCATCTCTTGTAGGCAAGGTTCCAGCCTCCATGACCTTCCCCGGGTTCCAAAGGGCAGATTCGAACAGTTGCTCATCAAGGGAGGAGCCGGCCAAGAGACCACCTGAGGCGAGACTAACGGGACCGGAGAAGCTCTTCAGGATTAGAAGACTGACTACCTGAGACCCTGCGCACACCCTCGTCTGTCAGCACCCCAGCCATGAACCATTGTTATAAAGCCCCTCATCGAATCCTCTGGGGTTGGGACACAGTTTTCGAGGCAGGAGCCCACCGTGTCCCCCTTTTCCCGGCAAAGCAATAAAGCTGTTCTTTTCTGCTTCACCCAAAACTCTGTGAGATTCGATGTGGCACTCGTGCAGAGAAGCTGAGCTTTCGGCATTAGTCCTACAACCGCAAAGCAATCGAATTCTGCTCACAACTTAAATGAACTTGGAAGTGGCTTCTTCCCCAGTCAAACCCCCAGATGGGAACACAGCCCAGTGTGCCGTGGATGGCAGTTTCAGGAGACGGCAGAGGACTCCGCCTGGGCTCCTGACCCACAGAAACTGTGGGATACTACAAGTGTGTTGTTGTAAGCTGTTAAGTTTGTGGAAATCTGTTGCCCAGCATAGAAAACGAGCACACTGACACCAGGGCCCCACCTGGTACAGGAGCCGGCGGAAGCTGGGTGGTCTCAGCTTTCATGCGTCTGTGGAGGCGTGCTTCTCTTCCATCCCAGGAGACGATTCTCCTTTGCTCTCTCCAGCAGCTGGCCCAGCCCCAGCCGAAGCGGCTTGTGCCAGGGACCGAGGCCACTGCTGCGTCTGCCCCTGCTCCCTGGGTAAGGGAGCCCCTGCATGGACCAGCTCAGCGTCCTGAGTGACCCACTGGCTCTGCGCCGGGCCCAGCAAGGCAGGACCTGAGGGCCCAGCACCTTCCGTTGCACATGTTGCACATACGGTCACAGATACATGACCTTGCTGGGCTCACACCCCACCCCACCCCACCCCCGCCTCCAGGCACAAAGCCTCCAGATGCACCTCGACTCCCCCCCAGGCTGGGCGTCTTTGGGCAGACTGTGGGCAGGGCCTGTGCAGCCCCCCTTAGAACCTCAGCTGGGCTGTGGGGAGACTCTAGCCTGTGGGTGAGGCTTCACCCAGTGCATTCTTAGTGGTGTTAGAAGACGGGTTACTCCTGGGACGGGTGGGGCATCATAGGGCAGAATCAGAGCCAAGCATTGCTATCTGCCCAGTGCCCAGACAGTGTCGGGTACATACTAGGGACTCAAGAAGTACTTTTTTGGACCATGGGAGTATAAGCACGTGGTCTCAGAGAATCTGGGCCTATTTCTGGGGCTTGTAGGCAGTGGTGACACGGCTCTCAGTCAGGTTCACAGAGTTGGAATCAAGGTCTGGCTTGTATCACAAGCAGGCCTCTCACCCCCACTGTCCTGGGCTCATCTGGTTGCAGGCAATGGTGCCCAGTGGTCAGGTCTGTAGATGGAGGCTGCTCAGGGCTTCAGCTTGACCACAGGAAGGACTGGACGCGGAGTGGTCAGTGGATAGCCACGTCTGAGCATCTACTCATCCAGGTGAAGACTATTCCAGGCAGAGGGACGAGCAAGGGCCCCGCGGGGGTTACTGGTATGTTCAGTCAGGGGCAGAACCCACTCCGGTCATTTGAACAGGGAGAGGCTAACACAAAGACTGGCTAACTACCTACAGGGGTTGAGAGAGGACTCTAGGTTTATGGAAGCACCGGAAGGCAGCTTCTGCCGTGAGGGCCGAGGGAGCCTGGACGTGGAGGATGGTGTGGCTGCACAGGGGCGAGCCATCTGCGGGGGACGGAGAGACCGGCCAGAGGGGGCAGGGAGCCGGCTCACGGGGCCCCCAAGGTGGCCGCTGCTGGCCCCATACCCCCAGCACTGGCTGCTGCACTAAGAAGCAGCCCATGGGGAGGAATTCCCGTCTTTCCCCACAGCCTCCCGGGCCCTTCCAGGACATCTGTCCTGTCTCCTGAAAAACCCCGACCTCAAGGCATCCAGCAAAAGAGAAGTGCCACAGGGTCCAGCCCAGGGTCATAAAGCACGGGGAAGAGTGTGGCCCTGGGGCTGACAGCTGGCTCGGTACCCGCCCGGGTCACTCAGTGTCTGTGTGAGCTCCTAGCCCATGGGACTTCCAAAGGACAGTGGGCACCTCTGCTCAGGGAAGGGACCTGCACACCATCCCAGAAGTGGGGACCGTCCCAGCAGCACCCTGCCCGGCGCTGGCTGCATTCGGTGTTTCCAAATGGAGCCACGGCTCCAAGGGAATGTTTTCACCTGATGACCGCATTAGAAAGGAGATGACGTACAAGGAGCTGCAGCCAATGAAAAGCGTAGGTGCCTTTTATTATTAGCTGGAAAGGTGTCTGATAACATTCACGGTGGGGCTCTGCGAAGGCTGGGCCGAGCCCCTCACGCGGCTCACGGGCAGCCGAGGGTCTTCCAGCCCCATTTCCTGCGGCCTGACTTTTGGGCTGATGGGTCCAGATGGGCCTCTGAGAGCAGGGGCTTGAAAGCCTGCCGAGCCCACCTACCTGGCAAACCGCGTGCAAACAGGGAGCGAGACGGAGATACACAGAAAGAAGGCGGGAAAAAGCAAGCGCAGGAGAGAGTGTCAGGTGCGTCCACTGACTTTCCACCACACAGCCATCCCGCACCCTTGTAATGGGCCCAATTCATATCGACTTCTCTGGGCAGTCAGACCAACAATCACATCCCCCTGGGGGGAGAAAGGAGGAAGTGGGCAGAAGCAGGCCCGAGGAGGGGGAGGGGTGGGCCAGGCCTACACGCTGACCCAGAGAGCAGAGTAGCAGGGAGGCCGTCCACGCGTGAGGGCTGCTCGCGTGGTGACCGCTCCCAGGGCGAAGCCTGGCTCCTTCCGTCCCACTTGAGGAAGCATTCAGAATGCAAGCAGAACAGATGCATCACAGGGCAAGTCTCCAGTCTGTCCCGGATGATCGAAAAGTATCATTCTCAAACTTTGGCTCCTCAGTCATTGCTGCTACCAAGTGATACCTCACCGCTGACCGTGACCCGAGGTCCCGGCTCCTGCTCTGGAAGCTGGACAAGCAGCCTCCACACGTGTTCCTCTCCTCCGAGCCTGGACTCCAGAGCCCAGGGTCCAGGTTGGGGGGCAGGGTTGGGGCCGAGGGGGCTCCAGCAGAGGAGGAGGGAGGGCGGTGATGACTCGTAATTCCCGGAATGGACTCAGTCGTCCAAGGGGACAATCTCGTAACTGTATCCAACTAGGACGTCATTTCTGGGACAAGTTATTTTGACACAGGGAATTATTCTGAAAGGTTTGCCTGAGTCTGTTTAATAAT
This sequence comes from Hyperoodon ampullatus, assembly GCF_949752795.1. NCBI lineage: Eukaryota > Metazoa > Chordata > Mammalia > Artiodactyla > Ziphiidae > Hyperoodon > Hyperoodon ampullatus. The sequence goes on along the minus strand of NC_136924.1, from coordinate 101,696,132 downwards.
AAAAAAAAAAAAAAGAAAAGAAAACAACTTGCCTATTTATAGCTTTCAAAGTTTTTTTTTTTTTTTTTTTAACTATTTTGGCTGTGCCATGAGGCTTGCGGGGTCTTAGTTCCCCGACCTCGGACTGAACCTGTGCCCTCGGCAGTGAAAGCGTGGTGGAGTCCTAACCACTGGACCGCCAGGGAAGTCCCCAAAGTACTTTCACATACATGCTCTCATCGCCCGACTTCTCTCCTCTTCCTTCCCGCCTCCCTCTCCTTCATTTATTCAAAACCAATTTTGTGCCTTTCCCAATTGGGGGTGGGGGGACAGCTCTTGTCTTCTGTGCATCATGCATTTAATTTCTCCTATTGTGTCCCTTGTCAACCTTTGACCATTTTTCTGTTAACCTTTTCACTGCAAGGAAGACCTGGGTGATGAGATGAGTTGCTGAAATGAGGTCAGAGACCGTCCCCGGGGTCAGATTCCCCGGGGTCAGGTTCCCCGCGTTCCCCTGGCCGTCCTCCCCTTTGGAGGATGAGAGTTAAGGGCGTTTCTGTGAGTCCAGGAAACGGGATGAGAAGGCGAGAGGGATGATCGACCGGACCAACGTAGACATTGTTAAGAAATTTATTTGCAATTCTTGTTTTTTGTTTTTTTTTTTTGGTTTGTTTTTTAAATAACATCATTCCTTAGATAAAAATGCAATCTTACAGGAATATACATAGCGTCTCACACAGAGATGGCCCTGAAGCTCTTCTCAATTCCCTGGCCTTTCTCGAGGTGAGAAGGGACCCAGGCGAGGCCGCTGACTTGGGGTGATTGGATGATTACAAACTGTACAACAGTATTTACAACATGAGGCTGTGAAGCCGCAGGGCCTGGAGGGAGGTGTACGGGACGCAGGGGGTGGGGAGGGGATGGGCGCAGGGGCGACGGCGGGGGCACCGACCTCTGGGAACGAGCATGATTCGGTGGGTCGGAGGATGAAGGGGGTCCGAGCTGGGACAAGAGGCGGGGGGTGGGTGGAGGGGCTGCGTCTGCACCTCCCGCACGGAGGACCTTGGCTTGGTAGCTCAGGGGCATCAAAATAAAACAGGGAAATTGTGACAGCGATACACACTCTGGCGCTTCACCAACCAATGGGGGGCCCGTCACCCTGATTCTTAGTGGACGTGTGTTTTCCACGGTGGTTCTCGCTGCTACATCACAGACTAGTCCAGACCTGCTTGTGCCTTGGACATCCGGGCCTCCAGAGCCAGACCTTCTTCCCTCAAGGCTCTGGGAGAACAGTGGAGGGGGGCGGGCAGGGAGGTCAAGGCCAGACTCTGAGGGTGGGTGGGATGCCCTTGACGTGCAGGCAGTAAGGGGCCTCTGCATCTGGGTCTCTGGGGCCGCCTTCTGAAGGAGACCTTGGTGCTGGATTATTTGTTTTACAAACCGTCTACCCTTGAGTCCCAAGTTCTGTTTTTCCCTTTCCAGCCTGGCATGGTGTCTCCACGGTGGGACATCTTGGGGGAAGGGGGCTTGGAACTCAGTGACCCGTCTAGGGACAGGGCCTCCCCTGCCCCCTGCTCTGGGCTTTGGGGCCCCGCAGGCCACGCCCTCAGGAGCCAGGGCAGCGGGTGGTGACCGAGGCCGGGCCCCCTTCTCCTCATGCCGGCCCACAAACCCAGGGGCACCGAGGATGGCGGGACGGGAGCCTCCGGGCCGCACCGTGACTAGGAAGCACTGTGCCCACCTCCGTGTCTCCTACAGACACGGCCCTCCCCTGAAACAGACAGCCTCTGACCCCAGAGCGGCTCAGATGTGAGCTCGGTGGAACATCTTCCCACTCACGAGTCCTCCCAGGTGGTGAATTGTCGTACATGTCTGATTCACGTGGACTAAGTGTCACACTCCCTTTCCAGGAGCCGTATCCAAGTCACACTACTTATTCTGAAACCTGGGTGCCTGGATGCCCCACAAAAGGGGAGGCGCCTGCCGCAAGGCAGCCCCAACCCACAGGAGGCTGTGGACTCGGCTGATGTGACATCCAAACTCTTGTCCCGCTCTCTAGTCCCCCTCTGGGTGTCCCTGATTTAGGGGAGAAAGGGAATGTCCGTGGAAGACCCCACCTCCGACTGCTCTCAGGGTTCAGTGATTTGCCCAACTCAGCCTAACGGTATATTCCATACACTCCGCTGCAATCGCCAGTTCCCCTTCAGAGAGCCCACAAGGAGGCTGTTCTAAGACACCAGGGAGCCTCAGGGGCTTCGCCACCCGCCTGCTATGGACCAAACCTCCTAAAATCATGGCAAGAAAAAATCTTGACTTTAAGAGTGGTGGTATTTTCTCCATGAAGAGAAGTGACATTTAGTTCATAGTGGAATTCAGTCCGGACGGCACGCTTCCACCCGGGGGGAGGACCTCTGCTTCTCTCTCCAGTCGGCGCTCAGCCTTCTGAGAGGAGGGCAAAGCCAGGCATCTTGATCCCAGCCCGAGGGCCGGCGCCTGCCCCCTCAGGGTGCGTGCGCGTGTACAAGGGCGTGTGTCGGTGTGCGCGCGGGTGGGGTGCAGGTCTCTCCCCAACGATGCGGAGCCCTGGCAGAAACACATTTACCTGCTCGTTTTGCCTGGCCTCACAAAGCAGGGTTTCGTTGGAAACAAAAATAAATAAATAAATAAAGTTAAACCCAGAAATGGCTTCACCAAGAAACTATGTTAGAATCTGCTCACAGGCCCCTTCTCACTGAACCGGGGGAAGAGGGAAAACAGGGGGCTGGGGAAAAGGAGGGAGGCCCACCCTGATGCGGGCGCAGCTGCCAGGAAAGCTGGGCGCTGGCTTCCTGTGGTGACCCCGGGGTATCCCCCCAGCCCGCCTGTCATCCCACTGGAGCCCGTGGCCCACACGCGGGAGAAGTATCCGCAGAGAGGGGGACAGGGTGGCAGACACCCCTAACGGCCAGAGACAGTGGTTTGGCTGGGAAAACAGCACCAGAGCACTTTTATTTTTCTCTTCTTCTACGGTTGATCTTGAGGCCCCCGCCTCTCCGCTGTCCTGGCCACGGCGGGCCGTCACACCGGACACTTCCTTCCACAAAACAGGAGCAGACACAGGGGGTCAAAATATGCCCCCTTTTGCCCCAGTTTCCCTTCGGTTCAGTGCTGGCACTTTCCGCAGACCAGAGCCTGGTCTTTAAAAAAACAGACCTGGCCTGGGCTCTGGTTCGACTGACCAGCGGCTTAGAGGGTCGACACCAGGTCGCCCGGCCCTTGGCCTCTTGGACAGCGACACGCCCGTCCTTCCAGGTCTCGCTGGGTGTGGAGGTGCCACCCCCGTGCTTAGCAATGCCTGTGACGATGGTCTGACGAGGCTGCAGGCCTCCACCACGCGGGCTCCTCCCTGTGCTGGTCTAAGTTCCGTTCTGTTTCTTGGCCTATGGGGTGGGGGGCACATACTCTCAACTGGCCCCTGGAAAGCAGCCCTCACCCCCTTGATGACCTCCAAGCTCCTCCCTTTCAGGGGCTCTTCTTCCTCAGAAAGACATTATATTGGCCTTGGAGGGTGTGGTGCCCTCAGCTAACGGATGGGGAGACGGTGTGTCTGGAGGCCGGCCGGCAGGAAGTGACGGGCGGCTCAGGATGAGACCCTGCAGCTCGGAAGCCACGGCGTGGAGGAGGATAAAGACGGGTAAGGCAGACCCTCGGGTCCCAGTCAGACTGAGAAGATGAGGGAAGAGACTGGACGAAGAGCGTCTGAAGCAAAGCAGAGAAAAATTCACAGATCAAGCCAAAATCTGGGGGAAATGTCTGCATTTTAACCCAAGACCAAAAAGAACCTTCTAGGAGGCGGGTGGAAAGGAGACAGCCGGGAATCAAGCCAAGCACATAAGTAACTGTAAGGTTAAGGTGGAAACAAGAGGCTGGCCCAGCAGGGGACAAACACAGACCAGCTTCACCAAACCCTGAGCCTAAACTCCTCAAGTCCTTCAGGTCCTTGGCCATCATGGCTTTTCTCCTGCTGCTCAAGGGCTTCAGAAAACACAATGGTTCTGCTTTCCAAGGTCATGGGAAGATTCTGTTTTGGGTGCAGAGGTGGAGACAACAAGACGGATGAGGCTCGGGAGGATGGGTGCCGCGTGTCCGTCCCACCCTAGCTGGTCCTGAGCTCTGGCCCAGGAAGACCCCTCCCTGGATGGGTCTTCCCGACAGAGACAGAGCTGACGGCAAAGGAGAAGCACGCCTGCAGTGTGCGCGGTGATGGGGGGACGCGCTTGGCGGAGCCCTGGGAGTAGCTGGCATAAGCCCAGCACGAGCCGGTCGCTGAGATTTGGTGACACAGATGAAAAGCCCAAAAGGAAAACAGAAGACAGCACGAGAAGGCCGAGTGTGTGCCGGCGTGTGTGAGGTCAGCTAAGAGTCCACAGCTCTATCCAGGGGCCAAATGCACAGCAAGAGCTGGGTATCAACCCCAAAGGGCTCCGCTCTCCATCAGAACTAAAATCCTAGCAGCCGCGGCAGACATCTAGGGAAACGGGACAAAGGACCTCCATGTAACTCCTACAAGACCTCGATGGCACCAAGAAGGAGCGCAGAGACTGGAGGGGCTGCGCTTGGAGGAACAGGGAGCAGCCCTTGCATGTGTTCACCTGGGGGCATGCGCATCAGGCCACCACAGGAAAACCCGTCTTCACGGAGCAGCGGGCACTGCCCGACTTTGACTTCTAAGTTGCTCTTGTAAGTCAGCGCCAAGAAGCGCTGAGCGAGCCCGGGGCTGGAAGAGACTCAACGGGGAAGGTCTGGATGAACGGTTGGGTCCTGCTTCCCCCGAATCGGTCACTGTTGGAACCTGTTTGAAGGATGTAGCACCCAGGTGATGTCCAGGTGGGTGCGGGGGCAGAGAGATGCCCCCACAATGCCTCCGGCCCTGCCCTCACCACGAGTTCCCCATGCGCCGCCCGCCCCCAGTCCTCGTCCCTCCGTGGCTGCCGTACCGCGAGGGGTGGGCTGGAGGAGATCCTGTTCCAGAATGAGTGAAAGATGGAGAAGCGAGCAGGACGGACTTGGCTTTGGATGGACAGGATGCACCTGCTGCCTGGCTCCGGCCCCTGCTGTCGGCTGAGGACACCCTCCCCTCCACCCTCCCGGTCAATGGGCACTTCCCTAAGGAACGCTTGTGCCAGGGTGGGGGGTGGTGAAGGGTAAGGTCAGCCACCTTTCCCGGGGGGACCCGGTGATGAAAGAGGCTGCTTAGGGCGCCTCACGGCCCCTCACGGTGCAGGGCTCTCCCCGGAGAAACTCCAACTCTGAAAACCAGGGCAGAGCAGACAGAGTGACGTGGGAAGAAGAGGGTCCTGGTCTCTCAAAGCAAGACACGGAGGCACCTATTACCCCGTCTGGGGAAAAGTGAGGGAAACGGAAGAGAACACAAGATATGCAAAACAGTGAGGCCCAAGCCTGCGTCGGCGGGACCCACACGGGTAGTGCCGGCACTTGTCACACAAAGGACAAGAAAAGCTGTCCCCTTTTTCCCCAGCCACACGTAGAAAAGCACTTAAGAGCTCAAAGGTGAAGCTTGTCACACTCCAAATACAAAATGATTTACTTACATGCAGCAAATATACAAGAAGTGAATCCAAAACCAAACTTAATTCATTATATCCGCCTGGCACAATTGCAATTCAGTTTTAAAAAAATATTTGTAAAATACTGAGACTGACCTGAATTCAAGTATAACGGTCTCTTCAGCAGAAACACCATCAATGCAGTAAAACATTACACGGAACAAATCGAAGCAAAACGCCTTCTGAGTTTCTCCCTTAAATTTCTGTGTGGTTTTTTAAACACAGTTTTAATGCCAACACAACTCACAACTGTATTTTTAAAATGAATATTATTGCATTGTTTTTGCATATCTTGTGGGACAGAAAATGCAGAGTTACTGATTCCCGTTTCAGAAGCAGAGACAGTGGTTTGCTTTTGCTTTCAAACGGCCCCAGATTCAGAGCTCCCCACCCTTAAGCCCCAGGGGGAACTGCGGGCAGACTGGCGGCCCGGGCGCAGCGTGGCTGCAGACTCAGCCCACGCCCGCACACACACAACCCACCGTACACACGGCACACACACTCGCAGAGACCCCGTGCTGCTTCCTCTCTCGGGCACGCGCTACTACACACATTTGTGCAAGACCCTACCAAGTGCATTGCTGATCACCTTTAAATTATGAAACCAAACCGAAGAAATCTTGTCACTACCTAAGGAAATGATAACAAACTATTGGGCATACACCACGGCTGGTAAAACTCTCCCACGGCGGCTCTGTTGAATCCTCCGTAGAAAAGGAAACCACGACCGTTAAATGATACAACAAAACTGAACCCGATTTACATTTGCAAAAGTGAGAATGGTAAGGTGGGTGCTGCAAAACTTTGTAAACACTCTTCTCCCTCCCCTCCCCCTGGGAAAACAAAAGTATAAAAAAACAAAACCCCCCAAATGAAAACTGCAACATGCTGTGAAGAAAAATGTCAAATCCCCAAACAAAAGAGCGCTGGACAGGCGCTCAGCACCACCGGTCTTGTCCCGGCGGGCGTGCCCGCTCCCCCGGCGCCGACGGTGCGGCGTGGCCGTGACCACGGCCGGGTGGGAAGGGGGTCCAGACGCGGGTGGCGCAGGGGGCGGTGGCCAGCCTTGGCTTGGAGCTGCAGCGCCCTCCCCTCCCCAGGGCCTGGCCGGGGCCTCCTTCCTTCCGTGAAGGCACAGGGCCCTGGCTCTATGGGGACAGTGAGGCTCATACAGAATATGTGCAAAATGAGTTCTTGACAAGCAGAGTTGAAAGACACCCGTTTGGCGCAGGGTCCTTTGGGTGAGGGCCGAGGGAGCCGAGGCGGCCGCGGGGGGGCCCCCTCCCTGGTGCCCGCGCCCTCCCCCCACCGCTCCCCGCCGGACACGGACCGCGGCTGCTCCTCTCCTGGCCGCCGACTCGGTCTTGTCCCTACGAAATGAATGAAGACGCTGTTCCGGTTAACTCCAGGTCACGAGAACAGTGAGGCACTTCTGAAACGGACCCATTAGGAACATGGAGACAAATAAAAACCCGGCATCTCCGGCCCGGCTGCTACAGGCTGCTGGCGAAGGGCCTGCTGTCCCGGGGCTCCTCTCCGCCCTGGCGGGGCTCGGGGCTGGGCGCCCAGGCCACGTCCTCCGCGCCCCCCTCTCGGTCTGGCCCCGGGTCCCTGCAGTTTGCACACGGGAGCAGGGTACCGTTGGGGCTCTGCCGGGCGCCCCCGCTAAGGATGTTGTCGGCCGCGCTCTCCATCTCCTCGATGGTCATGTCGCAGGCGTCGGCCAGCTCCTGGGTGGTGGCCTCGAGGAACCTGGGATCCTGAGCAAAGTGCCCGAGTCCTTCTGAGATCAAGACCTGGGGGAGAGGGCGCCGCGACGGCGTTACTCCTGAGCCCGGCTCTTCCCTTCGGGGCCGGCGCGGGGGCTTCCGACTGGTCACTTCGGGAGGAGAGTGTGTGTGCGCGCATCACGTGAGTACACGTGTGTGTGCTTGCGCACCGGGCAGGAGTGGGACGGAGCGCCCCTGCGGGCATTAGGGGCGTGCGGGCCGGAGGAGAGCCGGCGGGGCGGGGGCACCGTCATCAGACGCAGGCAACCTGGGCGCACGGAGGCCACAGGGGCCCCGTCCTTCCCTCCCACCCACCCGGCGCCCCAGGACGCCCACGTGACTCTTTCCAGGAAACCTTCAGTCTCCTCTGGTGACACCTGGCCCAGTGCCGCTGGCTGCTTTTCTGCGGGTGAGGATCCCGGGGCCGATGCGCGCGCGCGCGCGCGCGTGTGTGTGTGTGTGCGCGCGGGCACGCGTGTATGTGCAGGACACACCCGGCCCCTGCCCGCTCCTCCCACCCCACGTGCCCGCATGGTCCCCCCCACGCCCTTCCTCAGCCGGGCTGGGCGCTCACGCGGACTTGAGATCTGACTGAGGGTCCTTCCGGCCGGGAGACTTGACACCCCCCAGGGCCCCTCCATTGTGCCCGTGGGGCCCCTGCCCGGCCCGCGTGGCTCCGCCTACTCACCGCCTCCACCAGGCTGCTGGCGCTGCCGTGGAAGGGCCGGCCCCGGGGCCCCGCCGGGCTGGGCACAGTGAGGGACACGGGCCGGGCCCTCCGGATGCCGCCGCTGGCCCCGCAGGGCGTGGGCTCCCCGGCCCAGGGGCCGCAGTGGACGGATGGGAAGCTGCTGGTGAGCTTGTCGCTGGACTCGGCCCCCTCCAGCCGCAGGGTGGGCACAGGCCGCGGGGGCCAGGCCGGGCCGGGCGTGGCAGGGGGCGTGGCATGCGGCGGGGGGAGGGCGCCAGGGGGATGGCTTCTCTGCAGGAGGGGGCTCAGGCCCGCCACCGCCAGCGCCTGTGGACACAGCACGAGAGTGCAGGTCAGGGGGCCTCAGCCGTGTCCCACTGCCCGGTGCTCGCACGGTCTCGGTCAGGCACCCGGACCTGGAGCTGGTCTCAACCGCCCTAAATAGACTCTGTGACCATCATTCTGCAGGGATCTTTCTCCTCTAAGCTCAGAAAGCCAAGGGCCAGTGGGATCCAGGTCACCTGCTCTCTAGCCCTGGCCCCATCCCCCGTGAGCCACGGATCCTCTCCACCTGCTCTGACGTGATGGGTCCAAGGAAGCAACACCGCCTGGTGGGGAGGCTCAGCCCGAGGGGCAGAGAGGCGGGGAATGTGGCCGCAAGGGTCAGAGGGCAGCTCAGAAGCATAAGGGGAAGCTGTAAATCGAGGGAGGTTTTCCTTCCAGCACGATAAGCGGAGACGGGTGAAATCAGCTTCTAGAAATCTCTCAGAGAAGCACATGCGGTGTCCCCCAGCCTGCTGGCCTCCCTGCCCACTGCTCTTGAGGGCCCCCAGTCTGGGGTCCTGGGTCCCTGGGGATCTGAGGGAAGTGTAAGGCGCTGCTCGACATTCCAGAAAGCCCTGTGGAGACCACGTGTATTTGTGCGGTGGCACACAGGCTGAGTGAAATCGTGTATTTCCTTGAGCAGAAATACCATCGCCCTGGCAGAGCCACGCTGGCTGTCTTATGCCGACTGTAAGCTTTGATTGACACTGAATGCCTTTGGGGATAAAAAAGTCATTTAAAGCAAAGGCCCGTGGTAAGGGAGTATATAATCACAGAGGTAAGAAGGTGGGGAGAATCTAGTTTAGACCCTAATTGTTTAGCTGTTGGAAATTTCCGTCAGTTCTAGGGTCCTAAGAGCAGCTTGATGCTGGGGTCTTGGATTTCGCCATCTTTTGGCATCACCCAGGCCAAGAGCCGGTTCAACTGCTGAATCTGCCTGGACCCGCTTTCCTGACATCATCCCTGTCCCTGACCGTGCTGTTGGAACACTCTCTGGTCATTTCCATATTCCAGTGGGTGGATTTTTGTGCAGCTAAATGTCCAGGTGTCTTATGGCTCTAGGTATGACCGCACCTGCCTGTTGTGTAGCCATGTCTGGGGAGGGAACATCTGGCTACTGGGAGGAAAATGCTCAGGCCGATCCTGAGCAGCTGGTCCTTCCAGCCTCCAGAGGGGCTCCTGCTGTCCAGGACCTCCCGGGTCTCCCGCCCGGGACAGCACGGTCCTCGTGTGGGAAGAGCCCCCTCCCCGGGGGCTGTTAGGGCCAGGGGTGGGGACACAGCCGTGGTCTGGACAGGAAGGCTGACGGGCATCTGGGGGATTTGGTGCACGATCATCACGGGGCTGTCCAGCCTGCTAGGTGGTGGCCTGCGGCCTGTCCCAAAGTGGGGCTACCTGATGGTGGACGAGATGCAGGGGCAGGACTGTCCTCTGAGAGACGTCTCCCCCTGGACTCTTCTGCCGCTTCAGACACTCAAGGTGGAAGGAGGCCCTTCGACCTGCGGAGCAAGTGAGGGGTCAGCACGGAAGATGACACGGGGGACTTCCCCGGTGGCGCAGTGGATAAGACTCCATGTTCCCAATGCAAGGGGCCTGGGTTCGATCCCTGGTCAGGGAACTAGATCCCACACGCATGCCGCAACTAAGGAGCCTGCATGCTGCAACTAAGGAGCCGGTGAGCCACAACTAAGACCTGGCACAACCAAATAAATAAATAAATAAATATTAAAAAAAAAAAAAGAGAGAGAGAGAAGATGACACGGCCCCGACGGCTCACACCGAGGGAGGGGCACGGACGCCTCCTCCCCCCCGCCCCGGGGCCCTCGCTGAGATGCAGCATTAGCACACGTCCAGCCCAGCCGTGGGCCACTTGAGCCCCACGGGGTGACGTTCCTCAGTCACCCCTGTGTGCTTGGCCACCGTCACGAGGGGGGGTGGTGGCCACCTTCAGAGAGAGGGTCTCAGGTTACCTAGGGAGGCGGAGCGCAGGAAGCCCCTCTTCGGAGAGAGATGGATGTCTCTCCTGTCGTCCTCGGGGGGCGCCAGCTGCCGATTCTCGTCGTCCCGGTAGGACAGCCTGGGGCAGAGGACACCGGGCACTGTCACCTCCGGGCAGCCTGCTTTCTCCCTGGTGAGGGGACCCCCACTCCGTGCTCTCTAAAGGCTGCACTCTCTGCTGTCCCGGATGTTCCCGGCTCCTTCCGCCTGTGCCCCGTGTGTCCTCCCGCACTTGTGATTCGAGGCAGGGGGACCACCGCTGCTGAGAAAGCTGGAAACCAATTCTGGGCCTGCAGCTTCTCTCCGCAATGGCGTGCTCACAGGCGGATGCTGTCTACCACGGCCACTGCCAGCGCGAGACCACGCTTATGCCCCCTCGCTCTCCGGGCCCGCCCACCCTCGGTCAGCAAGAGCGCGAACGTGCGGTCATCGGTGAGGGCAGCTGCGGGCCCTTGGGGGTGTCTAGTGAGTCAACAGCTCCTGGGCCTTCTAACAGGGGCTCAGTGAGAAACGGCTCCTCCTGGCCCAGGGCACACGACAGACGTGCCCGAGGGCTGGACTCGGGTCCGTGATTACCTTCCCTGAATCCGCAGCACCCGAGAGCCTCTGTTCTACCTTGGCCTGGGCTATTTCACTGAAAAAAAAGCCCTTGTGGCCCCTAAGTTGACTTTGCAACCCCTAGTGGAGCCGTCTGCACCCCAGACGCCCGCTTGTGTTCTAAGCCCTTCGCGTCACAGACAAGGCCACCGCCTGTGCCTGGCGTGACTCCACGTACTTTGAGGACAGAGCCTGTGCTCCTGGTGTGCTGTCTGCAAGCATCTGCAGACGTGCAGGGAAGGTTCTGGACAAAACCCACGATGCTTGCCTCTCATGTTCAGCTTGGTCACCCTCCCGATTACATTTGCTTCTTATCCAGACCGTAACCACTCTTGAAGACCCAGCTTCTGTGTGACCTCATGCCTGGTGCCTCTCTCCGACCTTGACCTTCTCTGAATGTCTGTACTCTCGCTGTTTGCACCACTCTGTGAGCAGCGACTGAGGAAATCTTTATTTTCCTCCTCTGAGAGCCTCTTAGCTCCTTAACGAGCCTGTGCCCTCCCTTGGGTGCCGAGGCCGGTTCGTCCACCATCTAGCAGAGGGCCTGCAAGCACCAAGCACGCACCAAAAGCCCAGACGGTGGGAACAGATGCTCTTCTTGACTTCTCGGGTATGTGGCCATGTGTTAATCTGCATCCTCTGAACAGCGAAAGCTGAAAGGGCTGGTCCTTCCTTGTGATAAAGTGTTCCTCTCAGGAAATCTTCTAACACAGGTTCAACTTTGTGAATGCAGCTCACAGTCACAAATACATTTTATGGGACTTGGCAACAAATGCTTCACAAAATGATACTACGTTTGTGACTTTGAATACGCTATTTCCTATCGTCCTTTTCTATCCTATTCTATGTTATTCTGTGCTATGATTTCTTTTAAAAGTGTTGATTGTAACTGACTAAGCAAATGTCACAGCTTCCTAATGGGTCTGGATCTGCAGTTTAAAAACCCTTCTCTTAAACAATTCCGGCTGTGTTGGAAATCTCAGCTACGGCTGACACAGCGCCCTCTGCTGGCAGCTTTATTATAGGCAGTTTCACGAATATTTCATTGTCAGTATGTACACGTGTCAAGAAAGCCTAGGAAACAACGTTTAGCAGTTTTCCTGAAAGCATCGTGTCATGAGGAAGCGCCAAGCCAACCAGGGGACCATGTGTATGAGGGTGGGGGGCTTCCTCTGCTTTGCAGCTGCCAGAGGAGGATTCCAGGGACCCGCCCGTCACGCCCTCCCCTCCCCTTCTCGGGCAGCCGCGGAGGGCAAAGCTCACATCTCCGTGCAGATCAGGCTGGGCTCGCTGCTGTACTCGGCGTCCTCATCCATCCTCAGGCCACACGTCTCATCCCGAGGGGCCTCGTCCTGACACACCATGGCTATCAGGCTGTCCCGGGAGGGGCACCTAAAGTGTCCGGGGTAGAGACAAAGGTCAGCAACCGCCAGCCCCACCCCTCGTCCTAGCAGGTGAGGCATCTCACACACACACACACACACACACACACACACACACACACACACACACACACACACACACACACACGACCACTGATGGAGCTGAGAGGTGTAACCATAAGGGTTCCATGGTGGGGAAGGGCCTCCGGGTTAGCATCCAAGGGGATCTGAGTTCTGACCCGGTTCAGTTACCCTCTGGGGTAAGTCATGTAGCCCACCCATGACTAGTGTCCCCACCAGTAACACCGTCTGCCTGCCCGGCTCAGGGCCGGCCGCACTATTCGGGGGCGGGGGGACCAGCGAGGGGGTGGTCCCTTCCCTCCACTGCGGACAGCCAGGCCTGTGGGCGTTTGTTGGGCAGCGCTGGGGACTTCCCGGTGTCATGCGTGACATGCTTTTGATCTGGTGCTGACTCCTTAGAGCAAAGCACGGAGGAGAGGCCTCACAAAGGGGTTCGTTCTTCTGAGCAGTGGGGAGTGAGCCTGAGCCCCCCGAGCCTGAGTCCCCCTCAAACCTGAGTCCCCGTGAGCTGGAGACCTTCTACACCAGAACGTGCCTCAGCCTGAGCTGCTCCCCCCCAGGCCCTGGTCTTCTGCCCACTGGGTCACGTGGTCTTTAGCTCTGGTCTCTGTTCTCCCTTCCTGTCTGTGTCCTGCTCGGTGTCTCCCTCCACCTTTCTTCCGATAGGTCCTGAGTGCTGGGGCCCACTTTATGCTCAGACTCCCAGGGCCTCTGGGAAATATTCCAGCTTATCCTCTCAGATCTGAGTGCTGGGTCAGTGTCCAGCTTTGACCCTGGGCCTGTGAGCCACTCGGGGAGGGTCCAGGCGGATCTCTGGGGGAGGCCCTGACCGATGGCGCCCTGCCCGCGGTGACGGACACAGGAGACGCTGAGTGCTCTTGCTGGCGTGGGAGGGGCGTGAGCTGGGGACGCAGAATGGCGGCAGGCCAGCAGCTCCCCCCGCGGGCCGCCGTGTGCAGGACGTGAGGCCAGAGCTGGGGCCGCCGCACTCAGCCGTGAACTGCGATGGGCGGGACACGGCCCAGGCTGGAACCTCGGCTAACGCGGGCGTGATGAAGGGACGTGAACACCGGGCGGCCGGGAGCTGGCCTCTGGGATGAACGCAGCTCAGGACACTTGTCCAGGGGTTTAGAAAAGATCACTTCTGGATCTGAGCTGGAGGGGAGGAAAGGGGTTCTGCCCCAGAAACGGGGCTGCTGGCGGCTGCTGTCCCGCTCGGAGGGGCAGCTCAGCTAAGGGTGCAGTGCTCAGATCCTCCCGGGCCTGGGAGCCCGGAGCTGCTCATATAAATGAGGCACGTGCCGAGGCCCAGAGCGTGGAAGGAGGCGCCGACCGCCCCAGCACATCATGGCAGTGGGTCCTGGGGTACCAGGGAGCAGCGGGTGGGAGAAAAGAAAGGGACAGGAGCCGGGAGACGCCGTCAGGACTGCCAGGAATGATCCCGCGCGGGGTCAGAGCAGGCAAGCGCCCAGCGAAGGGCCTCCTGCCTCCAGAATGCCCCCTCCCGGGGACGAGACGGGCACGAAGAAGAGGGGGTGGGCCTGCCGCATCCCCTGGGGGCCCAAGGCCAGGTTTGGGCAGAGACTTGAGAAAGGCCCAGGGGACAGAGACGGTGGTGGCTCCAGGACGCAAACATCTCGGGCATCGGGGCCAGGGCCCCTCTGCTCCGGGGGACAAAGCAGAGAAGGCCCCGTCCAGAGGCGTGTGCCTCGGGACACCTGCCGGCCAGTGGTGCCACGGGGCCTCCTGAGCGCGGCTGCAGGACCCGGGAGGCTGCGTTGGCCGCCCGCTGGCCGGGGTCTGGGCAGCAGCCTCCACCCCAGCTGGAGGGCTGAGGGGTCAAATTCTCCTCCCCAAGCCCCTCCCCTTGCTCACCTCTTGGAGCTGAGCCTCCACGAGGCCCCCTGCACCTGGACAGCGGGGGACAAGGGGGGCCCACGGCCCTCCACGGTGCTGACGCTGGCAGCACCGAGCTGGCCGGCGGGCGGGGGGCAGCGGCCCAGGGCGGTGTTGTTGGCGTTGTTGATGTTGGCGTTGGAACCCATGGACGAGTAGCTGCTGGGGGTGAAGGTGGAGTCCACCAGTTTCTCGTGGGAGGGCGACTCCGTGTCGCCCTGGCTGGTGCCCGCCTTGCTGATGTGCAGAGGGCGCTGGGTGGTGAAGGTCTGGGGGAAGGTGCTCCGGCTGTCGCTGGGGTAGTAGCCCACGTGGTTGCCGAACAGGCCGCCGGCCCTCTGCAGGCGAGACGGAGGGGTGTGTGTGTGGGGTGGCCCGCCCACGGCCACCTCCCCTTCTCCACCGGGAGCTCAGCCCCGCCGGGCAACACGTGGCCGAGTCTGGGGTGGAGACCCTTCACTGCAGCAGCGGGGCATGTGAGGGCCGAGGGGTGGAAAAAGGGGCCCGAAGGTTCTAATGGGATTTAAAAAAAGGAATCCAACTGGCTCACTGAGCTAGGAACTGCGTTGGCCAAATGGTTCTGAGAATAAGAAGGACTTAGTTACTCCACCAATTACACTCTGGCCTCCTTCCCCCGGGAGAGTCTTAGATTTCAAATCAGGAACCAGTGTTTTCCCCCGACTTCCCCCCTTGTCCCGGGCAAGTGGGCAAGTAGCTACCTGCAAGGCTGGGGGTCTCTTGGGGTCACACTGACATGCTAGTGTGTCCCTGAGGCCATTCAGTGATGGACATTTCACAGTGACAAGGAGGAGGGTGGTGAGGGCAGGACAGCCTCAGGGTGACGGGCTCCTCTCACCCCCATGTTTCCACCGCCTGGGAGCCTGCTGGGGCGGGGAGGCGGGGTGAGAGGCCTTAGCGCAGTTCTGGGTGGTGGCGTCTCACTTGCTATAGGATTTTTAGCCAAATAGCTTGGGGATTCATGAAGAGAGCTGGGTGCAAGGGCCCCAGAATTCCAGCAGGCACTAGTTTTCACTGTTAAAACAGATGGCAGGGGCTTCCCTGGTGGTGCAGTGGTTAGGAATCTGCCTGCCAGTGCAGGGGACTCGGGTTCGAGCCCTGGTCCGGGAAGATCCCACATGCCGCGGAGCAACTAAGCCCGTGCGCCCCAACTACTGAGCCTGCGCTCTAGAGCCCACGAGACACAACTACTGAGACTACGTGCCACAACTACTGAAGCCCGTGCGCCTAGAGCCCGTGCTCCGCAACAAGAGAAGCCACTGCAATGAGAAGCCTGTGCACCACAATGAAGAGTAGCCCCTGCTCGCCGCAACTAGAGAAAGCCCGCGCGTAGCAACGAAGACCCAACGTAGCCAAAATTAATTAATTAATTAATTGATTAAATGAATAAATAAATTTATAAAATAGATTAAAAAATAAATTAAATAAATAAATTAAAAAATATATATATATAAAACTGATGGCAGCCTCAGTATCCAGGAGGGGAGAGAGGAGGCCGGAGGGGGCTTTGGGGCCTGGAGACCTCATGGTCTAAGTCAAGATTGCCACTGGCTTCCAGACCTCTGCCACCTGATACCGCACATCTTCTGGTTTTTTCAGGAGAGGATAGAAGTCTAGATTTTTATTTGAATGTGCCAGATTTTCAAATGTTGGCAAACAAAATAGGTCTGTGGATTCGATGTGGCCCAAAGGCCAGCACTTTGCAATGTGTAATGTAGAAACGTCTCCTAGAAAACATTTCCTTAGGAAAACAGCTCCCTCCCGCCTTCTCCAAGGGCCAGTGATGCTCTGTGAGCAGCCGGGTCCCGGGAGCCCCGGCTTGAGAAGGACTAGTGTTGGATGAGGTGGAGGGATGGGAGAGGGCTGGGGGGAGGGGCTGGGGCGGGGAGCTGGGATTCTGCCGAAGACGCAGGGCTTCCTCCCTGGATTCGGGACGCCAGCCCACCCTTCTGCTCCAGACCCAGCTTTACGGAGGCTGAAGACCGCGGCCGGGGCACCCCCCTACCCTGAAGATGTCATCTTCCGAGGCCGCGGACACAGCCTCCTTCATGGCCTTGTCCAGCTCCTCCTCGGCGGTCAGGTCCCCGGAGATGGCCCGGCGGATCTCGGGCCCGAGGTCATGCAGGGTGCGCAGACCAGCCTGGAGCCGAGGGGGACGATGCGTGAGGGACCTGGTGCCCCACCTGCCACCCACCCGCCCCTGTGCTTCTCCCCGCAGCAGGCCAGCCTCCGGAGGTCCACGGGGGATGAACGCACGTTGGGAGGGGCTGTTTCGGGGGCGTCAGCAGATCCCCCGGCCAACTCCCCGAGCTCTGTGGGCTGCGAGGCCACAGGAGGGGAGGGTGACCCCTGCAGCATCCACCTTGGGGAAGGCTCAGGGCCCTCAGGAAGGGACCCGCCTCCAGCCAGCCCGTGAGAGCCCCGGACCTGGCAGAGGCGAGTGGAGGGTGCCGGGCCCCCTGGGGGGGGGACCCTCACCTGCAGGGACAGGGCGTTCCTCTGGGAGGGCTTGCCCACCAGGCCCTGCTCTTTGCGCTTCTTGAATTTCCGGAAATACTCTTGGATCAGGAAAGTAGCGTAAAACTTGCCCACGGTGACCTCATCATCTGAGAACAAAGGGAGGACAGGGTGGACAGGGCGTAAGCAGGGGGCTTGGCCAGGCTTCCGGAACCTTTTTTCAGCATCCACGCCTTCTTAAGTTTTCTCAATTAAGTTTTTTGGAAGAGGCTCTCCATGCACGTGGTTCAAAAAGACAAAAATATACAAAAAGGTGTGTGTACAGCGAAGAGTCTCTCCCCCCGCCTCCTATCAGATAAACTTTCTCCTTCGTTTCTTATTTCCCCAGAGATTCTTTATGCAAATGCTTCCTGCAAATAAGCAAATATATTCCTACCCCCTCTTTTTTTCACAGAAAAAGTAGCCTATTGTCAAAATGATTTCCCACCTTGCATTTGTTACTTAACGGACCTTGTTGATTAACTCTTCTTTGATTCCGAAGCTCCCGGTGCCCACTGATCATCGCCCAGGCCCCTAAGGGCTGGCGGGAGGGGCTGGTGGGAGGGGCGCAGGCCCCCCATCTTGGTTGGGGCTTTCTAACCCCGTGGCTGGGCTGCTCCCCAAGTGACACAAGACAGAATCAGCCTCCGTCTTGGGAACGAAGTGGGTGCTGAGAAGCGAGTGGGGCCCCGAGGGGAGCAGTTCCTGCCCCACGAGGAGCCCCCCCGCCCCACCTTCCGGTTCCTGGGGGAGCACGGGGCGGAGGGCCCAGAGAAGGCTGCTGGTTGCCTCTGGGGGCTGTGATGGCTCCCCTGCTCTTAGCTGTCGCGTGAGAACAGCCAAACCCACAGCTGCCTGCCTCCCGGCCGGCCAGCAGGGGCCCCAGCCCCACGTGGAGGGGATGCCCGAGCCCTGTCTGCCGTGAATCGGGGGAGACTGGCTCTGGTGGGAAGTGTGGCCCCCTTGGACCTGGGTCCTGAATCCGCAGGGCTCTCACCACCAGCCTGGGGTCAGCTACTCAGCAGCTGAGAACCAGCTCCTAGAGCAGGCGTCACAGAACCGTGATGAGGATTAAGGGACATGGTGCGTGTGACGCCAGGCCGGGTGGTGCCCGTCCCCAGGCCTGTCTTCCTTCCGGGGGGGGCGGTCTCGTCAGGGGCAGCACCCCCTTTTAAGGAGTGCTTTGGGAATGTATGGGACTTTCTCAGTGTCACCGCAACTGTCACCATGCTTTGGGGATGCTGCTGGCGTGAATGACGTGGCTCTGGATGTGTCCCGAAAAGCACAGTGAATACTACCTTTGCACCCTGCCAAGGTCACGCCAGACGTCTGTGGGGGGACCTCCCGCTATAACCACCTGAGCTAAGACCCTCACTTGGCTCCACGTGGGACCTGCACGGCTATGATAGTCCAGAGTTTCCCAGGAATATAACTGCTGTTTAGGTGGATGGAAAACCACTTTGTTTTGTTTCAACCTGAGCAAGAAGGGTTCACCTTTCAGAAAACTGTATCCCTGCTGGCACCGCTCCGTGAACGTGATCCCCACTGGGCTGGACCCCGTGATCAGTCTGCACTTACCCCACGTGTGTGCCCAGAGGTGTCTGTACTTACTTAAAGATACTCCATAAGCCCTTACTTCAAAAAGACAAACGCAAAATGTCAACACTGTTTGTTTCCTTTAAACACAAACTTATTCATGACAGTGGGTGCAGACAAGTGTTTGGTCAGTTAACTAGAAATTCGGGCCCCTGAGTTGTCCCTGAGTATTTATTTATTGAAAAACATTTGACTTTAACATATTTCATATTAAAGTGTTGTACTCATACTTTGGCAACTGTATACGGAGGACAGTTGACAGAGCCGACAAACACTGCCCTGGGAGGAACAGGAAGGGGCGTCCCGGGGGGCTCCGTCTCCAGGACCCCATCATTCCTAGAGCCCCCAGCCCGGCAGGTTATGGGCAAAGCTCTACTTTGCAGAGTTTCCTTGAAGTTCTGCCAAACCTCCAGGCATCGGGGGGCCTAGCTCGGCCTCCTCTGTGACCTCAGGCTTGGACCAGGCTCCAGCCCGAAAGGGCAGGCCTCCTGCAGCCTGGACTCAGGACTCACACGCGCCCGGGGTGGGGTGACTCACCTCCCGCAGGCGGCACCACCTGGTCCAGCAGCTTCATGCTGGTCCGCTTCCAGATCTTCTTGATGATGGCCCGCAGCTCCTCGTTGGCCTGTTCCAGGTTCCCTGTGGGGAGGGAGACGCAAGGCCGACTGACCAGCTGCCCCTGAGGGCCTCCCGTGGGCTGGTCCTTCTGTGGGAGTGGTGGCCGTGGCCCGCGGGCTCTGCCCGCAACGGCTCTGACCCGTCAGCCCCATCATCCTCCCCACCGGGGTTCCCGCTGTCCACCTCCGTCCCCTCTTGGCCTCTCTCCCCTTCCTCCCCACCTGCTGCTCGGCCGCCAGGGCAACCCTGCACCCACTCGCTGTTCCTCCTTCTCCTTGAGGGGGCCCCTGAGGCCCATGAGACTGCTGGGGCTGGATCGAGCTGGACGGTCACAGGGGCTCCCCCTGGGCCGCCAGGGAAATGTGGGCGACTGGAAGGAAGTGTGGTCCCCCCTGCAGACCCACGTG
This sequence comes from Hyperoodon ampullatus, assembly GCF_949752795.1. Taxonomy (NCBI): domain Eukaryota; kingdom Metazoa; phylum Chordata; class Mammalia; order Artiodactyla; family Ziphiidae; genus Hyperoodon; species Hyperoodon ampullatus. The sequence continues at coordinate 101,676,674 of NC_136924.1, read as the reverse complement.
GAGCGTCCACGCTCGGGGGTTTCTGTGTCAAAGCCCTTTGCTGAGTCTCCTGCTGGGAGGAGGTGGCAAAACCTTGGCGTGGAAGCAGAAACCAGAAGACAGGGGGTCCTGAGGTTGGGGGCTTCTCTGGGTCTCCTTTCTCCACTGGCAAAACAGGCTTAATTAGGTGCCTCTCTGTGCGGCTCTGGGATACTGGCCTTACAGCCCTGGGAGAGGAAAGCTGAGACCCGCAGCCGTAAGAGAGGACTGGGGGGCTGGGTCTAACACACCCCCGGCTCTCTCCCGCCACCACCAAGCACGCGCTCTGCATGGCCCCTGGGACCATGAACTCCGGGCCTTACCCTGCGCCCTGCGGTCAGGTTATGTTATACGGCACATGTGCCCTTAGGATGGGGAGGCTGTCCAGTGGGGCCTGAGCTAATCCCAGGAGTGGATTAGCTCTTCACAAAGAGAGGGGTCTCAGGGGCAAACTCCCAGTTATAAAATCAATATGTCCTGAGGATGTAAAGTACAGCATGGGGACTACAGTTAACAATACTGTACTGTATATGTGCAAGTTGCTAAGAGAGTAGATCTTAAAAATTCTCATCACGAGAAAAACATTGTAACTGTGAGGTGATGGCTGTTAACCAGACTCGTGGCGATCGTTTTGCAATAAATACAAATACGGGATCTCACTATGTTGTTCATCGGAAACAAATGTAATGTTACATGTTAGTTATGACTCAATAAAAAATCATACAAAGCAAAAAACAAACAAAAGTAATTCATGACGGGGGCCAAGGACAAGAGAGTCCTCCGTGGCTGCGAGCAGGGCAGGCACAGGGCTGCGTGCGGGGCTCGGGGGCCGAGGGGCACAGCCGAGAGCTGGTCCTGCGTCTGCAGCGAGTGAGTCTGCCGACAGCCTGAGCAAGTCGGAGGTGGACTCTTCCCCGAGCCCCGGGAAGAGAACATGTCCGGGTCGACAGTCTGGTTTTGGCCTGGAGGCCCCATGGCTGGACTCCGGACCTTCAGAGTGGGAGGTGACACGGCAGCCGGCGAGCACAGCGGGCTTAGAGGCCGGCACCGGGGAGGTGGCCGGCGGGTCCCGACACGTGCAGCGGGAGCCCTGATTGACACGATGCTCAGATACACTTGTCTTCCGCCACGGGCTCAACGGTGTCCCCATGTTCACACCCACCTGGAACCTTAGGCGGCCTGTAGGTAGAGATCTTCGCAGGTGTATTAGCTGAGATGAGGTCGTGCTCATTGGGGGAGGGGACGACACTCATCCAATGTGACTGGTGTCCTCATAAGAGGAGGGGATGCACAGAGATGCTCAGAGAAGACAGTGGGGGGCGGGGGGAGACGGAGTCAGGGACCGGAGAGACCCAGCTACGTGCCTGGGGGGCCCAGCACTGCCCGCACCGCCAGCCGCCAGGACAGGCCGGGACGGACCCCTTCCGCACCTCCGGAGGAGCCCACCCCGCTGACTGCTGGCACCTCGCCTTCAGACTTCTGGCCTCCTGACTGTGAGAGAATGAATATCTGTTGTTTGAAGCCCCCCCTTTGTGATAATTTGTTACGACAGACCTGCACAATGACACATCGTCCAAAAGGGTCTGTCACTTTTCTCCAAGCCTTAATTCATTCTCACCGTGATCTATGTAACCTCGAACTTCATAACCCTTGCTTCATGTCATCTAAGTGTTTCAGGACATCTTCCTTCTGTATCCTGGGTTGATGGGGCTTGGGACATTGCTGGTTCTCTTGAGCAGGTGCTAATTTCTCTCCAAATATCCCAGCTCACAGCCTGAAGGGTAAGGACCATGTGGGACTTAGTCTCCCAAATTTAGAGGCTTTCTCCAGTTTCTTTGTAGTTGCTTCTAAGAACTCACCTTTGTCTCCCGGACTTAAGAGTTTAACATGTTTGTTGCAGGCGGGGAGGGTGCTTGTCTCTGATGAAGGTTTGCCTCGAGTTGATGTTGTGGGCCCTTTCGGAACTATTCCTTTTTTTCTTTGGCTGCGCTGCGTGGCATGCGGGCTCTTAGTTCCCCGACCAGGGATGGAACCTGTGCCCCCTGCAGTGGAAGTGCGGAGTCTTAACCACTGGACCGTCAGGGAAGTTGCCCTTTTTTCATTTTTAAATTGTATTTTATGGTGGTAAGAACACTGAACATGAGATCTACCCATCTAGCAGAATTTAACGTGAACAATGCAGAATTCTGAGCTACAGGGGCGGTGCTGCTCAGTGGACAAATGTCTGTGTGTTTGAAGTTTCCTTTAATTCTTGGCTTGACTAGTCCCCGCGTGGCTGGCTTCTCCCCTGGTCTCGGGAGAGTGTTTCCTCAGGATGGGCTGTGCGTGTCTGGCTCTAAGGTTGAAGATTCTTTGTCTGGGACTTGGTTTGCTCTGACGAGCATCTTGACGGTGCTGAGCCGTGGCTCCAACGTCAGTGCTTCTCGTTCCTCCACGGGATGAAAATTCATATCCTCACTTTACATCAAAACTTAAGGACCACAACACGTTCCTTCCAGGAGTCTTTTATCTTCCCTCCTTGAAAAAGAAAACCTTCCCTCCTGGATGGAACTGTAACCACAGTCATTGTGGAAAATTTGGAAAAGTAAAGGAAGAAGGTAAAGGAAGTGAAGTCACGTCTGGTTCCACCGCTCACGACAATCAAGGCTAACACGTTAGCAAACTTCCTTCCAGGTTTCCCTCTAGTCACACACACGCGTACACAAAATGTGTGTTGCATCCTTTTGTCGGCAGAAATAGGCCTGTTCACACCTGTTTCAGATTGAGTTATGGCCTTGGCTACTGAGAGCATATTCTTCAGCCTTAGTTTCTTTTTAGTTCAGCAGCAGAAGTTGAACTTTTACATTTTTTTTTTAAGATTAGCTCATTATTTTGACATGCATCTTGCTGGCCCTGTTCTTTTCCTTCATCTAGGATGTTTGTTATTTTCTGAAAGGATTTAGCTGAGAGAAGGCACCTCCTGGCTTGTCCACTGAACTGAATTCCACACGTCCCCACCTTTCTCGTTTTACAAATGAAGAAACTGAGGCAGAGGGAGACTCACTGACCGTCACACGATATCAGGGTCCAGTCCCCTGTTGCCCCGCCCAGGGCTCCAGCCTCCTGAGGCTCTGAGGTCCAAACATCAGAAGGGAAAGGCGACACTGCCGGTCCCACCTGAGTTTCCTCTAATTACTGTGCCGGTGGGTTTCAGACTTTGCTCACGTGAATCCCCTGCGGCTGGTGCAGGATGCACGTTCCGAGTTCGGGGCTGGGACTGGGACTCAGCGTCTCAAACAAGCTCCAACTCTGCGAATCGCAGGAGGAAGCTGGGAGCTTTTGAGAAGCAGCTGTATCTCGTCAGGTGCACCTGTAGCCTTTGCAGAGCGGCTCAGGAGCACCAGTCAGCTGTAAGGACAACGGGCCATCGAAGCCAAGCTGCTGGCCGCAGGTCCCTGTCGTACAACCTGGAAGACGGTCCCTCCCGCCAGGCAACACGGGGGAGCACGGCGCCCCCCGTGAGGGAGCCCCGTATGAGGAGCATGGGGCCCTGAGGGAGCACGGGGGCTCGGACCCCCACCTGCCGGCTGGCTGAGCACTTGCACGCAGGCGCGCGAGGGCCGACCTCAGCCCCAGTCACCACGTCTGCTCTGACCCCTTCCCGACCGACACAGGAGTTTAACTTGCAAGGTAGAGTTGAACACTTGAGACCCACGTGCAGCCAGTGAAATCCCACTGTGATGGGGCTCAGCCCTGCTTCAGGTAACACTCATCTCCTGCTCTCTGAACTACACCCAAGGACTTTGAGGTGACACCCAGGATGAGCTCTAAAAACTACAGGCAAGGTGGCCATTCAAGGAGCAAAGGGCACACGAGCAGACCTGGCACCGCTAATACCCCAGAGGGGACAGTTACTGCCGGGCTGAGGCTCTGACACCCCGCAGGAGCCGGCTGGTCTGCTAGGTCTCCCGGTGGCTCTCCCGGGGACCCCGGATGACCTTACCTTCCGTTTTGATCCTCAGGGCCGTCCGGACCAGGGCAAACAGGGTGGCGTTGAACATGACCGTCCCGTCGCTGTTCAGGGGCATATTCATGGAGACCAGGCGCTGCGGGGTCGGGGGAGATGGTCATCACAGCAGCCGGTTCCCGAAGGGCCCTCCCGCAGAACCCCCGAGGCAGGAGGATGCCAAAGTGGGCGGTGCCTCGAAATGCGTGTGCGTGTGTCCCCCCGTGTTTCCTTCAGAGTCTGAGAACGCACTGTGGGAAGGACCCCTAATGCTTATTCTGGCTCTGGCTCCTTTCTTTAGGCTCGTAAAATACTGTCCTCATCCCTGTGGAGGCTTGACGTCCTGACCAAGGTCACAAGAGGCATCGTCCCTCCCAGGTCGTGTCTTCCACGAGCCCAGCTCATCTCTTACTTTGCAAGCCACGCGGTGAGGGCACAGCTTCCCAAAGCCCAGGGGGGGCTGAATCCTCCGGAGCAGGGTCACCACATCCAGGTGTTTGATGCGACCCCTAGAAGAGGCAGGAGCAGGGGGAAGGTCAGTGCGGCGGTCTCGGCCAGTAGCCCAGGACTCATGCACCCAGGGCGGGGGATCCCCCTGCAGAAGGAACTCTCCACGGCTGGACCCGAGTGATGAAACTGGTGCTGAGTTGCAAAACTGCATGGCAAAACTCCAAAACCAGTATATACACGTGTTTAGGTTTTTAAGGAACAATTTTCCATCAGTGCTATGTTCATGGTGGAAGGGATTTTGGTAGGCAATGAAATTCTCAATATTACTCCTGCTTCAATGATCTCACCGTCTGACCAAAAGGTATTTCCAGAGTGTCAACCAAACGTGGTGGCTGGGTTGATGGACCTATGGCAGAAAGGCAGGCAGGATCTGCCTGGCCCCGGACATCCTGACTCGAGTACCTACTGGTTATTCCAACACTAGGCCCTCCTGTCCTGTTCAGCTGAAAACAGCAGGCATGTTCTTGACTCAGCCAAAGCCCTCCTGTCGCTGGCCCTGACACTTGACCCTTGTGGCCTGTGCAGTTTAGTGTTTGCTGTGGATTCACCCAGCGCTAACCCGTCTTGACCCACGTCCACAGGTGTGGTCACGCAATCCCCTTGCTGCTTTGGGGACTGGGTTTCCCTCTGGGGACTTACTTGGCTTCAGGATCGTACTCCGCCCAGATTCTCTTAAATTCGTCCAGATGGTGGGGCCCCAGAATGGACCAGTCCCTTGTCAGGTAGTCAAAGTTGTCCATGATGACAGCTACGAAGAGGTTGATGATCTGTGGAGAACGGAGAGCGCGGGGAGATGCCCTCGGAGGCCCTTCCAGCACACGTGGTTAGCAGGCCACGCACGGCAGAAGCCAGTGCTTCTGAAGACAGCCCAAGTGGCCCACTGAAAACACCGGCCCCTGGAACGCGGCTCTCTTGGATGAGGACCTGACCCAGCTCCTCTTGGGCTTGTGCAGGTGAACCCCACCTGTGGGCTGGCAGCTTCCCTCACACCCAGCCGCCAGGCGGGGCTGCCAGGGCTGGGGGTGACTGTCCCCTACCCTCCCCTCGCTCCTCATCAAACTGCCAGAAATGTTTAAGTGGCCTCCTGTCCTCGGGGACAACGCCACCACGACAAGAGCTGAGAACGGACGAGAAGGCTGCTGGCTGAGCTCACTCTGGTCCAGCTTCGCCCCCTCCCTTCAGTGCGGCTGGACCATCCCAGGGACACAGCCCTCTAGGCCGGCCTCCCCGATGGGGCACCCCTGAGCGTGAGCTGCAGAGACGCAGGGCGCGGCAGGCCCGGGACTGCACGTTTGTCACCCAAGGCCGCGGGTCCCGCCCGGCTCACCAGAAAGGCGCAGAGCATGTAGAAGCTGATGAAGTAGAAGACGGCGAAGCTGCTGCCGCAGGGCGTCTCCCCCTCGGCGCTGCTGCCCGGCTCCGACTCGGGGGCGCACTTCTTGCCTGGCATGCAGGCCAGCATGATGTCCTGCCACGCCTCCCCGGTGGCGCACCTGGTGAGAGACCACGCCCCAGAGCGGCTCACAAGGCCCCTCCCTCTCCTCCCCGGGGTGGGGAGCCACTAAACTGAATCTGGGGTTTGTCAGCCCCCCAGTGCTGATACATCTACTACATAGGAAACCATACGGCATTGTTTTGAATGTCTGAGCATTTTCTGTGAAAGATAACAAACTGTACCTTTTCTGCAAAGGCCCTCCTTTTTTTAAATTTTTTGCTTTATAACAAATTTAATCAGTTATACATATACATATGTTCCCATATCCCCTCCCTTTTGCGTCTCCCTCCCACCCTCCCTATCCCACCCCTCCAGGCGGTCACAAAGCACCGAGCTGATCTCCCTGTGCTCTGCGGCTGCTTCCCACTAGCTATCTACCTTACGTTTGGTAGTGTATATATGTGCATGCCACTCTTTCACTTTGTCACAGCTTACCCTTCCCCCTCCCCATATCCTCAAGTCCATTCTCTAGTAGGTCTGTGTCTTTATTCCTGTCTTACCCCTATGTTCTTCATGACATTTTTTTTCTTAAATTCCATATATATGTGTCAGCATACAGTATTTGTCTTTCTCTTTCTGACTTACTTCACTCTGTATGACAGACTCTAGGTCCATCCACCTCATTACAAATAACTCAATTTCGTTTCTTTTTATGGCTGAGTAATATTCCATTGTATATATGTGCCACATCTTCTTTACCATTCATCCGATGATGGACACTTAGGTTGTTTCCATCTCCGGCAAAGGCCCTCCTTTTGCAATCCATGTTAAGTTTTGAGATTTAGCCATTGGGATACGTTTTAGCTCTGGTTCATTCACCCTTTGCGGCAGATCCTCTATGAATATACCATTAAAAAACCCCGCCGCCCTGCTAAGGCTTTTCCTTTCTTTGCTGTCTTGCTGTCACAAAGGAGCCTGCAGTCACCACACAGGGCCGTCAGACGCCTGCTTCGGGGTGGAGGTGCCAGTGGACGGCAGGTGTGTCCTCACCCTACTGAGCGCTGCTTGTTCTCCAAGCGTCTGCCCAATTGGCGCCCCTGGCGTCACTGCCCTACAGACTCGGCAGCTCTTTCCTCAGCTTTATTGAGGCAGAATCGACAAATAAAACTGCAAGCTAGAGCGTAGATCATGATGATTTGATTGACGTGCACATTGTGAAAGGATTCTTCCCACCTAATTAACACATCCATCCCCTCATAGATTTTTTTAATTTTTTCTTTTTTTTTGGCGAGAACATTTAAGTTCTACTGTCTTAGCAAGTTTCAGTGATACCATCAGTGTCATCAACTATGGTCACCATGTTATAGGTTAGACCTCAGACCTCATCCACCTTATGGCTGACAGTTTGTGCCCTTTTACCAGTCCCTCCCCATCCCATGCCCCCACCACCGCAACCACTTTTCTATTCTGAATTTAGACTAGTCAACTCTTGGTATTCGTGAATTTTAAAAAATGTTGCTCGGACTTCCCTGGTGGCGCAGTGGTTAAGAATCCACCTGCCAATGCAGGGGACATGGGTTAGAGTCCTGATCCGGGAATATCCCACATGCCACGGAGCAACTAAGCCCATGCGCCACAACTACTGAGCCTGAGCTCTAGAGCCCGCGAGCCACAACTACTGAGTCCGTGTGCCACAACTACTGAAGCCCGCATGCCTAGAGCCTGTGCTCTGCAACAAGAGAAGCCACCGCAATGAGAAGCCCATGCACCACAACGAAGAGTAGCCCCCACTTGCTGCAGCTAGAGAAAGCCCACGTGCAGCAGTGAAGACCCAGTGCAGCCAAAAATAAATAAATAAATAAATAAATAAATATTTTAACAATTGTATATTTTCTGAGTTCTCTCTTTAATTAAATTAATCCTCTCGTTAATTTGTTCTTATTAATAACAACTTCTCCTCCTCCCCCCACTCCTTTCTAATTTGAACAGATGTGCCAGGTTCTATCATCTCTCTAAAGACACAAATGATGCTTATTTTCAAATATTTTTCCTCTCCCTGTTCTTCTCCTCCTGATGGGTTCATTCATCTGTTAGGTGAGCGTGGTGGCTTCTTTTTGGACATGGTTTCCCCCAGTCCTTTGGGGTGACTGTTACTGTTCTTTGCGATCGAGAGCCCAGTACACAACTCTGTGGGTCAAGTTCTCATTGCAGGAGCATCTCTGGGGACCGTGGAAGACAAGACAAGACGTGCTGCCAGCTGGGGTGGACAGGTAGCTTCTCTTAAAGGGTGGGTTCCCTTGGGGCCCCGCTCCACTTCTTAGACCCCAAAGCCCAGGCTGTGGTGGCGGGGCTCTGTTTTCAGCTTGTGGGCATCAGCAAACGCTCTCCAAACGCGGGTCCCCAAGGAGGCAGCCTGGTTGTGGCCCCAGCTGTCCTGCTGCCTGGCCCCTGTGGACCCTGAGCTTGGGGAGGCCCTGGCCACTCTCGCTCCTTCACAGGCTCACCTGCTTTGGGATGTGTTTTCCTCCCTTTGTCCACTGAATCCCATCTGCCTGCCTCCGGTGAAGACTTCCTCAGCACTGCTGGCTCAGAACGGCACTCTTTCTTGGCTTTTATCCTTCCTTATTCTTTTACAAACTATCTCCTGTCGTCAAGGACTTTAGGAGAGGAGAGGGGAGACCCATGTGCCCTGGCTCACATGTGTCCAAATCCCATATTTAAATGCGGCTCAGGCGTAAATGTTGCTGTGAGGCTGTGGTTTATGATGGCCCCGTGTTCTCACGGCCACTATCTGAGGGAGGGTGATGTCGGCCTGATATTTAAGGGGACCGCCATTCTGATTGAACACAGTTTGAACAATAATGATTCGTGGGCTTGGATGTGGGGAAAGGATTCCACAGAGCATAGTGAAGGTGGGGTTATTTGATGCGGAGGATCCCTGGATCTTCGGAAAGAACCCCAGGGGACGGTAAGGGCTCAATGCCTCTCCCAGCACCTTAGCATGGAGAGTACAGGTGCTGGAATGGACTCTAGGCATCATCTGGTCCAGGGACTGAGTGAACAGTTCTCATCACCACCAGCCCTGGACCAGGTGGGGGTCCCAGAGCCCAGGCTGTGATGAGCAGGGTGGTGAGAAGAGCCAGGGGAGGGGCAGCCCAGGGGTCACTGGGATCCAGAGGAGGAAGGACATGGGGCTGCCACACGGACTCCTTCCCTCGGGGTCGGGCGGGACACACCCCTCCCCCAGCTGTACCTGTGGCCGCGGCCTCCCCAGAGGGTGAAGGCTGGCACCGGCTCAGCCAAGGGGGGAACTAAGTGCCGTGGACGGAACCACTGAACCAGACAGTGGCACCAACTCTGGCAGCTGGGATTGTCTGAGGGGGAAACTGAGGCTCGGAGTCATCTGCTGTCTTGCTTAAGGTCACTCAAGGTCACATAGTGAGTGTGCTGCAGGCCTGGCTCAGCTTCGAAACAGGGTGCTCTTGGAGTTTGATTCTGATCCCTACTGGCTTCCAGGGTCAGCAGCGGGGGCCGTGTCCAGTCATTATAAACGACAGTGAAAGGAAGGCTTCCCGGTCAGGGGGCTTCCCAGTCCCCCAGCCCCAGCTCTCGTCGTGCGCCCAGGCCAGGGCCGCACCGAGCAGGTGTCCCCGTGTGCACCTGTCCGCGCCTGTCTGCACGCTCACCTGAAGAGGAGCAGCACGGCCTGGGGGAAGGTCTGGAAGTTGTTGTTCCTGTTGATCTCTGTCGTGTCATTCAGGGCGATTTTCCCGAACACCTGGTAGGGGGAGAGGATGGGGTCCGTGAGCTGCGGACAGAGGGGTCCTGGTTCCCACCCATCGTTCAATGGTCTCTTCAGGGGTCACAGTTCACCCTGGACGGGCTGGCCCATAAGCTGAACAGTCCCCTCTGTGACCTGGAAGGCCTCGCGGGGGCAGGTACCAGCTGCCCTGTCCAGCCCCTGATCCCAGGACCCCACTCCGGACAAGCACCCAAGAAAAGTGCCCTCGGCCCTCGGGAGGGGCCCTGGGCCCAGCGGGAGGGGGCTGAGAGCGGATGGAGGCTGAGACCTTGACCTGCATCTGTGCAGGGACAAGGCTCACTGGCCTTCCTCTTTCTTTTTTCTTTTTTTTTGGCTGCAGATTCTTGAGACTATTTTTCTTTCCTCTTTAAAAAATACTTTATTGAGGAATAATTAGCAAATAGGCCCTTCACATAACTTGGGGGAGTTTTTCCCTATGGAGAGTGGAACCTGGGCCAGGGGCAACGGGGAGAGAGGGTCTCAGAGCTGTGCACCCCCAGGACACCACGGGGTGGGGGGAGAGTTCCAGTTCCGGTGACCTTTCCAGCCTCAGAAGGAGGGGCGGCTGTCAGGGGATGTGGGCTGGGGGCGGGGCCTGAGGCGACAGCCGGGAGCCCGTCCTACCTGCATCCCGATCACGGCGTAGATGAAGAACAGCATCACGATCAGGAGGGCAACGTAGGGCAGGGCCTGGCAGGGGCACACAGACGCCGTGACGTCGGCGGGGGACCGGTGGCTGGACCCCTCCCCGGCGGCGTCTCTTCAGTCGCCAGCTGCTGCCTGGCTTGGGGGGCACTTCCAGGAGCCCCGCGGACGTTCTGGGCACTAAATGGGAGGAGCCTGAGCCTGGTGCCGAGCCCTCCCTTCGCCTGGGGGTCAAGCACCTGGGACCTGGGGAGGTCCGCCCAGAAAGGTGGGCTCTGAGCTCGGGACTTGGCTTGATGTTCCCTTGGTACAAACAATCTAGAAAGAGCAGAACACCCTCCCGCCACCCACCTGTCCTCGTGCAGCCGGAGGGCCGTGGGGGACACCCAGCCGCCCCTCCCCACCTCACAGCTGTAAGCTGTTCCGCCAGGTGTAGGAAAGGCAGGACGAAGGGGCACTAGACAAAAGCGAGACCCTGGGCTCAAGCCCGCTTCCACCACTGTAGCTGTGGGAGCTGGGCTGGGCTTAACCTCTCTGAGCCTCAGTGTCCTCATCTGAAAAATGGGAAGAAAAGCAATGACCTCAGGGGGTTTTGGGGCCTGGCTGAGTTAAGGCTCACACGATGCTTGGGCAGTGCCTGCCCGCAGCCGGTCTCTGCGCTTTACTCACTCGGTGTGCTTCCCCCCTCCTCCCCCCGGGGAGGAGGCCTCGCGGCTCACGGGCTGGATGGAGCCCGCACACCACTAGGTGGCACCGCGGGGCTACAGGCCGTCCGGCCTGGTGGGCGCTCGGGCTCCACCTTCAGTGGCGCCCAGGAAATGTCGGGGGTGGGTGAGCATGTGGGGCCGGTACAGTCACCCACGGCTGAGGCCACCGTCATTCTGCTTTCACAGAAGGAAACGAGTGCTGGGGGCAGAGAACTGGCCCCCCAGTTGGCAGCCCTGGGCCCACACGGGGCACACCACGGTCCCGGGGAGTCCGGCTAAGTCCCTAAGCAGGTGTGGACAGCAGACCCTGCTGAACCACTGCCGGGACGAGGGTGCCAGCCCCGGGCTGACAACACCCAAATTGGGAGCAGCTGTAGGGGTCATCGGGCCACCTCTGCCCACGGCTTTCAAATCTCTTCCACCCCAAAACCCCTTTGTGCAGTCAGGTCTCGGGGCAAATCCACAAAAGAGAGAAGAAAGCAGCACGCTGCAGCCTCCCCTCAGCTGGGAGCATCGTCCCAGGTGGGGCCTGGGAGGGGGGCCGGGGGGTACCTGGAAGGACTTGATGAACGTCCACAGCAGCGTCCGGATGCCCTCCCCACGGCTCAGCAGCTTGACCAGACGCATGACCCGGAAGAGGCGGAAGAAGGTGATGGAGATGCGGGAGTTCTCCTCCGCGTTCTGGGGCCGTTAACACAGCAGTTAACGCGCAGGCGGGCGGCGGCTGCACTCGACTCTCCCGGCGCCCACGGGGAGGCCCAGCCCCAGGCGTCTGCGGCGCCCGGCCATGCCCAGGCCCCAAGCCTCTGCCCCAGCATCCCTGGTCTTAAGCCCCCGGGGTGGGGGGCGGCAGGCGATTCCCTAGAAATTCCATCTGCTCTGAAATCTAGGCCGAGAGCCGCCCTGGTGCCCCTGCTGCCCGCCTGCTTGGCTCAGCCGAGGGTCTGGCGTCCCGAGCGGCACCGGCGCTCTGGAGGTCCTGTGGGGCGGGGGCTGCCCAGCCTCAGCACTCTGTGTGCCACCTCCCCCCACGGCTGTGGATGGGCCCGGGCTGTGGGTTCCGCGACAGTGCCCGAGCCGCAGTCCCTGCTGCCTCCGCTCCCCTCTGCCCTGGGCCCGCCGGCTGCACAGGCCTGGGAGCGGTGGAGGCCCAGGCAGTGGAGCGTGAGCCCTGGATGGGTCTCCCTGCTGTGAGAGGACTGAGGGGTCCTGCTCAGGGCGGGTGGGCTCCCCAGGGGCGTCCTGGAGCGGGCCAGGGGCCGGGGCTGCTGGGCCTGGGGGAGCCTGGGGCCGGCGCATGCCTGGCCGGGGGTCAGGGGCCAGACACACAGCCCTGTCACCCGCTCCTCCAGATCTGAGGACAATCAGCACAAACTGACCCGACCCTCCTCCTGCCCACACCGGCCAGAGAGCTGGGGTGGTGGCCCCGGGAGCTGGCCGGTTCCCCAGAGCCAGTGCAGCCCCCAGCCCCGTGGGCACCAGGAGAGAATGGACCTTTGGGCTTCCTGTTACTGTTCCTGTTGCAGGCCCCCTGCTCGGAGGCATCTCCGGGTAGTTGCTGGGCCCCATGTGGGCCCCGATTCTCAACTCCCACTCCTCTGGCTTCATCTCTGACCGTCTCCAGGTCAGATCCGGCCTGGCTACGCCCACGAAAATCCCACCAGCGCCGGAGCCCTTGCGGCTCCTGGTTCTGACCCTGTGGCCAGGGCTCCAGGGGCCTCTCTCCTCACCCTGATCAGAACAGAAGCCCCCCGAGGGGGGGCGGGTTTTACACGCGCCAGCACATCCTGCTCCTCCCTGGGCGGGCTGCATCTATCCTTCTCCTTCTGAGCCAGAGCTGTTCCCCTGGGGCGGGCTGGTGGCTGGGGGCCACGGGGGCTGGGGGGGCCCCGGCAGCAGGCCGTCTGGCCCCCGGGTCCCACCTGTCTGCATTCTGAAGTCTTTGATGGCCCTCCTCTCTGCATTTCTGTCACCCGTGTACCTACGTGAAATTCTACTTTCTCTCGTTAAAAGGAGGTGGTGCTCCCCCAGAGGGAGGGCTGAGGAGGCTCAGGGCCTTGGAACTCGGCCGTCAGCCCCACGGTGCTCGGGAAGGGAGACAGAAGAAGAGAGCGCCAGCTTACACGGAACTCAGCTGGGCACCAAGAGTCTGCGAGGTTGGCGCCGCAGAGGCATCTGCATCTGACTCGTTAAAAAGCAAAACGCAAGCCTGCAGTCTGAGTTCGTCCTGGGTTCAGAGCCCTCCCGACGCTGCAGGTGCCTTAGGCTCCACTGGCCGGTGACATACGGGCAGCATGTCAGGCTCAGCCCTTCTGGCTATGGTCGTGGGCTTTGTCAGGAAACATCCCCACCCATCTTGCCTCTGTCTGCTGACTTCTGGGGCTCGGGAAATCAACCCACTCACCGGCCCTCCTAAAAACTCATGCTTGGCCCACGTTTGAAGTCTGTGACGGCAGCCTTTTGGAGACAGCTGTTCCAAGGAGACTTCAAGGTCACATTGGTCGGCCTCTCTATCACTTTAGCCAAAGATTCCTAGAGCAGAAGCGGCCCCACCAGACGGTCTGCTGCAGTGAAGCGGGCGTGGCCTAGTTTTAATGTCCCTCACAGGTAACACTGTCGGGGTGATAGGACATCCAGCCACTCTCTGGGTAATGAACCCAGCTTAACCGCTTACTGGGGCCCTGACTCAGAGCTGGAGGGCGGCCTGGTGACTAGGAGGACCTCCCCGTCTCCGGCTATGTCACCTCTCCTTCCTCTTTCCCAGAGGCCTCGCCATGGCACTTGTGGGTGCCCCGTGCAAACCTCATGTCAGATTCAGGGTGGGGACGTCAGCCAGCAGAGTCCTCAGGACGTTTAACAGGAAATGGCCCTCGGGTCCGATTCTCTCCCAGTGGCTCATGAGACAGTCAAGGTCATGGTGAACTGCCACCCACACGAAAGCTCAAGGACGGAAATGTCGCACCAACAGCACTCGACAGCTACAGACCAGGCAGGCAAGGCGCACGGCAGACACGGGCAACATGCATCGGGGGCTGGGTTCCAAGATGCTGGGGGTCAGGTGGGGGAAGTGGGTATGTTAGAGGGGGTCACAGAAGCTGAGAGCGTGGTCTGGAGGCTCGGTCTTACCATAAAGGGAGAGCATTGGGTATGTTCAGCTGGCTTTAAAGAAAGGCAGACAGAGATGAGCTGTAATGAGTCTCCAACAAAGACGCCCGGCGTTCTAGGTCTTGGTAACACAGGAGCAACGCAGTGGCAGGAGAGGGCAAGAGAGCCAAGTGGAGGGCACATGGCACAGGCCTGGCAGGGCCCGGGCGCCGCCAGAGTGGACGCCCACCCAGCGAGGACGCTGGGTGTTCTCCTGCCCGGAACCATCTCTGGCTACAGATTAGCTACTAATTCACACCTGTTATCACGGAGGTGTTCTGGATTTTGAGGATGGAGGTTTTGTTTGTTCTTAATTAGCCGTGTGTCCTAAGATAGCCTCCAGGGGCTGACACTGCACGCGCTTACCCGGCGCCGCCAGCTGAAGGCGAGAGACCTTGCCTGTGCCCAAGGCTGCCCTTTGCCCACGTGTATTTGAGCAAAGGAGCCCAGGGGCAGAGGCCCCCCAGGTCCAGGGGAAGACTGAGGTTCGGTTACCCCCTCTGCAGTGGGGCTAGCCCTCAAGCTGAGGCTCAGGAGGGAGGAGGGCCTGCTAGGCACCTGATCCCCGGGTGTGGACCTTAGACACCGGCCTGAGATAAACGAGTGTGGATCTGTTTATTAAATTTGAAAGCCCTGCACACAATTTAGGACATTACTGTTAACACCCCGAGAAGCTGTTCTCAGGGGTCTGACTCTGGGCTCATTAGGGGGCAGGGGCCGGGGGGCCTGGCCTCAGGGGAGCATCCCACAGCAGCCCTGAGCTGCATCCGGGAAGGTGCCCTGCCCTTGAGCCCCGCACACAGAGCACAGTCTGGACTGGTCCCCGCCGCCTGAGCTGCCAACTCCTTCTAGAAGGTCACGACTTCACTCTTACCCTCCACTTTCAGAGAGTTGCTCCTGTGTTTCTTTTTTCAAGGTATAAACAAGGAGAACATGTAATTGGGTTTTTGAAGGACGGAAATGTGCATAACCAGACATTTGCTCGCAAACTGAAAAATACTTCTTTGGTAACAGATTTCTCAGCAAATTCCTTTTGTTCCCATTGCAGGTTGGGAGGTGTCCTTTTCGGGGACCGGGGGAGACACGGGGTGAGGGAAAGGAGGAGGAGGGACTGGACACCTTTCTGGTCGTTTACGAACACGGTCTAGATCTGTCTCTGCTTCACGACGGGCTGCAGCTGCCAGGTCCACCCACGTGCCTGGACGGGGTGGGGTGTCTAGGATCTGGCCAGCAGGCCGAGAGAGAACACGGAGACAGACACGCACACGCACGCACATGCACGCACACGCACGCATGGACGAAGTTCCAGGCTGGTCAGGGGCTTGCGCCCCGGTGTTAACCTGTGAGGAGCCCCATGTTTCCCGGGCTTCAGTGGGGGAGGGGTGTGAGGTCTGCACAGAGGTGAGTCCACAGGCACTTAGTGCTGGGCTCTAGGCCGAGCACCCAGCAGGCTCTAGCCTTGCTCCCTTCTTGGATGCACCCTGAAAACCACCAAAGCTGCCCATTACTTCCAAGAGCCCTGGGCAGATGACTGAAGGTCTTCTGGGTCAACCCCATCCCGAATGGGACCAGAATGGGGGTGCTTTAGAGGACCTGCCTGGGTCACCTGGCCCGACCGAATTAACCCCCGTGAAAAAAATGAAAACTACTTATTTTACTGCTTAAACATTCAGAATCCTTCCTTTGGGCTTTTAAAATGTCTTAACTGCCGTTTTCTTTTTTTGGCCTTTTATGCTCCCATTTCAGACCTCATTTATGTAAGTCATATTTTACTCGAAGATTTACCTTTAGGTCTGTTCTAATCACCTTGAGCATATTGTGTTATTTTAACACTATGTATTAATTCAGTAACGCTTTTTTTTTCGGCCGCGCTGCGCAGCTTGTGGGATCTAAGTTCCCCGACCAGGGATCGAACCTGGGCCCCCGGCAGTGAAAGTGCCGAGTCCTAACCACTGGACCGCCAGGGAATTCCCCAGTAACCCTCATGATCCATCCCTATGACAGGAGACAAGAAGGGCCGTGGAGAGAGGAAGGACGGGCCTCTGGGAACCCAGCGTCCAAAGAGCCTCACTTGGGGAGAATGTGGAGACTCACGGGTTTGTTTTTTTCTTGGGCCTTGAGCCTTGCTCTTCAGAGGCTGCTCTTGACTTGCCGGGGCAGGGTCACCTGTCAGCCGCTCGTGTGCGCCTGTCCTCATGGGAGGAGCTGTGCTTACAAGGTCCACGGGCTGGAAAGTAACTGTGCATCGTAACAAAGCCAGAAGGCAGCCCAGAGTGATTCCTACAGGAGGGTGCAGGAAGGGGCCTGTCGCACAGCCCTGCCCACAGAGAACCACTGGCTGGTGCACTGCTGCCCAAGGTCACCCCCAGATGCCCGGGTGGCCAGGAGACGGGCGAGTGTGTCCGCCGATCGCTGTGATTCCCCCAGAACGTCCTGAGGGGCCACCGAGCATCACTTTTACCTTCTAAGGGCAGGATCAACGGGGAGCCCCGAGTGCTTGAGCCGCCCCCTTCGGATGCTTCCCCAGACTCACTCCCGGTGACCCTGAGTTACCTTTTCGGTAAGGAGATCACCTGCCCTGCACCCTGCCTGCCGCCAGCTCGTGTCCACGAGCCGGGAGCGTGCAGCCCGTTTCTCAGCCGCCCATTCTGATCTTTGTTTTCCAATGATCTGGTCATTTTCAAGGGGTTAGGGTATCAGGGCAATTCACTTAATTTGCTCTTGCAATTGGTAGGAATGAAATGAGATGATCCCTCCCCATGTGGGGCAGAGGTGGGACACTGTCAGAGAGGCCCCAGGCCAGCAGCGGGGACAGACCCTGCCCTCACCTGGGCACATGTATGTGGGTCACCTTGTATGGTTCAACCGGCAAAGACCTGGGGTGGCTCTGGAAAACTGCCTTTCCGACCCAGGTTCAGGCCCAGATGAGAAGCACCACCTCAGTGGATGAAGCCTTTGTTTCCGGAACGTCCTCACCGTTCCTTTTCACTGGGGTGCTCTCTCTAGACCACCCGTGGGAGCCGAGGGGACTGAGGGGCACCAGAGCCTGCAAAGAGGATTCTCCAGGACAGACGGACGCCAGAACCGGTGGGGTGTTTCCCAGTTTACATCCCATTGTCTCTGGAGAACGGAGAGGTTGTTGGAAATCGCTCCCGACCACATAGAAAGGGGGCTGCTGCCTCTCCCTTCTTCTCCTCTTTCTCGGCCCCCGTTCTTGCATAGCTGGAAGGCCAGGGTTGGCGGGGAGGTAGGGCCAGGCGGTAGATTTCGATATCCTGATTATCTTCCAGGATGTTCTCTGTGCTCGGCGGTTTGAGGGCACTTAAGAGCAGCTGTGTGCCGTGGCTGCGTCTCCTGGCCAGGCTGGCTTGGAAAGGTGCGGATGACCTGCCTCCCTGCAGGGAAGGCTGAGTCCAAACAGGCCCTTGGACAAGGGCCCAATCCCCACGGCTGCCGCTGAGACAACGGTTATGTATCGGTCACTGAAATTCCACATCCCTCTGAACCGAGTCAAAAGCAACAGCACGGGAATGTGTGAACCTTTTACTGGCTACCCTCCTACAGAAGCCTTGCTTTAAAAAACAAAAAACCAAAAAACTCTTGTCCAGAACTCAGGGAGTGGATCTGATATCAATTCCATCCCAAACCACCTGAAGATCTGGGTCCGCCTGCCATCCCCCCGCCGCCTGCCATCCCCCCGCCGCCTGCCATCCCCCCTCCGCCTGCCATCACCCCCACCAGTTCTGCTTCTCTACTTCAATGGTCTCTAAACTCATCTCGATTTGATCTGCAAGACAAGACAGTAGTTCAGCTGTGAGCATGTCACGGTGTCATAGGGGGGGTCTGGGGGGTTGGGGCTTTGTTGGCGAGACCCCAGTTAGCCTAGGGTGGGAGGATAAATGTGAGGCTGGTACCCACAGAGACAGCTGGGAATACGCGATTCAAGGGCTTCCAGAGACATCTGACGCTGCCTTCGTGGCCAGGAGCCAGCCGGCATGCGTTCAGGGGTGGGGGTTCTCATTATCCTTCTAGCCGCTCTTCCAACCAGGAGAAACACACATCCCAGGAACTGAGGTGTGGCCCTGCGGACGTGGAGGGGTTGGGAGGTGCTGACGGGCAGAGCCGCCAGGGGTGGCTGCAGGGAAGGAATGTTAAGGTCAAAGTAAAAGCTGTTGTAAACTGCTGGCTCTCTAAGGTTGAATGACGTGCTTTCTTGGGAGGGAGACGCAAGGTCTAAGTAAGCACGTGTCAACTGGGAGACACACAGCGGAGGGTCGGTGCCACAGATGTGAGGGCACATGAAGGAAATACTGACGGTCAAAAGCAATTCTTAAGCCCAGTTTCCATTTCGGTCTGGCACAAATGGGGGAATGGAATTGGGTTTGAGGAAGAGAAGAGCTGGGAAGAGGAAGATGGGGGTCATGAGGGAGGCGGACACAAGGACAGCAGAGGGAGGGGTGCAAGTGAGGGTCACCCCAAAGGTGTGAGGGCGGAGGGTGGAAAGGCAGCCCCACCCCCACCCCGGGGGCTTACGTCTGTTTCTCCAAAGGAAAATTCCACCCAGAAGGGGAAGGAGATTCTAGCCAGAAAGGAGAACCTTGGTGGTCCTAGGCACTCAGTTGAAATGCCCTTCTGAGCATCCCTTGAGGCGTCTCTGGCCCCAAGGGGACTGGAGGAGAGGCGCGGAGCAGGCATGTGTGTGCTGAGCTGTGGTGACCGGCCTGTGCTGTCAGGCGCGCTGGGGAGTGGCTGCTGCTCACTCAGGAGCTGCTCACTGCTCACCTGCGGCCCGACGGCTCCTCAGGGGCTGTTACCTGCCAGAACTCACGCTACACGGGACTGGAGGGAGGGAGATGCATGAGGGAAGGGATGTGGGAACAGATGTATATGTATGACTGATTCACTTTGTTATAAAGCAGAAACTAATAAAAAAAAAAAAAAAGAAAAAAAAAAAAAAAACAAAACCGCCAGGGCTGTCTTATCTTCCTTGGGAGGGACGGTCATTGAAACAGATAACCAACAAAAGGAACTCATGAAAAATAAGTGAATAAAATCAGCTTGTCAGGAGTGCTCACAAAATCCCATATGTGGGGGCAGAGGGGAGAGACAGAGACAGGGACAGGGACACAGAGAGAGACACACACGTGGACAGACACAGTGAGCCTGAAGGATGGAGAAGAAAGAGAGAGAGAGAGACAGACTCGAGGAAACAAACCAGCGAGAGCAGCCGGCTCTCGGGAAGCGGCATTAGACAAGAGTGAGTGCTTCTGGGGGCACCTGTCAGGGTTCGGGGCCTGCTGAAATCAGCTCCCTCACTTCCTCCACGAGCTCAGGGAATATTCGAGGTCCCTCTGCTTTAGACGCTCTCTGGCAAACACCCCGGCAGCTGGCTCAGCTGGGGACCAGTGACACCTGCTGCCTGGACGGATGGCCGTCTGGCTGAACCAGGGCTGTGTCCTGACAGCATCCTTCAGTCCAGTCCTCCGATTTAGGGGAAAGGAGAGGGTTGTATGAGGACAGAAGAGACGAGAATGAGGGACGAAAGGAAAGAAAACGAGAGGACGGAAGGCTGAGGGCGAGAAGGGCCCCGTCGGGTCCTGGCTGTCGCGACACTGGACAGCCTCACTCAGCCGGCTGAGAGCCATTCGAAACGGGTTCCAGGGGCCTTTCGGGTCAGCAGGCCACTGCTGTGGGACACCCTGCGCCCGGCAGCCTGCCGTCCAGCACGTGGCCCTCGCTCTGCAGGCAGAGCCCGGGCTCTGCACATGGCTCCCCGCGCCCTGCTGGACTGCGGCTGGCCGGGGGCCCGGCTCACTGCTGGGCGAGCAGGGCTCTGCCCAACCTCGCAGGGCTAGCTTCCTGTCCAAGCAGAGGAGAAACTACCCTTTAGGACAGCTGGGGGCCAGGCCCCCTCCTCACTCACATCCACGCTGCAGATACCATCTCTAGGTCGGGTCTTACGTTCGTCCCTTTAAAGGCAGCGTTTCTTTTGGGGCGGGCGGTACTGAGTCAGTACTGCCCTCGTGTGAACAAGGCACCTCGGTGGCTTCTTGTTGGGGGCGTGGCAGTGGAGGTGGTGCTGAGAAGGGGAGGGACTGGAGCAGCGGGGGAGGGGCCGGCAGAGGGAAACAGGTGGGGGGGAGGGGGCACAGGAGGGTGGCAAGGGTCACAGCTGCTCCACCTGGCTTGGCCTGACACCACCAGTGTTGACTTAATAGACCTCAGAAGCAGCCCAGGCCACACGGACCACCGTCATCTAGACACTGATGCCCGTTCTGGCCCCTCTCTGCCGTGCTGGAGGCTCCGGGCTCGGGGTGGCGGGAGGCTCTGACTCAGCCCTGAGTCAGATGCTCTGACTCAGGATGCTGTCTCCCTTCCAGTCACTCCAGGCCCCGAGGCCGGAGTGGGAGCCAAACCTGCTGCATTATTTTGACGGGGAGCCAGTGAGGGCGGTCGTTAGAAGTCATGCCCGTGGGTCTGTGGTCAAAGGACCACCGGCCCCAGGTGCCAGGTGAGTAGCACCTGGGGCAGCGCCTGAGGCCCCGACGTGAGGCCCAGATGCTCCAGGCTGAACCACGTCCCAGCCGTACCACCTTCCCCCTCGTCCCCACCCCTTCTCCACTCCGCCGGCTCTCTCCTCCCGTCCAGGGGGCAGGGAAGGGGGCTGCCCTACACTTCCTGCGCTCTTGTCCTCCAAGCCCCACTGACCCAGGGCCCAGGCGTCCGAGCATCCGCTGGGGTCCTCAGGCCCGGGGAAGTTCGGCTGAGCCGCCCTGCCTGGGGTCCCGAGGCTGGGAGCGTCCTGAGCGGGGCCTGTGAGTGCAGGGCCCCTGCCAGCCGGCCCGCGGTTTGGCCGAAGGGCTCACGGAAATGCAGGCGTCAGTTCTCCCACAGGGATGGACTCGAATCCCGCTCCCGCTACCTGTTAGCGGCGCGGCCTTGGCAAACCCTGAGCAAGCTCGGCCCCTCCCAGGGATGCGACGTGTGGTGGCCCTGGCCTGGCGCCCCCCCGAGGGCAGCACGCTGCCCCCCACCCCTGCCGAGCTCCTAACGAGACCCCAGCCAGGACCGCGTCACTTCACCCCGCCGTACTGCGCTAGTGCTCTCTGTGTGTCCACGCAAGTCCCCACCTGCTGAACCTGCCCGGAGGCCCTTGGCCACGTCCTGTCCCTCGCACAGCCCGTCCTGTTCCCACCTGAGGGTCCCTGGGGTCTTCTCTCTGGAGAGTTTCTAGGTGACAGTTTTGACGCCACGGCTCTCGGGCGCTCCACACGTGGGTCTGCCAGGTGGCGTCCGCGACTGGGGACACGTGTGTCCGTGATGAAGGCTCCGGGCCTCCCAGCACTCCGTGTCGTGCAGGGGGGTGGACGGGTAACTGGGGGCTGACGGGGGCCACTTCTGACACCCCGGGAGCTTCCACTGACATCACAGGGTTACGTCACTAGGTTTTCCTTCTGGAAAACAGAATTTCAGACTCAAGGGATAAAGGAGGAGCAGGGGGCTTCCTAGGGGACATGATGCTGACTGCCCAGACGGAGGAGAAGGTAGCACGTCCAGAGGGGACGGGGTGGCCGGGCTGTGGCCACGGACGCAGAATCCAGCATGACTGCGGGGCCCCGGGTCTCCCCCGGTCACCTCGGAGGATCCAAGGGCATCTCCCAGAGTGAGCTGGAGGTCAAGGTGGCCCCGAGCATGGAGGCCCCTGCTCAGCCCCCCATTTCTCCTCTTCCCTCAGCTGTTCACCCGTCCCGGCCTTGAATACCATCGCTGTGCTGCTGATGCCATGCCTGACTGCAGACCGGGCGTCCGCCTGTCCACCTGACGTAACTGCTGGGCAGTCGAGTACACAGCCCCCCCGAGCCTCATCCTCCTCGTGCAGACGGGCCTCGCCTCCCACCCTCCCGCCAACACCAGCTCCATCCTCCCCTGCTCGGCCGGGACCCCACGGCTTCCCGGGAGCCCTCCTTCTCTGGCACCCACGTCCAGTCTGTCAGGAGAGGCCGTGGGTCCTGCTCGCAGAGCAGACTGAGAACCTGACCGTTTCCACCACGTCTGCTGCAACTCGGTCCCCTCCCACCTGGATGGCTGCGTCCACCTTCCAAATGGTGGAGGGCTTTGCTCTTGACTCCCGCAGACAGCAAAGGGGTCCCTGGACCATGGACACCTCTTCTCAAAGGTGCCAGAGTGTCCTCCTCCTGCTCAGGCGAAGGCCCCAGCCTGCTCCCCTCCCTGACCACTGCATCCTGCTCGTCCTGCCCGAAAGCTCCTCTCCCGGGATCCGCAAGGGCATCGCCTCACTTCCCTCAGGACTTTGCTTTCTTCAAACTCCCCTCCTCGGTACAGCTCGTCTTACAGAGAACAGCACCAGCCTCCACGGCTCCCTGCTCCTCCGATCCCGTCTCTTGGCACTTCTCGGCTCTCCACGTACCGCACCATTTCCTTATTTTCTGTGTCCGAACACCT